>NC_137742.1:97707673-98379340 GCF_963264785.1 Psittacula echo | reverse complement strand
TGGTGTCCTCAACATAAAAAGGACATGGAACTGTTGGAACAAGTCCAGAGGAGGGCCACGAGGATGATCAGGGGACTGGAGCACCTCCCGTATGAAGATAGGCTGAGAAAGTTGGGGCTGTCCAGCCTGGAGAAGAGAAGGCTGCGTGGAGACCTCATAGCAGCCTTTCAGTATCTGAAGGGGGCCTACAAGGATGCTGGGCATGGTCTGTTCGTTAGGGACTGTAGTGACAAGACAAGGTGTAATGGGTTCAAACTTAAACAGGGGAAGTTTAGATTGGATCTAAGGAAGAAATTCTTTATTGAGAGGGTGGTGAGGCACTGGAATGGGCTGCCCAGGGAGGCTGTGAATGCTCCATCCTTGGTGGTGTTCAAGGCCAAGTTGGATGAGGCCTTGGGTGACATGGTTTAGTGTAGGGTGTCCCTGCCCATGGCAGGGAGGTTGGAACTAGATGGTCTTAAGGTCCTTTCCAACCCTAACTCTTCTATGATTCTATAAGTAACAGATCTGTATATGACAGTATATATGCAAGAGATAACCCTAAAAAAGACCTTTCTTCTTATGAATCTTGTACTAAATTCACAGGAACAGCTCAGACAAATGTATTCTACTGAGGAGGAATAAAAATAAGCCTATACATGCTGACATCTGAAAGAAGACATAAGCAGATATTTTCATAACATGGTGCATTTTTACTGTATTAAACAGAGTTGCCTTTAAAATCCGAAGACACAACATTGCTTATGACAAATACTAATTAAAACAGCTTAAGCCTGGAAGTATGTGTCCATCTCAAGCTTTATGAACCTCTCACAAAGCCCATCATCAGGCTTTTCAGGCCTCTTCCATATTGTTCACGTCTCATACCAGCATCACCATCTGTGATGCTTCACAACCGCAACACATAAGAAGGAGACGATAAGCCTTACAATTCCCAAAAGAAATATGTGCTATGGATTGTTTACAAAAATAAGCATATATAAAAAACTACAGGAAATAGGTCTCCTTACACCTACAGTCTGGGAAAAAGAGCTTTTTATCTGACAGATCTCATACTAAATTATTATGTAAATTATAGGAATACTTTAGCATTATATCATCGTGCAGAATAATACCATTTCTGTAGCATCACAGAAGTTACTGATAAACCTTAGGATATAACAATCAGTTGAACTGAAATATTTCTCACAGTATTATACTAGTTGGGAAATCCAGACTTCCTGAAGGGGTAAATTCTGACACCAGTACTCATGCTAAGTTGTTTCACTGACTTAACAGACTTATGGAAGAATCTCTTAGAATGATATGGAAACCTCATCTAGGTGTTCCTGCTCCGGCAGGGGGATTGGACTAGATGATCTTTTGAGGTCCTTTCCAATCTCTAGCATACTGTGTGATACTGTGTGAGGCCTATAAGCTAGCCCCCACTTTTTAAAACATTTTTCCAAATCCTGGCAATTTCACCATCAAAGCCATTACAGTATTAAAAGCCCTGCAACATTAACAAACTTAAGTGATTTTGTTTGTTTAAATACAAATACTGAGATGTGGTTATGCACTTTGCAAGAAAGACATGCCCCTTCCTTCCAAAAATGCAGAAGAGAAAACCCACTAAAGCAGTTCTCATAAATGCTGTCATTCTCTATATTTAAGATATTTAAGATATATTAATAAGTTAATTAAGATATATTTTATATATTTAGGATACTTAAGAATTAGAACGCTATTAAACGGATCTACTTCATATCCTCTTTGAGTTTTCATTTCTTTGACAATGAAAGCTGCCATTGGGAAGATGACAGATGCTGATCCCATGAGCGTGTTAAGTGGCTCAGTTATGCCCAGTGAGTAGACTGAGGCAACGAAAGCCAGAGACGTTACAGTCCCCTGGCCTACCACTTCTGTAGTAAGCTTCAAAATAAACAAGCAAACAACTTTAACCATTTTCACAGACAGAAAGATATTTCTGTGATTCAGTAAAATTTCAAATATCAAAAAATGTTTGAAAGTGTACATTCTAACCACAAACACACTTTTGGGGACCTTCTGTGTTTTGGACATACTAGTAAATTAGGCCCGACTTTATTCTTACATCACTGCAATCAGTGTGACTGTTTCTTATTTCCAGCCTTCTAAAACCAGATATAGGAAGTTGTCTCATTTCTTTTAACTGGTCCCTCCCAACATGAGGATACCACTAGTCTGCGGGCTGGACATGTGGCACCTTCTTGATTCTGAAGCAGTAACTACAATTATAAGAAAGCAGGAGTAAAGAGCACAGCATCTGTTTTGGACTGTAACTAGTAATTCACTTTAACAGGGAAGAGGCAATTTGGAAAACCTTACAGCAAAAGGCCACATAGTCAGGATGGAAGAAGAAATATAGAAGAAAGTCAAGACAGCATAGTGAACAGCACTGTTTTGAGATTTAAATATCAGAGGTTTTAGGAGTTATTAATTCAAAAAATGAATGGAATAAAAGGTTAAAGAAGTGAGAGGTGTTCCCTAAACCATAACAGCCGCTTCATAAGAGCCTCTGCTGCAGTCTTTCATTTAGCCACTTTCTATTCTCCTTGAGTAGATGCTGTAGAATATTTTCCAAAGTTGCATCTTTTAAAGTCCAGGAAATAATCAGTGAAGCAAGATGCATCTCCATTAGAAAGAGGAATTAAACTCACGCTATGCTCCATGAAGTCACCAAGCTCATGACTGAGCAACACATTGTAGAGTTTAATATAATGAGACTGCTGTATAATGTCACATTACAAAAAAATGTGCAACACTGTAAAAAAACCTGAAAAACTTACTTCATTCTGATAACACAGCTCCCTTTCCCTTTTCTAAAATGTTTCAGAAGAAAATTGGGAAATGGATTCAGGCATAGCAATCTTACAGCTCATGTTAATTAGCCAGTTTTTCAGTCAAAATATACGCAGTGAAACTCTCAACTGAGATCTTTTAGAGATGATCAGAAATTATGTATATGAATTGCACATGCTGTTATAAACTGATCTTTCTTCACTATAAATTAGCACAACTGTGGATAACAAAATCATGGCTATATGGCTTCTAAAATATCAATTTTTATAAGTGACCATTAATTAACTCTTGATTTGCAGTTTCATTAGTTGACTGAAACTCTTTAGCCTTGAAAATCCTATTGTCAGAGAAATTCAACCTAACTTCAAAACGGATAACTTCTTAAATGGATGTTGAGTTTAATTATTCATTCAGAATTCAAAATTTGAGGCATTCTTTATTATCCTAAATGGAAATAGATATAAGTGCAACGATGCATGAGGCCATAGACATTTTCCTGGCCTTATACCTCTGAAACATTTGAGTGTTACCTTAAAAATAACTATGAAAGGAGGCAATAAAAGCCAGTTACTTGGTAGATTGCAATAAAAATGGAGTTAGAAGGAGTAAATAAGAGAAATTTTCCATATGTCTGTCTTAAGAGATGACCCTGATGGCAGAAGCCATTTTCCTGGGCAGGAATCACTTCTTTATTTACAATTTTTGTTTGGCCATTTTTCTTCTCCTTTATTTGAAAATTGAAATTTCATAGCGTTCTATATTTTACATTTTTAGGGAAAGGAAAAAAAGCCCTCAACAACTAGATTATACTCCTGCAGTACAGAAAAGAGAAGCTGGCTACCTTAGTCATCTACACCTGAGGTTCATGCAGGACTGTCAAACAGATGCTGTTTGTCTACATGGTGGCTTCCTGGTACAGCTTCAAACATAGTTCATTATTGATCTACATCTCATTCTGTATCAGGTAAGAAGATGCATTTGTCCTGTGTCTTAATGGGCCCTGGCTGTAGACTGTGAAAGGCAAGTGTTGACATGAAATTTTTAAGAATGTTCTCATAATGAAGCAGTACTAGTGACACAGATCTTCTAATCAGGCATTTAGTGATTTTGCTTTCTGACTTGGAAAATGTCTTTCATTTAAATTCACCTCTTAGGAGCTGTGTGTCAGGCAATTATTATCTACCAAAGGATCTCCAAGTCCAAGCAAATTAAATGGGCTCTCTTCTAAAAGTAATACTGCCCTCAAAGCATCATTACTGTTAAGAAATTGCAAACCTGAAGGCACAAAGATTTCTGTTTTCTCCTATGAATACAGGTGCAATTCTTATTAATGTTAATGGCAATCAGGCGTGAATATTTAGAGATCTCATGTAAAGTTTCCCAGGACAATGAGCACAGCTGAATACTGACAATTCTGAAAGAACACCACTGAAAAGGAAAACTGAATTCAGTTTCCAGAGCACTGAGACTTCTCATCATGGTTTAAGCCCAGGCCATAAATTAGAACCACGCAGTCTACTTCCCCCCCTACACCCTTTCTTCCCCAAGCTCCTGGAGGGATGGGGAGGAGAATCAAAAGAATGCAACTCCCATGGGTTGAGATAAGAACAGTTTAATAACTAAGGTATAACACAAATCACCACTGCTACCACCAATAATAATAATGATAAAGGAAATAACAAAGAGAATACACCACCTCACCAACCGATACCTCGCCTCCACCCAGCAGTGAGCCAGCCCTTCTGGGAACTCTCAGTTCTACATCCCGGGCATGACGTGCTGTGGTATGGAATACCTCTTTGGCTAGTTTGGGTCAGGTGTCCTGTCCCTGCTTCCTCCCAACGTCCCCTTCTCCCTGGCAGAGCATGAGACTCACAAAGTCCTTGGTCAGACCAAACATCGGTGTTATCAGCTCTGTTTCCAGGCCGAAAGTCGAAACCAGAGTGCTGCACCAGCTACTAAGAAGGAGAAAAAATGACTGCTACTGCTGAACCCAGGACACTTTGGAATCAATTTAATTCAAAATATTATGACCTGTAACGATATTAGTTCCAAACCTACTCAGATACTGGCTAAGTAGAATAAAGTTTTGTCAGGAACAGCCTCCTAAGGAAAGAGAACCACCTTGCAAGATATGACATCAGTGAACATTTGTCTTTCTTTGAGTTGCTTTTAGGTGAATATTCTTATGAAGTACAATAAACCTCCACGTGTTGCTGAATTTTAGTCTTAGCTTGCCTCCCTCCTGAAATAGAAATTGTTGCTTTTCATGCCAGACATTCAAAAAACTTATAATCATTTACAGTCAGCTGGAAATACTGCCCAAAATACAGGCCATCTGGAAGCCTACAGACAGATTTGGTATAGAAATATTCGGAAGTAGTCTGTGGAATTATAGCGAAGCAGTCCACTTTTGCAAACAAAAACCATAGGCCCCAGAGAAGAAGCACAGCCTTTTAAAAAAGCACATACAGCAAGGGTCAGAAAAACAGATGAAAACAAGCTTTTAACAAGTTAGGTACATTTTCAAAGTGTTGCAAGGGAAATCAGGCAACCCTTTCAAAAACAAACCCTTTCAAATAGAATAGATTCTTTAAACAGACCTTCTAAAATCCTTGAATTAGAAACTGTTCTTCTAAGTACCTCCTCTAGCAATATCATTCCACTTAAAGAAGAGTCAAAAGGAAACAATGTCCAGGTTTACTTGAGAGACTGCAGAATTTCTGGGCCACGTGCTGAAAAAATAAATCTATGGCAACGGAAACCCAGCAACAGAATTCTGACTTCTAATACAGTACAAATTATTTTGCAAAAACATTATTTAAAAATGACAGCATTTCCTCTGATCCTATGAAGAACCATAATCAGACAGGCTTTCAACGTTGTAATATTGTGCTACTGTCATCCTTTCTTGGCCCGATTCACAAATGCAATATGCTCGCAGCAGTTCCCATCGAGAACATAACGTGCAAGTTGTCGGTTGTCATACACTTTAGTAAATTTCTCTTCTTCCATTTATTTCTCTGTTATTTGTATGCCTATCCTGCATATCTATTTAGCAATGACATAATCTAGGCTGTATGGTAGTGCAGTTACTTTGGTTGTGAGAACGGACAATTGGTTACTCTGCATAACAGCTTTGTCTCAGTAAAAGTTTTCTTTGCTGTTTCCTGGAGGGCAGGATTTATGCTTTTTCAGTTTATAACTTGCTTGCATTCTCAACAATAGGTATGCAAAATTTGGCATAGGCAGTTTGCAGGTATTGTCACCAGGTTATAATCTTTGAATTAGTTTTCCAGTTTAACTAGCTAGACATTTATGCTATCATTTCAGTTCCACTAATATCAAAAGTTATATTTTAATGTCATTAAACTGAAGACGATAAGACAAAAGACAAACATGAAGGTACTTAAACACTACTTTCAAAGGCAACTTAAGTTAACATCACAAAAAGCTTCTCAACGGTGAGAAATCTAGAAGCCATAGCCTAAAAGAAAGGTTGAAAGAAGGGGTAAGTCTAGAGGAAAAGGACATCAAAAGACAGAAATTTAATAATTGTTTTCAAACACATGAAGAAATATTTCATGAGGGGAAAAAAAGGGACGGTTATTCTCCAAATGCAGTTGGAATAGGACAATAAACAGTGGGCTTAAATTGCAACAGAGGCAGGAGGACAATACCACTCTCACAAAAGGGCTAGTAAACTACTAAAATGAACTACATGGACAGGCGGTACAGCCTCTAGCACTGGAAATTTAAGAACAAATCAGATGAACTATTACCAGGAATTATTTAGACAAAGCTGATCACCCTGGGGATGAGGGCAATGCATTAGCTGACCACTTCAGGCTCCTTCTGTACCTCTTTTCTCTTTTGTTACTATTTTCAACTCTTAGTTCCCAAGCTCCAGATTTCCAAAGATACAATGGCACATGTAGAGAAAAATAACGGAAAGGAGGTCAACCAGTACTTTAGAAATCCTCCTTTTTATTTATCTTTATTTACTTGCACTTAAAAGCTTTCAAACAATCTAGAGGTGTCCAGACCACCTTTAAAAGCAGGCTCCCAGTCAGCTGAGTAGCGCTGAAAATCTTATTCTTAATGACTATGCTAAGTGTACACAAAAAGGTTCTAATGATGGTACTTGGGTACTGTTCTAACTACACAAGAAATCTAACTGTGCTGAATAGAACTATTCATGGTATTAAAAATAAGAGTAACAGAAACACTTCACTAAATGGGAAGCTTATTGCCACAACTGCATCCAGAATAAAAAGGAACTCCAGCCTTGAACACCAAAAATGAGGTTTTCTTTCTCCAAGTCTTTCAAAAAAGCCATCACAAGATACAGATAAATACAGGCAAACAGATGTAAATAACCTGTACGTATTATTTTCTGAAAGCACATTCTTTTTGCAGTATGCCAGAATCAGCTCCCAGGCATGCCTTTTATAAAGGATAGTATACCTCATAAATTTAAGTTAACCACTGTTCAGAGACTAGAATGAAAATTTTGCAGGTCAGGTTATCTGTCTATCACTCTGTCAGAGACTAGGTCCTGAAGTAGCTAAAATTTGAGCCAGCTAGCAGTTTTTTGTTGCTATAGTATTTTACCTTATGATCCTTACATGCCCTCATGATATTCAGAGAAGTTAATCTATTTCAAGCCAGTGTAATATCAAATACTCAGTCACTGATTTCAATTAAATCTCTGCTTAAAAACAACTCTTGCCACTTATTTTTACTGAGAGGGTGGTGAGGCACTGGAATGGGTTGCCCAGGGAGGTTGTGAATGCTCCATCCTTGGCGGTGTTGAAGGCCAGGTTGGATGAGGCCTTGGGTGGCATGGTTTAGTGTGGGGTATCCCTGCCCATGTCAGGGGGGTTGGAACTAGATGATCTTAAGGTCCTTTCCAACCCTAACTATTCTATGATTCTATGATTCTATGATTTTCCATTCTTCTTGGTCTTTCTTTCATTACTGCACATACAAACAGAAAATCAACTGTTCATTGTTATTGAGCCAAACTCAGAGACATTGCAGCAGTATCTGTGAATGATTTAAAAAAATACTTAAAGCCTTTTACTGTGTGTAATGCCATGGAGCCTTGACATTTAGATACCAGTGTAATGCAAATAATAAACAATAATACATAACTGTGATTAAAATTGAAACACCCAATAGTGCATTATACAAATGTAAAGAGAAAAGAAAAAATGCTTTCAGTAATAAACAAGGACAGCAGAAAATCCATCAGGAGTCAAAGATAAATATACTTAAAGCCATAAAATTACCTCATGTCAAAACTAATTGAGGGAAGCAGCTTGTCACTAATGCAATTGTGCTTTAATAATCTAGATGGCATGTACATGAGCCTGTGAGAAAGGCAGCTCTTAAAGATGTAAATGAAAACTTTTCAAGAGATCAGGTTTATTCTTTTAGCTCTTTGTGTTGTGCATCAAGCTGAAATAATTGGCCACATCATTTGAAAACACAGAGTTTCTGCTTGAATGGGTAGGAGGACCTCCTGTAGTTCAGGGTAACCCACAGCCTGTTCTGGGGACCTTCAAAATTTACCAGGTGGCCCCCTGAGAAGCAACCCGTGTCATCTCGTCTCCTTTCTACTACAAATTTATACAGTCTGTCAAGGTTGTCGATGTGAAAGCCATTTAGATGTTGTCTTATTTTGCATTTTCTACTTTAAAATGTTCCAGAATTGAATCCACTATCTCTGAATAGAGAATCAGTCTAAGAATTGGCAAGGACTTCATTTCGACTTTTATTAAGGGCTTATCAAGTAAAAAGGACCGAAGCAAAGGAGAATGAAATGTTTTATTTCCCCGCCCTCCACCTAGTCTGACTGACAGTCCTTTTGAGGTCAGTATTGCGTAAGCCTGTAAAATGAAAGTGCTACGAATCACAATCAAATAACTGTCAGGCGCCTTATTAAATTTCATTCAATTCCATACAGAATCTTAAGGGACTATTGCTATCTTCCAATTTAGACAAAGATTAAATAAAAGCTGATCAAAGATTTATAGAATTCTAAAGTGATACTAAACACAATGTGCTGTGCTTGGAAAGCTTTCTCTTGTACAACAGGGTTTGAAGAGGTCTGATTCCATGGTTTTCTTTAACTACCACTTTTCATTGGAGGAAAAAATCAGCAGTTTACCACCACCTCATGTAATTAAAATCTCATAATTCACAGTTGAAGTCAAGCGTACACTGATGCTAGCATTCATATTGTTGGCCAGAGAGAATAAAAATCAGTAATGACTTCAACAAAAGAGGCAACATTACCTTATTTCTTTTCTTTTTTTTTTTTTTTTTTTTAATTCAATAAAAAGCCCAAACTTCATTTTCAGTGGCTTTCCAGACCTGCAATTTTCAGCTTATCTGCCATCAAAAAAATGTACTGGTAAGCTAAGACAGCCTCCTAAGTGCAAGTAGTAGCAGTAGTTACTAGAGTGTCTGTTTTCACCACTATAATATACCTGGGTTCCACCCATCTATGGTAACGTATGACATTGAATCATTACCTCATTGTATTAAAAAAATCCACAGGACATGTAGGGAAGAAATAGAAGCAATGAGAAGAGAAAGTTGCATTAACAGCTCTCTGAGAAGCTTCTCTGGGAAGTTGCTTCATCTTTTCCTGATGAAGGAAAGAGCTCCGTTTAGGGAGAGTCACAAGCAGAGAAGAGTCTGTCTTATGCATTTAGAGAGAAAGCTTTTAAAATTGTGTTTATTTGTTTTCAAGGCAACCAGGTTCATTTCAAACTGAGTGCTTTATAAAGTGTTCCAGTGTTCATCTGCAACAGAAGTCATACTTCTATAAGAAAGTTTTCATCTTAAGGCTTAGCAAGAAATTTATTACTCTGAACATAAATTCAGAATTCTTTTGTAGTAGAGCCTCTTGAGAGTCAATATACAATTATAGCAGGTATGCAGAGTTCTGAGAAGTTTTTAATGATAGGTAACAGAGAATATTTTCACTGTTTGTTTATCTGGTCTACTTTCTTCCACTAGGGCTCTTTGCAACCTCATCTGAATCCCCACAGAACCCTTTGTTAGTGAGGGATGCTGCCTGCTTCACTACCAGTGTCTTAGAAATGGGATCTACACTTATTGAAAAATTAAACATAGGACAAAGATGCAAAACTCACATCCTCTCGTACCTTCTTGACATTGGTGCAGCCTCACGGACCTCAGACAGATGTGAAAACAAAGGCAAAAATTGCAGCACAAATGCCAAACAACAGCACTTGTGACTCCCACAAGTTGTGGTATTTCAAAATCACTTTCACATCCCAAAAGGAATATAAAGCAAGATGTCAACTAAACCACCTTTCTGTTAGCAGGCCATGTAGTTTTCCATATTTCTAAATACACTTGGCACAAAACCATAAGGAGCACTGTCAGTGACAGTATTTATACTTGTAGTTTATATATAAGGTTATTCTGTTATCTCTACACATTAAACCTACACCAGGCTCCCGTGAAGGCAATTCATAAATGTCATCCACAAGGAAAAAGACAATAAAATGTTTTATGGTGAGACGGTTTAGTTTTTATCAATAAGTTCAAACCTTTCACCTCTACTCAGTAACAGGTAATTAAGCCAATACCCTTTTGCTATCCGCTTAAAAAGGGAGATGTAAAGTAAACTGAAATGTAGCAAGAATCATTGCCTGCTGATCACAACTTCGGTGTTGGTATGACTAATTCCTTTTGATACTACTTAAAATGTATGATTTAGGATGAATTTTGAAGGGGCAAAGTGGCTGTAGAGATGAACGGATCAAACAGCAGTCAACAGGCTTTCTTGTGTATCAGTTTAAATAACCACCATGGCCATTTTTTTAGGATTAGCAGAGATCAAGATTCAACATCAGCAGATTAAAATATCAGAGTAGCGAAAATGAGCTGAAATGAAAACACACTGCATGACAGTCTTATAGCTACAAAAGATTTTCTTCCTGTTCTTCTCTCAGTGCAGGATCTTCTCACTAACGTTAAACGTGCATTGTGAGTACTGCTGAAACATGTTAATTTCCACCTGTCAGTGCCACAGAAGCCTCTCTGTGAGCCCCTCCAATGGGACTCCTGACTGAAGAAGGAGCTCTATCTGAATTACTGAATTACACTAAGACAGTTTAATATTCCTTTTTTGGAACATCTCCAAGGAAACAGTTAAAAGATGAATAGAAATAAGACAAAAATTGGGAAATCCCATCTTCCAACTTCTGTTGTTAAGACCCATTTTTACAAGCCAGAAGAAAAACAAATACAACAACCAAACACTCTACAAAGCCCAGGACATACATATGGTGGGAATTTGGGAGGAAAAATGTACAGCCCTGATTTTTCTTCTTCTGGGGAATGAAGAATGAAGTTATCTTATTATCTGGGTCTGACAGAGGCAGTGCTTTCACTCATCATCTTTTTTTGTCTGCGAGAAAAAATTACAAAACTCTTGAATTTTCCCTTCTGCTGTCTCTTGGCCTCAGGCAATCCTAGGCCTGTTACTGCCCAAGCCCAGGAAAAATTCATACAGCAAATGTCATTTATATTACAGAGAAGAAAAGCCTATCCTTAATCCAGTATTTGGTGGCCACAGAGTAATGATATACAGAGAAAAGCCTGCATCTCATCTCTTTTTAATCTGACAACCTTCCTGAGGAAGCCGCCTCCACCCTATACCTCAGTTTCACCCAACACGTTCTTGGTTTATTCTTTTATAACAAACAGATTGGGATAGGTAAGCTGGCAGAGGAAGGATCAGTTATACAATACCAGAGGCAGGTGAATTCTGCTTTGGCCTAATTTGGAGGCAATATATCTAATGCATTTGCTCTCAGCAATATCACTGGTCATGAACCCTTCTGTTCTCTTACTATTATTAGGGCAATTCCTTGCTAAGAAATGCCATTTTACCACATGACTTCCTAGTTCCTATTCTGGTTCCAGAAATGGCATTCAGCAAAACCCTGCGTGGAAACCTTTACCCATTTTGGAAGTTTAACCCTATTACACAGACCTTAATCTGAGTTTCTGGAACATTCAGATGGCAATGCTGGGAATTTACTGAAGAGGCCAAATTGGTTCGAAAATGGGCTGTTGGTCTAATATATGGACAGGCAGGATTAATCACAGTTAAACAACAGGGGACAAACTCTGACGGAGCAATCTTTCTTTGCTTCATCAACAAGGCCCTCTGTTAGATTAGCACATACCTTGAAATTAAGCTACTGGAACACTACATGGAAAACTTGGTATTAAACCTTTAGACAAATTAAAAGCCAGGCACCCAATGAGATTATGTGTGTTCTCAGCCTGTGCTGCTTCTCAGCTACTGAACTTGTGAACACACATAGACAACTTCTATTTCTTTTCATGCTAGGTATATAAAAAATCTAAACCCACATTTTTTACTGTGATTTTGTATTTAGAACTATGAACTCACAGAAACAAAATCTGAAATGGAAATTAAAGTTCATAAACAATACAGTCATATCCATTAGGAAAATAAATTTAATCCTGAAACTTTGATGGGACAAGGTATTTGATAAAAAACTTATACGAAAAAGAAGTATATGTGGGGCTTTTTTTTTGTCCCAAGCTGTTTGAAGGACAGTGACTAAAGTGTAAAATGTGTATGACACATTTCTAAGTATTTTTTGACAAATCAGACAGAAGCCATAAAATTTAAAATAACAGCATATGTATTGAAATTGAAAATCTCAGTTGGACTTAAACACACTAACATCGCTTTCTTGCTTTCTTTTTGTTTGAAAGCAAAATTGAATACCTTATTTGTTTAATTATTTATAATCAATAAAAACATTTGTAGAAACATACTGTGTAAAATCAAGGTAGCCTGATTTATAAAGCACACACTTAAATTTTCTAGAAACCAGTTTGAGGTCTCTTCAGAGACCTGCTTTTCAGCAAATGCTGAGTGCTACACATTTTTTTTTGTTTCCTACATTTAAAAGATAACTTCATATAATAGCTTAGCAATTGTTTTCAAATTGAACTTCTCTGAATATTCTGCTTTATGCATATAATCTTCCATCAACTTTTCTATCACTTGTGGGCCTTTTTAAAAAAACAAAGTCCTTTCCACGTGGAAATGAAACTTCTGAATCCCTGTAGACAAAGTAAGAGCTTATGCACAACATAAAAATATCCAAAGAATGAAAGAATACTTAACAGAAGATGGCATCTAGAAAGGACACAGAAGCCAAGGCAGTCTCTTGGTAGCTAAGCCATGTGACAGACCCATGGACAGCTTCAAAGCTGCTATGATAATGCAGCTGCCAAGCAGTCAGCTGCTCCTGCTAAACAATCTTCTCTGTGACTTGGCATCCATGTCTTGTGCTTGCCATTCAAAAGCAACAGAAAGAGTTACAGGATACAGAATGATAACTATCCCTTCATATAACATAAAATATCTGCAGAACTCCCTGTGGAGATGGCAGGTGCTGTGGGAAGTGACATTTTTGCTTTAAAATGCTGATGCCGTCGCTCTGGGGAGTGGGAGGGAGAAGGGGACGGAGGAAGAAGAAGGATGCAAACTAAAAATTTATATTAAGAACTCGTTTCTCCTCCTGATTAGATATCTCAGGACTCAAAACAGCTCCTGTGACATAAAGAAGTACCATTTTCATTATTTTGCAGACAACTAAGGTGCTAAAGTTTAGGTAGCCCAGGAAAGGTCACAGAGGGTGTCTCTGAGAGAGTAAGGATTCAAGTGCGTCTTTCTATAAACAAGCCTGACATGGCACTTGATAGATCATTCATTCTTTGCTACAAAGGGTAGATCATTTTTATGTGTTGCAAGAAGTTTGCTGTACAGCAACCATCAGGAATTAAAACATTTGAACTAAGTTAAATTACAGTCACACATAATCTCCCCTTAATAGCCTTTCACAGTTTTAATGAAGGATCATGTATTTCCTGGATACTTTACGCCATTCTACACAATATTAAAACAAATCTGTAATTTACTATTACCTTCTCTAGGATGCTTCCAAGAAGTTATCCTCTTCTCTCAGACTTTAAAGAATTTTATAATAAGAATAGGCCTGATTTAATCAGTTCAGGCTTATATATGAATTCTTATACTTATGGGTTCCTTGGAAGTGAATAAATAGGTATTCAGTCCTCTGTAAATTCAAAAGCAGTATCATGATGTAAACTTTTGGCACTGGTGCTACATCATGGATAGCCAGATTTAGAAACTCGTGGAGCAGTGATATGAAAGTTTTAGATTTGTTTCCAGCCAGGCTAAACCCCTGGCATGAAGTGATGAGGTGAACAGATACCACCTACTCCATCTTGCAGTTGTTTCTATCCTAGCACTCACTTCATATATACTCACTGAGCTAGTTTCTGTGTCTAGAGGGCAGCCTGGCATCAGTTTGTTTGAAAGATTAATATATTAAATCATATCCAGTGATATGACAACATTTAAACAAGACAGACAATTAAAAGATAGTGAGAACCATGCATTATGGATTAAACTATAGAGTGAAAAGCTTTTGGAACACTATTGTTCCAGAAATATTAACTATAAAACCACGTGAAGTACTGAAAGTCACCACATTTACTGATATTCTATGGTTTTTTTCAGTGGAAAATTGAAAGCAAAATAGTAGAGAAACTTATCCCAGTCGTAAGACAAAATTATATATTTATAATTCTTTATTAGAAAAAACAGTGTGTTCATAACAACACATAGGGAACAGAGGAGTTATGAAAGCTAATACTGGGTCTTAATATAGTCTTACAGCTACACTGTGGTATTAGTAAAAAAGAAGATGTTACAGCTTAAGACACAGTGCTAAGGCAGAACGACACAACTGAGACATGATCCTCAGTATGAAAAAAGGCAACAGGTAAGACAACAGGCCCAATTAAATAGGGATAGAAGACTGGAGTAACAGCTACAAAAAGGGATCCTCTTCTTGTACTTCAGTGTTTTCTACTTTTTGGGAGTTCTGCTATAGAATTTGAATGAAATGTGTAGACCAAAAAACAAGGCACTGTGCATTTCAGCTGTGGATAAGGATGCTGCAGTAATGAGGATGTCTGGTGAATCTATTTGTGTTCTGAGGCCTGAATTTATGGGAAGTTGTTGCATTCATTGAAATAATGAAGGGGAAGTAGTAATAAAAAAATGCTACGATGGCAATAAATGGCTTGCAGGAAGGGCAAATAAGCCTCCCTGGAAATTACTCAGATTAAGTTACCCTCATTTTGGGGTGTAGCTACTTGTTAGCAAATAAAACTTTATTATTATGACTATGCTAGTTTGTTGCTCTGTTCTGCAAATTTCCTGCTTCCTCTTGTCTTTCAATTCTGAAATACACAGCCAGGAACTAAAATGATTGAACTGTGTAATCTTTTTATTCAGATCATATGCTAAAAAGCAGTTTATTTCATAGGATTCCAACAAAACCATTTAAAAAAAAAGAGCTCTCAGACAAAGGAAGACCTTACCAGCAGTCTGCAGCCTCAATTCTCCATCAATAAACTGTCATGTAAAAATTTATCAGTCTAATTATCTTTGGTATTTAAATAATCTATCATAAGGGTAGGTGAATTCTTAAAATGTCACTGCATTGTAACATGAATGACATCTGGGTTATACTTCAAATAATGATGCAGCTCAACAGGACTGGGATTTACATGTGTATGGATTAATACAAGAAGTTTGCTTGAGATACTCCTTATCCTTTGCCTCTGCCTTCTCCATAATCTGCTTCCCAAGATCTCCATCAGTATAATTAAATATGTCCAGGCACTAAGCCTGCTATACAAGCTAAAGATCTGGTTCAGTTTGTCTATGCAGATACCTCTCTTTTTATCCTTCTTTTGGGATATGTGACAAGTACAGATATCCTGCATGAGAGAAAGTATATCCGATCCGATCCACCAACACTGTCGATATTGGCCACAGTTTAGTAATTAACTTGCAAAAAGTGAATGAGCTAATTAGCAGGGCACACCGAATAGAATATCATTCATCAGTCAATCAATGTTTGTTTCCACAAATTGAACAAGTAATTCCCACACATTCTAGGTCACTGTCAACCTCTAAATTTTCCATTGGACTACCTTGTCCTCTTACCTAACCTAAAACTGAAAATACTATCAGCATGACCTGGTTCAGATTACTGCTTGTACTCTCACAGATCACCAGTGGTTACACTCTGGGAAACACTCAAACATCCTCAGCTGCTCTTGCTCTGTTGTTGATTTCTGTTCCTTTCACTGAGAACAGCAAATGAAACCATAATTCTCCTAGGTTCTTAAAGACCTCAAAAGTTGCTCCAAAAAATGTCATCATTTGGGGAAGTATTTATTGAGCTATAAAACTTGCAGCCACGAAGAAACTCTGCCACAAGCACAACTGACCTAAGAAAACTGCTTGAAGTGGTGCCTAATCTTTGTTAATTGGCAGAGCCCCAAGACATTTTGAGTGGGAAAATTAAATGGAAGATTATTGACATCAGGCTCACTTTTCTGACTTATTTTTCATGGATTCCTCCAAATCAATCTGCTGCCTTGAGCATGTTGCCAGGCCAAGGCTGCAAACCGTTCTTCAGATATGTAACTCTAGAAGCAATAGTGCAATACAATAGGCAACCCCCAAAGAATATGCTCAAATATCCTTTCACTACAAGGTCCACTGCTTAAACTTCAGCTCATTTACTTTAGTGTTTAAAGCCTTACAGGAATGTCTCATCTCTCTAAAGACTCTGATAGCTTGAATTGTAAACACTGACTTTCAGTCATGGCCTCTGCATTTTTACTGATAGCATGTAATTGTTTATGGTACCTTTTTAATACTAAAATAACAACAAACACTCAGCCAGAAACAAGGGAAAAGGATAAAACACTCACAGTGCTTATGAGTCTTGTAATTCTCTGATTTTAGAGTTTCTCTTATATTGGCAATTTATTTGACTAGTATCAATCCTTAATGTCTGCGCCGTGCGAAATCTCCTGCTACATGTGCATTCAGACATCACAAGTAATATTTTGGAAATGAAACATTTCCATTAGTTTAGATAACATCAAATTCAGTGGAAGAGAATGACTGATCCATATAAATGCTGGCTGGAACAAGAGCGCATGACTAGGCATCTCTTACTGACTAGTAGATTTGCTCCTGTGTATGGTATTTTCCAACATCCTTAATCAAACCTTCTCTGAAAGATTCCACGAGGATTCAAAAAAATTCTTAATTTTGATAAATAGGCTGTCAAGAAAGGTTATACATGCAATGTTTTTAACCATCTGCTGGACCTTACATTCTCATTTCAGGCACAAACATAAGCTCTAATATATAATACAAAAAAAAAAAAAAAACCAAACCCCATATATACCTCTAGGAAAATTATGTATTTTGCTATGAAAGACTTACCATTCTGCTTTGAAAAAAAGCTGTTACCAGCATATGAGATGATCTCATTCTGAGTGGGTATATGCTCTTTGCAGCTTGCTCCTCACAAATCTGTGTCTTTGTGTGATACAGCAGAGAAGAACGTAGCTCTGCAGTAAATACAGGTCTTGGAAGTCACCTTAAATGCGCTTTCCAACACAATACCTAGTTTTGGCTGCCATTTCAAAATTTACACGTAACATGAAAATGCATTGGATCCCCGTGAAAGCCTAAGAGAAAAGCTAGAGATACAAGACCTCTTCTCTACCAAGCACAATGAAATCAGGGAAATTACAATGTCAATCAGTGGAGAAGGTAGCAAAAAAACATGTATGTGCACTTTGCATAAAACAGAAATGAGGCTTCATTCAACCATTTCTGTTTTCCTAAGCTATTCCATTTGCAGGACATCCATCAAGAGATTTTTTGCCCCAATGTTGCATACTAGAGCAAATGCGAGTTTAGAAACTGAAGAATTCTCAGCTGCATTAGTACATAGGGAATTAGCTGCTAATGATGACTAGAATTTGTATAAATGATCAATTAGCAGTATACAGATGCCATATGTCTGGCAGAACCTGGAATCAGACCCTTATAGTATGTGATTTTTTTTTTATTTACACTATAATCATCATAGAAGAAGGAGATAACTGCACATGGCACTGGCATCTAAATTTCAAAACTTTGCATATTTAGGATTAAGTACGCACTTTTTTCAAATGCTTTAGTGAAGATAATACCTTCAAATACATAGTGGCTGTTTTTCTATGACAATTTTTTGCTTTCACAGATAACATTTGGATTTGTTGGAGGCAAGCAAGACTCCAGTACAGAAAGCAAATATTAAGGCAACAAAATACCACCATTTCTTTTGTCCATAAGAGACCTCTCATGTGGAACACCAAAAATGAGCATTACCTTCTAATACCTACTGGAGGATTTCAGCAAGCCCAAGTGAAAAGAATAAGCACTGCATCATTAGTATATTACATTTTGAAAGTATTAATCTCCTTTCGATTTAAAACTGATACCACTTCATTCTTCATCCACTCGTTCTGCAGGTATATGCTAAGCACAAAGCATGTAGGCTCTAAAAAGCACTGAAATGAAGAAGTGCTCAGAATAATGGGAACACTTCTTCTAAAGTTAAAGACTTGATTTATTAGAAACGGTTCAAATATTTTTCCTAATTAATGTGAGCAAAGTGCCTAACAAAACTAGAAAAATGTCTCTAGTTTGGACTCCACTGAGACTAATACTCATCTTTCACACTTCAAAGGGCAAAGTTGGGTAGGAGAAAAGAGAGAGCACTGGTTTTAGTCTCAGTGACAACATTAAAAAGGGACATTTAATGTTAGTATGTGAGCATGGCTGATGAACAAGTTCTATGTTTTTCGACTTAAATTGTAAATAAATCTTGAAGTTGAGTTGAAAAATCTTGCTATTATCTCATACCCATAATTCTCTTCACATTGTAAGAGTCAGAGTTAGAAATGCGTGCAGATATTTTTCCTAGCACTGCAGGGAAGTTGTGCTTCTATTTTCTGACAGATAAAATGAGGTGTAGAGTCAAGATAGATCTCTGGAAGTGAATCTAAATCAATGTTAGGAATCTAACCGTGGGAGTCATATTGCCCACCTTCAGCGTTCTCAAACGTACACGTCTAAAGCAGAGACCTTCTGATGTAGATTTACTTCACAGGTAACAATCTTAGGATATGTCCAAGCACAACATACATCTGATGGTTTTCACTGCTCTTGTTCTAGCCTTTTTTTGCTATGTTAAGGCACATACACATTCAGCGCACTGCCTCTGCCAAAGCCTATTTTGGGCTGCCTCACTCTGTATTTGTCAGGGTTGTGCACTGAATTCCAGAAGGAAGCAAAACAGCAAAGTCCTATTGGAGATCTCAGAATGATTTGCTAACAGGTGTGATCCATGTCATCGTCAGAGCCAGAGTTAGCATTTCAGGAGTTGTGGCTTCCAGTCCAAAGCACGAATACTAGTCTTGCAAGAAATGTTTAATGCTCAGAAATATGTAGAATCCTTCATCTGATCTGTATGCATAGTCCATACTTGGAGCCATATGTAAAAATCAGCCAATCAGTTCCTCAACAACTCCAAGTGCTAAATGTAGTCCTAGCATAAAAACAGAGACAAGGCAATACCTTGCTACCCACTGTTTGTAATTTGACTTCCATGTAAAATGTTCCATGTAGGAAAACAACTTCCAAACCTCATGCAGTTAACCTTTTCCATATCTCCTGTGCAAGACTTTAGCTCGGCTATTTATCAGTGCTATTCATATTGTCAAATACATAGTGATGTACTAAAAGCTGTTCACTTATCAATTTTCTTTTGCCTAGGCTGAAGTCATACCTCCAAAAGTAGATATCTTTCTGCAAGTACAAATTATCTTGAGTCAAATTATGAAAAACTTTAACAAACCACTTTTGCTAGTGAAAAGAAAGAGCGCTTAGTCTAAAACATGTCTTCTGCCTTGGCCTTCAATGGCACTTGTGGTATGGTAAGTGGTTTAACTTTGGGACTTGCTAGAAGAAATGCCTCAAGCTGTAAAGCTGTTTTTGTCATCTTGCCAGTGGGATGTGAAGAAAACACCTTGTCTGAAAGCAAACAAGGAAGGCTTTGAAAGTGCAAATAACAAGACTGGGATGTGTTGTGTTTGTCAAACTAGCAGATTACTGACAGATATTGACACTCTTCTCCCACATGTTACTTCAGTGAAAAAACCCAAAGTTTCATGAATATCAGTATTGACAATATTAGTGTAGGTACTAAAGATCTTGTTCTGTTTTGCCATCTAGTGTGGTCTTCCTATCAACATTACTTGATATATAAGGTTAGTCAAGTTGGCACCATTATCAATAATTTAACAAAGTCTAATGAATTCTCAACTTACCTGCATGCCCAATCCAACTTATTAAGAAAAAATATTAAAATCAGTTTAACTGAATGTATTCATATGGTATTTTGCTTTTCCTTTGCTTCTAGTTGAAAGCAAATATAACTCTTAATGGTACAAATTTATAAGAAAGCTGCGGGAAGTCAGGTAGAAAATGACTGACTAACAGGGAAGACTAATGACACTAACAGTAGTAAAATGTATAATAAACTGAAGTATTGTTATTTGATAAAACCTTCATTCACTCATGCATGCATACTTCTTACAGTCACACTTATGGACGTAGCTGATAATTATGTTTAAGTGCTAAAGTGCTGTGTAAAAATTTCCTCAGACAACACGATTTTGCACTTCACTGTACTGATATTACTGCAGAAGTAGTCCTAGTTTTCTGTGAGTATGTACACTAAACGTAGGTCTGAAAGCCGTTTTTATTGAAAACAAAATGTTTCATCTAGGTCTGGGGAAAAAAAAAAAAAAACAAAACAAAAACAAACCTTAAAATCTGAACTAGTTTACATAAAGCTTGAGGCTTCATTTAAGATTTTTTTAAGTTCTGTTTAGTATGAAAATAGGACACCCCTTAACCCCCAAACTTAAAGAAGCCAACCACCACTTAGTCAAAGTAGACTGAGCTACAATACTGAAAAATGTCTGACATACTCATCCCTTTCTGTTAGTGAACGAGCTATACATAGTTTTCAGTTTTTACAGACATGTTCGTTATTCAAAACCCTTTCGTGAAATATTTATTACAATATTATGTCTGCCTAGAGGTTATTCGTGAGTGACTACTTGGGACGTTTTAAAAGTTATCAGCCTATCTATTCACTCTCTGGTGTGACTGAAACTGGCAATATTTAAAACAGTAATTTCCAATTCTAATTTGCTAATTTCTGAATACCAATCCAGTAGAAGTGTATTTCCGCTAACACAGGAAGGCAGAAATACAAATTTGCATCCATTTCCTTTTTAAGCGATATGGCTCTGGGTTCGAGCAGTTCTGACATTCTAAAATGGATTCTGTCCCACACCAGATAAAATTCCTAAGATCTGTGTGAAGAAACTCCAAGGTCATCAAAAATACTTAAAGGTTTGTGTTAATAAATGTCTGTGCCCCCCATTTCCTGTTATTATTATTGCAAGCAGAATTTTACTAGTAGGATCATTCTCAGAAAGCTAATAGAAAAGCTTATATATAATAAGAAAGGCATATAAAGACAGAGTGCTTCAAGAAATACCTTCTGCCTCCATCAGCACTTCATTTATGGTTTACCTTGCCCAGCATTAAGACACAAGTTAGATATGCGATATTAATATCACTCCTGTTCTCTGAAAAAAAAGGACAATTTAATATGGTAGAATTGTCAGTCTCCCTTAACTAGGTTTATCTGTGAACATATACAAGAACAAATTCATATCATACCTACAGATTCCTACAAATGAAATATCTGTATAATTCAAAATGTGGTTAACAGTTCTGGTATTTGTTTCACAATTTTATTTTAGAAATACAACAATGGCATCAGCAGTCAGTTCAGCTTGGAGCCAGATAATAATTGGATAAAATATGATACCTTTGTACTTTCACATGAAGTATTTATCTCATGATGCATTTTGCACCTCCATGCATGGAGATGGAAAATAAAACATTCATTGTTATGTTTATAATGTTTTGCAAATGGTGACCTGATGGTGCTTGGAATGCTCTCATTTAAAAAACCACAAACCACTATTCCATTTAAACACAAATTAGTATGATTCCAAACTGTGTGTTCAAAGGCATCCTCAGTCAAACTCTGTCACTGAATTAATACCAAAAAAATACTTAGATTTGATCTTCTGCTGGAGGAAAAGGTGCTCCAAAGTCAATAGCTAGTTTATGGCTAGTTTCTGGTTGACTTTGTTCTAGAATTCTTGTTGTGGTAAAGCCATCACAGTTTTCAGTTCTGGAAATCATTTTTGTCTCCCAGAATTAACCATGGATCCATCCAAAACAATGATTAATTCACAATTCTTTAATGCAACGAACACATCAGAATACAAATACATATGCATCAAACACACATGTGGTAATCCTTTATGTTATTTATGACCTTTTTTGATATGAGAATAATTGATTCAAATGGGTAATTCAAAAAGGTAATTTACAGTCTGGCATCTTGATTTTCAAGCTTTGTTTTACTAACATGCGCCAATACAGTGATCAATTTAGTGGTGAGATAGAGCTAATAATTCCATAGGAATTTTATAATTTCTTCATACTTTAGCATGAAGGTTTTGTTTATCCATGTCTTTAATTTGTTTAATGGGTGACATTTATTCCATCCGTATTATCTTTTCACTGCATGATTCACTAAATCACAAAGAAATATAAAGTGGATTAATAAGCAAGTAATTATAAACCACTCAGTTACATTCTGATTACCCTCTATTTTTATTGCAGCCTCCTTTTAAACCTATTTCTGAACCTGATGAACAAATTCCTTCTCTACGTAATATTTCCTTACCCTACTTTTAAGTGCCTTAATACGCCAAGACTCTCCTTTTCAGTTATATAATTACAATTATTAGACCTTTTCTATCCATTCTAACTCTCAAGAACACAATATTATACATAACCTTTCAGCATTGCTTTTATGAAAACAAAGGCAGTTAATAAGTTTTGTAAGGAAAATTACAAATGGAAGAACTTCATATACTTTTGCCATCAGTTCAAGCTTTCTTTATTACAGTGTTCAGAATGATATTTATGTAATACTTTTGGAATCAAGTGGCGTAAAAAATACAGGGGACATGTGAAAGGCTCAGTCTTGTTACTAAGGCATGTTGCCATGGGTTGTTTACAAATATCCTGATGTTCTTGAGCTTACCTTGAATTTGTTTTGAAAGCCCAAGGCCATGCATGTGTATTTTGTTTCTCCCCATTTTGTAAAATATGTACTATTAATATGCCATAATTGAGAAAAAAATAAATTCAAATTAAGAAATATGAAGGTAAAAAAAAAAAAAAAAGTATATTTGACCTTGCCAGTAAAAGAAGAGGTCCACATTTATTGTTTTCCTTACATTCTTACACATTCTGAGAATGAGTTTATGTAAATGCTGGAGAAACATCAACGCGTTCTATAGTTTCAAGGCTAGCTCACATGGTGCCTAAGTACCTAAACACAGTGACACTGGTGAAGATGGAATGAAAAAGGATGCTGGAACAAAGTTGTGTAATACAGTGAGTACTTTAAAAGTGAGCCACTACAGTTTTTTATTGCTGTGAACTTTACAGGATATTCCAAAGTACAACTTCTATATTTTTTTTCTAATTTAAAAGATAATAATATAAAAATAAGCAAAACAAAACCCAAACACACACGCACACACAAAAAGCATTAATTTGTAAAGAAGTTTCTTTTGATTTTGAATGTACTTTTTGTAAAATAGAAATATGAATTCAAATGTTATTTCTAAATGTGAAATTTACTCCTGCATTCAACAAGCAGTGACCACTTGGTTGGAAAGTGCTGCTCAAAGTAAATGAAACATCATTAAACTATGTCTTTCCATCTTTTGGCATTTGAGAAGTCACAGTTTCCTCCAACCAAAGAAAACTTTGCCTCCAATATTTCCACTCAGGCAATCACAACCAACAGCATTACTTTGTTTCAGACCTAGAATTTAGCAACAAACCATTCTGCTGTAAAAGTAGACCTTAAAAGGCCTAGTGAGTGATGTCAATCCTCGTTATCCTGGACCTTGTGCTCTAAGGAAACCTCCAATTATTTAGCAGATAAGACCAACCAAACTTTGAAAAGACTTGGTACAAACCAAAGTAATAGAAACTGCAACAAGCTGTAGATATGTTTTACTTGAGACTTTACCAGAGCGGTTTAGGTAGGATTTTTTAAAGAGGAATGGATAAATAAGGAAAAACAATGGGTCACTTGCAGGATAGAAGAGAAAGTTGCAGGTATGTTCAGAGAGAAGGTTAAGTTAAAAGGAAAATATTGCTTTTTCCAATTCGAAGAGTTGCTAGATTCCAAGTACCTGCTTTCCCTCACTAGTACTCTGCAAACTTATTTATACAGCCACGGAGTGTCCACCTGAAACACACAGCACACTGTCAGCTATTGGCTTTACTAAGTAAACCATATCAATAACCATTCAGTTCCACATTTTTAGTTTTACACCCTCAGAGCTCCAACAGCCTAACTCCTTCCCTCTTCTCTCTCCCAATCTTTTGAACATATTATTTGAGACTTTCAGGATCTGAAGTAAAGATAAAAATATCATTGTCTAATTTTGAAAGGATGCATATTCTCAGCCAAACTGGATCTATGGAAGACAAAGAGTATCTGACTAGTCAGAAAACATTTTTAGAAACTTGATTTTCTCAGTGTTTTGAAGTATGCCGTAATTTGGCTACTGATACAACAGCTTATGACAGCTGTCTCCTGTGTAAATGAGGGAATTACAAGAAATCACCTTTGACATTTACATTTTGCATTTATTTACTAGTAAGGACAACTATTAAAATACTTCATAAATCAGGAAATACTATAGGCTGGACAAGGCTTTTGTATTGATGCTTTCCCAGCAGGAATTAGCACAGTGCTTTCTTCAGATGCATTTTGCTACAGCTAGTGAAAATTTACCACTGCACTTGTAGCATTGCTGAAGTATATGAACAACAAATAATAGTTTAGTGGTTTCTCTACAGATTAAAAAGGAAGTTCTTCTAGGTTATGAAATATTACAGTTCCAGTCAAAGGAACTGTACTTTGCCATTGCCATTTGTCACATTAAAATACATCTTATATGTATGAAGAAAAATTTCTTTACTCTTTTCCAAATCATTGTATTCCTGTGAAGTTTTGTATCCCAAACCTTTTGCCTCAAATTACTGCCTAGGCAGAAATTCTGCTTTATCTAGGCACAATTTATACTTTTCCTCTTTATTATTATTTCAGCAATTTAATTCTTACCAATGGCAGCAATGAATGTAAGGCTTCTATATGCCCCTAAAATTATATTATCTTCATCCTCTGTGCTTGTCTCTATGTCCAAGTCACCTTTATTAAGTAACTCCCCAGTGCAAGCTCTACAATGCATCAAGGAACAGATGTTTTGAGCGTCTGTACAACAGTTATTGGGGCATTCTGTTTATTTTAATGGGACCCTGGGTTCCTGTAACTGCAAGGAACATTCACACATTTACAAAAGATTTTATAATGTATTCCAATGAGAAACCATAAGCAGATTCAGCTCTTTTGCACTCATGCAATAGAGAAATGTTTAAGGCCAGAATCTGGAGACACAATAGAATGGTTCTGCCCCATGAGAAGAAATAAGAGATTTCACTTCTCAGGAGAGCCACATTATTAGACATGGTAAACCAAACTTTACCTATTAAATAGTTTCTTGTCAGAAAATGTTCATTCCTTTCAGAAAGGAAAGGCAGAAATAGTTAACCATTCCTGTCATTTTTGTCTTTACTTTCCCTTCCAGGGAGGTTGTGAATGCTCCATCCTTGGTGGTGTTCAAGGCCAGGTTGGATGAGGCCTTGAGTGGCATCATTTAGTGTGAGGTGTCCCTGCCCATGGCAGGGAGGTTGGAACTAGATGATCTTAAGGTCCTTTCCAACCCTGACTATTCTATGATTCTATGATTCCACAGCCTGAAACCTGCAATACACACATAGTCAGTTAACAAGATAAAGTGAAAGATTTTTAGCAGCAGAAGAGGTAAATGCAATGGGTAAAATACTCAAAAGCACGATGCTAGAAGAAAATATGACTCTGCATTGCACACAAAGATCCTACAGCCTTACTGAAACTCCTATTGAGCTGATTGGGAAGTAGATACTTAAAAGAACAGTACCTTCCAAAGAAAGACACATGCAAAACATTTCTACCATGATTCTAAGAAGCTGCACTGGTCCTAAACCACCCTTTCCTCTTACTCTAGCTACTGCTGCTTTCTGTCTTCATACATACTGTGGTAAACACTACTCCCTTTATCTTTGTCTTGGTAGGGTAGAAACCACCTGAAACTTTAGCTACCTCATCTCTGTATTTACATAAGATTACTTACCATCAAAATACAGTTCCTTCCTGTTCTTTCTTCTCAGTTCTACCACATAAGTGCTCATGCAGATTTGGACTGCCCTCGATTAAAGAGCTGATCTTTCTGAAAATGGAAGATATCTTTGATTTGAATCACAATATGGCTCCATTAGTACTACTTCCAGCTGAACAACAGCCCTGGGAATAAACAGGCAGAGAAAAAAGAGATGGTGGGACTGCCTCTTTCAGTAGTGGCACGAATTCAGCCCAGGCCAAAGTGGCTAGCTATGGACTTACACTACAGGTGAAAATCAGCCATTAGAATAGGTGACTCCTTGCGGGAACACTTGGACCTTCACAAGATGGCTGTAACAGTATAACATATTGTTATACTACTGAATAACTGCTTTCAGCTCCCTTTGGTAAAAGAAAATAATGTAATATCTGGGAGTAGGTACATAACGTTTACCTCACACACACTCTTCTGTTAACCAGCACCTATATTATTGAAGTACCTAGCCCTTTTGACCTCCTCATGTCACATATGTAAGTACAATATACCCTTCCTTCTACCTTCTCACCTCTTCCTATCCTCCCCTCCTACAGACACCACAGGGTCTCTCCTACCACAATGATGTAACAGGGAGAGCCTCAGAGTTAATACATCCTCAGTTACATGGACACAGAAGATAACAAAATTTATTCTCCTAGGCTGCCTCTCCCTGTTATTTAGGACTAAGAATGTCATTAATTTTTATTAACTTACTACATTAGTGTAGAATTTAAAAACTTAAAATGTTTCTTGACACCTTTGCAAAACAAACATCCCTTTGCAAATTTGAGATAAAAAGCTTTGAACTCCTGAACATTTTTTTTAATGCAAAGTGCTAACAACCACAGCAGACCATGGAGAGCAGCACCACAGAAAATAAACATGAGCAGCAGGAAAGAAGAGAAGGAAAAAAAAAAACACCCTCTTGTGTGATTCCTTCATTGGCTTTGCAAAAACTTGCACTTGATACGTGAAGAGCTCTGTCTGAAACCATTAATAACAAAAACAATCACCAAATGAAAGAGCAGCCTTGCAAGCAACCATCCATAAAAAGAAAGGCAGTTAATTAAACAAATCACAAGCTATCTCCAGACTGTCTCTCTCACTTTAAAGTCCTCAGTGCAGAAATGAGAAGAAAAAAATCTCATCAAATGATATAATCATAACAGCCTCAAAATAACTCACACATATTTCCAGATAAATCACTTCTGAAATACTAAGTGCCTGGAAAAGCTTGAAGGGAAACTGCACCTTAGCTGCAATTCCTATCTCTTGGAGGGGCTTTGGAGAATACTGGGTTTTCTTTCCCTTTGCTAAATATTTATTCCTACCCCTTAAATTGTCATTTTTTTAATATAAAAATTTAATTAATCTTTAGATTCATTTCACTTGGTGTTCCAGGGTCATTTCACTATGTCTCAGAAGGCACTTAATTGGAATTGAAGGCTCAGGGTTAGAAACATAACATTTATCCTTTGCCAAAACCTTACAAAGCAGTCTGGGTAGGGCCAGGGAGCTACAGCTGAACTGGAGAATTGGCTGCATGAACATAGCTACAGGCAGTACTGACCCAATGCACATTATTGCCCCTATGGAAAAGGTAGCAGCGAGTTAATGCAACTGGATGTACATTAATATTTCTGAGATTATACACTGTGATGAGACTTTTTCATCAGCTTCTACAGGTCATGGCAGCTGCTAGGAGCCTTAACAGCATCATTCCATTATAAAGCTATTATCGATCCAAAATCTAATTTGAAGATCAATTTGGATTGGAATCAGAACCCAATATGACAATGATTTCAGAGCAGATAAGAGGTAATTTACTCCTTTGGGTGCCAGAAATCAATTTTTGGTTTTCTGTACTGACCCATCTGCCAAAAAGAAAAAGGGGAAAAAAAGAAAAAAAAAAAAAGAAAGAGCTGAGGATAAAGTGCAAATAAAGGATTATAGTAATCCAATCTGGAGGTGATAGAAGTATAAACCTGGCTGCAAACTCATCTGAGGTAAACAAACATTTAATCCCAGCTAAATATCTGAGATAATGGTAAAAGAGTTTCGTGTTATTTTTGATGCATTTGGCTAATACAAAATACAGCTCTGAATTCAAAGCAACTCCTTGCATTTCTCACATAATTCTTTCTGGCAGTCAGCACCTGTGAAGCTTATGTGGGGATCTCAAAGCTCATCACTACTATTTGTATCGGAGCTGTGCTGGACACGTGAGCAAATCTGCATTAAAGGACTAATATCCAGACTCACCTAGGCTGTTAGGAGTCAAAATCACTCTGGCTATGCTTACATTGTGGGGTGCTATGGCTTTTGGTTTTGCCTTCATTCCTCTGCATCCATTTTCTTCCCAAAGAAAGGGAAGATGCAGAGGTAGCTGACATGTCCCCAGCTTGCCTGCTGTGTGCATCCAAACACATCTACACCAGGAACAAGGACCTCTGGGTATGCACTGCAACACATACCTGTGCCGTGGTGCCGGTACTGTGGCTGTGAATCCGGTCCCGAGTTACCCTGTATGTCAGAGCAAAGATCTTTTGCAAACATACTGGCACTGCACAGCACCTGTTGCTGCTCACCTCAGCATTGTGGGACATTGAGACTAATGTATACTGAGAACATTCCCACCCAAGGGAAGAGAGGGCAAACAACAGGCAAGAGGTGGCATGAAAAACCAGGGGGACTTTTTCTGAAGTTGTTGGCAGAGCTGAGAATTTTCTGCTCTCTACAGGGCTGGCCCTTAAACCCTTTTTACTTTTATTAAGTGCAGGCATACTGCAGAGATGTGATACTTAGTTTTCTACAGTGAAACTGGAAAGGGTTTTTTCTTCTTTTTTTTTTTTCTCTCTCTTTTCCTTCAGACAACCACGGTGGAATCAGTTTTATTCAGATTTGCCTGTAATTGGAGCAAGGCTCTCAGTGAATCTAATTTCAGCTGGAACTAATTATAGGGGGAAAAGGTCATAAATGTAAGATGGCTGCATAAGTATGTTGGAAGAATATTGACATCATATAGTATTAACTCTGCTCCTGTAAAGGCCATAAATACTTAGACTAAAAACAGCCATTAAGAGACAGAACAAAATGTACCTATTTTTTTTTTGATTAGAGAGGGGAAATGAGGGAGGAAATAATCTCTAAAGAGAAACTTAAAATTATTCTATACAGAAGTGCTGCACACACAAATACACACAAATAAAAAAGGCAATCAAGCAATAGAGATGAAGTGCCACAGATGAAATCCTGAGCTGTGCTAGAAACAAAAAGCACTACTGCATCTGCACTAAGCCCCATTAAAAATCTAACAGGAAAAATTAGTTTCAATAACAAAACCAGTCAGAGAGAATTGCCAAGACTGACACCCATGTTAAAGCAGCAGCTCTTATGCCCTCTGCTCATTCCATGTGGGAATGCTGGGCATGCCAGGCATGTCTCAGAACACCCATCATTACTTCTCCCTTAACTCCTGGCCCACTGGGCTCCAGCAAGATGAGGCAGAACCTGCTCTAAGACAGGAAATCCCTGTCCTGCCATCTAGAGAATTCCAGCCCTTTTAAGTGTGTGGGCTTATCCCCCTTTCACCCCCGAGGGCAGTCAGTGAGGGCTTTGCTTCTTCCCACAATCTTCCTTGCCAGCAAAGGGAACCAGCACCAGTGACAACCCAGCCCTCACAGACACTGAGTGGATTCTCTTCTCACTTAAGCTTCACAGGCTTCAGCATGTTGCCGATGAGAAAACTCATAGGCAGACTCTGCCAGGACTCCTCATAGGGACTTTTGTTGCTAAAAGTTTCTCAAACTTATCTGATGGGTTTGATTAGATGAAGAACTTTCTTGTAATCAACACACCACCAGTGCAAGCAGAATGACATTACAAATGAGAGTAAATTATACATGCAGCCTAAGTTTTGACCATAATGTATTTCAATTAGTCAGTAGATTGTTATTTAAACATAGCTGCACACTTACTCATTTTTCTGAAATTGCAGCTTCAGTACTTAGATTTATAGAAGCTCAATACCTAAACCAGTTATATGGTCTGCTTTAGCCCCTAGGCTGAACTGTAGTGATGATCCAAGTCAAATTAATAAATACAGAAGCCTGCCAGACATCTCATGATGAACTGCACTACAATGAACCTTTGTAGATTCTGTAGGAAGCAGCTGAAAGCAATTTCTGAAACATCAACTGAAATCAGTTACTAATTAATTTGTCTCTCTTTCGTAACAGCTCCACAAATCCATGGCACTACTGGGGTCTGAATCAGAGCATTTTACAGGCAGTGACTCTGGCTGCAGTCTCTCCATTGAAGCTGTATGTTACAGGAGCAAAGGCTCAAGCTCAGATTCCATGGTGCTTTATGTCGCCTTCTTTTCTCCTCCCTTCAGTCTGAAGCAAACTTCTACTAAGTTGGTGGGCATGCATTAAGAGATCAAGATACCAGTTTGCCTTTGACACAGTACAATGCCTTCCTAACAGTGTTTATTGCTGCATCTATATCAGTGGAAAATCATGTTCCCTTTTGGATTACTTGCCACCACTAAATTCCTTCTACAATCTCTGATTTATGGCCTTTTTAATAAGTACTTCTCAGTTGACATGTGTTGCCATCAACTGATCTCACCTATGTTTTCTCTCTGCTGTGGCAAGGGGAACAGAATAACTTGTCCTTTCAACAGAACGTGCATTTAATAAAGAGGAAGGGGACAAGCTTCAGCTTCTCAGATGTACTCTGAAAAGATGACAAATTCAGGACCAGATGATCATAAAATAAATGATAGAAAAAATGGAATGTCAAGATCAAACACTTAATCATGAAAGGAAGAAGGTATTTTTATCCATACTTTGCACTCCAGTCATTATTCTACTTGCTGGAACATTAGTTCTTAAAATTGCTTTTAATTACATGGCCCAGAAATAAATAGGCACCACTATTAGTATGCTCTCAAGTTGAATACAAGGGGTATTCACTTTCATTCCAGTCAAGGCACTATTCCAAGGTGATTTATACTCTCATTATAGGTTGTTGCCTTTCCTATGTAAATTTATAATCAAATATTCTAAACAGGTCATGACAAATAATTTGGGTAACTACTGCTAGCGGGCAAAACCACAGCCATAGGACCCCACAGGTCTGACAGGAAAATTTTGCACACACATATGCACATTCACATGCACAGTTCACACAGGTATGCTTCCATGTTATTAAATCTTCTAACAACATTTGAGTACATGAACCCAACCTACATCTAACTGGTGACAACATTTTTTTACTATGCTTAATTTAGCAAACTTCCCTCTCATTATAGAAGCTATTAGGACAAAAAGAGCATTAATTAACTTACTGATTTTTTTGCTCAGATGTTGCAATGGTAATTTATCATTTTAATACTCTGTTCTAGAGTGGATATTTTAGAAATGTTTCACAGAGTGAACCAACAAATTAATATAATAATTATAATCTTTTTGCATGATCCAAATATTATGCATTAGGGTTTAAACACCTTTTCAGTGCAACAGTGCAATGGAGAGGAATCTTTCCTACACACTAGATGTCCTTTGCTGAAACAGCATCAATTAGTTCATGTGCTATCCACAAAGGTGATGTTTAATATTTTAATTTGTACCTTTTTTTTTTTTTTTTTTTTTTTTTTTAATAGAACAGGTCAGATTTAGCTTTAAAACAATCTTCTAAAAACAATATCAGATTTTCTTTTTTTTTAATTTCTGAGAAAGTCATTTTTTTGGTTGAGATTCCAGGGTTGGATATCCACAGGCTGTTTCAAATTTTAAGGAGTATTGCATAAAACTTTACTTGAATAGAAAAACTGCAGAGAATCAGGTGAGCTAACCTGTTCTCTCACAGCCACCCGTATTTTTCTGCTCCAAGCTAGTCTCAGAGTGGGAGAGAATTCATGAACATTAAGATGCCAAACCTTGGAATGCTTTTATTGAGCATATCTGGGCATTACAGAGCCCCACAGAAACAAAGAATGAAGAAATAGACTGCCTTTTCTAATGGCACTGAACAATTTGTACAGAACAGTGTTGTCCAGAATTGACACTTCTCACTCTTGACTCTCTCTGCCTCTGCATGCAATTGCTAGTCTTTTAAAATTTTAGCCTTAATGAAATAGGTATGCTGCAAAAAAGATTAAGCTAAAAAATACAGCAGGAATACAGAATGAGAACAGGTGATTGATCTTTGAGAGGATATCCAACAGTGCAATGAAATTCTCAGGCTGGTTCTTCTTTATTTCAACATGGTTTTGATTCAGAGGGATTTTATAGCAGCTAAATCATGCAGCTGGCACAGATTGTGCAAGCTTTTCAGCATGTTATACCCTGAAAGATGTCGCATTTGGCAGAGGCAGTAAAGCTCCGTGAATTTATTGCTGTTTCCCATTGAACACCAAAATCCAGGGCATCAAAAGATGATACAGCACACGTTACAACACTATTGTGTGGAGTTACCTGCTACCCTGGCTAGCATAAACCTCTGGTGGAATGCTACAAAATGCCAAATGGAAGCCACCTGTATACAAGAAAAGATAAGGTGTAACTGTGTATGGACTAGCGGTCGACAGTAGCAAACAGTCCATGGTCCTGTAGACATACAGCACACAAGCAACTCAACTTACTTGTAAATCTGCCTTTTAAATGAATGCTGTTTAAGACTGCTCCCCAAAACAGTAACTTTGCTGTTAAAAGTAGTGTTTTTAGAGTTAGTAGGACTTCACATCCATGCCAAATTATAGATGTGCTTAAGTATTCCCAGAATCAAGACTGTATATTGGATGTTTAATTATTTAGTCTATGTATTATGGACAATTGCCTTTCTCATAGTGAACAGGAGACTGTTTTATCAGCAAGTTTAGCTTATGTGAACATAATGCTAATTAGCTGTGGACAAAAAGTGTCTAAAGGTACATGAAATAAGACTTTTTAAGGACTAATTTACATTTTTTTCTCCTTTTCTGTTCTAAATTACCAATAAAACAGTCCATTCTCAGTCCAAAGCACAGCAGAAAAAGTGTCACTAGAAAAAGAGTAGGGCAGCTTCTTTAACACCAGTTTTTCATTTCTACTCAACTTGAGCTAACTGCAAACATTGCAGAGCATGCTTGAAAACTACATAATAACATATTCAAAAGGAAAAAAATTAAAAAACACCTACTTGCAGACCATGACGCTCATATGTAAACAATCAACAGAAAAAGCTATTTGAAAATTTATCAGGAGTTCTCTGAAATGGATATAAAGCACAGCTTCCTTCTCATTATTTTCTATGAATCTGCATACTCAGAAAAAAAAAGTCAGTGTCTTTCCAGATTCTGGAAGCCTCTTCCTTTAATAATTTATATTGAAGGCTATGAAAGATGTTTAAAAAGCTTGCGCTTTTGTTTTCCAATTCTAAATATCTAGTCAGGAATTCAGTATCTCATCAAGCACCTGGCCACCACATAAGCAGCTATATTATGAGCAACTGCTGCAAGGAAGTTCTGACTCTGTTTAACCTTGCAAAGAGTTTGTTCTCACTACCATTGGATATACAAAAGTAGCATTAATAGAGTTATGGATGTGTATTAAGAGCATTAGAAAGGTTTTAGTATTTAAATTACAAACAGGTAAAACATATCTAGCATTCAAGATTTTCATTATGGGAGATATCATACTGAATTGTTATTCACAACAGGAGAATGTCACACGTTTTGTTTACCGTAGTTCAGCACTTTTCTAATTTCATGGACCTCAATTTACATTTGTCAGTGTTTGAAGTTAGATGATATTGGTCTGCTCAGGAAATGAGTTAAAGGGAAGAGAGGTCATCTACCTTTTGGGCAGTGCCATACTTTGATGATGCATAAATAAAGCACAGCATGAGTGTGTCAGCAAAAAATGGATGTCCTAAAGCCCTTTGATGCAAAGGATGATGTTTGTTAGAAACAAAAGGTTAAATATGTAGAAACCATAAGGCTGAAGTGATGATGTGAAGAGAATCTGGCTAACTTCTTAGCAGAAATCCACACAGTCATTCACTGTGACTTTACAGACAAGGAGATTTCAATAGATTACCAATGCCAATTAACAATGTATATGGAAATTATATTTATAAGCTGAACTGCTAGAAGTTTGTGCTATATATATGCTAAAGAACTGATATTCATAATGGGCCTGATCCAAAGACCTGTCAGTGGTTTTCTCTTTATTATAATGGATTCAGGTGAGACCCTCAGACTATAACTTTCAATTGAGAGGCACTTATATTACCTTCACCATACTTCTAGAGCACGTTGTACACATTGCTACCTATTACTTCAGGCTAGGAGAATTTAGCAAATATTTTGTACTAAGCTCTCAAAAATATTTTCATAAAGCTGAATGATAGAGCCAAGACAAAAATCATTGGATGCTTAACTCAAATTATCCACTTCTAGACCTTTACGCTTACTCTTTTTTAAGTCTAACAAGTCAAAAAAGCTTTATATTTACATCTCACATATTCCATGTATTGTACTGCAGTACAGACTTTGCAAAAGGAAGTACTGCAAAAACCAGATACAAAAGTCAGAGCAGTGAAGTTTTGAGTTAGAACAATGAATTCATTAAACCAGAACAAACAAACAAACCCCTAAAGTGTTAAAACAACGCATTTGAATAGTAACAACTGTTAAAATGAGCTCTGAAATCTCCATGCAACATGAGATTTTTATTGGCAAACAATTAAATCTTTAAGTGCACTTTCTCTGTGGAACCTAATTTATAATCTTATCAGGCATGTCTCTCAGAAGAATTTTCTACTAGTCTAAGTCTTTATCTACATAATGCAGAATACTAACAATTGTCTTGTGTGTTTGTTTCCAATGTCAAAGACTGAAATTCCAATTTAAGGTTCTGACTGCTTTCAGAATTTGATATTATTTTTAAAGTGCTGTCACTTTTGTTCACATAGTGTGTCAGAAAAAGAAAATGTAAGAATAAAAACCTGTCTTGAAGGTAAGAGGAAGAAGGGTGATGTACTCAGGAATCAGTTTTGCTATAGCTCATTTGCCGTTTTATCATTTTCCTGTTACCCTCCAGGGCCCTATTTTGTTTCAGCCATACTCATTAGAATTTAAGTTTTACAATGAGCATTAAGGTAAAGGAAGTTAGAGGCAAGGTGGAATTAACAGTGTGCACTTTATGTATATTGCATCCAACTATGAATTTTGAAACCTGTAGTAGGTAGACATACAGCTGTGGCTGCTGTTTATTTTACATTGCCTGTTTCTCATACCTCACTGCTTTTGTTTTTCCTAGGAATCTGTAATAGCTTAATCTTTCCTAGCCATAGACCTATACCAGAGTGTACATTTCTAACTAGAATAATACCTAACAATTTCAAGAAAATAGTTTTAATTCTAAAGAACTGCTAAACTACTTCTTTTTTCACGTTAGCAGAATTCGCAAGAGACTAAAAAGATTTTTTTCTTCAGCAAGCAAATCACACAGCTCTGCGTTATTTCCTTTCATTCCCCCCAGCTGAAATTCTGAAATTCCTTAAGAAATGGAACCATAGCAGTCACACTCAGTATAGCTTAGAGAGTATTTGTTCAACTTTTTTTTTTAATCCCACATAAAATCCTGCTAATTCTTTCAACATAAATAGGGCACATTACTATTCCAAGCTTCCCCTCCCCTTTTATTTGGCTCAGAACACCTTATGGTTAATTTCCAGCTGAGATAAGTAGTCCTTGGTTATCACCAGTTATTGTCACCTGTTCAACTTGCAAATGTCTACAAATTTGAGTTTTCCAATTAGCATCGTAAGATCCCTACAGCATACAGCCAGAGTGTATTTTTTCCACAAGGCAAATCACTTTTCACTTACACACTCTGTCTATTGAGTCTCATTTGGTAATAGTGCTTTAAAAATTATAGTGTTTTTCACAGAATAGACTTGTCATTGCCCTACCTCCTATCAAGCCCAGATGGCTGCTTCTACAAAGGAGAGAAAAACAGAAAAGGGAATTAAATGAAACACACTCCTTAATAAGTATCCAAGTTAATTTAAATAGTTTAATTTCATTTTTACATTAGAGTCATGCCCTAGTATTAAGGCATGAAGAACATTCTCAGTGTGCTAACAAGTCCCGTGACACGTGGAACTGACATTTCAGCAAGTAGAATAAGCTGCAGTTTATTTTTAACTTGTGGCATGAAGCTGTGTGTAAAGTTTGCAGTGGACAGTGGCCCAGTGCATTAGATCTGTGTTGACTTCCAGCTGAATATAATGAGGTAGCCTTCTGACTAAAACCAACACAAAATAATACTTGCAATTTGGAGGAGATATTCCTGGAAGCACCATTTTAAATCCTCAAAGTACACAATACACAATCACCCAATATCTTAGTAATGACTTTGCTTCATTCTCTGTAATGCCTGCCTACTTCAAGGGAGATGATCAGTATACCTCCTAAGTCCAAAGTTCTGCAGTAAAAGTAAGTTCCAGTACTTTTTGTGGGAGTGTGTCACAAAAACTATAATAACATCTTTCAAGCCTTTCCTCACTGTTACATGACACTTCTGCCAAGATGAGAGGAGTTTCCAGATACAGAAATTAGAAAGTGCTGGCCTTGAATGGTGGAAATGACTGTGCTATTCAGGAACCGAGCTCCTCTACTTCATGGAATGGTTTGGAGTAGGAAAGGATCTTCACAGGTTATCCAACCCACTGCAATGAGCTGGGACACCTTCGCCTAGATCAGGTTGCCCAAAGCCCCATCCAGCCTGACCTTGAATGTTTCTAGGGATGGGGCATCTACAACCTTTCTGGGTGACCTGTGCTGTTGCCTCACCACCCTCATCATATAAAATTTCATCCTCACATCTTCCTTTGGTTGTGCTGAGAATGTGCCAATGCAAGCATTGAATTCCGAGCAGATATTGGAAGAAAGAATTTCACTTCAGAGATCTGTGCAGTTCATTACTGAGGATGAGGACTTTTCAGTAACTCAGCAGTTCTGATTGACTCGTTATTTTATGTTTGCACATCCTGCCCCATGGGGATGTCTGTGAGGATTTTCTACGATGGTAGCTGAAGTTTTGAGACAGGTTTGGAGTCTGAGACAACCCTTTCTAAAAACACTGGTGCCTCCAAAGAGAATTATTTTCAAGACAGCCAAACAGGTATATAGAGCTGTGTAAGTGAGGTTTAGAATTTCTCTAGTAGCATTAACAATGCTATAGACAGACAAACAGGTACTGAAAGGTAAAAATGTTATCTTCTGAGCCTGAAACAAAGTAACCCAATGAATGATTTTGTGAACAAAACTAGAAACCAAATGGTTTCGTTGTGAAATACTAGGAAACACTTCTTCCTAGCCTATACTAATGACAAATCCCAGTGCTCTGCTGGCTAGAACAGAGGTTAACAAACTCACCTGTGCTTTTCTCTTGTCCCCATTTATCTGTCCTGGGGCAGAGAGTAAAGCTTAGGCTCAGATTCATTGGGGCATCAAATTCCCTTTGAAACTGAGTTGTTAGATACATAACCAGTTTTGAGAATCTGGGTTTAAATGGGGATACAGTGTCTGCTTATTGCTTTGTGTCTGGAGCCTATGAATCAGATAGACTCACACACAGTGGAATAGGATTATTACTTCATGGCAAAGGCAGGCAGTAGCAGTCACAATCTAGCCCTTCGAGATCAAGGCAGCAAGAAATTCATGAAGATTTAAAGTAGTTAAAGGAGTTTATTTTCCAGGTGGGAAATCCAGGTGTCAGAAGCAAAGTAACTATAAATTTTCAACCCAGCTTTCCACATAAAATGTAAAGCCATTTGAAGTACACAGAAAGCTCAGTATGAACTACGACTGATAGCTGGTGCAAGGTATGGTCAGTGGTTTTAAATGATTGATGGAGCTATCTCTGCACTAAAGTACTATGGTTGAAATAGAAGAAAAAAATTGAGATCTGTTATAATGCTTCTTTATACCTTTTCCCCTTTCTCTGATGGTCAAATAGAGTTCAGTTGTACAAAATGATTGTTACTGTGTACAAGATACTTATGGTAGCTGTCCATACATATGCTAGAGAACTTTATTCCAATAAATAGCACATGGAGATGTTTTTAAAATGTCTCCTAATTTATTATTGTCTCTTTAGAAAGTAAAGAAAGTAAAACATATTCAAATTGGTTTAGTTACTTTAGTTGAAGATGAAGAAATGTATATATGAATAAATATTTAATGTTGTATTTAATTCCTACTTAAATACTCAAATGGGTATTAAGGTACTCCTTAGCTCATAGGTTTATTACCTTTGACTTGCAACAACTTGGGGTTTCCCACCCCAGCATCATGTAAGCAGTTTGATATAGCTAGGAAACTCAAACCCAAGCTGAAGTAAGAACACAGTGTAGATACTCAAGATAACACTGGGTAATCACTCTTTTCTTTTTCAAATATCAGAACAATGTGAGTTTTCAACCAAGTATCAGAGACTTTCGTACAATACATTCCTCCAGTACTATTCTACATGAAAAAGACAGATGAACAAGTGCTGAGGGAACAGATTACCAGATACCCTCTGTTGTGGTTTAAGCCCTGTCGTCAAGTTAGCCACACAGTCAACTCCCCCGCCCTGCCCTTTCTTCCCTCCCTCTCCCACTCCCGGAGGGTTGGGGAGAATGGAAAGAATGTAACTGCCACGGGTTGAGATAAGAACAGCCCAGTAACTAAGGTATAACACAAACCACTGCTGCTACCACCAATAAAAATAATGATAAGGGAAACAACAAGGGAAGAGAATACAATATCACCCATCGAAAACCAGCCCAACCAAGCAGTAAGCCAGCCCTTCCTGGTAACTCGCAGTTACATCCTGGGCATGACGTGCTGTGGTATGGAATACCTCTTTGGCTAGTTTGGGTCAGGTGTCCTGTCTCTGCTTTGTCCCGGCTTCCACTCCTCCTTGGCAGAGCATGAGACTCAGAAAGTCCCCGGTCAGACTAACCATTTGAGCAGTAACTGAAAACATCGGTGTTATCAGTGCTGTTCCCAGTCCGAAAGTCAAAAACACAGCACTGCATCAGCTATTAAGAAAGACAAAAAATGACTGCTACTGCTAAACCAGTACACCTTCTCAGAAAGAGTATGAGGCACTGACTGTATTTATACTCAGCTCTGAGATCAACATATTAGCTGACTGGCATTTCTCTTGCTGAGAAAAGATCAGTGAAGAAAAGATCAGCTGAAGAAAGATCAATGGTGACCAGAGAAGCCATTAATTCATAAGAAAAGAGATTTTGCTTGGAGAAATAGGACATTATGCTGAGGCTTAAGCTCAGACTTGATCATAGAATCATAAAATGGTTAGGGTTGGAAAGGACCTTAAGATCGTCTAGTTCCAACCCCTCTGCCATGGGCAGGGATGTCTCACACTAAACCATGTCACACAAGGCTCTGTCCAACCTAGCCAAGAACACTGCCAGGGATGGAGCATTTATTACTTCTTTGGGCAACCCATTCCAGTGCCTCACCACCTTCACAGTAAAGAACTTCTTCCTTATATCTAACTAGAACTTCTCCTGTTTAAGTTTAAACCCATTACCCCTTGTCCTACCACTACAGTCCCCGGTAAAGAGTCCTCTTCGGGTATCCAAATCATTCTTATGTCTTACCCATTGACCTGAATTCTCACTCCAAAAACTGCAGTTCTTGCAGGTGAGAATGAGCTCCATGCTGGATAATTGCAGACGGACATAGCAACAGTGAAACAAAACAAGACAGAGTAGGACCATAAATAGCCACACCACATGGGAAAAGGTAGCTCTCTGTTTCCACAAGTGGAGATTTCTCATATGTTTTTGTAACAAAATGCGGCTATTCCTGATGACTAGAATTTGGAATTCCCTCTGTTCTGAGGCTTGCAGGTTGTCCTGCAGTTGTAATATCTGGATCATGTCTGGTTTCTCTTTAAATAATGCCACAACCACTCACAGTGTCACAAGCCTCTCTCCCTTTCTCCTTTTCTGTATGAGGAGAATTGCATTGCGTTATGCTGGACTGTTGTGTTCTTAGAGAAAGGGTGGGGGGTTTATTTTTCCACTTGGAGTATCAAAACTCTAGACAGTCACCATTCTTAGGCTGCTTGGGGAAAAAAGCTCTCTTACAGTGATAAATTTTTGCAAACCCAACAGAAAGGAAAAACTCAGATAAATAAGAATATATGCCAAAACGTGCATGAATATACTTACAAAAGCATCCTGCAGTAATAGAGAAATGAGGTGCTCAGAGAAAAGTGCCGCGTGCTGAGAAAAGGGTTTTGATGTTTTTGAGACATTAAAGGAGTTGTTAAAGAGCAGTTCACCTGTGGATATTGCCAAGGAGAGCTAGCACTACTGTACTGATCATGTTTTAAAGTGGTGCTCCGTGTTAAGTATAAACAGCACAGCAGCTTTAACCAGAGTGTCCTGCTGTTTCAACAGTAGAAAATAGCTTGAGATGAGAGCATAAGCTTCATTTGGAGCAAAGTTCCAGCTTTTCCAAAATAAAAGAGCTTTTATTCTAACATACTTCTTTACATCTAATGTTAGTCCATCACTTCTTTGGAGGATCACACACTGGTCCCTGGATGTCAACTTGCTGTGCTGCTGACAGAGGATGCTGTCTGAAGAAGAGGAGGCTAACAGCAGATCATTGGTTGAGGGGGAAGCCCCCAAAAGGCACTTGAAACTATGTTTTAATGAAAAAAAAAACCCAAACCCAAAACAAAACAAGATTTTGAAAGAAAACAATAACTAAAAATAAAAGTGGCAGTAGAGATGTGTGTTTAGCAGTGAGTAGGCAGAATTTTCCACAGCAAAAGGGCAATTCCAAAGTAATGTCTGAGTGTCTTTAGGATTGAGAACATCAGCTGAAGTTCTGAGAACACTGAGTTCTACCTGACAGGTTTAATAAAGGAAAACAACTCAAAACATACCATGCAAGATATAGTGTATTCTCCTAAGTTAAGTCACTCTCCTTTGCCATTTGTGCTAGGAACCAGACATAAAATTTTAACCTAGTATTTATTTAACATGACATGCTACTAATTATGACAAAGTAATTTTTGGACACATACTTGATATATACCTGGAGTCAATGCACAGTGTCTTAATGGACTACCACATATATCCAATGAAATTTATTAATTAAATGAAGTCTTACTGACTTCTGCGGTTAAAAGACAAGTAACCTGGTTTATAAATCTAATCTTATATCACTGAGTAATAGCTATCCCTTATTAAATTTTCGCTACTGTTATAAAAAAAAAAAAAAAAATCAGACAAATTTGAAGTATTGGTTTAACAATATGTTTCAAGAATTTCCAGAGTATCTGGACCTTTCCCATTTTTTGTTTCCATTGTGAAGTTTCATGATAAAAATGGAGAGAAATAATTCATCATTATCAGGAGATGATTCATAAAGCATACGATTAAGTAAAATGTTTTTCTTCATTCTCTAACTAAGGCTACCTATTCCCTTGGAATGGTGGGGTGAAAAATCATGGTACAGTGAGAATTTCCTGAATCAAAAACATTTTAAAAGTACACATACTTCTATGTGATATGTTTTTTGACATATAAATACCTTCCTAAAGAAACAATGAACAATTATGAAGAGTTAATTTGAAATCAGTTTTGAATAAGTGCCCTGCTCTCCTGGCATGTTCATGGTGCCCGTGTCTGGTCTCCAGCTGGCCACTGAACTTCATGATTTTGTGTTACATGGGGAGTGTAGTGATGTCCCAGGTAGCTCAGCCAGACAATGGGGATAACCTTTAAGAAGAAAAGGGTAACAGGATGGCAGATGTAAGACAGTATGACTACTTCAGCTAACAATATGCACTACGAACAGCTTCAGATTTCTTTTAATATATTATGTTTGCATTTTTTTTGGCACTGTTCTTCAGTACCGATTATAAGAAAGGGTCTTGCTGGTGAATTTAAAGGAGGAGAATATACAGCTTCACATCCCATCAACTGTGAGAGTCGTTTTTGCTTTTGTTCAGATTTCAGCACAACTTAGTGGGTGAAATCCAACCCCTTTCAAGTCAGTGGGAGTTTTGTCATGGATTCAGAAAGGCAAACCTTCTTTGTGAGGATAAGCTGGAGCTCCATTTTGCCAAGCTCCACACGACCAAAATGCATTGTTCATTTATAGCTGCCTTGATCATAAACATGTCTTATTTTACTTTATTCTGAGTCACTCCCCTGAAGTTTCAACTTACATATTTATTGTTGATTCAGAAATATCTAGCTAACAATGACAGTGTGACTTAATGGCCAATACAATTTAGATATTTGTCATTTTTAAGCAGAACTTTCAGAAGAGAAGCATTTAATTAAGTTCACATTCTTTCTGGATAGATCTCCATGTTATTTAATCAACAGTCCTTCTGCTTTGGTTGTCTTTATTGCAATCAATTATTTCCATACCCTTGTCGGAGGTTTATCAATGATCTAGACAACAACCAGGAAACATGCCTTGATTTAGCTCAGTCAAGTTTCCAGGCAGGTAGGGACCTCAGGAAAACCGCACCCCATTCACTTTTCAAGGGAGTGTTCGCTCAGCTGCCAGTTAACCTCAAAGCTGAATGCATAGCAGAAACTTCACAGTGCATTTGAATACAGCATTCAGTTTAATTAGCACTTGGGCGATTCCTTTTGTTCTCGGTAAACAACAGTAAAATTTGACAAGGCAGAGAAGAGAGTTTATTTGTTGCTTTCATATGTCATTCAAACTAGCCCATCACCATTCTGAAACTAACACTTCTTTATATGAACTTCTGTTAAATAGTGTTAGATTTTTAAGTCTAAAACTGGCAGGTTTTCCCAGGGTTGCATCTGATATCAAAATCAAGGTTTATTAACATTACAAAGAGCACTGCTGTCCTGTAGTGCCCCTTTTATCATTCTAAGCAGCTGCCTTGAGGCAATGCGTTTAACCTTGGGAAATGGGAGAGGAATTCTGGGAAGCCAGAAATCTTTGACAGCTACAGCCTTTTACTTCGTCCAAAATCTGCTCCCCGGCTTCAGCTCCCACACTGAAAAAAAGAGAAACCCTTATTTGATGTTTATCTATTCTATTCATTGCACTTAAAATCGAAAGATAGGATGGCATTTATTCAGAGTGATCTTCCATTTGTGCTTCATGCACACCAGTGATGAGAATTTTCCTTTTCTCTACTGAGACTCCTACTAGAAAGATAGTGCTGAGAGTAGGGGTGGAAAGGGCTGTTGGGGGAACACCGAACAAAACCCCAAACGTTTAGCAGTGTACTGAGTTTTTAAAAATAGATCTGCAGGTTATCATATCCCTACCTGGTTTAGGTTTTATGATAAATTTCACATTTCATTTCTCTATTTCATCACCTGTTGCAATAGCGAAAGAACTGTCAGTGATTCAGCTATAAGCCCTTATTTGTCAGGGTTTAGGGCTTAGCTGTAAAAATAGAATTCATTTTGATGTTTCACATATCCATTCTCACTTCAGACACAGGCTTTCTTTCAGAAGGTCCCAAAGTATTTCCTAAGCTGTACATGAATGCAACCTTTGAAATGCAGCTAATTCCACAGTTTCTAGCTGGCCCGTGGCATACTGCAAAATGCCAAAGCAGTGTGGATGCAAATCAAACATTAGACATTAAGCAAATAGCTACAGTTTTACATTTTGTTATAGCATCTCTCAAATTAATAAAAAACAAGTGGTTTTGAGTTTTTGTTGTGTTTTTTTCCCCCCTGAAGTTTCTGATGAAAATGGTTACAATAAACTATGTTTTTCAGTACCAAATCCAGAACATATAATCCGCAGATCACGTAAGGGAGAAAGGGAATTATGCTTTATCTTGGAGAAAAATTAGACTTCTCTGCTTTCCCAGGGTATATTTACATGGCAGGATATAGTGCTTTTCCTCCTTCTTAGAAGGAAATTTTACCAGAGTCATTGTTAGCATAACTACCCTACATTTGCAGCCATTTGTAGCCTGCTACTCTGTCTGAAGTCAGGTATCTTAGTACAAAGCAAGAGTGAGACAGCAGATCAAACCCGGCATTTCGGCCCTCTAAGCTCAGGGGACGTGCTCTGTGCTCTCTATTCATAGTTAACTCCATCTAATGAGATTTTGCTCTTATTCAGGTGAATTGCTCAGCTGCTCTGACCATAAGCAGCTTATTGTTTTACTTCAGCTGTATGAAAATGTTTCATCCAGGCAATTCCACTTTGACATATGTTATTGGCCACACAGTGTCTGAATTCTGACAGATCACAATGTAATCCTGACTGCATAAAGGTCCCTTTCACTGAAGTATTTTACAGGGCAGCAAGTCTGTTTTGAAATCACACATGAAACATTGTCTTCAAAATGAAGAAAGTGGGGGACCTATTTATATGTTGGCATCTAAAACTTGAAGTTCCCAATCAATACTCAGCCAACAAATCAATCTTTAAGTCTCTTCTAGGATAGTACTTGTGCCCTCAGGCTGTCATTTTGACTACTCTATCCACAGTCTATGCCTTCTCTGATGAAAAGAAAGCAAACTACTACAAACCAGGAAAACTGCCCAGTGTGAGCAGTACAACAGCTCACCTTCTCCTGCCATGTGTCCTGGTTCAGCAGTAGCAGTCGTTTTTTCTCTACTAAGAAGGTAGCTGGTGCAGCGCTCTGGTTTCGACTTTCGGCCTGGGAACAGAGCTGATAACACCGATGTTTGGTCTGACCAAGGACTTTGTGAGTCTCATGCTCTGCTAGGGAGGAGGAGAAGCTGTGAGGAAGCAGGGACAGGACACCTGACCCAAACTAGCCAAAGAGGTATTCCATACCACAGCACGTCATGCCCAGGATGTAACTGAGGGTTACCTGGAAGGGCTGGATCGCTGCTGGGTGGGGAGTGAGTTATTGGTCGGCTGGTGGTGAGGTGTTGTATTCTCTTTGTTATTTTCTTTATCATTATTATTATTGGTGGTAGCAGTAGTGATTTGTGTTATACCTTAGTTATTAAACTGTTCTTATCTCAACCCATGGGAGTTGCATTCTTTTGATTCTCCTCCCTGTCCCTCCAGGAGCAGGGGGAAGAAAGGGTGGGGAGGGGGGGAAGTAGACTGCGTGGTTCTAATTTACAACCTGGGCTTAAACCACAACACCATAGTATGATCCAGTCACATTTAATCATCACATTCATGTCCCCATTTCCTTTTGTGTCAGTCATTTCATTTGTAGTCCACTTGAATGGATGATTCGTGCCACCTCTCTTATTTCTCTCTCCATCTAAGAAGGCCAAGCATCCACTTGAGAACTGAGACCACTGTTCAATATGGAGAAATTTCACTCTGAGCAGCTCAGCGTTTCTATGGACCAAGTCCCAACAGCTGCAATGTACTAAATATAAGCTGAATATTTTTTCAAGCAGCAGGTTACTTTCCAGTATCCTGGTAAATCATTCCATACTCCTTCTCTCTGTAGTTGCAACTACCTAAGTTATGGTTTTTTCATTACCCTTCTTAAAATCAGGTCTGACTCATGTGTGCACATCAAAAGTGATGTATGTATGCATAAACACTCAATATCCATAAGAATATCTTCTTAGCACTGTTGTTAAAGTGTATCACTGATTTATATAACATCAGTGCATTATAATAAATATTTTACTATTTTATATGAATACTCACATAGCATATAAACAAAATATATTTAAGGAAAGCTGAGGCTATGAAATCAAACATTTAAAAGTTATTACTCTGCTTTTCTTTCAATTGTCCTTTCAACCTCGTTTCAGGCCTTTCCATGGTATAATACAGCTTTTACTTGCATCATTTTAAAGGACTTATTGCTCATTCACACAAAGGGTCTCAGCGTCTCCTGCAGAATACATGCTGCTGTAGCAGATGCATAACACAGTCATCACTGCAGAGGGGATAACTGCAGCTTGAAGAAGTGGATCAAGTTTTACATCAATTAGCCTGATAACCACAAGTATTATTTTGTTTCTTGCTGTATACATTGCAGTGGCCTCAGCATGCTGTGTGGGACCTATACAAGTATCTGCTGCTTTGTCACAGTTAGAAGCATTTTGCTCTGAACAGTCATTGCTAGGAGAAGGATAAGCAATGTAGCTGCCCATGTCAGCAGCTTTCACGTTAGCATTTTTTAAGAAAGTAAATCACTGTAGGAGCTTCAATTAGGGATGTCCTTTAACTTTCTTAGATTTAATTTTGGTAAGTCTGATGTCCTGTTGCTTAGCTCTCACCACCTGCTCAGAAATGCTTCTCACATTGCATCTCAGTTGGTGGCACTTGTCTGCTTGGTCGAACACCTAGATGTACTATTCAATGAGGAATGGAGCTTTCAGCCTGACATTTGACACATTATCAAGCTATCTTATTACCACTTTGGGGATGTGACCAGATTAAAATGTGTGCTTTCACATGCAGATGCCAAGATTCTTGTTCATGCTGTCATTACATCCAGACTTGAGCAGTTCAATTTTCTTTTCTCTTTCCTAAGGAGCAAAGCTTACTATGTCACATCCTTCCACACCTGCTTTATACAGAGATTTATTGCTATTCCCTGTTTGATTCACCATATAGTCCAGAAATATGAGTTACATGAGACTGGAATATTGTGAAATAATTGAACACGTGACACTTCAGTACAGTCCAATTTATTTTTATCCTTTTTTAATTTCTTTTTGTCTTTGTAATTTTACATATGTATTTTACATGCACAATAGGCCAAATATAACCTTATTTTAAATCTATTATGTCAGTGGCATTTTACTAAGACTTGGGATGAAATTAATGTATTTATCATATAAACATTTCATATATACTTTACACGCTTTAGTGATAGAAAGAGTCTCTTAAGATTAAGCACTTCATTATCATAGCCTCTTATCAACAAAATAAATCGAAAATCTTTAAAATAAATAAAACTTTCACATTACTCCTTTAATTCTAAGCAGATTGCATATATGGATCCTGAATTTAGAGAAAAGTTTCATTTTGGGGAAAAGTAACTCATTCTGTTGCCTCTAACATTACCCTCTTCTGATGCTAGAGGTAAGATTCCACTGTTTTAGTTCCTTGGCAAACTATACCTCTGACTAATTCTTACTTGGAAGATACTGAGCTTACATTTTCCTTTGTTAAATCCCACCTCATTAATCCTAGTTCTATACCTGGCAACAGTAGAAAAACAATTGCTTTCCTTTTTTGAAGTTCACAGTTATGTAATACTAGAAGACCATTAGTATATCCCCCTTAGTCACTCTGTGACCAAACAATGCATATTTAGTGCTCATAATCTTCCCTTGCTAATCCCCTTACAGCTTCTGTTACTCATCTTCAAAACCTCTCAAATTCATTTGCAGCCTCCTAGCAGTAGGAAGCAGGAATTAAGGCCGTTATTCTAAAGCAAGATTTTACTAGCGCTGTGGATAAAGGGTCTGTTACCACAAGCTGTTTTGCTTCAACTAAACGCACACTGCATCTTATAAAACTGGACTTGGGTGTCTCCACTCCCAGAACTGGATCCAACATTACAGAAGTTGATGAAATGTTCTTGAAATCTGTTCCAATTTAAAATTCCTTTTTGCTGTCTTTAATATGGAGTCTGTCAACCCAGACAAAATTTATTCTCCCAAGAAGATCTTTTGCTTTGGGAAGTTCTTCATTCTCCAGATCATTGTCACAAAGTGAAAAACCACTCTCCTGAGTAGAGGGCGGATTTTAATGAAAAAGAGAAATCCTGAACAGCAAAGCAAAGTTTTAATAGGTATTTTCAGAAGTGATGGGGAGGGGAAATGAAGCTCATTCATCTTTGTTTTTTGAGAGTAAGTACATGTCGTGGTTTAAACCCTGTCGTCAAGTTAGCCACACAGTCTCTCTTTCACTCCCCCCCTTCTTTCCCTACCCCTACTCCTGGAGGGATGGGAAAGAGAATCAAAAAGAATGCAAATCCCATGGGTTGAGATAGGAACAGTTTAATAACTAAGGTATAACACAAATCACTACTGCTACCACCAATAATAACAATGATAAAGAAAATAACAAAGAGAATACAACACCTCACCAACCGATACCTCATCTCCACCCAGCAGCGATCCAGCCCTTCTGGGAACACTCAGTTCTACATCCCGGGCATGACATGCTGTGGTATGGAATACCTCTTTGGCTAGTTTGGGTCAGGTGTCCTGTCCTTGCTTCCACACAGCTTCCCTCCTCCCTAGCAGAGCATGAGACTCACAAAGTCCTTGGTCAGACCAAACATCGGTGTTATCAGCTCTGTTTCCAGGCCGAAAGTCGAAACCAGAGTGCTGCACCAGCTACTAAGAAGGAGAAAAAATGACTGCTACTGCTGAACCAGGACATTACATCAGCAATAGGAGCCCTATATATACTAATTATTAAGCACTAGATTAGGTAGAAGGAATCACAGAATCACAGAATATTAGGAATTGGAAGCGACCTCAAAAGATCATCTAGTTCAATCCCCCTGCTGGAGCAGGAACATCTAGATGAGGTTACACAGGAATGTGTCCAGGCGGGTTTTGAATGTCTGCAGAGAAGGAGACTCCACAACCTCCCTGGGCAGCCTGTTCCAGTGTTCCGTCACTCTCATGAGAAGAAGTTTCTTCTCAAATTTAAGTGGAACCTCTTGTGTTCCAGTTTGAGCCCACTACCCCTTGTCTTACCATTGGTTGTCGCCGAGAAGAGCCTGGCTCCATCCTCGTGACACTCACCTTTTATATATTTATAAACGTTAATGAGGTCACCCCTCAGTCTCCTCTTTTCCAAACTAAAGAGACCCAGCTCCTTCAGCCTTTCCTCATAAGGGAGATGCTCCACTCCCTTCATCATCTTTGTCGCCCTGCGTTGGACTCTCTCTGGCAGTTCCCTGCTGGGAAGGCAGACTTGAATTCAGGTAGGCTGGAATTCACTGAAAACAGAATTCACTGAAAACAGAATATCAGACAGTGACACCATGCTCTGTTATTTGTAAGAATTTATATATTTAAGAATTTATTTGTAGACGCATATATTTTGGTATAAGCTGGACTAATTTATTGAAAAGTGACAGGACTGCTGGGCTCAAAGGGTTATTATCACTTGTAGATGATGTTAAATTGGAGGAGCTGGCTGACATGCGAAACGTCAGACTTCCAATTTAGACGGACCTTAAGAAAACCCAGGATGAAGCCAACAGAAACCTCATGAAGTTCAAGATTTTGAACCTGCAAAATCATCCGATTTTGCACCTGCCTCATTAGAGGCTGGGAACCAACTGGCTGAGGAACAGCCCTGTTGAAAGGACCAGGATCACAGAGCCAGACCAAATGCAAACCAGCAGTGTGCTCTCACTGCGGACCAGACAAACTGCACACAAGGGTGTACAAGCAGGAGCATGGCCAGCAGAACAAGGGAAGTTATTATTCCCTTCTACTTGGCACTGGTAAAACCACACCTGGAACACTGAGACCAGTTGTGGAAGGATGGATTTTGGAAGGCCGCCCAGTTCAAAGAGGATGTTGAGAAACTGGGGAGAAACACAAAGAGAATTACCAAAATTACTTCTGACATATGACCCATAAGCAGAGACTCAGGCAGCTGGGCTTGTTTAGTTTGGTGAAGAGGCAGCTAAAGGGCAAACTAACAACAGCCTACAACTATTTTGAAGGAAAATACAAAAACGACAGAGCCAACCTCAGTAGAGTCAGATGTTAAAACAAGGGGAAGAGCCACAGACTGCAGCCTGGAAGGCTCCAGATGGAGATTAGGAGAAATTTCTTCACTTTGAGGGTATTGCAGCACTGGAATAAGTTATCCAGAGATAAAGGGGAGTTATCATCTGTGGAGGCTTTTAAGGCTTGGCCAGAAAAACCTGCAGCTGTCCTGACCCACATTAGCAGTAACCCTGCGCTAGGCAGGAGGTTGGAACAGATAACCTCCAGAAATCTCTTCCAGTGTGCATTTTTTTATGATTCAGAGACTGTTTTGCTCAGTCTATGTCAGACTTATTGGGAAGCTCCTTTAATGTTTCTTTTCATGGCTTTACACAAGAGAAAGAATAAAATCACAACAAAAGAACTCTGCCACAGAAACCTGAACTGCTGTGGCAGCTCAGGCAGTGGCCAGATGTGTCTGTTTCTGCTAGAGCTTACCCCAGTCATCATCGTCTCCTGCTGCTCATCATCTTCATTTACCACCTATATTCTTCACTCTCTAGCTTAGAAAATGTCACCCTTCTTACTGGATGATTTAAATGCATAGTTTCCCTAACCACTTGTGCAGAAATAAACCAAATTAAAAACCTTGCTGTTAAGTGTGGTTAATTAGCCTAGATAATTTTCATAGAACTGAGCAAGTAAGCAACCACACATAGAGTTACACCACCAGTGTCAAAGGGAATATAACCTCTGCAGGAAAAAGGAAAGCAGTAGTAAGCAGTTGGATGCAGTAACTGCTTAACCACACTAAACTGCATTGACAGCACCACCTCCAACTGCATGTACAGATCCCTACCAAGGAGTCCATCAGCAGGACATAAGGCTTATTTTAAAAAACATGAGGCAATTGTGAAGCCATTTTACCATGTGAAGCAGCACAAACAACTTTTTGTATTTTCCATAACTTCTCTTATAGATCGAGAATTTCAAATGCATAAGGTACAAAAGGAATAAAAGAGGTAATATGCATAATTCATAAGACATGTAAATTATTTCTGCTCATTTCCAGATGAAATAGTGTGTGGGTATTTACATGTTTGAGGAGGAAAATTCTTAACCATTAGAAAGAGAGGTAAGAAAGGAATTTAAAACAAAGAAGAGGTTGTAAAGACGGAATTGGGATCACTGTTCCGAAAGCCTGGACTACTGATCCTGTTCAGACATCTACTTTCTATGCAGATCAGGAGCCATGAGCATTATAGGAGCTCTCTGTTGAGTCCTAAATTTTGTGCCTGTTGTCAGCTCTGCTGACAGAACTGCTGCCTCAAAAGCAACCTACTGAAGCAAGACACAAGTCCAAGAGGAAGATTTGCCTAGAAGATTTTATTACTCATGTGTGGTAGGAGCCGTCTCAGGATCCTTGTTTCTGTTTGTAAGGAAAAGTCTGTAGCATGAACACAGTACAAATGTCAAGGTAATACACTCACTGATGTAAATATCCTCGTTTACTGATGAAGTCACCATGTTTTCATAGTTTTTCAAGAAACAGAATGACAAAAGCATGTGTATCTTATCTGGGATGAAAAATAAACTATGCAGGAAGGAGAGAGGTATTTGCTTATATGCAAGATACAGCATCTTGCCATTAGAATCATAGAATCATAGAATGGTTTGGGTTGTAAGAGAACTGTAAAGGTCATCTAGTACAACCCCCCTGCAATGAGCAGGGACATCTTCATCTAGATCAGGCTGCTCAGAATCACCTCCCTTGACCTGCTTGTCTTGATGCAGCCTAGAATACAGTCAGCATTCTGGGCTGCAAGTGCACTCTCACCTAACTTTTCATTCACCAGTATTCTCAAGTCTTTCTCTGCAATGCTCCTTTCAATCCATTCATCCCCCAGTCTGCACTGCTACTGGGGATTCATAGAATCATAGAATAGTTAGGGTTGGAAAGGACCTTGAGATCATCTAGTTCCAACCCCCCTGACATGGGCAGGGATACCTCACACTAAACCATGTCACCAAAGGCCTCATCCAACCTGGCCTTGAACACCACCAAGGATGGAGCATTCACAACCTCCCTGGGCAACCCATTCCAGTGCCTCACCACCATCACAGTAAAGAATTTCTTCCTTATATCCAATCTAAACTTCCCCTGTTTAAGTTTGAACCCATTACACCTTGTCCTGTCACTACTGTCCCTGGCCAACATCCTTGTAGGCCCCCTTCAGATACTGGAAGGCTGCTATGAGGTCTCCACGCAGCCTTCTCTTCTCCAGGCTGAACAACCCCAACTTTCTCAGCCTGTCTTCATACGGGAGGTGCTCCAGTCCCCTGATCATCCTCGTGGCCCTCCTCTGGACTTGTTCCAACAGTTCCATGTCCTTTTTATGTTGAGGACACCACAACTGCACACAATACTCCAAGTGAGGTCTCACGAGAGCAGAGTAGAGGGGCAGGATGACCTCCTTCGACCTGCTGGTCACGCTCCTCTTGATGCAGCCCAGGATACGGTTGTTTTTCTGGGCTCCGAGCAGACACTGAAGCTGGCTCATGTTCATTTTCTCATCAACCAACACCCCCAAGTCCTTCTCTGCAGGGCTGCTCTGAATCTCTTCTCTGCCCAACCTGTAGCCGTCCCTGGGATTGCTCTGACCCAGGTGTAGGACCTTGCACTTGTCATGGTTAAACTTCATAAGGTTGGCATCAGCCCACCTCACAAGCGTGTCAAGGTCCCTCTGGATGTCATCTCTTCCCTCCGGCGTATCAACCGAACCACACAGCTTGGTGTCCTTGGCAAACTTGCTGAGGGCACACTCAATCCCACTGTCCATGTCACCGACAAAGATGTTGAACAAGATCGATCCCGACACCGATTCCTGAGGGACACCACTCGTTAGTGGTCTCCAGACGGGCATCAAGCCATTGACCACAACTCTTTGCGTGTAGCCATCCAGCCAGTTCTTTATCCACCGAGTGGTCCACCCATCAAATTGATGTCTCCCCAATTTAGAGACAAGGATGTCATGTGGGACAGTGTGAAATGCTTTGCACAAGTCCAGGTAGATGACGTCAACAATTACAATTAGCTGAATCAAAGCTTGCCAAAGATACCTACCCCAAAACAGAGGATTAGAAACATGGCACTTGTGATGGGAATGCTTATTCATAATAAAAGTTATAATCTGAATTGAGCTGTGGCCAGCAAGGCAGCATTACGAGGAAAGAAGGCCTTGGCATTTGCGGGTCACTAGACAGAGACGTCTGTTTTGGCAATAAACTGCTTGGGAGTAGATCTTCTAGATCTGTTCATGGCTGAGTTCTGTACAAAAGAGAGAACCTAGGAAGCTTTCTGGACCCATTTCCTCCTACCAGATGCAGTAGAGATTTTTTGATAGAGGGAGATCGTAAAAACAAGCATTACAGAAGAAACTGGACTAAATTATTTGGGGATTTTCAGGCATACGTGCAAGGCGGCTAAGAGAAGTATATTCTGATGGCCTACTGAAAGCAGAAAGAAATCCATGTCATTTACAAGCCTCTTTCCACTTCAAACAAACTCAACAATAATGGATGAGTGCTCCTTTCATAAGAATTTCCCATTGGATTGAGTAGCATTGCCAAGGTTTCTGGTCCACTGCCAGTGAGGATATAGCCAGGGTTTCTTTTTTTTCTCTCTGCTAGAAAGATCTGTAATACAGCCAATTCAGTGTGTTATACCACAGGGGTTACAACACCAGTAGTACATGTACAATTCTTGTAGATCTCTCAGGAGATGGTAAAGTTTCAGAGATAAATCTCTGGAACCAGGCAGAAATTCAGACTTTAAGGAGACAGCAAGGAATTAAAACACTCTAGGGAAGCAGACTGCTGGAGACTCCTAACAGTAAAGACCCAAAGAGCAAACGTATTAAATCCAGCGTGTTGTCTCAGAATCCTGATGTACTGACATATGCCGTCAAAACGTATTCCTTTTAAAATGAAGGTGATAAAATCCTGGCACAGGGTGCCCAAAGAGGTGCTGGATGCGCCACCTCTGGAGACATTCCAGGCCAGGCTGGATGTGGCTCTGGGCAACCTGGTCTAGTTGAAGACGTCCCTGATCATTGCAGGGGGTTGGACTGCATGACCTTTGAAAGTCCCATCCAGCCCAAACTATTCTATGATTCTATGAGAAAGAGAGGCTGTGACTATTTATAAGGCAAAAGCAGCAGCTACTAAGAAGATCTACATTTACCTTTGGCCACAGAACAGAATTCCAAGTTAGGCTAACAGAAAATGCTCTTCACCCAATATAGATTGAATATAAACAGAGAAAATTAAGCTTTTCGGCTTTATTTTCACTTTCCAATACTTTCTCAGATTCCCTTTCTGATCATCTGTCAGGAATTCAATACGTTCTTTATCTAGCTTAGATAAAGAATAACATCTTCCAGGATACGTTAGCGTTTGCAGGATTTTAATTCTTCCTAATTGGCCTAACTCATTCTGTTCCATTGTTTCTTGTGGCTTTAGTGGTTTAAATTAAATGACTGCATCTATTGTACTATAACAGTTTCTATTTTCCCCTTCTTTCTTTTAATCTCCAAGTCTGAGTTTATTCTTCTGCTGCCTTGTCACTCCTCTGTACCTTTAGCTTGCTTCTCTCCCTACCTTTTCCTTTCCACTGCCAGTTTTCCCTACTTGCAAACCACAGTCAGGTGTCACTGCAGCAAGATCACACTGGTGTAACTCATTGTTCTTTTCATTTGACCTGGGTATTACATGTCATGTTTTCTTCCCTTTCAGGTTCAGAAACTTAGTTATAATAAAGATCTAACTGTCTAGTATTACACTATACTGTGTTTAGGAACATAAGGCCGTCCCTATGCTCTGCCAGTTCTCCTCAGAATCTATGATACATGCTATTTCTTTTAGTATCTCATTATATGTGTCATCGATATCTTGTTTGGCCTAAAGCCACATGGCAGCCTGACAAGATTGTGCTGCAGTTTGGCAGTTTCTGTACAGGGCACAGCTGTCAGCATCTCTTATCCTCCATTTCAGAAAATCAGCTGGTACTGGCAAGAGATCATAAGCTAAGACTAAGCAGCAACTGTGCATCCTTTTTAGCAAAGCAGAAATTGAAAAATCATTCTGGAGATCGTTTGCTGTCCCAGTCTTTTTGGCAGTCTTTTCTTACTGATGGTAAATCTGATAGTTACTTCTTTTGTGTTTCAGCACTTCAAATCATACAAAATGGGTTTTCCCATCCTCCTTCTACTACTTGTTGCAAAGGCACAGCACAATGCTAGAGGAAATATAAAAGGAAGGCTTCTCATTACATATTTGAGCATATGCTCTGCCTGTTAAGAACATATACTCCAGCTGCTTCTGCAAGCCACTGTCAGGAACACAGGGAATTAGCTTACTGAAAGAGAAATTGAAGGCTGTCTGCATGCTGACTAATGTCCCACTTTATTATTTTATGTCAGAAACTGTGAGGATCACATGATGTGAAATATAATATCAAAGGACAGAGGACAAGGACAAAAGGGCAGAAATGAGCAGCAGAGAAGAGAAAAAGGAAAAATGAAAACAAACCCATAGCAAAGCAAAATAAAAGAAAGCAAAGTTGAGAAGAAATAATTTACAGGGAATGCTGAACAATACCACACCTAGCTCCTTACAGAACACCATGTTGATTTTAAGGATGATATTTTTAACTTTGTTATTTGGTACACTGATACACTGAGAACCAAATTGGTAGCACAGGTAAAGAGGAAATAGGGCTGTCATGCAAGTGAAGGAGATAAATTGAAGAAAGGGAAAGTGAGGAAAAGTGGAATTTATAGGGCTGGGTGCCTGTAGCTGAAACTGCTATTGCATTTTCCGTAGAGAAGCAGGCACACTGGAAAGGGTCCTTGACGATAAGTCAGCCCGATATCATCTATGTGAAAGTGATGTTAATGAAAATAAATAAGAGCACTGAGGAAGTCTGGGGCAGGGTGGGAATGCAGAAAGGACACAGAGGAAGCCCACAGGTGGTGGCTGCCAGACTTAGAGATGTAATATTGGTACAATTAGGACCCTTCTACAATAGAATTACTCACATAAATTATTGCTCATCAGTACCAGTGAGGAAATTGCAATCTGGCCCATTACTGTGAAGCACAGGTGGCACATTTGAGTGCCTCTTGCCCTACTAGTGACCTCCTCCAAGGGAAACCCTATACACTGAAGTACAAGGGAATTCAATTGCACAGTGCCTTGCTAGTGGGATGCACTTGAATTCCCATGTCACCTGCAGCCAAAATTGACACCAGTGGTCAAAAAAAAAGAACTTTCAATATCTATCTTCTTTATTCTATGAAATAAGGATTTAAACACGTGAACTGCTAATAAGGCTTATTTTCTCTGAAACAATTTTATCCCATATCCTTGCATGTGTTCTGCTGCCTTCTTTTCTCTTACTTTTTACCCTGTGTTTTGTTCAGAAGCCTTGTCTGCAAACTGCAGGGCACCTGTGAAAGGAAAGAAAAAGAAAGGACTGAATCAAGGGCAGAGTAACAAATCCACATGGTAAATGATCTGCTCTAATGCTTGGCAGGAGCACTGCGGATCACAGATGTGAGGACTTAGCTGGAAGAGCTGGTTCTGCCTGGAGTTATCTTCTTTAGCTGAAGCCATGAAAAAAGCTGTTCCAAAGCGGATACATGACCAGCATATGTACAGGCAGCCGAGATGCATGTGAATTGATTGCTTTTCAGTGCTGTGCTTCACAAAAATCAAGATGTTTCTTCCTGAAAGCTTCTGACTCTGTTAGAATCTCCTGGTAAGCTTTTCCCATGAGAAAAATTAGAGCAGGAGAAATCATGGATGGGTGACTTTCAGGAGTTCTGTTGTTTCCTTAAGTTATAACAACAAAGAGCCACAAAAAACAAGAGTTAAGAACACCAATTCTAAGTGTTTGATTTAGCTGGCAAGGTTTTCAGTCTTGCTTACCAAATCCAGGTATACCTTTACAATAACTTTTGGACTTATTACTTACTGACAAGCGTAGATGCTCTCTCACACACACGAATGCAGTAAATACAGACTGTCCTGGTTTTGGCTGGAGTAGAGTTATTTTTCTTCCTAGTAGCTAGTGCAGTGCAGTGTTTTGGCTTTAGTCTGAAAGCAATGCTGATTTGTTGATTGATAACACACCGATGTTTCAGTTGTTGGTAAGTAATGTTTACCCTGATTAAGGACTTTTCAGTCTCTCATGCTCTGCCAGTGAGGAGGGGCATAAGAAGCCGGAGGGAGCACAGCCAGGACACCTAACCCTAATTAGTCAAAGGGATGTTCCATACCACAGCACGTCATGGCCAGTATATATACTGGAGCGAGCTGGTTTAGGGGGAGGATTGCTGCTCAGGGATAAGTTGAGCGTTGGTCAGCAGGTGGTGAGCAGTTGCACTGTTCATCACTTGTCTTTCTTGTATTTTAGTCCTTTCTATTTTTTCATGATTATCATTATAATTATTATTATCTTTCTTATTATCTTTCTTATCTTTATTTACATCATTAAATTATTCTTATCTCAACCCAATGGTTAAATTGTGACACATGCTAACTGCAGATGTGCAAATGCTCAGGGCCTTTCAGCCTTTAGTTTGTGGAGATCAGTGCCAAAAGGTCAGAACTACAAAGGTGTTAAAACAAACCAGCTTCTGTAAGCATAGCATTCATCTGATCTCAGAAGGAAAAAGGACAAAGACTTTTTGCCTAAGTGAAAAACAAGTGACACAGAAAAACCCGAGAGCAGATTCTGGAGAATTGGTATGAGCTAGCAATATCTTGTGGGAGCCAGGGATAGCAAGTAGAAGAAGCACAATCACACATTCAATCTATATCTCAAAAAGCCTGTGTATGCCCAGATCTCTTTCAAAAAGATGTATTTTTATCATTTTGATATTTCACTTGCAATGAGGGGAAAAACTTCAAAATGATTATAAATCTAGTTGGATTTGGGAAAGAACATTAAAGTCTGAGATCATAACTGAGCTTTTTTAACTCACAGAACTCTCTCTCAACCTTAATTTTACAAGATACTTAAGCACGTGCCTAATGGTAATCACCAGCTGAAATCGTGGGACTACTATCATGGTTACAATGACTATAAATACTTAAGCACCTTGCATAAATTGAGACCTATTATTCTTAATACATATGGGGAGCCCATCAGGAGATGAGTTTCTTGCAGCATTCTGCTATTCCTGCTTCCCAACTGTTATAATATATGCTTGCAAGTTCACAAATTCAAAAATACATTAGTCTTATGTTTGTAGCTGCAATGAAAACTAAGCTGGAGCTTTAAAGTCTGTTACTTGTCAAAAGGATTATTGTCTGCCTTAACAGACAATTTTTTAAAGTGTTTCCACCTCTTATAATGAAAGTAGCGCTTATAACTTACTGAATATAGGAAGCTGTTTCTTCAATTAATGGCAAATCCTAGGTGTTGTTAACTGCTTCCATTACGATATCCGCCAGTGTGATAAGTAAAGTGTCTATTGTTTCTACTACCTTTAAGCACACTATCTGCCCTGACAAGCAGAACTGCCATGGATCAATCCTGCCACTACTCTTACTTGACATCTCTGTAGAACCATCAAGTGGTACTCCGAAAGTGACTGCCAATGTGTCTTTGACAGGCTACTCACTGCATTTGTTTGTTTTATCCAACCCTGACTGTGCCATTTCAATGAAGACTAGACATCAGAGTCTGACTAATAAATAAGTAAAATGGAAGACACCAGGAAAAGCTAAATGAATCAAAGCCTAACAGAAATAATGTGTGTTAAAGAACCTCTGCATAATACCACCATTCATCCACCCTGGATGATGCAGGTAAAGCAGCAGTTGGTACTAGTTCATTCTTGGCATCATACTGCCTTTGTAGTGTCAAAAAACATCAGAACAAAATTCTTCATCTTCAGCCAGCAGAAAGGCTCTTCTTAATCTTTTCAGATGATGGCCTGGCTTGTCTTTGTTCCAGGCTGATACACTCTAATTCAATCTATTTGGGTCTAGTCCAAAGTTCTTAGGAAAACTGCAGATAAAAACTGTTCAGTGGGCTATTTCTGATGCAGCAAGAGTGAAAGACAGTATAATGTTCCAGATCTCCCCATCTGCCAATGTCTCCCCGTTCTCTAAGCTCACTCCAAAGTTCTGTCCCTTTACTGAAGCAGGCAGTGGCTGAAAAGACTGGTACTTTTTAGAAGATTGTCATGTTTGTCAGGAGCTGTGTGATTGGAGGAGCATGGCCTTAAACAGCCAGAGCTAAAGGAACAGCCCTCCAAGTCTCTCAAACTAAAATAAAGTGGGCAATGTATTCCTGAACACAGACCTAGAGCAGAAGGACCATTTTTTTTCTGCATCTCACAGCTACTGTTTACAGGAAATGTGGAGATGACTGCAGGTGAATCTAAGTCTTTTTTTCTGTCCACCCTAGATAACACAGTCTTCCATTCTGGACTGAAAGTGCACATTCACAGTAGTATGTATGAACTAGACCAGCACACTTACTATGATCTAGCCAGCTTCCTGGCACCTCTATGACTTTGCAGACCCCAATTGTTGGAACAGATAGGGCTGCTTTGGGTTTCTCAAGAGAAGGCACTTTGAAGGTTGACCCAATTTCTTCAGACAATAACTCATCAGTGAAGTCATTCCATTATCAGTGCATGTTGAAGTACAACATGCTTGTTGGGCTTGTCTATCTCCTAAGCTGGCAGAAAAGGTGACCAGAAACAGAGAAAGTGCAATACCCAGGCATCTCTAATGCCTTTATATACAGCCCCAGCTATGCAAGGGGAATTCTCACCTTGCTGCTTAATAGCAGCAAAGGGAACAGAGCAGGACTGAATATCTGTCTCCTGTTGTAAAGTCAGCAACGCCTAGGCAATGAAAAAAGCTGTGTTTCATACTGCGGTTGTTTCTATTACAGCAGAGTATTCAAATCCATTGTGAATTTAAATGATAAATATACACTGCATCTCCAGGTATCTTCACCAAATCCTGCAACAGGAAAGCATATCCAACTGTTCCTGCTCTGCCAAAGTTAACTATTATTACAGCACAGAGATATAATATTAATTTTGTTCCGATGAAATTGGCTGGCATATGTGTTTCTGTGAGCCAGGCAACAGGTCATTACTGAAATAGCAAAACAAACCTGTTCACCATTCTTGTTCCAGCACATTGCATTTAGATTTTAAGATCATAACTGTTGGATAACTCTCTTGCAATGATGTACAAGACCTACTCTGCCAGAAGCGATATTCTTTCATAAAATGATTTTGCTGTATCTTCCTTTCCCAGACCCATCTCAATATAACAAAATTTAACAGTCCTGCCGACAATGCCAAATATCCTTCATTCATAATTAAGGTGAAGGCAAGTGGTACAAATCTCTAATTATCTTTTATGTCATATTTATTTTCTAGTGAATTATTAAGTAATGATTTATAGCCCAAATTCCATATGTGTACCTGCTAATTCAGGGGTAAAAATACCAGCTCTTCATACTCATTCAGCTAATGGGCATCACTAATTGAAAAAATGTTCTTTGCACATATCACTAACTTTCGAATCATTTACTTGTGGAGAAGTTTTAAAACTAAACAAAAAAAAAGTAGGAAAAAAGAGCTGTCATGGTGCTATGCTGAGTTCTCCCTCTCTGTGCAGGCAGCAGGCAGAAATCAGTGACAGAAATATCCTGTTGCCTCATATTAGTTACTGCCTAAGTAGGAGGTTGTCAAGAACAACAGCTGAAGTTTGAAACCGGAGTTCATACCCCATGTACTCTCTTTAATGCTCACTGTGCTTCCTGCAGGCAGGATGTTTTCTGCAGTGGCATGTCTTGATGATCTCACACTAAAATGCACTAAACTCTTAGACCAGGTTTCAATAAACCTTTTAATCAAAGCTGCAAAAAAATATGTTTGAACCTGAAAATGTCTCTGGATGCTTTCACTGCAAAAGAGGTTTCCCTCTCAGAACTAAGGCTGCCTCCTGTGCTGGATAAAAGGCCTTGGAAGAAACCTCGCTCCATCCTGAGCCATCGCTTTTTTATAAGGACAGGTGTTTTGATAGTGGCAAAGAAAATCCCTGAGCACCATTAAGCTAGAAAAAGCAGAATCAGAGACTGGCCACTGCAAGAGCTGCAATACCAAACTCTGAAATCTTTTTTCCCTACTGTTATTTTTTTTTTCATTTCTATTGTTTTCTTCCTAGGCCCAGGTAACTTGTCTTCCCAGTGCAGGTTTTGCTGTGTGCACTGTGAAGGCAGAAAGCTTGGCTCTCTCTGAAATGTGCTTTTGTACATGCTTTTTTATGCCCTAAAAATCAATTGTTTGGGTTGAAATGGCCACATATTTTGACATGCTGACAAAGAGAGAGGTCTGAGAATCTAAAAACATTCTGTCTTTCTTATTCCTAAATTCCTCACAATCTTTGTGGAGCATATCTGTAAGTTTTGACCTATTGTAGTTGGCAATACTGAGAACCAGTCCCAGGCAGCCTGCCTACTTTCTTCCCCACTCCCTGGAGTATCTGATAGCCATGAGGCTGTTTTGCACACATGCACCACTCTGCACTTACCCTTAGCATCTGTCAACACATGCTCTTCACAAAGCAGCTGTGAAGAGAGCCACAAGGATTGTTGCTCTCTGGCTCCCCTGAGCCATTTTGGTGCGTTCTCAGGAAATCTCCTATAGTGGGTACAAGGCCAGTCTGTCCACCACTGGAGTAGAGAAACAAAGCAGAAATCTGTCCCATAGCACACAGAGAGGTACATATATACACACCACTACTTTGACTTCAAAGCTGTTAACCAGATGCTTTCCTCACTTATATGTTTATTTTTCATAATGCATTTTGCTGTCATATACGCATGCCTAACCTTGGCCTCACAGCCAGCATGGATTTTGTGCTGTATGATGTGATTATGACCTAAATGAAGCCTGCAAACACATTCTAGGCTTAAGAGATAAAAATAGCGGAGCTAGTATTACTTTGCCAACCACTTTGTTAATAATAGAAAAAGACTATTTAGTACACAGTATTTTTCTGACCCAAAACTCTTTAATAATTTAAATCCCAATTGTTAACACTTTGCAAGTGACTCAGAATAATTTTCAGAAAGGAAAAGAACTAAAGCTTTTAACTGTATTTAAAGAAAAGGATTAATCAGTTCATAAAGTACTATACATTAACCTCATTGTCTGCTTCAGGAGTCTAACCTCTAAAGGTGATACAAAGGTAACCTGAATCTCCCCTGTGAGAACTATTCATATCCATTAATTGTTGCAATACAAGATACTGTAGGTTTGAGCTGGTTGCCAGTTCTTCAGTGTCTGAAAGATACTCTCAGCAGAGCAGAGGACACCACTGGGACTCATTTAACTTTGACTTTCACATTCATTTTGCTGTGCTGTGAAGAGCAAAGACAAAATCAATGTCCATCAGTGATTATTCAAGGTAAAATATCTAGTGATATTGAATGCCAATGGTAGTAGTAAGCGTTAAACTTACTTAAGGACTGTGGAGTTGACAAAGCGATTTATTCCAGTTTCACTTGATTTTCAATGAGGCATTGTGAGTTTAGAAAAATATAACAATTACAGTTAAAATACTGGATTGCCAGTCCTGACAAGTTAGATTTTAAATTAAAAAAAAAAAAAAAAAAAAAAAAAGACATGTAGTGTGTACATAAGCTTTTTCTTGTCCGCAGTTCACAGAAGTTTTGAATGATGTCAGGACACGCTAAATCTCTGCAAAGAAGATTTAGCGACCTAGGGAGCTAGCCTTTGTAACACTGTATTAATTTTGGCATTGGATCACTTCTTTGTGGCTTCCGTGCTCAGAGCATTGGGAAAAAAAAAGCAACTTATGTGACAGCTCTCCCACACCAGTCCTGTTCACTCTTTTCTCTCACTTTCCCCAGTAAACTGTGTGTGAAATCTTCATTCAGTTAAAGGGAGCTCATCAGATTTCATCATATAACTTAAAACTTTGTAAATATAGCGATGAGGAACTGAATGAGCATTGAGAGTTAAGAACATTTCTGAAGTTCTCCCTTGAGATTCTCATAAAACCGTTTTTCTTTCTAATTTGAAATTTTGCTACTATTATTCCAATACTACTGGCTATTCATCAGAGCTCTAAAAGCACAGTATTTATTCTAGTAAAAAGATAACTGATAGCCCAGTTCTCCTCGCATGTAAACCACTAGCGTAGATTCAGATTCAGATCCATTACGATTAAAAGACTTCATTAGTATTGAATTTCAATGGAAATTATTTTCTTTTATTCCTCCCAATAAAATTTTTTAAGAACTAAATATCATAACTCAATAGGAAAAAAAAAAAAAAAATCAAATCCAAATCCGGTCGACATCTTAGCCTTGCTTAGCCATGGAAAATAATTTATCTTATAGGGAAGGTTGGCAGCTTTCAGACTTAAACTGGTATCAGGAAATCAAACTTGTTACGAAGAGTTTTCAGGAAGATGTTTAACCAGCTCTCATTAGGAAAGATTGTGTTTTGGAATAACATCAAGGCTTAAACCACGACAGAGAATTAAATCAACCAGTTTTGATTGTCTGTAAGCAAACACCAGCAGAGATTCTGAGCACTATCTTGCAAAACTGCTTTTTATTGGATTTTTCTAGCAGTATCCAGAACGTGACTGATACACAACAAGTGGTGAAACATTGTCAGTTTAGCCAAATATTGTCGTTTCAGATTTGAAATAGCTTTGAAAAGATGGTATTTGAAATGCTCTTGGTTTATGGCAAAGCAAAGGATAAAGTGAACATATTCAGAACCTTTTAAAATTGTGATTTCTTTAAAAGACAGTGTACACAGTGTGGTCAACAGAGTATTTTTTTTTTTCATTGTAAAGAAATCCAGTGTATTGAAAGGGCACAAAGAAACCCTGAGGAAGTAAATGAGACTTTCCCAAAACAAGACTAAGCTCACAACAATGGTGAATGCAAGCAGAGCAGACAGCCAAATGAGAAATGCCACTAAAAGGTTCCAATAAATGATTACGTCTTTGATTTTCTTGTTTCTCAAGCTATAAAGTACTATTCACTGGGTTTGACCTATAGCAAAATCCTGCTTGTAAGACACAGGAAAATGAAATAAGATTTAAACAAACAAAATCTTCTAAAAACATAAGCCACTGGGGGGATGGAATTTTCCTTTATCTTCAGTTTACACTTTGTCTTTTATTAAGGGATCAAAATTGTTAACTAATTAAATACTTTCTTCTAAGTAAAATTCCCACTGCATATTTATTTCTATTCTAATGGTGCTTTTTGTTGTTGTTGTTGTTTTGGTTTATTTCGGTTTTTTGTTTTGTTTTGGGTTTTGTTTTTTTTTTTTTATCTAGCTGTAAAAAGACTGACAGTATTTGAACACATTAATCTCCACAGTTAAGCAGACAATAAAACCCCTACAGAGCCTCTTTGGTACCACAACTGTTTCCTTGTTTGAGGTAGCATCTTTTTCCAATGCACTGCCTGTGCAATATAAAATATGGACTTAATCCTATACTGTGATCTGCCTTAGCAGAAAATGCATATACCTGGCTGTTCATATCACAACCAAGACCAGAATGTCTTCAAAGTGTTACCAGGTTGTACTGTACAGATCTACTCGAAAGTTGAGTTTAATAGAAACTGAGACAGAACGTCTGAAACCAGCTAGAAAATGACAAAGCCAATGAAAGTAAAAAGGAGAAGAGTCAGAATCTGACACTTGGATAATAATTACCTATATTCAGGGAATGACACATCTACACTGAAATTGCTGGCCATAGTTATTTGATGTTAATACTTTTTAATTGCTCATTTACAGGTAAAGCACATTGATACTACCGTCTCTAATTCAGATGATGAAACACAAAGCACCTTTCCCAAAGTGACAGTCTCAGAATCAGAACCAAGACCAGCTTTCCTGCCTCCAAATGCCAAGCCAGATTAATGAAACCATAGTTCCCCACAGGAACAGAATCTGTGCTTATACAGCATAATCTGTGTGCATGCTACTCAAGGAAATTAAAGGGCAGTTATAAATCTCAGCTAGTAGCTGCTGTCTGGCCAGCTGCCCAAATTAAGGCCAGAGGTGTCCTCGCTATGAAGGAAAATATTTGCTGCTTGTAAATTGATTTTTGTTTCTTCTTCCAAAGGAAGAAAAAAAAAAAAAAATTATCAGCCATGCATATCCAGCCTTCTCAATTTAAAATGTCACACAAAAGAGTCTCACAGTCATTCAGGTGACACTCTGAGGTTCTCTTATGCGATGCATTCTAAGTTCAAGGGACACACCAAGGACAGTTCAGTGACATGTTAATTACACCTCCAGCAAGAACATCCACTTAAAAAAAACCCTGTATGTAGGTATATGTATACCCTTTGAAGGACAGAACACTAAAGAGATTGTTCTTTTGTTCTTATTTGAGAAGAACCATTACACACTTCTTAGTAAGCAAAAAAAAAGCAACAACCTTGACAATATACACTTAGGTTAAATCCACTTTATTAAAAAAACCCTGTAAAGTGTCAATAGAAATATATATGCAATAATTATATTGATGGTCCTGTGCTGTTCAACTGGGAGTTTTTGAAATGGAGATTAGTGGCTGAAGATGATAATGTTCAGGTTCAGGATGTGGTTTTTCATAAAGTAGCTTTGAAAATGAATGCAATGTGAACAGGACTACTGATTCAGGTAATTCTGAATTATGTATCTTCTGTGGAGGCAGCAATTGAACTCAACTTCTGTTATTATTACTCAGAGCACTTATGCCCCTGTCACTAAGAAAAGTTCATAAACTCAGGTTTGCTCACAATGGATGAGCTATAATGTGCTTATCAGAAGTTACCTACTGTTTTATCTTTCATTGCACATTTCCAGTGTTTCATTTTTCCACTGCCACACTAGGTTGTTAATGAAGATGGCCAAATGGATCATATCTAACCATATCTCCATATATATAAAAATGCAATATGTCACCATATAAGAAAAACAATTCTCATGCCACTTTATCATCACTGTTACTATCATCTTCAGGGATTTCTGCAAGCGTCTTTATCAAAAAAGCTTAAAATGATTTTTTTGGCATCATCTGGACAGCTATATTCTCTCAAAAGCATGCTTCTATCCATTCTAAACTGATGACAGATTTTTAACTACTGTTAGCAATGAAGCAAGTTTATTTCCAGCACATGATCTCCACTGAAAAAACCTTCCAAGCATATAGTTTCTCTAATGCTTCACAGCTATTCCTACATCATAACGTAGAGTGAAATGTACTGTATCATAATATATACATACCCGAATGATAGTTTTAAACACTAGAGTCTGGGGGTCAATCACAGTTTAGCAGTGACAGCAGAGAATTTGCTGTGTATTGTGAAATCTCTGAGGATTTTAGTACATTCTTGAACACTTTTCCTGCCCTGAGCTCTGTGTTGCTACTTAGGTCAGCTTCAGGGATCCTAGCTCCAAGATAAACATGCTACATACCTACAGCAACATCTGCAGTATTGTAATATGTACATACCCGAATGATAGTTTTAAACACTAGAGTCTGGGGGTCAATCACAATTTAGCAGTGACAGCAGAGAATTTGCTGTGTATTGTGAAATCTCTGAGGATTTTCGTACATTCTTGAACACTTTTCCTGCCCTGAGCTCTGTGTTGCTACTTAGGTCAGCTTCAGGGATCCTAGCTCCAAGATAAACATGCTTCATACCTACAGCAACATCTGCAGTAGAGATACACTAACTCAGGGCAAGCAGAGAACACTGTCTTGAGTTCCATTACCAAATCTTGTATCACATTAAGAAGTTATTCAAGAGAGAGCAGCTGATGCAATTAGCTGGTATTATTAATTTAATAAACTGTCCCTCAACTGTTAATCTTTGACAGAACTGTGATTTGCCAACCAATGAAACGTTTATTTTTAGGCTATCCCACCAATACTACTGTACTGTTTTTAATGTACATCTTTAAAAATCCATTTGTTTCATTATGGTGTCCCCCTAGTGAAAACAGCAATAATGCTAAAAGGGTTTTTGTATTGGTACTTATCTTAAACTACTACATATTTTGTTGAATGAATGGGAAGAGATTTGGATGTGACTTTGGAAATTAGTTTTAATAAATTGTCAGTCCCTCATTTCAGTGAAATGTTTGCCAGAGAAGAATATTTGCTATCATCAGTACTTGCACCACATTTCAAGGGCAGAATTAGGACATACTTCTAACTCAAATCGAAGTAAATTGCAGGCAGAATCCTTTCAAAAACAAAGGGCTGAAGGCCATGTCATAAAATACCTCTCCAACTTCCTCTTCTCTGGTTTTCATCTTCCTGACAAGGTGAGCTTTCTGACAAAACATGTTTTGAACGCAGCCAGGAGTGCAAAAGAGAGAGGTAGAACTGAGAGTCATCATGACATTACTGTTATTAGCTGATGTAGTTACACTGGATAGATGCCTGGCCACACACTATGTCTAATAATAATGTAGCCCCCAGAATACTTTGTCCTTTTGTTAGTACTGGAATCGAATACCTGATGTTCTGAAACATTAGCTCAGAGAAAGTTACCAAATTATGCCATATGCCTGGGTTCTTATCTGGTACTTTGAAGATCAGGTTCAGTCAGGTATCAGTGAACTACAATGTTAACCTACACATATGTACATGTCTCTTTTATTGCTGGAAACTTTACTTGAGAGTAAAATACAGCTTTTGTAGTTTACTAAGGACAGATAACATGTACTTTACTTTATTCACTAATTATTCACATGTCAATGTTCTAGCCCAGACCATTTGCTTTCAACTATTAGAAGGGACCAGAACTGGCTCCTGAAAGGAGACCCTTTAATATTCTCAGGATACATTAGCTCATCCAATATTTTCTCTTCACTTCCTGCTTCTTATTCCAGTAATTTTAACCCTGGTTGACAGTGCTTTAGCACAGCTGATCCCAGTTTAACATTTCACACAAATAGTTTTATTTCATCTATTCATACAACTGGACCAGACAGTTACTAGCTCCATAGATGGTATTTTTCCATTTGCCCAAATGCCTAGAACACTTTCCTGTTCAGCAAAGATCTTGCCGATGCCCTTTACCTTTGACTTTAGTTTTGGATTATTTGAAAATTTCCAACTGTTACATATAGAGACATTTCAGGATTCAAGTAGAAAGGAGTGTGGATTCTTTAATGGAACCCTAGAAAATATTGCTGCAGATACACTTGGGTTTTAACTTTGTAATTTTAATGGTGACTATTAATATTCATAACCAGGGATCTAATCAGTTATTCAAAGAAAGTCACTTCCATTTAAAGTTAAATGTTGAGGATAAGTTTTCTGCTAATGTGGTATATAGCCTTCTCATCAAGGAGCAGCTCTGGAAAGGAAGAAGTGGAAATAGGTAGCTCCAGACAGGTTCAAGACCAGAGAGAACCTTTCACTACAGGCAATACCTAGCCCGTTTGCCTTTCAGCCTCAGGAAGCAGGGCTCAAAGGCCAGAGGTGCTATTTCAGTAGCATAGATTTGATTCTTTTCTGGAATGTCTTTGTTTCACAGCTACAGGTGGATGTCAGCTCTGGTAGTACCTGAAGGAATTATCTTGAGCCTCTGAAAAGTAATAATGCTACAGGTTCAATCAGCCCTGCCATACAACACTAAGATTGTATTGCCAGCTTTATCTGCAGTGAATTATACCCATGCAGGAAGGCTCTAACATCAGCACTTCAAAGCTCCTGTTTTTCTATCCCTGAAGACAAATTTACTCTTTAACCTCAGTTGCAGTCTGTAGGTAAACTGAAAATGCCTGTTCTTCACAAAGGTATTACAAAAATATTCAAATACTCAAACATTTATGTAATATTTGCACATATGTATCAGGAGTGAAATCCTGGAGGGCAGGAAAACACCAGCAGGTCTGCAGTTGTGTGGGTGCAGCAATAACATTCCAGCAATAAGTCTAATGACACAATCCACAGCTTCACCAAGGAAATATCACTGGTGAGGTCCAAGAAGCACTGATACTTGGCTTTGACTTTCAGGCACAGGCAGTTGCCATGATGTACTTTGAGCCAGGGCTCAGTCTCTTTGCCAGACAAACATCTGAAGAGCTCTTGGGTTTGTATTTTCCACTCACTCTGCAATCTAATTTAATCCTATGTTACAGCATTCCAGAAACTTCTACTCATACCATGAATTAAAATGTTTGTAAGCAATTCTGTTCTTGTGGACAAGTATCAGAGCTTGGTTTTATTTTCATAATTACCACAAATTCCAGGCATAATAAGCATCTTCAGAGGTATTTGCAATCAGGGGACTCTCCGCATTCCATTCTGAAGTGACTCTCTTCTTTGAGGAGAGGCAGAACAAACTTTGGGTCCTTTGTAAGTATATTTTATTTCTCACATAGTTGCACTAACCTTGAACTAGGTTTTACAAAAATATAAACCCTGCAAAAGTGTCATTCAGACAATTACAGTGCCAGAAGTGATTTAAGAACAAGTAACTTCTTATTTTGTATAACAATGATACACTCAAATATATTATGTATTTCTGAATCAGCTTTAAAATGAACAGTTCTTGTTTGTGCCCAGCATTATCTGCCAACAATTTATTTGCATTATTGGCTGATCATTTACATCTACAGAAAACTTACTCAATACAAAAAGACATAGGAAAATGGCTTCTGAGTCTGCATTATTGTTTGTGAAGTTCCACAAAACAAAGCAACAACAAGGAACTGTTTTAATTTGCAAGAATTCCTTGAGTGATTACTTTGTTTTACTGCAATTTAGATCTGCCAGCTTGGAAATGGCTATTTAAAGGTTTGTGAAGGCTGTCAGCATCATTTTAGAACTGCATAGTTTTATATTAGTGGTAGGTGCTTTTACAGTCAGCTTGTATCTTGACTGTTCAAATCTCCTACTTTTGCTAGGCAACACAGATACCTTGGGATATATTTTCCAGTTGGCTGAGGCTTGAAATCCTCTCCTCGTGGCGTAAGTTGGATAGTAAAATGTGTGCCTATTAAATAAATTGCACCCACAGTTCAATGAATGGTGCAAAAATGTATATCCCTTAAGGTTTTAATAATTAAAACCCCCTTTAAATACCAAGCTAGCTTACTGCTTTTGAAATACATTCAGGTTCCCTCATGGATCACGTTTTGACAAAGTGGGACTTTTTCATGCATATTTTTTAATTTTATTTTGCCAAAGTCACATTTTCAGCTGAAAACATCTAAAAGAAAACATTCAAACTAGCTTCAGCTAGAACATTGCACTCTAAATGATGAGGCCAGCAGTCTGTTAGTATCACCTTCAATGACTAAATTTATTTGTAATGTTAAGGTGGAATGAATTTAACTCTCAAAAATGTAAGTCAGCATGATTAGTATCTATGGAGAAAGGACTTTTCTCATAAAGGCAAAAAGCCATGCCTATGTTAGGTGGTTCTCATGGAGTTCTGATGAGCTGGAGGTGTTTATAAAATAGTCTCTATGAATATTCCTGCTTCATTTGGTTTTAGTGTATGATGAGACATTTCAGAAATATTTCCACACAATTTCACCTTCTAAATGGACACCTTTTATATACTGACAGATCATCTGAGGATATCTGAAAGCGCCTGAAATGATTTTGCAAGATCTGCTTGTAGAGTTCTTAAAACCTGTAAGTTCTTGTGAGACCTCACTTGGAGCATTGTGTGCAGTTTTGGTGTCCTCAACATAAAAAGGACATGGAACTGTTGGAACAAGTCCAGAAGAGGGCCACGAGGATGATCAGGGGACTGGAACACCTCCCATATGGAGACAGGCTGAGAAAGTTGGGGCTGTTGAGCCTGGAGAAGAGAAGGCTGCGTGGAGACCTCATAGCAGCCTTCCAGTATCTGAAGGGGGGTTATAGGGATGCTGGGGATGGACTATTCATCAGGGACTGTAGTGATAGGACAAGTGGTAATGGGTTCAAACTTAAACAGGGGAAGTTTAGATTGGACATAAGGAAGAAATTCTTTACTGAGAGGGTGGTGAGGCACTGGAATGGGTTGCCCAGGGAGGTTGTGAATGCTCCATCCCTGGCGGTGTTCAAGACCAGGTTGGATGAGGCCTTGGGTGACATGGTTTAGTGTGAGGTGTCCCTGCCCATGTCAGGGAGGTTGGAACTAGATGATCTTAAGGTCCTTTCCAACCCTAACTATTCTATGATTCTATGATTCTATGCCGTCATCTAGACTATGATATTACTATAGTCATTAATGCTGTCATTAATGCTTCTAATGCCTTCATCAAACACTTAAACACTTTTTTTTTACATATTACTACTACATATTTCCCAACAGGAAGAAGATCACATGAATCCATTTAAATCAATGTGAAAATAAAAAACCTGTATTTTTTTTGTATTGTTTGGGAACATTTTAATGGACTTCACCAGAAGGAACAGGTTCCAAAGGACCTGTGATAGCTGGTAGGGAGCTGAGCTTCATTGGGTATTATAAGAAACCAACCATTACCCAAATGGAGATCATAAATTATTTTAGATCTTTTTTGGTTTAATTACTGTGTCAGCCACAAACCAATGTATAAAGAAGGGTGTCTTATTATTCATTCAGAATCACAGCTCTCCTTTTTGTATAAATAGTGCTATTTATAGCCATTTAACTGGCTAAAGCAAATGTTTAAATTATCTTATAGTTATCTCTGATATAAGAAATTCAATATCATTATAAAGAAAAAAATTGTGGTCATAGTGTCCTATCCAAGACATAAGAGAAGACAATTAACATCAGTAGGACTATTACATATGCCATAGTTTTCTGGGTCAGGAAACTTTAGTCCTCTTATATGTAACAGATTCTAAACTGACATCCACTCGTTTTCTCAAAAGAATGTTTTTTGCCATTAATGCTTCAGCTGGATGTTCTAAAAGAATGCCCTGATGCATTTATGTCCTTATAGGTTTGCTGCTGTTAAAAATAACAGACTTGTATCTTAGTATCTCTAAACCACTGACTTCATTACCTTCAGCTCTGAACTAAGCTGCAGTCAAACCTGGTCTCGCTTTGGCCATATTAAATTATAGGTGGTAATACTGTGTGATGTGACTGAACATCTCTGTGTGTGCTAGTCTGAGATTTTATAGTGCAGATGGCACAGGAGAACCCCTGGAAAACATGTGTTTTAAATCCAAGCCTTCAGAATGATCCCCTGGATCAGAATGCAGTTGCAAAAAGATTTTCGATGCCTTGTATTAGCCATAACGAACAGAAAAATTAACAAAATTGGACAGTGCTTGGTTTACGATGTTGCACAAAACTACGTTGGCCCAGAATCAACATCATGAAAGCAGCTGGACGCACAGGTATCTTTCTTTCAAGACTCTCATTTACCCAAAGGAAGCTGGGGAACAGCCTGCACTGTCTCTTTACAAGGTACAGCAAACATCTACTTCAGTTAGCTTCTGTTTGATGGAGTCTGCCTTGTGGCCGGGACTTTTCCCCAGCATTTCATCAGTTTGCCATTTTTCTGAGCATTTGTATGCACTCCCTAATGTTTTACAACACATAAGCATGGGAATAGTGGAAGAGAGATCTCATTTCCTGGGTGTGCTACAATGATGTGTTTGTTGTTTCTGCTAGACAAATTTGTATCACAAAATGTGAACTTAAGTGTAAAAGTTTTTTTTACCTTGTTTTTTGGAACTAGTCTCAATTGAACTGAGTTTGGACTGAGATACAATCTCAATACACAGCACAAAGGCTTCCAGGGAGAACTATTCCTAGAAGATCTGTACAGGGTTCTACTGTAGCTGCTCTGCACATAATGCCTTGTCTAAAAGGAAGGTCAAAATATTTTATTCCACTGGTCAGTAAAAGTGAAATGTTCTAAATAAAAAGAGACAGAGAAATAAAAAACTAATAATACCCAATCAATGAGCAGTAGTAGCCTAAATGGCTTGACACTAGCCACTATTGATGTGTGGGATACAGTAAGTCAAGATTGAATGTCATGTCGCCCAGCAATGACCAGCACTACTATGGTGATAATAAGAAAATACCAGAGGTGCCAAAATAAATCCAGGCCAGTTGGGGTTTGAAACAAAAGAAGCGAGGTATTTGCTTTGCTTGCCTGGCAGTAGATCGCTGAAATGCGTTACATAATATTACTGTCAGACCCAGGACGTGCATCTGTAGTGGATGCAGCTGTAGGACAAGGAAAAGAAAATATAGCAGGGCCTGGCATATCCTTCTTGAGAGATTGATTTTGGACTTGCTATGCCAGGCTCAAAGAAAGGGTGATTACCTACAGTTCCTGGGAGCACACTGGGGGAGTACAATGAAAAGGGACAGACCATGTCCATTAACCCCAATTAATGTAATAAACCTCCCCTGAGTTTCATTCAATGTTAAGTCCAGGTGTATATTATTTTCCCTTACTAGTCTTTCCTTCAAGCCATTAGGAATTTCTTTCTTTCTTTCTTTCCCCACAAATGGAGATTCTACACAAATGTGGTCCCACAGCAGGAAACTATATAGTATAGTATAAAAACCTTTTATCAAACATAAAAAGATTAATGCATTTCTTTCAGCAAAAGCTCTGCATGTCTCCCAACTCAAGCAGTTTATAAAAGGACAAGAATTTTTGTTTAAAATGCAGGTAAAGTACATTTATCCAACATGAAATATCAAGCTGTTTGTTTGGGATCAAAATTGAATGTGAGAGAAGCAGCCCTCTCAGTAACATGTCCCGGAATGTCAGTGTATGTATATCATGGGCAAGGAAGCCACCAGGAAAAGAGAAAGATTTTAGCATTTAACATCTCAAGTTAGCACTGTTTCCAGCTTTTGGGCCAGGGTAGTTTAACTGCAACAAAGCATCATGTCCAACAGAGCCCGTCATGATTTCCATTTTCATAATGAAAGATGTGAACAGTTCTTTTTTAGAAAATCTTTTACCAGCCATTTTTTACAGTGCTTTTTACAGCAGTAAAATGAAAATAAGTATTGTTTTCTTGTCATTGTTATGGAACCAAAACCCACAAAAAGCATTAGGTGCTACAATGGTGGACATCACAGAACTGAAAGGCAAGACATTGAAGCTCTAACAAATCCTGTTATGATGGGTTTAGAAGTTACTTCCCCAGCTGCCCTCACAGTTCCTCTGCTAGTTTACTACTCCCCCAGCAGCAGGAAATGTGTGCCCAGCCTTCACCCATTACAAATCAGAGCCTGTCATTTTAGCATAAATCCACCTTTGGGGCTGTACAAATGAAGTGTTCTGACTCCGAAGCTTTGGTTCAACTCTAACATTTACTTCACCTTTCAGTACTGAAGGTGCCCCCTGTAACAGAACAAATACATACTTCTCAGAAAATAGTTCCCAGGCCATTATACTAGCTTGAATTGCCAGTAAAGGCAATATTCTGAAGAACACATTGGTGGTTTTTAACTTGGCTCTTAATAAAATTGAGGATTATATCACAATTATATTAGAGAATTATACGGATAAAGAACTGTAACCAGAGAGTTAAAATCTTGCATTGACATTGAATCTAAAATTAAAAACAAACAAGAGAAATTGTAGCCTGAACAGACTCCTATGTAATTTGGAATTTCAATGCATTACTTTGCTGTTAATCAAAGTCCCCTTTCTTTTAACCTTAACTGTTTGAATGTCTCTCCTGCCTGAATGTCAATATGAGGCAACAGTGAAGGTCAATGAGAGTGCTTTGCTTTTCATACCATGTCCTTTATCAACATGTTGTACTTGGTGAGAGTCAGGCAAATAAGACTTTGAGTGACATCAGCAGAACTTACATTCTTGAAATCACAAGATTATTTTTTATATATATTTCAATTAAGTGTGGAACTTGTTGACAGACTCCATGAACCAGAGACACCTTGGTAAGCACTGTAGGGATGTGGGGAGCTGTGAAATGCCATTTTAACTGATCTGGATAACCGTGACACAGGTAATAGCAGACTCATTGTTTTTGGGATGCAATAAAGGATATTTGCCCTCAAGAAGCATTTTATTGACAGAGAGACGATAATGTTGATGTTTGTAAATTAAATGTCAAATAAACAGAGGCACAGAAGCATTTGTTGCCAGTATTACCAGGGTCAAGTATTGCATTTCCACTTGATGATGCTCAGCAGTTGGAAGTACTAGCCCCTATTCTGAATGCCAGCCATAATGCTAGTTACAAGGAAGAGACCAAGAGATGGCTCGGCTGTTTCTTCACTATTTTTGCCATGGTATGTGAGGACAGAAGAGGTGGTAGCAATACTGGGTGTTAAACTGCTGGAATATCCCAAATGCTGGTTGTTTTTTTTTTGTTTTGTTTTCAGACAATAGAAGCAATCCTCACCCCAGGGAATTTGAAAGTGACAGAAAAACCTGCATGAAAGAATGGGCTAAGATATCGGCGGGAGAGTGGGGGGTGGGGGTGTGGGGGTGTGGGGAGGGGAGGAAATCAGTGTTAGTACATAAGGATGAAAAATATTGTATATAGCTCGTGCATGTCCTTATACAAATGTATTTCAAAATGTTCTCTTCTGCCACAAGTATCTTGTTAATCAATTGGTAATCCTCTTGTTCTACAACCTGTGTACACATTATTTGAATATCACCTCACTCACTATCACTATTCAGTCAAGCAAACTCATCGCTCACCACTGGAATATTTTGTGAGTTAGCAGATTCCTGATTCCAGAGATGAGGACTGAGGAGAGTTAGCCAAGGAAGGGATCCTACACAGATCCTATATTATATGGCCTCTTTGGTGCAATGGGACAGAGGGTCACAAGCACCCATAATTTTTTTATTATTATTATTTGTATTTACAACTCTGAGAGCTGTGGCATGATGTTTATGCAAAATCTAAACTTACCAACTGTCAAGTATGTTTAAAGCTTTTAATGGTGTCCCTTGGACATCATTGTTTAAAATATGCTTATAACTACACTACTACATAACTACCAGTAAAACACGGGGAGTTCAGATGCTTAAGAGCTCCCATAGAGTCATGACTATACTACAAAAAAGTGAGTTGAAGATATTCAGTATTTTTCTGAAGGAATTCAATAGTGAACGTTACTGTGTCTGAAACCCATTTTGGATGTTCTTCTGCTAAGATTTCAGCAGTGTTTAAAGGGAGTCACTCCCCACTCATTTGTGCCTTTTAAAAGTCCTGGATTTCATCAGTAACAGCACCATAAAGCCAATTAAAAAAAAAACTGCCAGAAGAGAAAGACAGAACTGGGAGGTATTTGTTCCTCAGTGTTTTATACATTTGTCTAAAAATATCCTTCCAGATCTATAATGAACATGTTGACTGGTCTTTTCATGTTTAGATATGCTTTCAGTGTAATTTTGCCATCTGCCATGACCACAAGTAGGTACTAAAGTTTGTGAATGTCTTGGGTTCAGATTTAGTAGAAATAACTGTTACAGCTGAACCCAGGACAGTGAAAAGATTTTATTATGGTACCTGGATTTTCTGCATGTGTAAACTATAAAAAATAGGAACAAGCACACTGAAGTTTTAAAACCTTATCTGCAGAGAATGCTTTTATACAGTGAGATCCCATTATAATTAAACCAACCTCCTTTGGTTCTGCACAGTCTGCATTCATGGCCTCTTGGAAGAAGCATTTAGTCAATTAACTATTTTATTAGCCAATTGATTTTTCCTGTTAGTCCTTAACCTCTTTGTACCTGTTAGGAATGGTTATGAAAGCTGAATAAATTGGTTTCTTTCATCTCTAAAAGGCAACAATAAATAATAAAATAGGCTGAACAAGGTTTCAGTGGGGAACCCAAATACGAATAAAAATACCTGCCGTGTATCATATAATATGAAATACTAACTGCTAGGAGCAGCACAGTATTTCAATAAATCACATTGTCACGCTGACCTTTATTGATATACTATTTCTCAACTTAAAGGATTGGCCCTGCTGCTTTAGGAGATCTTTTGTTGTGAAGGGCCTGCAGATACATCACATAACAAAAAGATTATTTGCACACCATAAGGCCGTCTATATCTATATGCTAAGCAGAAGCATAAACCCAAAATATTTTAAAAACAGCTTAAATGTAGATATTCATTTAGCATCACAGGAGAACAAACATACATTCCTGAAATAAGTGCAAAATGTGATTTATATTATCACCTAGTACAAAGTGGGGAAAAAGAAAAAGGAGAAAAGAAAAGCTCTTTCATTTCTAGTAGATAATAGAATGCTTGATATTTATGAAATGCTATGCAGTTGCAACTACTCAATGACAGTCCAGTATTACAAAAGTTAAATCCATCACACTGGCTGAAACTCAGCAGTTACTGGTCCCTTTGTATGAATGTCTGAAATGAAAGACTAAGGAGGTGTGCAAAGGACACATATTTGCAACAGCAGAAATATTCTCACAGTAAAAAAAAACTCAACCAAACACATGTCCCTCTAAAGAAATATTCTGTGCTTCAACAAAAATGGCCAAACCGACCTGATCAACATCCAGATTATTTACTCCCTAAAAAAATCAAAATTAGAGTCTACAGCTTCTTCCCACATATAGTCAAGAACTGCGGAATATTTTCAGTCATACATGCAAGACTTTTATACAAATTAATGAACAGTTTATGAAACCTAATGTTGTTCATGAGGCTGCTACTGCCTTAAATGATAAAGATTTCCTGGGAACTTTTGTTTCTGCTAATTTTTATGTTGTCTCATGCTGGTTTAAATAATATTCTGACTCTAGATGCAAAGTCCACTGAGTAGGGAAGCTGGATTTTTGGGGGAAAAATAAAAACCAACCAAAATCTCTTCCTCTTACTTAAAGTAGCTATTAATCTCTCCGGTTTTATGGGGCTCTGTAATGAAAAAGGTGTTGAAGGCTGAAGGACAATATATTTAAAGAATAGCTCACTGAGTGCTCTGTAAGATATTCATTGAGCAAAGACCCATGAAAATAGGTGAGGAACCAGTACCCTGCATGATTCCTTGTGCCGTGATTACTTTTCTGTCCATGTTTGTGGTAGTCTGACAGAGAATGGATACATGGTAGAGAGAGGTTGCTGCTTCTGTATCAGATGCTAGCATTATATTCCCCTCTTTGCTATAAAATCTCTATTTCAGAATAATTTCACCATGTATGGCTCTGCAAACAATCAGCCAACTTTGAACAGCCACCGTAACGATGCTCTCTCCCCCGCCACTTTCTTCCTCTAAATCATGTTTTGTGAAATTCCATACTAAAGTATCCATGGCTATACCAACCTTCAGATGATGCTTGGCTCCATTATCTGTTCTTTCCTTTTCCTCTGACACCTTCTATTCTCACTACCTCTGCACTGCCAGCTATTGACACCAATGTGTCCTTCCACTTCACCCTTTTCAGTCTCCTTTGATGCTCCCCTAACCCAGGCTTCTACTCTGCTTATCTCCACCTGTTTCTCTAGCAAAAATTCTATCACTTGCTGCTTTCCTTGCACCTCTCCACCTGAGCCTCCGTATTCCATTTCATTTCAAATGACTGCCAAGGCACTTCATCCACTGTGCAACTGAGACCACTGCTGTTCACACAAACCTTTTCCATTGCCAATCTCCTCTTCACCAACCATAAATTTCACAAAGAAGTCTGGATGATGGGGCAGAGACAAGAAGTGTTGTATTTAAATACAAAATTAAAAAGCCACCATATGGCACAATCACATCAAAATCAAGCAAGACGTGCCAGATTAAGCAAGACCGTTTTCCCAGAATATGCCATTCCTTTGTTGGCAATGTTTGCGTTGGGTGGTAATGCACAGAAGAGCTGAAGACAGTGTATTTGTTGGCATTTTTGGATATACCTGTCATATACCTTGCCCTCCTGGCCCAAGAACTCCGTAGGAGAAACAGGGCATAATAAAACTGATTGATTTGCATTTGTCACTCATCCAAGTATATATGTTTTGGTGTCCCTCAATCTTGCTTTTTGATTTTCATTTGGAGCTGCTGAAACCCCATCTTCCAGAGAATCCAAGCTGTTGGGCTTGTCATCTGGTTCAAAATGTCTGTACAGCATGAAAAAAATATGCTGTCCTCTGCAAACTGTTTTGGTGGCTCTAATAGAAAACACAGCAATCCCTCTTTTATGCTTCTGCTAGGAAACAAGCTGCCTTTTTGTTTTCATGAGAGGAGAAGTTTTTGATATAATTTTTGCTAACTTCGTATCTACCAGAGAACCTTCAAAACACACCATGCAGCCGGCATTACATACAGTGAGTCTGAATCACTGAATGTCCTTACCATAGATTCCCCTTAGATTTAAAATCTTGCTAAAAGCAAAACTTTAGTCTTTTAAACTGCCAAGGCTAAAATGTGTTAAAGCTATTACATGACTCATGAAGCACTGTGCACAGTTGAAGTGTTAATGTCATCAGCACTAATTTGTTCTTGTCTTTTCTCATCCTAGCGTTTGGTCTCCATTGAAATGTATCATTAGTGTACCATCTTGTGTCTCTTGATCTGCAAAACAATTGCATTTCTTAAAAAACTTTTCAACTGTGACTTGTTTCTCAGAAATTTTAAGGTCCCTGAGTTTTAAACAAGGAAAGAGATTTCTTCTCCCCCACCCCACTTCTTTTTTTGTTACAATTTTTCATATAAACTATGTGGCTTGCTACTGTCTGCTAGAAAGGCCCCAGTGGGAGACCCAAGGTTACTAGTACCTGAAGAGAGACACTGCACAAGTAGTTAGGATGAAAGAATATCCCACTGGGGTTTTGGACTTACAGTTTCTTGGCTGTTGCGACTTGAAATAAATGTATCATCACTGTCTGCAGCCACCAGCCACATTCTCTCACTCCTGTAGCTAACATTACAGTCAGACTTAAGCAGGTGAAGAGGATAAAAACCTTTACCATTTGTATTATATGTGATGGTACTTCGACTTCTCTCTGCTAGGGACAGGGTGAAAATTTTTACTGGCTTCTACACAGCCTGGAATTTCACACAAACATTTCAGGAAAGCTCTCTGCTCAACAATTTATTGCAGAGATATAGGGATATGCAAAGTGATATGCAAAGGGATGATGACTTAGCAAAGCCTCAGAATTCTCATACATGTTTAACTGGTCTTATTCAGAATGTGGTTTACTTTTTATAGTCCTTCAAGAAGATTTGGTGTCCTTCTGGGATTCCCCCCCCCCCCCAGCTGCATAATTACAGAAGAGAGAGACTGAAGTAAAGAGATCCTGTGCTTATAGCCATTAAACTGAAGTCCAGGTTACCTTTCAGATTTTGGTATTCATTTCCCTTGTGATCTTCTGCATACTGATTAAACATTTCAGTCCCTATCCTTTAAATGGGATTAAAGCACATCTGTGCTTTATTTGGATATTACAGAAAAAAAAAAAGTAAAAATCACTGATGAGTGGCTACTCTGCTAGCTTAGAAAAATGTCACACCAAGAATACAAACATATCAGCAGAAAGAAACATCTTGAATGCTAGTCATATGGGAGACTTGCAGCCATCTGGGAACTGACCACAAAACTTCACTCTTTCAGAGTAACTTAATGAACTGCCTCATCAGCTCAGTCTCCTATGGCTGGCAAGAAATAAACAAAAACTCTTCACAAAAACTTCTAAATAGAATAAACCGTGCAGAAAACTAAAACCATCTCTGACCTCCTACACTGTGAACAAAGTGTGGATCATGCACTTTAAAATCTAAAGATGGAGAAAGAAAGGAAGAGGGACTATAGGTAACCTGCTTAATTCTCTCACTTACAAAATGAAAGTGTCCTTTATACCTTGCTTTAGCCTTTTATCTTTAACAAACATTCAACAGGGAATACACTCAATTAAGTTTAACTTTAGCTATTATTAATGGTATCTTGGATAAAATGATTTACCAAGCAACCAAAGAATAACTGATTTTTGCCTTTCCAAAGTCATAAAGTAGGAAGCTCATCGCTGAGATATACTACTGAAACAGGACTAGACAGAATTCCTCATGTTCTATTGAGCTGACAGGTCTTAAGCAATTATAGAGTACTGTGTGAAGAATCCAACTGGACAGGAGATATCACAAGACACAGTCATCTACTACAGTAAGAATATGAAGCTTTTTCCCTTGCATAAATGGGGGTCCTCAGAAGCCAGCTGTCAAAGTAGAAAGCTGCAAACAGTTTCTCAACACTGATACTTAATATTTAGGAATCAACAGTCTCACAAGAAATGCATTTCTGTTCACTCACTGGATCTGGAAGAAAGAATAAGTCAAGAAATCCTATCTGTCCTTTGGGTCCTGATGAAAACTGTGCTTTCTTAACAAAGCCCTCAAAACTCTATCTGCTTCAAACAGAAATCTTGGATTGTCTGAAACATCAAGGCAGCAGTCAAAATGAGATCCCTGTGAGAGACAACACACGAGGTCAGAATGTTGCAGCTTCAGAATTCTCACAGTGGAAATAAGAAGACCATCAAGCTATGTACTACACTGAAAATTGCAGAATTAAGAGCTGCATTATGTCCTTGGCCTTCACAATTCATCTTAACTGAAATTGCTTGCATATAGATGGAGAAGATAGAAATAAGTGCCTTGAGGGTCTGAATAAAATGACAAAAGGCAGGAATTATTCTCTTACTGTATTACTAAGTGCAGCTGCTTCTAAATTGTGTAGGGACACCTCTGCCCCCTTAACTCAGGCTCCATTTTTTTTCCACTGGTTTCCTAAAGACTTCAGGAGAGTCTTGACTTCTGCCATTTCTGGTTTTCCTTTAAACAACAAAGAACTGAAACAGCAAAATGTGGCTTTTCTGAACTTGTTACTGATTTTACTACATCATTTCTCTCTGCTGGCTCTCGCTGTCCTTACCTTATTACACGTGCATCTTTCTAACTAGACAAAAAATGCAGATACCCAGATCATTGATCTTCCCTGTGTTCCAAGCATCAGTAATGCACCCGTCACTGTTTAGATTACTATAGAAAGATCACTGGGAAGAACAGAAGATTAAGGTAAAGTATTGCAATGTAAACATGTTCCTTACCATTCTAAACTCCACTGTGTTTGGAAGCTGGAATGCCCCAGGAGAGATGCAGCTCCAGGAAAGCAGCAGCAAAAAGGACGCTGCCCATTCTCCGAAGAGTAAGTCTTTCTGTCAAGTGCTCTCTTGACAGAAGAGCATGGCCATCATGATACATCGCTGCACAGAGACACACAGTTTATAGTCTGAGACACTCTGATCTCAGATCACATACTGCTAGATCAGACACAGGGTGGAGGTCATGCCATGCCTGTGCATCATGGTGAAGAGTATGAGCATTCATTTGGAGAGTGGTGCAGCTGGTGTTACTGGATTTATGGGCTTTTGCCACTTCCATGCTAAGAAATATTACTCAGAGGCGGGGTGTGGGACAGGAAAACAGACGGCACATATCTATTAACATGTGTTATTTGAATATACTCACAAATAGATACAATGAGGTAAATATTATCTGTTTCTGCAGGAGTTCCAGCTTCCGTACACGGTAGTAGTCCCTAAGTAGGACACAGTGTTTCCAATCTCTGGCATACAACATTGAATGATGCTGAAATCTGTCTCTGACTGCATCACTTATTGAACCTCACAGAGAAAAATGTAAGTTCTAGGAAAGATTTCTGTATAAAATATGTATACATACTGAACATAGTTAAGTGTAACATGGGACCTTCTAAAGCTCAGTAACAAAAGTTGTAGCCAATCACTCTCTGAGGTGCCAAGAACGTTGATGTTTCATAAACGGAAATTTTAGTTCAAACGCAGTTATTGTAATCCATACCATCACAGAAGATGAGAGGTTAGAAAGGGTCTCTAGCAGTTGCTTAGTCCACCTGCTCAGAACAGCATCAACTAAACCAAGTTACACAGGACCACATCCACTCACATTCTGAATGTCTCCAAGGGTGGAGATATCACAACCTCTCTGGGTAACTTGTTCCGGTGCTCAATAACAATTCAATCATAGACTACAAAGTTCATAGCTACTGCCCTTCTTACTTCATTTTCTTGTCCCTGCATTTGATTTCATGTTCTGCCAGATCAATGTAAACCTCATTTGGGTCCTGCACATGTGGCTTCTGCTCCTAGAAGTCATGGAACTGTTTTCCTGTGATTTCCTTTATAAGAGAACATGCCTTCGGCAAACATGGGTCAGACCAACACATAGAAGCAACATCTTGTATCCTTCAATTCACATCCAGACCTTAAATACAAATGTCTGAAGAATGTACTCTGAAATAAAGTACTGAGAGACCATGCTGGATGTATTTCAATTAAAAATTAATACATACAGATACATACAGGTAAAACACAAATAAGGAAAATGGTCATTATATAATCATACATTTATTGAACCTCATTTGCACAAGTACTCCCTAAAAGCTCAGTAGATTTTTTAGATTAGTGAAGTTATAGATCAAAAAAAAGCATTTCCAAAACTAATGCAATAGCTTTGAAGTTATAAAGTCAGACCATCACTCCAAGATATATCATCCTTTACTGTGTAGAAACTTCTTTCTTTCTTGCTACTCACACCAGCCAAAAGTGCAAAGAGTTGCCAAGGATAGTTTTTCTATTATCCAGTTTATTCTATGCCTCCAATCCAGCTCTCATTCTCACCTAGCTTTTATTATTCCTTTCCGAGTTAGCTAAATTTTTCACTATCTTTTAAAAAAATGCGTAAAAATTCACTACAATTACATCTGATAAATCAGCAAAACATTTTTGTGCTTTTGGGCTCCTGAACAGCTCCACTGTATCATCCTGTGAATATTGTCCAAATTCTTTTAATAAGTTTTTAGGGCTGTGGGAATGCTAGGACCAGCAATTCATTTCACATTGCTTCTATAGCTATCAGATGATTCTGATTATTCTCTGTTCTGTGCTAAACTTGGTTGAAATTTGAAATGATGATTAAGAGCTATAAATCCCTGCACTTTTCTTGACTATTATATTCATTTTTAAAAACTTAAAATAATCAGTTGAACAATGATATATATTGCCAATGTACCCTATCTATCACAGACTGATTCTGCTCTCAACTTTGAAGATAGATTGATATCCATTTTCTTTGTACAAGTAGCTCAAGTAGATGATTCTCATGCATTCATCTCCATTCACAGAAGTCAACACTAGGTTTGTTAATTCTGATAAAATCTGTTCTAATTTTGTGAATTCTGATATGCTTAATCTACACAAGATGTCCTTGAAGGATTTCAGAGGATCACTGAGATCAAAGCTCTGGCAGAAATTCAAGTCAGTTTGATTTGAAATGACAAACTGTAGACCATAAAATTTGACTGTGAGTACAGCCCTTTGGGATGTTGAATGGGTTTTGGATACAAATCCTTTTCATACTTTAATCACCCAGAAAACTGCAGCATACAAGTAAATAAACTGCATCAGAGAAAAAAATAATATAAAACTTTCACTTATAAAATAATAAACGATAGCACTTTTATGCCAGAGACCATCACAGGAAGTAACCTTTAATACTTTAAGCCATGATTGCGGCATAAATACCAGTTGCGAATTATACTACAGCCTTTTGCATTAAGCACTGGAGTACTACAAAATAAAGCAGCAAGCAAAACCATATGCAATTAGTGTGTTGGCTCTCTCTCTAGGATTAATAGATCCTGAGCTACTGGAACTGCGACAACTGTCTCTAACTTAACTGAGCAATAGTAGTTTACACCTGCAAAGAATGTGACCTTATGTAAACTTACAATGTACAGATAAAATCCCTGAAAGCATAGATATGTTCTTCTAGTCAATTCAGAACCATCTTCGGCTGACCAATTAAATAGGTCAACCTCAGTAATTTGATAAAAGTCTTCAAAAAAGTAATGTCATTATGGCTTTGATGTTTTGAAGACCTGAACTGCATTTGTAAGTGAATGCATTGAAAGCATTAGCCAAAGAGAAGAGTGCCTACCATAACAAGTAGGAAAAACAGTAAGAGAGTCCATAATAATATTCCATTGCCTTCAAATGGAAATGTTTTCTCATTTAGATAGGAAATTGACTCATAAACCTTAGCTAAGTATGACCTTATTCTTCTGAGTGTCTGTCATCATGGGTAACCATTATATAGAAAAGAATTTTAGATCTGCAGCTCTTTATAGTCAGAAGTGCTTCTTATTATTGTATCCATTGCTCATAAACTACTGTATAGATTTTGTGCTACTATATATAACAGTACAAAAAAGCTAATTTGGTGCTCTTTGGGTGGTAAAAATACATATTAGAAGAAAAATAATCTTTCACATGCTGACATCTAATGTAGTAATTCTATCATAATCAGATAAAACATGCAGACAGGTCATAGAACTATTTTAAGTCGGTCTGTAATTCCTAAAAGGGAAGATTAAAATATTTCTGTAAGGAGTCCTTCGTTCCTGAAATTTACCATTTCAGCAGACTATGCAAGTAATTTACTGTCTCTCGTTTCACTGTGATTGGCAATTACAGTGATGTAGGATATTTTCACTAAGAAAATTACACTATGGAAAGATGTATTACTCATACAGTCACGAGCAGTCACAAATCAGCCTTTGGTATTCCCTTTGAAAGTTAGAAAGAAAATCACCAATCAACTTCCTCTTCCTAAAAGTACATTTGAGGTTTGATTTTTAGCTTCAAAATGAGACTGAAGGAGGAAACATATATTTCTTTAGTCACTCCTCACAGAAATTTCACAGCCCAGCAGCATCCACCCATTTCCAGAGCAAGGATATAGTATTAAGACACTTGGATTCCATTTGGAGGTGGATAATGTATCTTTTCTCCACTCTTCTGCATGGAGGAGCAAGGACGCGTCCTTAGTGAGGTTAACAAAAGCAGATATGAAAGCTTGGAACACTCTTTATTTTGCCTGTCCATCTTATTTCTAGGGCTTGCCAAGGTAAAATTGTTGCTTGAAACTGCTTCAAAATCCTTTTGACCATTCATACTTACATATGGGAAGGCAAAGACAGATTAAGTTCAGTGCTAAAAAATAGATTCACACTGGTAATTCACCCTGAATCCTTCCATTTGGGAGTATTTCCTTTCCTGGAATCCAGCTCATCACACAGTAGAAAAAACAAACAGCTTTTGTGCTTAGCCATAAAACCAGATCCCCGTTCTCCAATGCATTGTGTCCTATGGGGATGTTTCCACCCATAACAAAATAAGCAACTACTGAATTCTAAATTAGAAAAGATTAGCCACAAGGAAAGGTTTAGAATCATACTCCAGTGACAAAAGTGTGCTTCATAAGACTCTTATGCTTGTTTATATAATTATAGATAACACCTGCTACTAGGAAAAGGTATTGTTCAATGCAAGTATATTCCTTTTGCAGTTTTATGATGTATTATGTACATTCTGTGAAGCTGCTGTCCCATTATTAGTAGTAATTTATAAAAATATAAAGCAAAATAACTGAATTTTCAGCCTGTACATAACTCACAAAGAAATTTGGATCAATAGGGAAATATTTAAAGCACTTGAATATTCAGATTATGAACTGCATGTATTGTAAATGTGGTTATCCAACTGCAAGGCTCCAGAGTTATCAATTTCAATATGAAAGAGTTTATGTCCTTTTCCAAGCAATTTTGTGTGAATAATAACACTAGCAGTAATCACTTTTAAGTAGAGTAAAACTTACCTTAAAGGTGGTTACACCCATCAGCATGGCATCTCCAAAAATCATCTATGATCTCCCTGAAACCTGATGGTAGTTATAATGGTTCCTCCCACTGCAAATTAACACATTGAATTTTCTCTGTCTATTGTGGGCTTCTTTACATCAGGAATATTTGCTGAATTTATAATGGTGCAGACTTACTCCTACCACACTGATGGCATCAATTATTTCAAAATCAATAACATGTTATTTAAAATGAGTAGTTCTTATCCACTACTAGCTAGTTCTTTACATTATTTTAATGGTGACTTAAAGCTTCCTTAATTGAAAGCTTTATCTTCCAGCCCAACAGCTAACCATTAATCACAAGAATCACTATACCAGACTAGTTCAGCGTCATTTACAAGAGGTCTATGTGTTGCTGCCACACCTTCCATCATTGTTGAACTTCCAGGGGCCTGACTCTTCACAAAACCCATTACTCTGCCTAGTGACCATGTTTTATTGACCAGCTTAGACATGGACATGCTTCACTTCTCAGCTGGAGAGCCTTACACTTCACCAGCCTCTGGTGTGGCAGTGAGTCTGGAGACAGTGACAAAAATGAAACAGATGTGCACTGTGAAAAACATACCAGGTACAGACAGATTTTTGAGATACTAAACCATCATAGTTTTAATAAAAATCTTTTTATAAAACAGATAAGTATTCTTAAGAGCTTGGTGGGTTTTTTTGTTTGTTTGTTTGGTTTGGTTTTTTTTTTTTTGTTTTTTTTTTTTTTTATAAAGCTCCTCTTTTAAGACTCAACTTCTAGAAAGATCTGCTTAGAACTTCTCCTGTACTGAGCTTTCAAAAAGCACACATAACTATTTCATTCAGAAGAGTCCCCTGAAATCCCAAGCAAAAAAAAAAAAAAAAAGAAAAAAAAAAAGAAAAACAAACAAGCAAATGAAAAACCAAAACCAAACCAAAATAAAGTCATGCTTATTAGAATATAAGCATCAGAAAAGAGCAGACATTAAAAGGTAAGTACCCTTCTTTCCTTAACTCTGTCTCTACAGATGCATCCTTGCCTTCTGACTTTTAGATGAATCAATAACTTGTGAATCGTGAACTGTGGGACCTCCAACCCGTTCTCTTTAACACCTTTCACGTTTTTCTTTCTGTCTTTTCTGACCTGGATGCCTGCTGTCTGCTCCTCTCAGTCTCTCTGCTTGATCTATAAGCTCACAAATCTGTGTTGTGACCCTCCCCGTATATCCTTCTTCCTGCTTCCAATTGCAGTCTATCTGCCTTGAATACTCAGTTTCCAACAGCATATAAAAGCTCTCCTTGTCCTTCCAGAGGGTCCACTTGACCCAGTCACGATCACCAAGGAACAAAACACAAATGAAGAAAAAATGAATAAAACGCATTCTGTCTAGCGTATCCAGTAAATACACAATCAGTTCAAGTATGAACACTTGCTCAAAGCAACACCACCAAAATCCTCATTTATCTAAAAGCTAAGGTGAAATAGCTGCGATAATGACTCTTAAAAACCTTCTTTATAGACAGATCTGAAAGTCTTTCACAATGGAAGAGTTATTCTCTCCATTTTATACAGATGTGGACTAACTAAATTAATTAAGATACTGGTAAAATAAGAAAACCTTGTTTTATCATTTAATCATTATGTCATTGTCACACCACACTTATACCACAGCTTTGGAGATCACATGCAAGCCTTGGATGTTTCCAATTATTAGGCACTCCTGGAAGAGCAGCAAGACTGGGATAGCTGTAGCCATATCCTGTCCCTGGCAGGTGGACTTTCTGAATTATCTGCAGTAAGCTTTAAAAAATACTTTTGCCACATTGAAATTGGCATTAAAACTTACTTGGACAAAAAAGTTCATCTGCGACATTGCTCAGTTTGAGCTGTGTTTTACAGTTAAAGGAATAAACCAGTTATGTAGTTATGCAAGAATTTAAAACATGAAAATCTGGTCTATTATTTTAAATATGTTCTCTAGTATGATACTAAAAATATGTATCTTTTTTTTTTCTTCCAGTTTGACCTACAGACTCACAATTTGTTTTGTTTTGAGAGCTGTGTAGAGAGGTGTCTTTTTAAGGTGAACAGAGTTTAATGTGGTTAAATTACAAAGACATCTAAATATAAAGTCCTTCTGGTAGCTTGGCAATGACCCTAGTGAAACTTTTCTGATAAAGCATGCTGGAAGTGACAAGTACATGAGTAGGACTTTTGGTTTACTTCCAAGAGAGCATGGTCAGTCAGGGACTGAAGAAGCTCCTCTAATGACATTATTGTAACTTTGCGTCGTATTTAATCCATGCATTAAAAAGGTTCTACATGAAATACTGAACAAAGACCTTCCTGGGCAACACAACAAATAACATATCATTCACAGAGAAGCCAAGAAGGAAAGCAGGCAGTGATGGTGAAGAGACAGTAATTGGTTTCCTCTGTACCTGTCAGAAAGCTGCTTGGTTACTATATATTTAAAACTTCGTTCAAGTATAAACTAGATCATAGGGGACACCTATATCTGGATGTTATCAACAACTCTGTATGGAACACAGAAGACAAGCATTAAGTTTACAGAGATGGCAGGGAATGGAATTACCAAGGAAGTCCTGTCCAATCTAGGTTACTAAATTAACACATCTAGAAACTTCAGGAAGGAAAAATGTATTTTACAAAGTGATACAGAGGCAGAGGAGGTGACTTCCTCTGTCCTTACTTGTGTCTTAACTGCCATTTGCAGTACCATTTAAAGAGAAGTTTTACCATGCTTTGTATGTCCAACTTGTAGGGCCAGTCACAGCATTATTGCAATATAACAACATTACTGCTGAACTGCAAACTTACTTCGCAAAAGAGTGAGCAATTACAGGCACCAAAATTCTCACCTATATGTGTGAAAGTCTCAGAATTTACTTTTCTTTGAGCTAAGGCAAACTGGGCCAAATATTATAATTTGTTTCTGATTTGTCTCTGAATAACAAACTGATAGAAACCGAAACCACTGACGACACTTAAGGAATTAAATTTCCTGTACTGTTTATTTTTTGGCATCATAATTTTACATTTATCTTTTCATCTGTATCCCTGCGGAAATTAAATTAACATTTTTAACTGCCTGTTTTAACTCTGTCATAATAAAACAGAAGAGTTATGGCTAAGCTTTGGAGCATCAAAATCAAATGTAATATTGGTAAAGCAATTTCTCTGAAATTTGTAAACAATATATTGCCTGCAAGAGCCTGCTGTTGTTAGCAATTTTGGACTGAGTCCTTTATGGCTTCTGATTCTAACATGGCGGTTCCATCCTGTTAAAATGTCATATGGATAAAGGAGTAAATTTTGACAGCTGTGACAGGATTATCATTGCCAAGGAAATCACATTCCTGGTACTCATATGTTTCAGTACATCTATTTTGCTTTGTCTTTGGCCTTGCCTGAACTAAAAATTACCTTCAGAGACAAGAAGATAAACACAACAAAAGAAAGGCAGAAAATATTGTTATTCTCTTAAATAAATTGATGCTTGAAATTATAGCAATAAGAAACAATCTTTTAGGGTTGTTATTAAATCCCTTGTTTAGATTTTGAGGGAACACAAGGCTTCGCTCTTCAAGGACATAGCCAATATGCATTTTATCTGGGCATATTGAGTTATAGGAGGGTTTTGCTCAAATGTATGTTAGACAGGAAACACTATGGAAGATTCCTCTAGCATTAGCCACTCAATCTGTCCAGCCATGTGTAAAATGGATATGAAAAACTCCAAACAGTATTTGCAGTATCCTGAACTTTTGGATCAGGGGAATTGCCAGGCTGGATCCATTCAATTTCAATATCCTATCTCTGAAGAATGTCAGTATCCAAAACCACAGAAACTGCAAGGATCACCCAGTGGACAAGCGTAACTTGATGCACGGGTTCTCCTTGTCTTCTAACAATACAAAACTGAAATAGCAGGAAATACAGAGTGGCAGTAACTGTTATTAGTGTTGGCATTCACATACTGCCTCCCAGGGTTCACTCCTGAAGATTACTCAATATAAAGAGCATGCAAGTTACACTGATTGAAATGCTGATTTATGGGCGTTGAGATACTATCCCCAGAAACACAATCTCCCAGTAAGTATAAGTTATAGCAGTAGTGGTGGTACTAAAGAGATTCCTTTGAGTAACTGGGAAAAGAGATATAGGACGAGTAAAACAATGCTAAATGTTTGAATAAAAGCTACCAAATACTTAGCATTAGTCTTAATTTACGGGAAGACTTAGTTTAGAAATATGCAACATTTTCCTATCCAGCTATTTTGTTGAATGCAACCATGTAGTTTGGAACTAGTAAGATAACTATGGATTTGTCATGACAAATGTGCTGTATTTATGCTGATGTGGCTAAGTGGACATTTCTTTTGACTATCTGGCTTCCAAAACTGCCACATACAGGTATTGGCAAGGTCTGCAAATCTTGATTAATGTCCTCAGATTTTGTCTTTACACAGAATTGTACTAACTGACCTGTTCTTAAGCTATTACAATTAATACAGTAACAGTATGGGGTACAGCTCAATACTCCACCATCAGAGCTCATCTTTACACCCAGTGGTAAAAGGAACTTTTTTTCCAATACCAATCTATGTGTGTCCATACATTGGTGCTGTCTGTTTGAATTAGCAAAAAGAGACTTGCATCTCTAACAGTTTTGTAACAGTACAATAATAGTGTATTGACCGTCGTTCTTTTTGGCCAATCATGTAGAACATCAAAGTTACACTGTGAGGATGTTCTACTGCCTTATGGTTCTTTGACAATCTCTTAAATATGAGCCCTATGATTCAATGTATAATTTACAATCACTGAAATATTAATGCTAACAACCTTTTTCATACTTGTTACACTCTTCCTGAAGGGGAGGACTTTCCCTTGAGAACTGTGTAGTTTCATCAGAGATGGCTTTCTTGTTGGTTCATTGAGACACTTCATAGTCTGTTCTTTCCCCTCTTTCATAGAGGAGATCAGAATAAACACAACACTAACACTCTTTGCCCTAAAGAAAGATCAATAGCAACAAAAAGACCACAAATGTGGCCACTTGTGAAATACATGCCCTTCTCAAGTAGAAGAAACATTTGCCCATGCTTTTGTTACAAGAATAGTCCCTTTGTCCACTAGCTAATGGAAGTGTTATTTCTGACAGTCAGAACTTAAAAAATATAAAAAATGACAAAGGCCTTAAGGTAAGTTTAGCTGCAGAAGTTCCTTTATATATGAACTGACCTAGTGTCAAAGCTGCCATGGTATTTAAGTACCTAAATGTAGATGGTATGCTGGATATTAAAAGTACTTGTGTGCTGTAAAACTCACTAAGCATTCATAGTGTTACATTCATAAATACATGAAAAATCTGATCTCTGATATGCAAATGGCATCATGTATGAACCTGATTATACAGTACATATAATGTAACAAATGTTGCTTGATTGTGGCATACATTATCAAACTCCCTTTAATTGCACACATGAAGCCCTGCAACTGCTTGCAGCATCTATTTCACACTTGCATTCTCCACTTCACACTTCTGCTGCTTGTGCGAATGCAACGCTTGGTCAATTTGCATTTGTAAATAAGCGTATGATTTTGTATGGGCAAATGGGTGCACTCAGCACCAATTATGTTCTGCAAGGCTGATGCCAAATGTTCATGTTTTTAGATTTGAAAAAAATTCAGACCTCATACACTTTATGCCCTTTATATTGTCCTATATAGAAGATGAGGCAAACATAACATCTGACCTGTCTTAAAATACTTCTCAAGAACAAACCATCTCCCTCAAGTATCAGCGGGCTTCTAGCAAGTCCATAGGATGGCAGCTCTTTTCCAGACTGTTGCTCCTCTCTGTTCAATATTTTTTCCTTTTGATTTTTGACATTGTTTGCGTCATATAAGAAATGGATTCACAGAATAGTAAAAGTAGTATGTACTACACAAAAAGCCTCAGGCTGTTGTTGTTTGAAAGATTTTGTAGCTTTCAAACATTGACAATATCCTGCCAATGGTCCTTTAGCTGTTTGAGTGAAATATAAACCAGAAATATGCACAGTTTAGAATCCTTGAGAAAGCTGTAATTATACATTCATAGACGATTTGTTTCTTGAGTGATTTTATTACCCACACACCTCTTAATCACACTTAATCCTGGTGTTTTTACAACAGCAAAGTTCACCGTACTGCAGCTAAAAATTTGTCAATGCTTTCATTATTAACTGATTTTTACTGTGACTACAAAGCATCTTGCTTGTCTGAAATTTGACACAAAGGCTTTACTCTTTTTAACAGTTGCCCAAGTAAACCCTCTGTCTGTATCTTGTGAACTCCCATCTCTGTGAGGAGCAAGCTTAAGACCTTATGACCATTTTGAAACCCTCCAAAATCTGATGTTTGAGACAAAGAACAACCTTTTCAACTTGTCAAAAATAAACAGTAAAATCTTTTTTTCTGTTCATTGTAAGGAAAATACCAACCAGTGGTCTAATTTCTGTAGACATTTAAGAAAAATTCTCGTTTTGGTACTAGAGACAATGTTATCATTGGCAACATCTGAACAAATTTTACCTCTAATTTTTCTGCATTTTGCCTGGTTTTAAACACTTGTTTCTGTTGTGTGTTTACAAGATATGATTTTAAGAATATATAATTATTAGAAAGGCTGGAAGGACTCAGAATTTTCCCTAGCTGATCACATTAGTTATTGTATAGCTTTAAGTCAAATGCAATTAATTTGTAGCCATGTCGATGAAACTTTAAGAGTTTTAAGGGTCAAGCTGCTTCCACTGTATGTTCAAATGCTCCCTTCACTGCAGCTTTCAATAAGTTTCCAAATCTGAGAAAGAATCTTTGACATCTTACATGAGCAACAGTATCACAGCAATCCAGGCACTCTGAAGAGTAAGAGGAAAAGTGGGGAAAGAAAGAACTCCCGAAGACGATTCTATGAAGTGACACAGCAGTGGCCTACTAGTTTCATGCTGAGACATGTTCTAGATGAACAAGTTATTTGCTATTTGTCTGAAACTTCTTGTAATAATGGGAACTAATGCCAATTAAAGTCTTCATCATTGTTTCTGCTAAAAATATTAATCATAAGGGTGGTTAGAAAATGAATTTTGCATCACTTGGACTTTTGTTGGTTCGCATGGCTGTCTCTTGCAGTGTGGCATGTTTTTTACATTACTAGTAGACAGTTTATTGGTGGTCAGATTTACAATGTGTATCAGCCCCTGAAGACTGAGGAACATCTCAGAACTGAATAGTGTCTAAATAAGCCTCTTCAGGCGGCTGATGGAACTGAGGAGCTTTTCTGCTTCTATTTGTACCTTAGTACTTCATTATGTTAAAAAACTTGGCAAGTTAGTGTCATACAGCCCTCCTTTCCATGTGATAATAGTTTTGTTAGAAAAAAGGGGATAATATACTGCTGTGGCATTTTAACTTCTTTTTCTTGTCCTCTCATGTTGGCTAATTATTTCTTTGAGGTTAAATGAGCTAATTATGTCTGTATCAGAGCTCTTTGAGAAGCAGGAATCGCTTTCTGTTGTTGATAATTAAATGAATTGAGCTTGATTTTTGGTTTGGGATACAGTTCTAAGCATTTTTCTTTATTGTACATAGTATAACGTGGTAAAAATAATTACAAGTGATGTTTGTTGATGACAGAATAGAGGCAGCTTTTCAACTGTGGTGTAGAAGTTTTTGTAAATTAATTTAAATTACTAATGGTGAGTAAGAAAAAAAGAAGGGGAGTTGTACCTCTTCTACTCATCCCTGAACGGCTTTAATAATCTTACAATAATTAGAAAACCCATAAAAATATCACATGATATTTAGGGAAGAGAATACTATGTGGATTCCTTTCACAACTATCATATGTCTAAAATGTAGTTGGTTTTCTTTGTTTTAATTTCACTCATCAAATCATGTGCTTATTTTTCCCTATGACACTTGATAAAGTGGAACTGCAAGAAGCTGAAGGCTTTTATACAAAGATCAGAGATACTGTAGACAGCACCTATTGTTCTTCTTACCCTAAAAAGAATGCCCTCTTTGATCTGAGAGATATTTTCTACTGGCATAAAAAGCTGTTTCAGTCTTCATGCTAGATCTGCTTCAGCTGTCTCCTGACCAGAGAATATCACCTGCATCCAGTTGTACAAGTTATATATAGCACAGAAAGGTAGAGGGCTCTACGTCAGGGATTAAGCTATAACCTCTAAATTCAGTTAAGAGCCAAGAGCTGCAACAAGACATGTAGCTTTCACACAGAGCTGGGACCCAACAGCAAAATATTGAAAGTTTAATTAAATGCATATATATCATTCATTCTCTCTTAGGCCACTTCAGCATAGCACACTTTTACTTCAACCACCCTCGTTGGTATTACCAATGTTGTGGACAGAGGAAAATTAATTTTAATGTAGACTTCATCACATCTGTATAATTTATTGTCTGTCTATAAGGCTTGAATCAGTGTCTATTGATATTGATGAGAAAATGCATATTGATATCGAGGGCAGGTGGACTAACCCAGGCATAAGTTGCCAAAGCAATTTCTGAGCATAGGTGTAACTTGCTGAGTATGCCACAGAAAAGGGCCTCTGCTGAATGAAGGGAGGCTTGTGGAAATAAGAGCACTGGAGGGAGAAGCAGAAACTCAGGGTAGCATTTTTGATTAGTGACTAAGAATTAAATAGCTGCCTGGCTTGAAGGCTCTAGACTGGCTCTGTGGGTAATCTGTATACTGCGCTACTTGCTATGAGTTTGCTACACTTGAACACTCCCAAATATGAAGCAAGTCAATGCTAATACAGAGACCTTGATTCATTGTGTTTGTCTTTAAATATTTATATCCTTTTGCAAGAGTTATTTAACTACTTTCAAGGCTAATTAAAATTACTAAATCTCTCATCTGCTAATTTCAAAACCAAATCTGAATACAGAAAAAAATCTCATAAATGACATATGTGATTGATATTACCTGACTAGAAGAATACATGCTGTGAGGATCAAAAGGGGAAGTCTCAAGCAATTAATCCCTTGCACTGTGAGAACCCAACTTTTGCACAGAATTGATTTTCTTCCTCAAACTGTCTTTCTTTCAAAAGAATCTGAGAGCAAAGTAAGCTTCAATTCTTATGCTGCCAAGGAACCATTTAATAGCCAATTTTAAACTTGCAGATCGTACAATAATATAATATGTCTATGAATTGACAGTGATCACTTGAATCCAGGCTGAGTTTTGGTACTAGTATTTGACTATCTCTATCTGTTGTGCAACTAGTTTCATACTCCATATTTTTAGCACGTCTGAGAATACATTCCTTTTTGATTTCTAAAATCACTAAGATTCTCCTAAACATCTGAGATCACCTTTAAGGCAATTAATGCTTCATTTGCACTTTCTTCTTCTGCATTTATATTTATAAACTGTAGAACTACTGAGAAATACACCTCTCTAGATTATAGCTGTGTTTGATACCACAGTTTCAAACAGAAGAAAAAGACTATCACCCTTCCACTGTGGTATGTTGCTATATTGGTGTTTGCTTCTCTTCAGGAAACAACATGTGTTGAATATATAAATGTTTATATTGGAAAAATATTATTAAAAGATCATTTAAAAAATCTAAATCTGTGAAATGGTGATTTTTATGGAAGGTTCTTCAAATCCCTTAAAGTAAAGGCTTATGCAATATAATAGAAAATAAATATTTCTTTTGCATGCTCATATCTAGGTTTGCAGATAGTCTCTTTATATACTTATATATATTGCCACCTTTATTAAAAAAAATCAGACAAACTTATTTGCATGACAAAGATATTTTCTTTCTACTAAATTATTCTAATGGGACCCGGTGGAGATAAAAGTAAACCTAAAATATTCTGCATGGCTAAGTCTGCTATCTGCAGGTAATATTCACTCACTAAGATAACATTTTTAGGGTTTTGAACTTAAGTTCTTGAGAGTAAAAATAAGCCTTTATCTGTCCTTCAGGATTATTAAAAGTAAGTGATTTCCACATTAACATCAATAGCAATAATGAAGATGTCCTTTTTAATTCATCCTGAGGTAATTTAAGTGAGAACTGGTATTTGGTGAGGCTTCATTCTTTAATAGAGTCCAAAGATAATTGGCTATTGAAAATTCCATCTAAACCAACAAAATAAATCTTCTGGTTACCAAATTAATAATTTCATTGATGCCATCAGTCTTCAATTTTCACTCCATTAAATTCTTAAATTTGTGTGAGAACATCACAGCAAACAAATTAAAGTGAGTTTCTTATAAAAATGAGAATGATAAGGTTATGCCTTCTAAAAAAGCAATTTAACTCCAATAAATTATTTTTAAATTATTAAATGAGGCAGTGTATCAACTATAAAAGAGAAGCATAAAAGGGCACTGGCCTATGGAAAATAAGACATCTATAGACCTCTATAACCTTGCACAATTATATCTGTAATAATTGGCTCATAAAACTTTATGGCAACTTGTACAAAATTCTTTTTCCTCAAGATAGTATTCTGATCAGCAGAATGATTAGACAGAGAAAAGAGACTTTTCCTTCCTCAGGAGCCCATGGCTAAATGTTTTCAAGTAGCCTTTTGTTGCTTTGCTCAATATAGAGCGTTAGAGCCAAGTGTTACCTGCTCTGTGTGGAATATTAAATTACATTGAAACTACCTCACGTTGGAGTAAGGCATGTTGTCAAGGAGGTCTGCAGGAAGAATTCAGGACACAAGACAAAGCAATTCCATAAATGTTTTCTTTAGAGTATGTGCTCTGTATATTGAAGGTTTGAACCTTTAAATGTCAGGTTTGATTTGTTGTCTCCTTTTCAGTTCTTGTTCCATCAACTTCACAGAAAGCCAAAATTCAGAAAAATGAGCAAAACCAAAATGGCAGGAGACTGCAGAAATGTCTTGATAGCAAGGCAGTGTGAGTAACAGAAGCTTTTATATACTTCTTGATAAAGGGATAAACACTACCTCCTTTTGTGGTGGAATCTTATCAATATTGTCCAAAAAGCTAAATACATGGAGCTGAGAAACTGTTTCACACATATACTAGACCAGGAAGCCTGTATGGGTAAACCTAAGGTGTGTTAAACGTAAAAAATTCAGCCCTTTCACTTCATGGCTGTCTCTGCACAGAAAACTCATTCTTAACCACACATTCATCTCAAATACACACTCATCTCTTTACCAGTGCCTTGTTTTCCCTACCTTCTGTTTACTTGAAACAAAAACAAACCAAAACAACAAAAAAGTATTAACTATGTACTAGAATTCAACATTTCATAGTCTATTTGAAAACTTGATGCAGTAAAATGTATGCAAGCTTTTTCACTGACTTCAATGAAGTGCCATGCTTTAGACAAGAGCCTTGTGTTGAAGCTTGATCTCCTTGTTTCAGGAAATAGCAGGCATATATAGCCACTACTACACCATAACTTCCTAATGAAAGCCTTGTGGGCATGCATTAAATGCCTCTCAAAGATCCTCTGCTTTCCTTCTTTCAATACAATAAGCAAGCCTACTCTCAATCCAGAAGCCAGAACCCCTGCTGATTCCAGTAATTCTTTCTTCTATAAGCTAAATCCTTTTGTGATTCCCCTTCACTCTCCATTCTACACATTCCAGCTAATTTTAAAATGAAACAAATACCAAATCAAGCAACATTAAAGGACTACAGGCATGAACTCTATCCAACAATGTGAGTGCTGTTTGAATTAATGCACTACAGGGTTTTGATATCCTTGATTTCTTCACCTTTGATTTCCCAGTGATGTCCAGAATTAATAATTGCCTTATTAAAGGACTTCTGAAGCCAATAGAGCAAGGTAGAAAACACTGAAGTCACCAATTCAGCCTTTGATTCTGTCTGACAGAAAATTAAAAATGAATGAGAAGAAAATTAATAATAAATGTATTCATGGCCTTATTGGGATTCATGACTCTCTTGCCAACATTAAACAAGTTCAACCAATTGTTCTTCTTAAAGTGAAATAGCAGCAAAGTTGTCAACTATTCAAGTAGTATCAGTATATTATTTTTTTCAGTATAAGAAAAAAATAAAATCCAACAAGATACTGCCTCAGTTGCAAAATCTTTAAACTAAGATTTTTAGCAAAGTCTGTCAAGAAAATTATACATTTACATCTTAATACAAGTGTGAAAATAAAACTCCATACTAATAGTTTTTAAGACAATCAAAGAGTTGGAAGACAGGCTCTTACCCTTTTCCTTGCACCAAACAGTAACCTGACTTTATCAGGGTTCTCAGAGTTACTGACCCCCCAAGTCACACAAAGGACATGGAACATTATATTAGAAATACCAAAATGTACTTGCCTTATCCTTGTTTTCAGACGACTGAAGCTATACAGGTAATTAATATATCCTTGTCGAGTTTAAAACTGTAACAGCCCAAATCAGAGTCTTGCCACGGAAAACAGCAGAAAATAACTAAAGAAAACTTGCATTGTGATTATGTCTACACAATGTAGTTACAGCAGATTTATATAGTAATGTAGCGAATCTTAGGAATCATAGGAAAATTTAGGTTTAGAAGGGACCTACGGAGGTCTGTAGCCCCACTTCCTGCTTAAAGCAGGGTCGAGTGTGATCTGATCAGTTTGCTTTGGGATTTATTCATTCAGGTCCTGAAAATTCCCAAAGACAGAGACAAGCCAGCTTGTTGTGTTATTTAATTGTCATCCTGGTGAAATAAAATCCTCTTTATATCAATTCCAAATTACTTTTTCAAGTTATGTCCATGTTCTAGTGCCCTATCAGCATGCACCATTGTGAACAGCATAGTTTTGTCTACTGGACAATCTTCTCATGGCTATTAGAAGACTGCTATCAGCTCCCTAGAATCCTTTGTTCTCCAGGCCCAGCATCTTCAGGCAAGTGCTCCAGCACCTGAACATCTTGGTGGCTCTCTGCCAAACTCACTTTAACTTAGTGATTTCTTTCTTGCTTGGGGGACCCAAAACCAGACACTTTATTCTAGATGCAGTCTCAGAAGTGCTGAGCAGAGGAAGATAATTGTTCTACTCAGCCTAATGTCTGTGGTCCTGTTAATACAGCTCAGCATGTTGCTGGCTGCCTCTGTTGCCAGGATTCTCTGTTAGTTCTTGCTTACTTTGCTGTCTGCCACACTCCAGATCTTTTCCACCAGAGTCAATCTGCAGTCACTCAGTCCTCAGCCTCTATTGTTTTAGGGGTTTGCTTCTTCCCAAATACAGGCCTTTGCATTTCTACTTTTTGAATTTCTTAAGGTCCTGTCGCACCATTCTTCCAGCCTGAATAGGTTCCTCTGAAGAGCGAAGGGACTTCTATTCTCTAGTGTACCAAATATCTCCCCTTCCAACTTGGCGTTATCTGCAGATCTGACAAGACTACACTGTCACTGATTTCCCCTTGCAGTATTTCACTTGTCATGAGCATCAAAGTTAATGTATAACCCATTAACAACTGTGCTCTGAGCATGATCGTCAAACTGTATTTCTACCCATCTAGTTGTCCACCCAGTCAGACTATCTAGTCCTAATTTGGATGGAAGAGAGCTGAAAAAAGCAGCAACATCATGAAGCAACCTGCTTCCAATTATACACCTCTACTCACTTGCCTAGGGAAGCAAGTGTTAATTCACAAAGGCAACACCACACTTACAAACAGAATCCTTTTACGCAATGGTGAAACCCCAGACAAGTTCAAGAGCTAAAAATTAGAGGTACTTTTCTCCCTTGTGTACTCTTTCATCTGCATATTAAAACCCTCTGACCTATGGCAGGATTCAGACAGTACAAAGCAGCCGGTTGAGTCTGGGTTGTGAAGTTGGAGAATGACACAAAGCCAAAGTCATAACTTAGCATCATAAGAACAGGAATGATCTGAAATTCCTTTAAGCCCAGCAACCTCTTACTGACTATGACCGATCTAGTGACAGGGTGTTTTTCCACCTCTTCCATGATCAGTCTCGCTACAATTACACACATGATCTCCAACCACTGGAAGTCTGTGAATGAAAGAATATACCCTTTTAATTGCCAAACTCTGACAGAACAAAGTTTTCAATGTCTGGGAAATATCTGGGAAAATGATATAAAATGAGAATCAGGAACTTGACATGTAAAAGACAATAGACAATGAAAAAAAATGACCATGGGCACAGCTGTGAATGATGTCAGAAGGACTTTGGTTAGGAAAGCAGAGTTTGCATTTAGCTCAGGTGGAAAAGCAAGACTATGTTCACAAGTCAGCCTAATGTGGGTCAGTAGAATGTGAGAGACAGCACAAAAGTAGTCCTTGCTCTACATGGATGCACAAACATGTTCCCTTAAGAGTGGCCATGAGCTTTGTTTCCATGCTTCATGTTGCACAGCTCTGCACAGAGGTGACATGACCCCAAGCACCAACCACCTCTGCTGCAGCTGAGTTCTTCCAAAGGCGTTCCCAGCTTTAATCTGTCTCTCTCTGCACACTGCTGTGGTACAGAAGTGATTATCCAGCAGTTCTCCCTGCAGTCCTCAAAAGCAAAGCATTTTTGCTGCCTTAACAATGGAATGACATCCTATATACCAGAATAACACTGACTCATGAGGCTGAAATCAGTAAACTTAAATCAAGATACGTAAGTGATGGGAAAGAATCTCTAACACAGCAAGTCTTTTAATGTCATGTATGTTCCCGCGTTTTAATTCATAAGTGACATTATCTACTATTATCCTTTCAATGCACTTGTTTGGTTAGGGTTGACATTTTATATCACTGTATTTACTGATTAGATCTACAGTCAAAGGAAAAATGAATACAAATTAGTTTTTCTAATTACTACAAGGCTACTATACACCGCTAGTCTATTTCAAAAGTAGTTTCTGTAGCTGATACCCCAGAAATCAGCTTGAAGAAGGCAAGACTAAAAATACTCTAAGCCTTTGACTGAGAAATGGTGGAGGAGTATGGGGATCAGGAAATCCTGGCAAAGTCTGTATCTGCACAGCTGATGAGAAAACTGATTATCCAGCCTCCAACCCCAAAGCCTCAACACCATACCACAGAGTCTCCAGATCAGGTGTCCCATTAAGTTACAAAAGCCTGCAACAGCCTTACTTATTCACAAAGGAAATAAAAAAAATATCTGCCCAAGTGTCAAAGCAAATTTTGGTGCCATAAATAAATATAATGCTAGATTAGCAAAAAAGAAAGAAGTTAAAAAGTGTGGCTGTTTTTTCAGAAAAGCAAATGCTCTCTGCAGCTCAGAGTAACAATAAACACATAATTACGCATAAAAATAAAGGAAATAAACTTCGCTGAGAAATGTAGATATCTCTATGTGAGTGAGTTTCTATGCTTTTGAGAATTGATTGACGATTTGGCCCTTGGATCAAAATCATTAATAAGGTAACTCCAATAACTTCAGCAGCTTATTCACAGGGATAAATGTAAACCTAATGTAAACATATATGTTGATTTGATTTGGTTTTGGATCAGAACTTCTATGCAAATTTGCAAAGTGATACAGAATGAGTCTCACTGGGACACATAAGCTTAAATATTTTTGTCAAAACTATACACCATTTCCAATCCATAAAATTAAATAGGAGCTCATAAACTTATAAATATGTGTATAAGTCTTTCAGAGACAGGCACAGACTAGTAAACATTTCAAAGTCTGCATCCCTCTAGCCCCAAGGGTGTCTTCTTTAAAGAAGTCATTGATTTTTGTCATCAAAAAACAAGTATTCAAGTAACAGTCTCAAACACAAGCTGATGGTAAAGTACCCAGGATTCCCAAAGGTGCCATCTGTAAAAGGATCATTGATTTTGACCTTTTGGGTGGATTTGTCTTTTTTTCCTAGTGTTTTATTACGTACATCAATAACAGGGAAGGCAAAGAAGACAAAATGAGAGAGAGAAAATATAACTTTTTAGAGATACATGTTTGGACTTCTGCCTAGAAAATCTTTTTTGCATTCAAGTATTCCACTGTTACCAGCTTCTCATCAAGAACAAAACCAAAACAAAACCTAAACCCAAAATACCCCTGAAAAAAATGTGATTGTCTTAACCAACAGTTGGCTAAAAGTATTCTAATTGCCTATTTTTCTCAAATTCTTTAAGATTTAGCATCCCTTATGCATGGCTTTAGAAAACATATCCATTACCTTCTCCACATATGAAAGTACAGATCTTGATTTAGGAGGAGGAGACAGCTGGTATCAGATTCAATTGTCAGCTATTGTTAAAGTCTTGAGAAGCATCAGAATAATCAGCCTTTAGCCCCACAAGGACAGGGCCCTGAATTTGCCCCATGCCATCTTTTATAAATAATTTTTTTGCTGTGAATGCCAATTAGTGTGTGAATTTAAAATACTGAATTATTGGCTTCCCTACATCTAAAACAGGGTTAGGAAAAGGCTGATATTCTATCTTTGCACAATAGAAATACTATCCGATGTCTAGACTGCAGGAAGAAGGGCAGCAATGTTAAATGAATAAATCTGCTTATTCTGCAACACTCCAGAGGAACAAAACAAAGAAGGGGCATCACTTCAGTGAAAGTGGGCACACACCAGGATATTTGGAGAGTACTTTGTATGCAGAATGCTGAAAATAGGAGTCATGTCCAATACAGCTGCTAATTTCGTTGCCAGACTGGTAAAATTTTGCACATAGTGTGACAGGATTGTCTTTACCTTCCCCTAGCAATGCAGCCAGAGAGCCAGTGGAGGAAGAAACACAGAGTATTTTTACTGGTGCCAGGTAGTGTTTAGCAGGGGACCAGATCAGCCATGGCCTCCAGCTTTGGTCAGTAATAACAGGGAGCACCTTCAGATGCCAAGACCTCCCTCTGCATCAGCAGTCTTACCCCAGTCAAGACACTTAAGGCTGCAGTTTTGCTGCCACCTGTACACAACAAATTGCATATTTTAATGAACTTCAAGAAGGAAGTTCATGTAACTTTTATTTTCAAGATTAAACTAAACCATGGCAACATTCTGCCACAGCTATTCACACATATCTGGAGTTGTATTAAACATAGGTAAAGAATGAGTGCACTCTCCAAATGTGGAGTCATGAAGATGAAATGCATGTGATTTACCCCATTAAACTAGTTGCATCTGTTCATCACTCTCCAAGCATATGCTGCATGTGAAAAATGAGAAGTGTAAGCTACATCCACAGTAGTTATCTGTACTCCAGCTGTGAAGGTTTATACTTGTATTCCTTTTCAGCTCCTACAATGGATTTAACTAAGGGCAATTTTGCACATTAGTAAGAATTCTTCTACACAAAACAATCCTTTCAGTGAAAATGAAGCGGCTTTGAAAATGATTGCAAAGTGTATTAGAATCACTTATAGTAGATAGCTGTTGACAAGATATTGCTTGTTATTACCATGAACATACATTGATAAGTGCCAGAAAGGAAGCTCATCATTGAAATGATATAGAATTTCAGCATATGCTCTAACAGAACATGTTTTGTCAAAGAATTCCTGTAATTTCAACAAGAACATTTCCTTTGGCTACCTACCAGAGGACATTCAAACAGCCCAGCACTGAGCTGAGAATCAGTTACCCACATGATTCTAATCCACCTCAGAAAGAACTAATTGCACCCTGACATTAAGTGCCTTCACACAGTTGCTTTACTTGTGCAACAGATGTTCAGTGACAGAACAGTTTTAGTGAACATGGTGAATATTCAACGTCTTTTACTGTTTCATTCCTCTTTGTAAATGGGTATTAAATTTCAGGATTATCATCCTCCCCTGTGGCAATCAGGCTAATATTCAGGTAATGCTCACGGGATCTGAAACAAAGGCTAAAAAAGGTTTAATGCAACATTTTCTCCCACACCTTCTACAAATTTTGAAAATTGTTCCTTCAGAAAGACAATTGCTCTACTGTCCTTCCTCACTGCTGTCTGCCCTCAAGTTTAAATGAACAAGAAATATCTGCTGTTTTGCATGTCTCTTGATCCTTACACATATGCGATTGTATATGTATTTTATATACCCAGGTGAGTAGCGGACAGAATCTGCTTGGATTTACCTATCTCTGCCTCTGCAGTAAAGTGTCACTGCCACTACTGTATAGATCAGGAAACATAATAAAGCATTTTATTTGGGATGGGTTTTGGTTTCATATTGGCATTTTCAATTCCTTTGTCTCACTTATTTTTAGCTTTAGATGATCTGACTTTGTCAGATAATTCCCACAGCTGCCTTCCAGTGCAGAAGGCAACAGCAGGAAATCAGGATGTGGAAAAGGATGAAAACAGTCTCAAAGGAGAGTTCTTTATGCAATCCACACTTTCCCTTGGCATCCTTTTGCAACCTGACTCCAACTGCAGTTCTAGGCTTTGGTTCTCTCTAGACCTTATTCTTTACTATGGATATAGGCTAAACGCCATGCCAAGAACGCCAGAAATCACCCAGATGAAAATATTCACAAGGGAGAATTATCCTTGCAGCCAGATCCATCCCTTGTGGTAGTTTAGGATACAGATTTAAGTTCTCCAGGTACTTTTTGCTCCCTTTCACTTTCAGTCTCTGTTTCTCTTCCTGCCCACCTCCAAGTTCCCTCACATTCAGAATCAATTAGCAGTATACATCTGTGTTTTCTTGATTGGCATGGCCATCCCCCCATGCTCACACTCACATAAGTACTCTTAAGCTCATTTCTGCCTCTTGTTCTTCCTCTTCTGTGTGTGGGTTTCCCTTTTTTTTTTCTTTCTGTTTGTTTTAATTCCTACAGAGACATATCTGTTTAAACCCATGATGAGGACAGTACAGCATATTTAACTGTCAGTCAGCTACAGTGCACAGTAACTGAAGTTTAATTACTGCTGCTGAAGAAACTGAAGGGCACTAAAAGATGGTCAGTAAAAGAATTCTTGGGCCTTGTAGGGAGAAACATCCTAAGTTCATCTTCTATCATATGCTACCCTTCTATCAAATGCTATTATGGTCTGCCAAGCACCGATAACAAAATAATCGTCCCTAGATTGTGTCAGATTCCAATCAGAAAGGAAGTGACATGGAAGCATCAATTTATTTCAGATTGATGGCAGAACCCGGATTCAAGGCAGACTTAGCAGTAACATGGAGTTTTTAAATAGCTCTGTACAGGTTCAGGCTCACAAACCATTATTACTTTGCACAAACATGAAACACAATACCAGCAAAATCACTGAGGTAAGCTATCAGAGTTAGTTTCATCCTGGCACACCCACTCCTCCTTTCAGGATGCTGCTATTGTGTCTGTCTCTTGGTGGTCAGAAACTAGGGGTGACTGGCCAATTAGTGAAGTCCTCATCTGACTGGGTGTCCTGCTGCGTGTTTGTCCTACACACTACTGCGTCTTACACTCAATATGGGATTCATGTGGTGCCCTGGCAGCAGCGCTGCCTAAAGAGCCAAAAGGGAGCTTCTCTCCCGGTAAACCAGCAGGTGTCAAGTGTATGCTAAACTGGTCTCAGCTGGAAGCCACTCTTTCAATGTTAGAGGATTGTCTTGCATATCCAGCATAGTTTGCTGAGCATTTAACTAGAAACACAGAAACAATAACGCTTCTTTTTTCTGTTTCAGCCTATCATTAATAATAAAATCTCTCTTTTAAGACAGGTTCAATAATGTTGCAAATTTAGAGTAAGCTCTAACTGAAGCAATTAAATCAGTTCAAATTCCTGATCATTGTAACAATACTACAGATATGACAAGTAGAAAGTGAATTCAACAATAAACTTGATGCAATGAAAGACTGGTAACATAGCAGCAATATTAATAACATGCTTATTTGTGAAGGTATGTGTCTTGAGATCTGAGGTATCTGTCTCTTATTTGCCTTATTGGTACCCCAGAGATTAAATAACATATTTACTTCCTATACATATTTACAATGACCTGCATTTAGAATTAAAGACTAAGGTATTTCTCAGTGGAGAAAAATATCACATAAAACACCACCTGGTTTGTGCTTTGTTAATTAACAAAGAAGTTAATGAGTAATGGGCTTCTTAAATTTCTATCTGTGTAGATCTCCATCTATATGTATTTATAAATATATATAAATATACAGTGTTACGTTTCATTGACTCTCATGGACAGACAATTTAATGTTTCTTTTTTTTCCTACCTCAGGGAAAGCAAGACACAGATAGAAATATTTTTAAATAAGCTTTTGGTCAGTTAACAGTATTTAATAATAGGGAATGGTGATTCCAATAATACATGGAAATATCCTTTTACGGATGGATTTTCTGTTTCAGTAGTAACCACAGATGTTACGAAAAGCTGAGGCATATATTTAAATGTTTCATATTCTCTGATAACTGGTAGCTATGGATTTAAAATTGTGATGGAGAGGCCAAAAGAGGATTATCTTATCCATTTATAGTAGCAGCCATGAGACTTCTTTCAGGAGGCTAAAAGAGACCACAGAACTTTCTGATGCAAAAAGAAGTGCAATAGGGGACAGTAAGAAAGTTTATAAGAATGTCTACAAATAATCACACAAGATGCATTTTAGCTAACAAATCTGAAATCACAGAAGAAACTCCGTGAGCGTGTAGAGATGCTGCCCTCTTTCCAGGGTCCAAAGCAAATGTTTAGCATAACTGGAATATTAGGTATCTAACTTTGAGTGTGGAGGCTGCTCCAACATCAACACTCCTGTTGACGTGGTGCAGGGAAACACCATAGAATGCATAACAACTGTATCTCTTCAGGAAGTCAAGGGGTACCATAACTACATATACATGTCTCATTCAGCTTGCTCCCATTGGAATGTGGAAAAAACCCCGAAACTTTGATTTAATCTTAATCTTTTTTCCCTCAAGTTTAAACTAATAACATATTTAACTCTTGAGTTGGAAAGGATAAAAGCAAGCATGTACACACTCTATGGATAATGAAATACTCTCAGACGCTTTTGTGGGTCATGTTATTGATGTCATAGATTAAAAATTCATTCTCTCAAAATATTTCCAGATGGTACACTTTTAATGGCCATAAGAAATAATGTCTTGTTGAATATGCACCTGCAGTGAGTTTAAAATTAAATAGTCAAGCCTTTTTTCTTTCTTCTAATCACAGCCTGAACTGTATTGTCTCATCTTAGCTCTTTTCCTAATGAAAAAGCTCTGTCTCCTGTCATTTTAAAAGATGCCAATAGAAATGGGAGGCTGGAAAACAAAGGAGAACAAAATGCATTAGCAAGAATGTCTACAAAACAGTTGTTAAAATGAAAAGGTTTTCCCATAATTGGAGAGTCCTCGCTGGTATCTCTACGCAACGAAATAAAGGAGAGGGCAAACACAGAGACAAAGGAAGAAGATCTTCATTAAAACTATTGTCTACCACATGGTTCCTCTAAACAAGAACTTTCTAAAGGAATGACATTTCCATTAAAAGGGCAGGCAGTTTGCTATGAAATGACATTCAGTTTTAAAGGCTTTTTAGGGCATGAACAACATTTTCCAATGTCGTCTTTTCATGGCTTGGTTGACTCTTTATGTTATATCACAGTTGCCACATGAACAATAAGGGATTGCCATTATCACCAACAAAACCCCTTATATGCATCGCGGCTTGTTATTTACCCCACAGTCCCTTTATACTGCTTAGGAAATGAGAATGTGCATAGATGACATTTAGACCCACATTAGGCTGCTATACACTGACAAAGTGGGTGAAAAAGGGGCTTCTGATGGATTCTGGCCCACTATATAGTGAAAAATACTAGTGTCAGCAACAGAAAGATCTCCTTCACACTTTTCCTTTAGGAAAAATGCACAGGCATTGACTCTTAAGGTAACCAATTCTTCTAACTTTGTGTTTCTCTGTTCCCACTTCACATCTACACTCAATGCCACTCTGAATCTGTTAGCACCAGCAAGAGTCTTTTAAGGGTTTTCATCATACTTAAAAGGCAGGACAGGGGAGCTCTAAATTAGCTCCCCAATCAACTTTTTAAGTAAGACTTAATAAACCTACTGACTTTTCAGGAGTCGTTTAGAGCCACTTCCCTCCCTGTCTTGCTGTGACACTCAGCAGCACTTGAGAAGTGACTGTGCTTGCTTAAATGCTGAACTGGAAGCTGATTTAGGTCTCTTCTTCCCACTCCAGCAACTCACACTCAAAAGGCTAAGGAAAGTAAAAAAAAAAAAAAGTAATTTAAAACTAAAAAAAAAAAAGAAAAAAAAAATATTAAATCACCAGAAGGGGGAAGGAAAAATCATTCTGCTGAATTTAGGAAAAAAGGTAGCTTTTGGCAACTGCATAGTTCCTCTTTCTCTTACTTAACCTTTGAAACAATGGAATCTCTCTCAGTATTTCTAATGACATAGTAATATAGAAGTATCATCTTCTTTTTAAATTTACTTTTTATCCTAAGCCTAATGGGAAACTGGCTGGAGTTCTGTGATCTTTTGTAAGTTTCTTGAATTATCTTGTGAGCAGCTTGCTGCAGTTCTTTTTATTAACCTCCAGACCTTACTATTTAACCACAAATAGATTTAGGTCTTGCATATTGAATTGTTTTGATGACAGTTTAGTGTTTAATAATAAACTCTTCTCCAGAAAATTAAACAGTTCCAAAGCTGTGCTCTACAAATGTGGTTTTGGAAAGAGCACCATATGACAGCTCAGATGGGCAAAGAACCCACAGGACATTAGCTGTGTTAACTAACAGTTAGCTGTTAACTTCTCAGTGTAGAATCCTCCTAAGTTGAATAATTACTTAGGCATGATTATGACAAAGATAAGAGGATATAACAGAAAATAAAGAAATAATAAATTGTCAGTCTGCTAATGCTAGATTAAAAGGCTACCACCAAATAAAATCAATAATTGAATTACAAATTGTTGTTTAAGATCCTGAGAGCCATCATTTTCCATATCTAGTAAGGATTTCTCGTAACTATGATAATCTGATGTCCTTTATAGAACTTTATTATGTAAAGACGATGTAATATTTATTGGCTTACAAATGAGTCCATCTCAGATTTCCTTTTTCCTCTTTTCTATTTACGACTTTTTTTTTTTTTTTTAAATTTATGCATCTCTTCACTGAAATATTTATGCAAGTTGGGTCCACAGGAAAGCAATCTTGTTTTTGCAGATTGTAGTTGGTGCTTTGGGAAAACTCCGCAGAGTAAGCAAACACAGAATAAGAGAATTGGTTTTGTGCGTGCTTTCCTAGGGCACATGCTCCCCACCCACTGTAATATCTGGAATTTGGTATTACAGAACTGCTAGCAGCTATGCTGAAATAAACAAGAGTGAAATATTTGACATGTGCTGAAGATCTTTGCAAAGATTACTGGTTTTGTTCTTTATCAAAGTTGAAAGAAGCACTTATTCTCTCAAACATAATAAATGGATCAGGTTATCTGCTACATTGATCTGAGGGTCAACCACTTCATTTGATATGCTATTCACAGTACTTGATTAAAAATGTACTGGTTTTGAATGTAATAAGGAGAAAAGACTTCCTTGCAAAGATTAAAGTTTTAAGATGGCTTCCTGAACAGTAAACACAGACAGAAACCCAAGTATTTTTATGCAAAGTGAATTATTTGAAACTGCAACATTCAACTGGGCCTTTTACTATGGGCTTGCGAGTGGCAATCCTCTGTTGTTGTGGATATAATCCATCAGTGCAGTATCTTACCTGAAAGAATTGATGGAGCTCTCTCCAGTTCTAGATCATCAGGAATCCATTTCTTATGCCCCAAATTCTTATTGGTTGGCAACCTTACTAAGGACGGCTGTAATATCACCAAATACAGTTCCACACACTAGTGGATGCTTCACAGCAATTTACAGCTTCAGTGACAAGGCAGTGTGACATATCCTATTTTATCACCACTGGTTTGTGTAACAACTTGTGTGGGCTAAACAGCAAACCTCAATCTGTAACTGTCAGCCTGATAATTTCTTTGAATGGTAGGGCATATGAAATAACTGTACTACAAAGGAAGTCTATGCAAAAAATAGCGAAGTTGTTTTCCTCCTGCACAGATTTCCAATAACCAGAATTCAGTCTCTAAATTTGAATGTATCAATTACACTTTATGTGTTAACATAAATATCCCTGCTAATATGTACTTTCCTGATGAAACCCTCAGTAACTGCATCTGTGGATTTTTCTTGACCTTGCAGAAGCTGGAAGCTGTAAATAGTAACATCCTCTCTAGCTATTTTCAGCAGCAATATTAGTTCCTACACCCCCCCCTCCTTTTTCCTTTTTTTTCTTTTAATTTCTTCCTCATCCTGTCTCATGTACTTTCCTCTTGCTCCTTTCTCAAAACTGACTCCACCTATCAGCCATCTATGCTGCTGATTCACTTCTGGTTAATCTTCCCACACCTCACTATACATCTCTGCTTATGATCAACAAACATTTCCTTTACCTTCACATCTTCAGTCAAACTGCAGATTACTTCCATTCCATCAAAGCAAAAAACATTCTTTGTCTTTCCTTCTCCACTGCCCTAGGGATTTCTCACTATTCTTCCCTTCAATCAGATCAATGTCCATTCATCTTTCTTCTAACATATGCAAAGTCCTACGAAGTTTTGTCATTTGTTCATCCACAGATTTAGAAATTCTGCCACACTTCTTTTTCATTCTGACAACAAAACTATTTGATAATGCATCGAGTTTTCCATCTTAATTCAGTACCTTCCATCTCTTCTCTGATTTTTATGATGTCCATACAATACCCTTTTAATTCACATAAATGGAGGGATATGGCAGGCATTCAAGCAGCCTCCCTGGGAGAATTCTGACTCTCTCATATGGCCAGAAGAACAAAAGCAGACAGCTGTTGGAAAGGTCATCAGGAAATCCAAGCTGCAAAAATAGCCCCATTATTTAACCCATAGTAGGTCTATCTTTCAGCCCCCTCACTACACCTGTGGCACATCTCATCAAGCCAAATTTTTTATTACCTTCATAATATGCATAGCTTTTTTCCCTGCATGTAACACTGTAACACTCCTTTCTTGTGAGAAGCTGCCTGATGTTTACACTCTAACTAATGGCAGTCTTCCTACCTTGTAACTTTGCTTCTTCCATTCAGTTTTGGCCTTAATAGCCACAAGTGTAAAATCCCTAACTTGCAATGCTTTTCCCCTAGTACTCAAATATGTTTCTTATGCCCATGTTTGGTAGAGTTTGATAGGGAAAAAAAAAGTTAAGCTCTTCATTTTGTCTACCTCAGCTTGCTTAAAATTAGCTTTTGCCAACAGTCATTTTTCTGCATGTCTAAAGATTCCATCCACAGCCTGACCTATCTCCTAAGCTGATATGAACTCACTTGGCACTTTAATCCAGTACTTACTGAAGCTCTTTCCCCAAGTTAGAACTGTTATTAATAACAAAACCTTTTGCTAAACAAAAAAACTAGAGAAAAAAATAAATTGAGTCAACAGTACAGAAAGGCAGTAATGAATGCCAGTTTACATGCTATAATATTGTACCTTGCCATATGTTCATGTAGCTTTCTTAGGAGAATTCTCTCTCTCTCACATGGACAGAAGAATGAGAACAACAAACTATTGAAAAGGTCATCAAGAAATACAAACATCACAGATGGCATAGGTGAAAGCACTACAAAAAAGCAGAGTGAAGAAAGAATGTGTAGGAGTACCATTCTTTAATTGGCAGTACTGAGATGGAAAGTGCACTTGTATGCTACCTTTATTAATATTAAAATGACTATTGCAAGGATACCTTACAATGTACTTGCCAAGAGGTCCTTTTTCTAATAGAGAGATGAAACGACCTCACCTGTCACTGACATTCCATGCTGAATGCTAGTCCCTTTCAGTAGGTTTAAGGAAAACTGAGTAATTCAGTGATAGCAGAGGGGCACTTTGATGTCCTGCAGAGGAGTTCTCTCTTCACAGAAAGTTACTTTAGAATTCAAGATTTTAAAGTACACCTTCTGTCCTAAGCAGGAATAAATAAATTTTGTGTCTCATGATGTCCAGAAACCCTCCACTCCCTATTGTGCCAGTTAAAGGAACTCAAGAAGACTACAAAGAGCTTCACCAGTTTCCTCAGTGACTCTCTTAGATCTGATGATTTTTCTTACGTGATGCAAAGTCACTGAATCACATTTCATCACAGTCAAAAGTAGTGTATAGAGGAGAATATTCACATATCACAACTAAAGCAAAGTTGAGCATAGGCACTGATGGAATAGCTGGTTGGAAGTCCAACTTGCTAAAACTAATCAACAGAGTGATTTCTGTAGAACTGATGTTTTTTCAGAGAGCCTTTAGCGTCAGCAAAATACATAGGTTTTCTAAAAGCAAACACACACACACAAAAAAAAACCAAAAAAACAAAAAAACAAAAAAAAAACCCAAACAAAAGAAAAAAACAACACAAACAAACAAAAAAAAAAAACAAACAACAAACCCATCCCCCTCAAGCCCCACAAAACAACCCCCCCAGAAAATGAACAAAACCCGTCTAACAGCACACTGCTACAGCAGGGCAGGTACTGAACACTATCAAAATCTCAAAAGTTCCAGTGTTCTAAGGCATTGTACTGTTTCTGTATACAAAGTATTCTGAGAGTTAAAACAGAATCATAAACGATAAAATATAGATACAAAGACTTGGAGCTATCCAGTTAAAAAGCAACTTTTCCTGTTTACCACTACAGGTAAAAGGCAGAGTAAGAGTATGGACAGAGAAGGTACATGCGTAAATCTCTACAATGTTTTCCACAAGCTAGACTTGACACAACCTTTCAGATGGTACCAACATTGATACTATAACCTCTAAACTGGAGGAATGCCAGAGCAAGTCTAGCATCCTGGAAAGTACTAGCCCTATCCAAGAGCTCAAAACAAAGCAACATGTTATAACCTTGGACGTGACTCTCCTCCATTCTGAACTTATAATAGAAACTTTAGCACTTCACTGTGCAGTATGCTACTGTGCAAAGAGAGGAAAAAAAATGCACTCGGAAGAAAGAATTACAGCATGACCTAAGGACACACCAAGATCATTCAGGCTGCCATAATCAAAAAGAGGATGACAATGACGACTCATACTGGGAAAGAGAATTGCTTAGCCCAGAGACATTCACTATTTGCAGGAAATAATCACAACAAAATTGTGATGATTTAACAGCCATTCTTTTAGGAAAGCTTTTTAATGCTAATCTGCTGCTCATCAGGATTGTTTTCTTTAAAACTGAAAGCCTAAAAAAGACTTAGGCCAAAACGAAAGCCATAAATACGCTTAAAAATCAGCCTGATTATGCAGCAAACCAGAAAGCTTAAGATAAAGCTTTTCAAGAAAGTGTACAGAGATATTCTAACCTTAAGAGCTTGACTACACAGGGAAATTACTGAGCATAAATTATGACATGAACATAACATGCACTAGCAATTCCTCACTAATTTACTAAGTAGGAATACTAAGGGGTTTGCCTTAACACAGTCCACATAATATGTTAGGAGTGCTGACAAAGTTATCCTCTCCTTTCATTTGTTACAGCCACCTTCAGAGGGCTTGTCAAAACCACTGAAGTTTAAGAGCCTACACAACAACTTCCTGCTTGCTGCGGACTGGCATGTTACTGACATATCTGTTAGGATAAGTCACAAAATTCCAAGGGAACTTTTAGGTAAATGTTCCAAAACTTGCATAACCCTGGTTCTAGTGGCTAACCAACCTGCGTCACTGAGAACAAGGATTGCACTGTAATTTTCTGAATGTCTTTCTGATTGTTTTATCTAACCCTTAAAATTTCAGGAACCAACAAGAAAAAAGACACCTGAGTCATAGCTTGGAAGCTTCCATTAAATCTCTTGTATGCGTTTAGAAACACCAGAGATGAGACTCCTAGTGGGAACCTTCAACCTTAGCCCAATGGTAGTTTATGTTATTGTTGACTGTGTTGTATACATTAGTGCTGGACCATGTTGACTATGCCCCAGTAAAAGGTCAAAAGCACTTTAGAAGCACCTTTTTGACACCTTGCAGCTGGAATGCAAATCATAAATCTTTCTACATGATCCAGATACCTGGCAACTGTCTGTGCTTGGAGGATGTCTCTTCAGGTTGAGGTTAGTTCAGCATTTTTGCTTGCTTTTCTCCCTAACTCCCTCTGAATTTCCAAGGGAGAGAATACTTCATATTTTCATTTGTTGTTCTCTATGCTTATCATCTCTTGTAATTTCTCTCCTACAATATTGTGTATCTTCCTTTGCCCTTTTTCTGTTCCCCCAACTCCAAACACATGCTGTTTTGAATTCAGCCCCAACACAGTGTTCTACTTCTGTGAGATGTCATCTGACATATGGTCCTCAGGATTGTCAGCTGTATTTGTGATGTGGATGTGCTCTTCAGTTCTGGTGCAGCTGAGAAACTGCAGTAGTCCCTTAAGCTCAGAAAACTTCTTTGTCAAAAATGAAAGATCTAGTAAACAATTAATGATGGTGCTAAATGAATTGCCGTGTTCTGATAGAAGGTTCTGTGAAAGTGTGTAAAGGTGAAGATAAAGTGGATAAAGTGTGATCACGTTTCTGAAACTGCTTATTATTAATAAAAAGGGAGAAAGAAAATGAAAGTGAATGTGAGAAAATGCTTTGTCTCTTTCAAGTCCCAGGACTTAAGGCAGGGAGCCTGAAGTCAAAAAGCCCCCACCTTCTTGGATAAAAACCCCTCTCTTCTTATTTTTGCAAGCCCTGCCCTTCTAGAGTAATGACTAATACATTATATACAGAAGTTGTCCTGTTTGAAAGGCCACCTGACTACTATGGCAAACTTGATATAGTTATTAGGAAGAGCTATTTCCAGTTGATTTCTTTTTCTTATTTAATATGTTCATTTTCCTCTCTCTTTTTCTCCCTGGTATTCTGCATATTTTAAGCTAAAAATAATTTGCATCCTATAATGCTTTTCTGTGATCTTTGCTTCTGGATGCTCTTATTTAACACTTAGACATATGTTCTTATTCCACAAGTAGAGTACCCTTTACTTAATCCACTTTGCAAACAGATAGTAAAGCATTCTTGTAACAAAACACCGTTATTGACTCGCTATTAGCCACAGCCAAAAATGGTAACTTTGAAAGAGCCACTAGGTTCAGTTCTCTGTGACAGACTTAGCCCTGTTGTTACTATGACACAGCATGGCCCATGGTGACTTTGAAGATCACAGTGGTTTGTGACCTATTATAAAAAACAAAAACAAAAACAAAACAAAACAAACACAACAACAAACAAACAATTTAAATGGGAAATATCATGAGCTGAGAAGTGGCTTTGTTCCTTTGGTCTGCATGAAAACTATCATTAATTATTACTTCCATATTGGTGTCTAAATAGAAAATCAAGGTAAATTTCTGAGAAATGAGAATTTAAGATGCATTAAATCCCTGTGTGAACAGAAGTCATATAGCAGATTATCTCACAAGCCACAAATCTGCTACACTCTGTTGCAATATCTTAAGAATTCTAGATACCTAACCAAAGCCCACAAGCTTCCCTGCCATAACTAAAGAGATCAAGAACATATTTTTAAGGATATTTTGATAACATGCCTAACTTTTCCACTCTTACTTAACTTCCTTTTATTAACAATGTGAACAAGCTTATAAACCAGAAACTGCCAAAGCCCCATTCAAATGAGAAACAGCAAAGGATCATCAATGAAGTTCATTAAACAGGCTAATACTGGTGGGTTGCTAACAAGATACACACATGAAAGTGCTCAGATGACATTTCTTATGTCCTTTGCTCTTCCTTAAACTGTTGAAAATGTGTACTTTCAATGGCATCTCCAACATCACCTCAGTGAGCTTGAAAAGTTTTAAAGCAAACTAAACACCTACAAAGAAAACATTGCCTGTATTGTGGTTCAGCTGTCTTCCATGCTCAGCACTGGAGACAATAAAAAACTACACTCTTCATTGGAAAGTAAAAGAAAACTAACAAAAATAGTGTAAGAAACAGTCCTCTGAATAAAAATATTGCTTCATCTAAAAGCAACAGAAAAGGATGCTCAACAACATTGAGAATAGCACACAAAGACAGAGAGCTATAGTGGGCAATTTATGGAGGAGTACCAATCAAATACAAAAGAAATCAGAAGGATATCAAGAAATAAAATATTAGCAAGAGAAAAACAACATGGCACTGTAAAACTCTCTAAAAAGCCTAAAACTAAATAAGGCACCTGGACTCTTCATCCTCCTGTGCACTGTATACCTACAGAAAACAGAAGTAAAAAACTATAGTAGTGAAAACTTCAGGTTTGCCAGGCACCATGTGACTATGGGTTTAGCTTAATGACTCAAAATGCAAGCAAATGGCAACTTGGGTTCAGGGTGCTTGATCTGCTACCTCTGAATATCTGTCATGGTAAGCTTGGAATAAAGATGGTTTAGAAAGTTAATGTTGCTTGACTGAGAGCTGAACTCTAATGGTCAGTGTCTCACACACACACATTTTTTTCCACCATCTAAATGAGCACGAGTACACGTGTCAGGGACTGGCTTTTGCTACGTAGTGCCACCAAATCCCAACACCTTCCTCCCTAACTGCTCTGTTCTCATTTCAACTAAGTATTTAAGCAGATTCCTTTGTCCATTTGCATTTTAGAAAACACTTAGGAAAACTCCTCAGTTTAGGCATCAGACAACAATGGGAGTTAGTCAGGGTCCTAAAAATAAGCCTGTATTTCAGTTTCTGCTGGATATAAACAGGAGGTTGAAATGGGGACTTGGGTGCACAAAAAGTCTTATGTTAAGGCATGGCAGGAAAAGTTTAACTGGCTCTGCTGCACAGTATGTAAAAAAAAAATAATGAAGGCTGCAACCGTCTGCCTTCTCATGTGGAGACAGGGGAGGTTTAGAATGAGCAGATTATTCTTGTAATAAGGTGCCCCTTTATTCACTTAGAAGACAGCTACAGGGGAAAGTTCAGAGGAGGATGGCAGGATGAGGTGGGAGGAGGGGAAAATCTCTTTGACATAGAAAAATTTTGCTGCATTTCTCCAATGAACAGATTTCATTTCTAGCCATCAAAAAACAGACACAGCAAAATGTATCCCCAGCAGTAAAAGACGCTGCCCTATTCCCCTCCCACTGTACACATTTAAACCAAAGGCAAATAAATGTTGGCAAACAGAAATGTGATGACTTACAGTATTTTCTTTGCTACAGTAGCTGGGAGGAGAAAAAAATCCCCCAGAAAGATTAAGAAGCAAACATAAAACTGATCTTGAAATTCCTATTTGTTGATGCCCCAGGGCAGGTACTTTTTCAACATTATACCTATTTTTGAAAAGTACCTGCCTATTGGGGCACCTGTGCTACTGAAAGCTAGTTTGTTTTCAGATACAGAAACACTCTCTTGGTAAAAAAAATAAATTAACCAACATTCCCCTGATTAAAACAAGTATTAGACATACAAAAAAGTCTTCTGGAAAACATCTGTTGAAAAATACTACTTAATTTGGAGGGCCTTTGTCCGAAAGTGAGGGAAACTATGTATTTTAAAGGACCTGAATTTTCACAGAGGAATGATTCCTCATTTTGTAAGCTGTCTAAACTGCAGATTGTGAATCAGGAGGAGGATTAAATTCCATCCATCAGCAAACAAGATTATTGTTTTGCCTTATAGGTATCTTTTTGCATTCCCTTCAATAATTTTGGCAATAACAGGCTAAATCTATAATTTATGGCATATATGAAGACTGGAATAATGTTATTCTTAATAGACATATGATGGTCTCATTGGCATAATTGTTAATTCTTAGGAAAACTTTCCTAAGATTACCATAGCCCCTGCCTATCTGTATTCTAACCCCTAGCAGGAGTGGATCTTTTATTTTCTGTTTACTAATTGTGTTTATTTCAAACACATTTGATTCTTAGCAAAGCCACCGAGGTTCTGCTTGCAATTTAAATTTGCAGGTTTACTGTAAAATTCCAGGCACATTGAGATGAATCAAACTCATCTAAGCATGAATGAAATGTAGTGAGAAAGTTCCTTCTGGCATCATTTCTGGGATTAGTAATTTGTGAAATTGTGGTGATGCAAGGGAACAGCATGAGAAAGCCATTTCCTTCCCCTTTGTCCAGTCTAAATGCAAATCTGAACTTTCTTGGCAGTTCATTTGCATATTAATGCATATAGTATTCCACTCCAGAGATCACTTCAGATTTTCTAAATTAAGTCGAGTGGGTGGGCTGAGGGAAAGGGGTCACTTTTGTCATACTAGCGCAAATATTCTTAGATACTTTTCCAAAAAGACAAAGCAGGCAATTATTTTACTTGCCCTATCTCTATTTCAATTTGCCAACTGGAGCACTGAGGAGATGAAGAGGATAAAAGGCAATGGTTGACCAGAAGGAGGGAAATGCTTCGTGTCACTGAAGAACAAACATGATGAAATTAAGAAAGGGTAAGAGTGCACACCAGTCTAATTAGCATTTCTTCCTAGTAGCTTGGGAAATGTCAGCCACCAGTTGGTGGCAAAATAAGGATGTAATGTGAGTAATAATGAATTAAATTGTGGCTATTTGCATTGAAATGCTAAGATAATGATCTGAAATTACTATTGTAAATATTCCCCTTGACAGTTGAAAATTGGACTTAAAGCTAATAGTACTTCGGATGAACTTTAAGCCATGAAATCACTTTTAATGCTTTACACTCCTTTTGGCTATGACAGTGAGTTTCAGAAAGTTAATTTACCTCTGTTTTGTTCAAGCTGTTTGGTAATTGATGCATACATCATGGAGGTTTTAATGAACAACTACAGGGACTATTTACCCTATTCACTAAGTATAACTGAAGCACTTGATTACTACTCCTGAGCTGAATAAACCAATAGAGTCAAGCACAACAAATATTTCTGGCTGGGGACTGGAGGAGGTGAGATCAGTAAGGATCTGTTTAAATGCAAAGAAAAAGGCAATATTATCAGAAAGTGCTCTAACATTTCAGATATATCTTGCATTAGCTGCAATTTATAGTTTTGCTGTTAGCATTATGGATCGCTTAAGGAGAATTTATGTCTGTATGTCTGCAAACTAGTGCTGTTAGAGTAAGGTTAGCTGACAAAATGGAAAAGCAGCAGATATCTTCACAACATCTGCTGTTTAAATAGCTTTCCAGTAATACTGTATTTAAAATGAGAGTTTATTTCCAGACTATAGAGTCTAATTACATTGTAACATTATTTTTGCCATAAGGTACATTTTTATTTAAAGATAGATGATGCAAAAGCTTTAAGATTACACAGAATTACGTCATACTTACAAAAAGTGGTTTTGCACAATTGAAAAGAATGCTAAAGACTTTCAGAGGCCCATGAGGTTTCCAAGCATCTAAATACAGATCTCCTTAAATCTATTTGATGGCTCTTGCTTTGTGAGAATACTCACTTTCTGGATGTGTCCTGCAATGGGCATTTCAAACAGTTACAATTTTTTCAGATTATGAGATTCAGACTACCAAATCTATATTCAGTATATCAATCCCCCAACTCCATATGAACGTGCAAACCTGCCTTTTCCAACTCAGCCAGCCAAAAGTCTGCCCTAGCCTGAGTCCTGCCTCTTCCCAGTTGTCAGTAGTAACAGCTCTTCATGAACTTTCAGGAGATGGATATGTAGACCCCCGGTTCACAATCTCCTAGTCAAACAGCTCTTTTCATGTACTGTCTTTAGCATTGGGCTATTAAGCCAAACTACCTTTCTTTGTTTATACTAACCAGCCACTTTTTTTATTATAATCCCTTTAATTATTAGAAATACATGTTTAAATTTAAATAGTTGTATAGAAAAAAAAAAAAAAAAGGCCCTGTAGTCTGACTATACACAATGTAAGGTGCTTCAGGTGTTAACTGCTGGTTTTCTTTCTGGATCTGTGCAGCTTCTTAAATGGGTTAACACAGACTAGATGAAAACTAAACTAGCAAATCAGCTTGCATTTCATATATGCAATGTTATATTTAGGGAGGTAACTAAGCAGAAATACTGTCATTGTATTTGTCATACATTATCTCACTGAAGGAACAGTTAAACATTTTCTTTTCCAGTTCACATTCAGAGTCAAGTAAGTCACTGAGTCACTGCTTTTCTAGTCTTCCTACTATCTCATATTTTTAGTTTTTCTGCATTATAAATACAGAAAACATTTTCCATTTCTACAAAAAGTCATTCTTTAAGGCAGCACAAAGGCGTTATCAATAAACAAATATCACTTGCTATGCCCAATGCTGTGGATCCAGGACTGGCTATGAAGCTGTATGGTCTCCCATGGCCTGAGAGAGTTAAGAAAGAATAATCCAAGGTATCTTGGCAAAATACTGGGAGAATATGCTGGTATTTTTATCACTGGGAACCCACTAAGCATCCCTGGGCACCTCTCTCAGATTGTGAAAGCTTAAAAATGACATACAGCGTATAGCCAAAAGTCTGGAAGCAAGGAATATAACATTGTCAATGTAAAAGTTTTAGAGGTATGTTGTAACACATTTTATGAAGGCTCTTGGTGTCACCTCAATATCAAGATTCTATATTGTGAGTATATCTTCTGCAATTCAAATCTGTCTAAAACATGGATGAATATGAGACTTCTGTAAGTAATTTGCCTTGAGGTGGAGTTATTGAGAGATAGAGCCTAAATGAAAGTTATCTGGGGATTTGGTCAAAAGTGACATGGAATGAAGACAGCTATAGGGGATATTGGAGATTTCTGCCTTGCAGCCACCTGCCCTGATGGTCTCCTTCACTTCTAGCTCCCAGCCACCTCAGTTGCTGCTTATACACTCATCTCCATCACTGAGAAGTACAGAAAAGACCTGCTAAGTAGCTGCATAACTGCTTAAAACTTTGAGGCAGTGAGTGAAATGCTTATGTGACAGACTTGCTAGAGATCTTTCTTTTGTCAGATCTGTCTTTATATTTATATATTTAATCAGAAAACAAAGACAGGGAATGCTATAAATGTGAATATAAGTTTGGTTATACAATCTCAAAGCTCCTGATTTTCCTATTTTACCTCTTACCTTAAGAGCTTTGGGCATATGACTGCCTTGATTTTTTAGTGGGGGAAAAAAGGAGGGCAGGGGAAAGAAGGTTGCTTCTTGTATACAGGTTTACTCTTTAAACGATTCCAGTTAAGCTTTGAAAAGCACCTTCCTTTCAGGTCAATAAAATGGCTGCAGGCCAAGTTCCCATCTGTGCTTAACTTGTACTTGCTGGCTGGAGACAATTTTCCACTAGGCCTGTTTAAAAAGAAAGCAGTGTAGCATGATAACTCTCTGCTAGCCTGTGTCTAAAGATTAGTAACTATGATATCACAGAAGTTTCAGACACATGGATGTAATATATCTCATAGTCTAATTTTGGCCGCAGAGAAGAAGTAAATCCTTAATGGTAAAAGTCAGGTACACACAAGCTGCGCTGCAATAATTTTCTAAATAAATCCCAAAGCATTCCGAAGAATACAGCTCTGAGGTGTCCTAGAAGAAACAAAAAGAGAAATTTCTCATGAAACTGATCATACTTTCTTCTCCCCTTTCCTGCTTCACTCCCACATACATGAAGAACTGAGGACTTCTGTTTTTTAACTCATCCTTTCTCTTTTTGAAGGAATAGCAAATATTTTATTAAAACATTGTGAAAATCCCTACTTTACTATTCTGAGGCCAGTTCATACTGTACGAAGAGACATTATTCCACAGGAAAGACCCTTTGAGCAGTTGACAAGAACCTGAAGAGGTGTTCTAATCTATAGACAAAACCTCAGCTTTCAAGCCGCAACCCAAATTTTAAAATCCTGAGATTTAAGCAATGTAGCTGAGGAAAAAAAGGAAGCTTCCTTACTCAGTCCATCAGCAGACAAGTCTAGAGATACTATTGCAAATTTCCCAGTACTGCCTTCATTCCGTCATGCTTTTTCAGCAGACATTGTGCTTCTGTGAAAAATATGCAGTATATCACTCTGCTTGTGAAATAAGATTGTGACCAAGTCATGTGAAAATTTTCAGATAAAAAATTGGTTTCAATCTGCTACTTAAAGATGCCTCCTCTCACCTCTTTCCTTCCTCGTCCCCTAGTGCACATTACCACAAATGAATGAGCCAAATGAATGTATGACCTTTGCTTCATATGTAGATCCTTTTCTTTCTCTCTAGAATGGAACTGCAGCCATTGCAGTACCAGTACTGTTGCAGAAGTGGTTCTGCCCCTCTGAGGATGGGAAGAATGTCTTCCCTAACTGGTGTTTAAGTGAAGCCAGGAAAGGGAGAGAATCTGGGGTGACAGCCCTGCACAGCAGACCTAAAAGACACATAAAGTTGTTCACATGAGAATGCCATGGTATGCAAAACACACAGCAACATAAGAAACAAAGCAGAACAAGAGATGACAAGGAGAGGCTGATGGGACATTTTGGAAGGCTGAAGACAAGTTGCCTGAAACACTGACCTATTTGATATATAGGTCAGCCTGCCATATGTAATAAGCTGTTGCAGTACGTTGTAAAACTGCTGCAAGAAACTACTGCTATAGCTTTGTCTCTCTCCTATTAGGAGTAAAGGTCAGGCACAAGCTCCCTCTGTTGCTTTTGGCTGTTCTGAGCTAAGGTCATGGAAAGAACCTATTACAGAATAAAAGTGAATTGCTTCAGGCTTGTAAGTTGCATTGCTAGTGGGGAGGCATATTGCTAATAAAATGGTCTGATAGTAAATCTTTTAATTTCTTGGCTGCTCCTAACCTCATTTTCAGATGGAATTTGATGTTTTAAAAACTTTAAAATTCAGCTCTGATCATGAAATGTATTTAGTTGTTTGAAAAGCAGCTGTTTGAAACAGCTTTGTTCTTTCTTTGGCCTCAATGGAGCTTGAAATCAGCTGTTGATAGAGAGATACAAGTGTACGATCCTTCTTTTTTTTTTTTTTTTTTTTTGCTTTAAAATAAATTACAATGAAATATCATTTCCCATTAGCATGCTCTTTCATCAGTCTTACTAGAGCTTCCTACAGAAGGACTGCCTATAGGTGTGTTAACTGATATGGGAGCCAGGGAGTCTGGATTCTACCTCTGCTCTCCTTGACGAGTGGTTTTAGGAAACTGCTCCATTCTCCTACGTTTTTGTGCCTGGTCTTGTTTTGGATGATCATCTTCTTAGGGAAGAGACTGAGTTGACTTGCAGTTTTGCCCGTTTTAGGTAAATTTGTGTGAAAATGAGTGGATCTAACATCAGGTACTGTTATTATAGGGTATAAATATCACAACAGAATAAAAAACTAACTTTACATTTTGGTTCCCAGACACTATGATGTGCTAATTGGGGGGGGGGTGCAGCTTAGACTGTAAACCACACATTAGGATCATGACTTCTAGGTACATTCAAACTTCAACTTGTCTTTTCTTTCATCATCCCTTAGAGACTTCCTGTTTTACTTATGCCATATTCTGCCTCATCCTGGATGTGCAAGCTACTAGTTTTACTACACAAGTGTTCTGCAAGATCACCATTACCACTACTCTGCTCCAACCTCAAGCTGATCACGAACTTGCTGGATTAAGAGCCTGAAAGTGAAGAATAGTCCTTAGCTGTACTTGCTGTGTCTTTACAATGGCTGAAATTATGCACTCTTACTGCAACCATAATGTTACTTTTATATATTCATGAATGTGCATTTTTTTTTTATCCTGTCCAATAACTGAGATTGATAGATTTTAACTGTATCCATTATTGATCTTGTACTTTGCACTAGCCTAACTTCATTTTAAATGATCCTATGTACTCTTAAAATTAAGGTAAATTAGTACATTTCTTGTACCTCATAAAATCTTCAGAGGCTGAAGATTGCCATGAAAAGTGCTTACATTTCACCAAGATGATTACTTTGAATATGAGAGGGTTTAGGGAATGTGTAAATGTTTTAATGAGCTGTACATAATAGAACCTTCTACATCATAAAATGATTCTGAAAAGCAGACTACATTAAGAAAAAAAAAGCTTAAGTAAACATACAAAACCAATTTATTATATTTTCTTCATGGCACAGTTTAAGTTACTTGCTACAATTTTAACATAAAAACAGAATTGTGTGACTAAAGATCACTTACACACTTCAGTGTAGGCATCCCACAGCTAACCTATTTTCCCAAAGTGACATAAAAAATTAGTAAAAGGAAATCAAGCAGTTTCATGATACCATGCAGAGGAAGTGTTTCTGACATGTTTAACAAAATTAATTGCAATGAGACTTCAAAAATCTTCTGCTTAAGAATTTATTCTTAGGTTTTGAAAGTATGTTGTTTTTCATGCTAGCATTAAGTATTTCCTGTTTTGTTTTCTCCAAAAGCATTAATATCAGCATAAACAGTGGGTGGCAGGAAGTGGAAGAATCTAATCTAAGTCATTCCATACCTATGTCTAGTACTCCATTAAGTGTCAGAGATAATACTTTAAATATAATCAAAAGAAGGTAGTTATTAATCCTGAAAAATAGAAAATTGGGTCACTTTTTACTTTTGTTAAAAACAGAATATGATTAAAAAACCTTGTAGATTTCTCAAAAAAACTGTTACATTTTTCAGAAAAGTATGAATAGATAAAGAAAAAAGGAACAGAAAAAAAAAAAGATAAAAACCCTCAAGAATTTAAAAGATATTTAAACTCTAAGTTCTGAAACCAATGGAAAGCTTTTTCAATTCCAACTTTGTCTTAGGCTTTGGTTTGGATGAAAGTACATTCAAGTCCTTACAGTACCTGACTTTGAATCAGAGTTCTGAGGTTCTATTTCCAGCTACTAATCTTCTACTCATTTTCAAACACAATTTTTCCATTTTCCTTCCTGCTTCATCAATAAGGCAAACTCAGGCAACTCACAAAGCATCTTAGAACACAAAAATGTGAGCAGTGAGCTATGGTACTTGTGGTGTCAGGATGCAGTTACACACTGCAATACACCGCCATTATTTATTTATTGGGCTGACCTATAGATAAACGACCGCTGCAGCAATCAAGTGTCTCAGTTGCTTTAACAAGTAATGTACCAGTCACCTATTTTGTGTGATAGCAAATGCTAAATGATAAGGAATGATAGATTTAGAATTTCAGCCTCAGATAATTACAGACTCTGTAGTTAGCTTCTAGTAAGTTGTTGATGGGTATGCCCAATCCCTCAACTGTTCAGAACAGAGCCTCTGTGTTTTGTAATGACTGTTTTGGCTGATGGCATTCAAATTTTACTTTATAACACATTATTATTCAAATAAAAGCTACAAATATTTTAGCAACTCCTTCTTTGCACTTTAAAGACTTTTTTCCATTATTATAGATGTACCTTAGCTTTTTGGGGTATAAACTGTAAGTACACAAACTCTGTTTATCTAAAATAGATATTATTAAAGCTTCCAAGCAGCTAGTAAAGTACAAATACTACTACAAATAATATCTAGCATCCCTTTTGATTCAAAGTGCTGCTCGAAAATACAACTGAAGTACTTACTAAGTTATAGACTCTTATTTTCTTTTCAGGTGATAAGTCTTAACTGTACTTCAAGAAAATGTGAGGAATTTAAGACCTCTGAAAACAGTAATTTTGTAAATCAAATGTAGTGTTACCTTAATACAGTAAGTCTTTCTCACATTTCTCTGCTTGCACTCTTTCAATTAAAAGTCATAGGTGACAAAATCAACACCATGTCCAATCCTGTAGTTCTACTGCACTCTCTTCTGGTTCTTCATTTAAAATTTTAGATCATTTGAACTTTACCCATCTTCTTTTTTCATGCCTTTTTCCTCTTCCTTAGACAAGTTGTTTTCAGTTTCTATATCTCTATGTTCTTTTGAAAGGCTGATAATTTTCCTTTCACAACAGTTGAAACTTCATAGTATCCAGTAAGACCCATAGTGGATTTCAGAAAGAGGAGAAACCCAAAATAATCATAGATTATATATAATCTAGATATATCCTCCCAGCCTGCAAATATCAGCAGTTAGTGGACTTCCTATAAAGCCTCATTCAGAGGCTGTATAGCCCTGTTGGACTTTTCCTCTATGAAATTGTCTAACACTGATGGATAAGGCCAAAGTAGTTGATGTCATCTACCTGGACTTGTGCAAAGTGTTTGTCACTGTCCTGCACAACATCCTTGTCTCTAAACTGGAGAGACATGAATTGGATAGATGGACCACTCAGTGGATAAAGAACTGGCTGGATGACCACATGCAAAGAGTTGTGGTCAATGGCTCAGTGTCCAGCTGGAGACCAGTTAACGACTGGTATTCCTCGGGATCGATATTGGGACCGCTCTTGTTCAACATCTTTGTCGGAGACATGGACAGTGGGATTCAGTGAGGCCTCAGCAAGTTTGATGACGACACCAAGCTGTGTGGTTCGGTTGATGCACCAGGGGGAAGGGATGCCATCCAGAGGGACTTTGACATGCCTGAGAGGTGGCCAATGCCAAGTTCAACCAAGCCAAGTGCAAGGTCTTACACTTGGCTCAGGGCAATCCCAGGCACAGCTGCAAGTTGAGTGGAGAAGAAATTCAGAGAAGCCCTGCAGAGAAGGACTTGGGGGTGTTGGTCAGTGAGAAACTGAACATGAGGCAATCTTAAAGTCCTTTCCAACCCAAACTGTTCTATGATTCTATGACTCTATACTCTCTGCCTCCACAAAAACCTGTGGCAATGTGTTCTACAATGTCAATATTGTTAAGCAAATGCGCAGCTGATAAACACATATTTATTGCTCATTTTAGTGCAATTTCTATACTTGTCATAGTTTAGGAATCTGTCCTTAAATGCTTATGGGATACGTACATTAGTCTGACTTTATAATCTAAGACATGCAAATTGGTTTTTATACCAAAGTAAAACCCATTAAGTCAATGGAGTTTCACATGGACTTATGGTCTGCCCACACAGATTGAATTACAGGTTGAAGGTTATAATTGTAACAAACAGCACATAATTACTGGAATGATACTCTCTTTGTTACCTTTGAACACTGAGAATATTTCCTATACTAAAAAGGTTATTCACAAAGATAATACAGTTCTCTTACAAAAAATAAATCTAAAAGCTACAAGAAAGCCGTAGCCTATTTTTAATACTTTCATTTATCATGAAGTGATACAGAAGTCAAAACTTCAGATTAGTAAAATAAGGTAAAAATATGTGTGAAACTTCAGTAGTGTCTTCAGTAGTTGCACAGTGCAATTGTACTCATCAAAAGCTATTCTGACAGCTTTTTCATATTAAGTTACAGTAAAGTATAATTATTTGTTTATATTTGGAAGTTCTAAGAATTCTGTATACATATTTCATTTGACTGTATCACAAAAGAATAATTTATTGCAACTACCTAACAAAAAGCTCCCAAAACTTGACTGTTTCAATTCCTCACTCATTTCCTTCAGAACCTCTTTTTTGTATTGCTGTGAGATTTCATCTCTCCAGCCCTGTGCTGTAAACTTCTAGACTGTAAGAAACCTCAGCCTCAGAAACGTCAAACACAATGAAAAATAGAAATCGTCATAGAGTAAGCTGAGCCTCACTCACTCTGGCTCCTGGGTCACTGGCTGAGCTCAATATGCAAGATTACCACTACCAGACACACTGCTGTTGATTTTCTGTGCTGTGTTAGTAGAGTGAAGTTCACAGAGTAAAAAACATCCACCCAATTCTCCCCTTCTCTTTTTCTTCTGCTTCCTTAACCAAAACATAACATAGGAGATGTAAATACACATATATATAGTTATGTTTTGAAAAATGTCCATTATAGAATCATAGAATAGTTAGGGTTGGAAAGGACCTTGAGGTCATCTAGTTCCAACCCCCCTGACATGGGCAGGGACACCTCACACTAAACCATGCCACCCAAGGCCTCATCCAACCTGGCCTTGAGCACTGCCACGGATGGAGCATTCACAACTTCCCTGGGCAACCCATTCTAGTGCCTCACCACCCTCTCAGTAAAGAATTTCTTCCTTATATCCAATCTAAACTTCCCCTGTTTAAGTTTGAACCCGTTACCCCTTGTCCTGTCGCTACAGTCCCTGATGAAGAGTCCCTCCCCATTATTCTTAACCTCCACCATAAAACACACTTGCTAAAGACTTCTGTGAGAAACAAGAGTTTTACGGAATGTGCCAGTATGTTAGAAAATATCCGCATGATTGATCCAGCAATATATTCCATTTTTTAATTTAAGGATTACATTGATTATAAGCCAGGGAAGGCGAGAGTGTTTTTAGGACTTGCTGTATTAAAACACAAATACAGAATACGATACACACTGTAATATTTGCTTTGATGGTAAAGGAAGATTCTAAGAACTCTGAAAAGAAAGATCTGGTCTGCTAAGCCAGCTTTAGCAGTCAGGTGCACAGAGTATTCCTTGCAGTCCCATCGTAGCCTAGCTAGGGCAGGCAGCAGATAGGGGAAGGAAAATATTTTTATACTTTCAGACAAAGCTTTTTCTAGAGGAGGGGAAGCAGGATCTACCTTTTGGTAACTGTATAACAAGAATTCAAAAGCAGCTTTTTCATATTTCCTCAAAGCTCTTTCAAGACCTGTGTGGCCCCAGTGTCTGTCCCAACACTGACAAGCACATTGCCACAGGAGACAAAGATAAGGAGGAAGCTGATGTGCTACAGAAATCAAACTGTGATATAGACAAGCAGAACAAGGTGATTGTACCAGCCACTCTTATGTTATGTTGGACTATTTTCTAGTAGACCTAAAATGAGTTTGATTTTTATTTCCACATTAGATAGTGTCATATTTTTCGTTTGCTTGCTCTGGTAATCCTAAGGTAAGTTCAAGTGCTTATTTAGAGAAAAGTTGCTTTAAAATACACGATCTAGTTCAGCTCTGTCTTCCATCACATCTTAACTGCTTAACAAGCAGATACTTTGGGGGTGAGACATTGTTTCAGTGAAGATAAGAAGAACAAAAATGATTTAAGACGCCAGCTGGGAAGCTAGCTGCATCCATGGAGGTATCATTGAATTACAGAAAGACAAACGATGACTAGTTGTCGGAAGTATATGGATTCCTACTGGTTCCTCATGACTGTATGCATGCATTTGCACACTTTCTGACACAAGTTTAGCATGGTCAGAGCAATGGTTAACATGATTCCAGTGTTCATAGTCTTACGTTATGGATAAATGCATCCTACTGTACAAGAAGCAGCTCTCTAACTCACAGTGACTGGCACAGGAACAATTAATTCTGACATGCAAGGTTTTCTCACAGTGTGTGGGCTCTTTTAAATTATTGATTGTGATTTGGAGAATACAGAGCCATGAACAGGAGCGCAGCTATTTCGGTTGCCTTCTTTACAGTTAAAAAAACCCCAACAAATTATATGTTTTAAATGACAGTCTATAGAGATTAAACGTAATATACCTTCCTCAAACCTAAGGTTTTAAAAAATATTAAACAACAACAACTTTGATATCATTCTCTGAAATCAAAGAACAATGAAAGCACTTGGAACCCTGCTGATAAAGAATACTGATTTCCCAGAACAAAAGTTAAAAACTATAATTTGAAGCAGACTGCGTTTTTAATAATGCTCATGTGTGAATTTAATTATCATAATCCAACTTCAGCAGTTCTGCAGACCAGCTGAGGTCCTCAGTGAGGTATGCAATCAGAAACACACCAGCATCGTAGCAGGCACGATAGTGTAATGCAAACATATACCCAGCCGATATGACTTCTGTGATTAAAAACATTACAATATAAAACAATCATTGAGAGTTTACTTTTAATTTACTTTTTAATCAGCTTTATTTTAATCAGAAAATTGTATGGAGCAAAGCTCAGTAAATGACACTTATAACAAAAAAAAAAAAAATCCCCCGCCAGAAAAAGACCTTAGCATTATGTTGGTAGTTTTTTATGTAAGTTTTTATGTAAGTTTATGGTAATGAGCAACTTACAAGCAGAAAAATTTATTTTAAATAATCTCAAAGTATTATTTTCAGTAACACTATTTAGTAAGCTGGTTATAGCATGAAAATTACTCTTTTGAAATCAAAACATCATCATCAAGAAATGCATGACTGTATTAACCTGCATTTCATTTTTCTTTATAAAGACTGCCAAAAAGATGGACTAACCGCTTTTGCAGTCTTTAACTCTAATTGCCTTTTAGGGCCAATGCCTCTGTATTCTTCATCTAGTCTCTGTAAGACTAGAGATAAACTGGCTGGCTTTCATAAAATATCTTCATGAGCGGTGAGGGGATGGGAAAAACGACCTAGTTTAGAGCAGTGAGCTGAATCAAAGCCTCATGTTTCCCAGGAAGAATTTGAGAAGCTCCTGGTGCCACTTGGTTACTCCTGATGCTGATCGTAGTGGAGCTTACTGAAAAGTATGAAAGCATTTAGTGTTATTCTGATGCTCAAGTTAAAACAAAATGGTTTGTGTAGATTTTCATGGAAATGTGATTAGTGGTGCCTAGAATTGTTTAGCCAACATCCAGCTCTACAATGAAACAAAACCCTCAAAATAATGCTGTGTTTCCTTTTGCAAATCAAATTCTTTCCCAAGATGGCTAAACATAGCAAAGAATGATCCCCCGAATACAAGATGTTCATGAGTGTGCATATATTGTTGCTATCTACCTAAACTATTAGGTTAGCAACTGCCTTTCACATTAACATTGCATTGTTTTTGATAGATATATTTCTGGGACGGAGCTTTTAATTAACACTGTGACCATTTCACAGAATTGCTTCAGGAGGAGTCATTCTGGTAGAGAACCTGAAGGATGTAGAGCAACTCATCTATGCAGCTGAGAAAGAGAACTACCTACAACTGGCAAATACCAGGCTGCAAACAAGGCCATAGTCACCAGATATAATAGTAACAACAGCTATTACTTAAAACACTGCATGTTAGTTAGGAAGCTGGTGTTAGATAAAGACTGCACATGATCAACTATGGCTCAACTATAAGCAATACCTTGCCAAACTATGTAACTGATCACTTCTAATCATGTGACAATAACCTAATATGTCAAGGGAAGTATACTGCAATGCAAATTATTTTTCACCATCTGTTTATTGCATAAATATTTTTACTTCCTCCGTTAGTTACCATCTGCAGGTTGATACCAGTCAGTTTATAAAACTTTATGTCGAAAAGCAAACAGTGCAGTAGAGCCAATTCACCATCACTAACTGCTTTGCAATATTCATATAAAATGAATGAGGAGTTCTGTTACAAATACACAATCCTATCAGTTCCTAAATAGAATCAATTAATTGTAAATGGCATTAAAATTTCTTGTTCAGTAATTTACATGTCTGTATTATAAAAAGCAGACATTATATTAAGCACAGGTTAGTTTCACACCAGGTTTCTACTATATCTGGTGGGAAGGAATTAGTAATGTTATTTATATATTTACTGACTCAAAATAATGACTGCAACAAACTGAAGAAAAAGTGTTATACCACAGAGCTTCTTTTAGCCATTTTCATGACAAAAAACTCCCAACAAAACAACACAAAACACAAAACACTGAGTTACAAGTAAGTGCATGCATTTTAGAAGGCTGATTCAGAAACTGCCTTTAAGAACACAAATTAGCTGCACTTATTGCTTATTCTCTTAGTATATTTTTTCCTTGCGCTCCTAGCTAATTTAAGTTTTTTATTTCACTGGTATTACTTAAAGGCACGCTTATTTATGCTTGAAATATTTTACAATTAAAACAATTAAGTTTTGCTATTTTGATCATATTCACAATTTCACTGAACCCAACATTTTATGTTGTTTGGTAAGAAATACTAAAAAAATGGGTTTTCTTAGAACAGAAAATTTTACCCTAGCAATTTTCTCATGCAGGTACAACATTCTTGTTCTATGAGCTTTAAAAATGAGATTTATATAACTTGTTCATAGCAAAGATGAGGAATCTATAAGTCTAAGGAACATAATTGAAGCAGCATTATAGCAGCACCAAACAAATCATTAAAAGAAGCATGATACATACCAATGTGGCAAATATAAACCCAGCTAATGCTGCATCCCTATTTCAGAGCAGAACTACTAGTGAAGTAGGTGTTGGCTTGCTAATTGTTCCTGTCAGTGCGATGCATTTTTTGTAGAAGCTTAACCCTCACTAATGCACAGATAACCCAAACGTGAATTTGAGTACTTTCAGCACGCAGTCTTGTTATGAAGGAGACATACAGTTTCTCCCTACTATAACTGAAGTTTTGCCATAATCAAAACATGGCATTCTGTCTAGATCAGATTAGCATATTTTGTGAGTGTTGAAGGAGTACACGCCAGTTCGTGCTATCTATTCTGGAAACAAGAACTGGCAGCCTCCTAACCAGAGTGTAGGCAACAGTTAATTTGGCAACAATAAAAAAACATTCAGGCGCAGAACCAGTTTTTGCAGCATTCAGGTAAAGAGTTTCAATGATCAGAAGATGCAATGGTTCAGACAAAGGCCTATAATGCCTCCTTGTATGTCATACCCACAAATTAGATTACTGATCCTGGTTCATAAATATTTAGGAAATCTTGTCCTTCTTGCTGGTGCACATCTATTTATTCGGTGATTTCTCTGAGGCACACAAACAGCAACAACACTGTGATCTTTGCAAAAAATACCATCTACCTTCCTGTTTCCCCATGTCATTTCCCAAGGACCTTTTCCCTTCTTTGTTCCCACAGCTTTTCTTGCAGAGCGGAAAATGGGAGAATATTGCATTCAAATTCAATCCTCTCTACAAACAGACAGTGCACACAAAAATTGGCAAGTGCACAACAGTACTCTAACACAAAGTTGTGACCTATGGAAATTCACCATTGCAACAACTAGCTCTGGATATATAATCTTCAGAGTATTTCTGTGTGCATATATGCATTTTATATTTTTGTTAAAAATTACATACATAAGCTTTTTTAAGAATCACCAACAAATCAAAGTAGAGAATTGATCCATATTAATAGGTAATGCAAATATATAAATCTAATTTGTATTTTGGGCAAGGAATGAAGAGTTTGCAGATACACATTAAATAACATTGAGGACTTTACAACTAACTGCATAGAAAAAATAATGAAAAAAACCCTATAGTTAAATTATTTAAAAGACTGTACTGGGGGCTTATTCACCAGAACAATCTCTTGAGCAGTTGCACCCATTTTACAAGCCAAAATCTACATGAAGACAGTAAGCAAATTTATATTTTGTAAAGGTATAAAGGGGTCAGACTGGTTCAGTGTGGTTCTTAGAATACATTGTCTGCCATTTGCCACTGCCAGATCTAACTCTACAAAACAGAATGAGACAGGTGAGAATGACTGGTTTATGCTGCTGATATCTGTGCATTTTACATGGGAGAGATAAGGCTTTGAAATAAGTATAAATGTAAAGCATACATAGAGAATACAAAATAATGAAGTACAACTCACGAAAGCGAACAAACACGAAAATAAGTAAATCTCCACATCTCACGGAGGCTCATTAGCCAGACAGGTGAATGTTGGAAAGTTCTTCTCACATTCTCTGTAGGTCATGAATTGAAAGGTGATTGGATAATGAGGGAAGATGCAAAACAGAGTTAAAAGAAATAAGGAAAATTTGACTTCAGAGGAACTGAGAAATTGCCACTTTTTTCATTCTACTTCAAAATGTCTATTTAATGTACAGCAGCAATTAGTTTTGTTCATAATGAAGAAATACATCATATCTGAAATCTGGATCAAAAAATCACTTAACCACATCTGTGAGTTCAAGGCTAAGTAAGCCTCACAATTTCATTGAGGACTTTTTAACAAAGAAAACTTGACTAAACCTGTGAAGAGACTTTTTAGCTCTTTTTCCACCTAGTCTTCTTTTTCTTTCATGTATTGCTGGACTACTTACTGCAATGAATTCACCAATATTCAACATCTCTTTGGAGCAGGGCCTGTTCAGCCTGGAGAAGGTTGCATGGAAATCTCACAGCAGCCTTCCACTATCTGAAGGGGGACTACAAGGGTGCCAGAGAGGGACTCTTCACCAGGGATTGTAGTGATAAGACAAGGTGTAATGGGTTCAAACTTAAACAGGGGAAGTTTAGATTGGATATAAGGAAGAAATTCTTTACTGAGAGGGTGGTGAGGCACTGGAATGGGTTGCCCAAGGAAGCTGTGAATGCTCCATTCCTGGCGGTGTTCAAGGCCAAGTTGGACAGAGCCTTGGGTGACATGGTTTAGTGTGAGGTGTCCCTGTCAGTGGTAGGGGGGTTGGAATTAGATGACCTCAAGGTCCTTTGCAACCAAACTATCCTATGATTCTATGTCAAGGTACAACCATAAAAACATGTTTTATTTTCTATTAATGATTTCAGAGAAAAAAATTAATCATAATGTATACCACTATTATACAAAAAAGGAAAAAGGTCTGATATACACGGCCACAGATGAACAGGATATTTCTTTAGTTAAATTACTTCTGATCTGCTATGTGATTACTAAGTGACAAAACCCACTCCTGCTATTTTCTTTAAAATGCATACACAAGGATCCAGCCAGTACTGGCATTTTGATCAACATGAAAGTTCATGAATGGAACAAGGTCAGAAGAAAAACAGATTGTGGCTTAAAAAAAAAAAAAAATAATCTAAATGTAAGCTTGCACACACACACACACATTTGGAAATGTTAACTTGTTCCTCCTTAAGCTTTTCAAATCCTTTTTTTGCGTGACCAACTTATTCTAAAAAACACTAATTAGTTACGTTTTTTGACAATATTATAGATGTAGAGTTCTCTTTGCAATTTCCTCTGCAAGTTCATTTAGTAAGGAAACCAATTGTTAACAACATGTATTTTAGCACTAAAATGTTACTGAATTTCAACTTGCCTTACTAGAACTTTCTGACTGCAAATAATAGCTTAACTCACAAATAAACAATTCTCCAAGTGAGTTGTGCGTTGGGGTGGTGGAGTCTTTTAACTGATTTCTATTTGTTATTGAAGCTATTTCTTTATGCTAAATTTAGTTCTGAGAGAATCATATTGAGGAGTAATAGAGAACTGTGATAATGTTATTCTTCTGGCCTTGAAAGACTGTTTAAGTCTTTTCTACAACCACAATGTTGGCCAAATTGAATTGGGTAGTGTGTAGGGGGATTACCACGTGGTATCCACGCATCAACCGATTAATCACACTCTAACCTTTCAAGCTGTTCAGCAACCTCTTCTCACACATTATTACCAGATTTTTCAGATGAGAGAAGGATAAGGAACCAGATGGAAACTGGTGGCTTCTGTTTTTTCACAAAATGATTTTACCTCCTCAACAGTTTTTAAGCTTTCAAAGATGGCAATCGTACATCTCCAAAACTGTGTATATAGAAAGCTCTTGGTAGGTTCAGTTTATTAGACCTAGATCCATTCAACATTAAGGTCTTTGTCCTGAGAGTTAAATTGAGAACCTTATGTTAGGCAGCCTCTGCAGTTGTGGTCTCTTTTTGGCATAAAAAGACTTTGGCAATTTGCTGTTCTATAAAACATTGCTATTATGATGAGTGGGGGAGCTGTTTTGAGCTAATCAGTGGGAAGTGGGAACCCGGGTCAGCCAAAGCTGCACCTTTCCCAAGATGGGTATATCAGACTGCCTCTCTCTGCAGCTACGTTTTGTTAAAACCTGAGGAATAAACTCAGGAAAACCGAACCCCAGAACTCCATTAAATAAAAAGCTCTGAAAATACCACCTTCCATTCCTCCCTCCTCAGAGGCTGCTCCTGTCACCAATAGCCACAGGAGGCACCCTGCTTGCTAACTGTATGCAAGGAGGCAGCCAGATTTTCCCACCACTCTAGGACACGACAAGCCCAAACCACCTCATCTTCCCTCAGCCTCACCCTCCTCAGCAAACCATGAGAACACAAACATTCAACCAAAACCATAGATTTAGACAATCCAGCAAGCTGCTACAGCAAATATCACCTTGCTCAGCATCTCTTCCTACTATGAAGGCAATGCCTCTCTGTCTTTAGGAAGAAATGTGCAAACATCTTGCCTACAAGAAATCTGAGAGGGATTTTTTACAAGGGCCTGTAGAGACAGGACAAGGAGGAATGGCTTTAAACTGACAGAAGGTAGATTTAGATTAGACCTTATAAAGAAGTTCATCCCTGTGAAGGTGCTGAGGCGCTGGCACAGGCTGCCCAGAGAAGCTGTGGCTGCCCCATCCCTGGCAGTGTTCAAGGCCAGGTTGGACAGGGCTTGGAGCACCCTGCTCAGGAAGGTGTCCCTGCCAGTGGCAGGGAGTTGGAACTGGATGAGTTTAAGGTCCCTTCCAACCCAAATCAGTCTGGGATTCTATGATTATATGAGAGAAAAGCAGAAATCTGCTGGTGTGAGGCATTTACTTAAAGTAACAGCAAGTCTCCACTCACTCACAAAATGATGGCTCCCTTGTGCACGCACCCACTTCTGCCCCTTCCCTGAGGCAGCCTGTAATGCCATACACCACAGGTGTTGCCTATCGAACCTGTGCTACAGGACAGGAAGGCAAGCAGTACTAACAGCATCAGAAAATGGAAATACAGTAGCGAGAGTGGTGAGTAGAGGGTTAGAGAATCATACCTGTACAATTTTTTTGCAATTAACCTAGTAGTAACTAAACGATCTTAAGGTCCTTTCCAACCCTAACTATTCCATGATTCTATGGGTCTGCAAATGAGCAGCCAGAGTCTTTTTTGAAGTGTCTGCCCTACTAGGGTGTAGGGGCTGGGCCCATTTTTCTTCCTCACCACATGTTAGTTTAGGAAGAATTATTTAGCTTTATTGAGGAAAGTAGAAAAATGCATCCTAACTAGGCTCCTGTCCTCAGTGATGGCCATTGTAGATTTGAGTAGACTCCATAATATAATACTGCCTGCAACATCATCTGTTAATTGGGATATCATGATCTTTCTAATTTATGTTCAGACACGGTTTCATGGTAAATGCTGTTTTACTCAGTCCTACTTAAACTTGATCCAAGTTAAAGGTGCAACTTTAAATTTAAAATAACGTTGTAGGAATTTTAGAGTTCGTTCCTCTGTAGGATCAGGAGAGCAAGTTTTCAAGATCATGATTTTGGACTCATGGGACATTTAGGTGCTTGTATCACATTTACAAGTCTGTATTTTTCTTTCTTTGACTCTGCCCATAAGGCAGTATGGTACAACAAGAGATTCATAATTCCCTTGGTTATATTGTTTATTTTGATCATAACCTCTCCTTAGAGAGACCAGGGAGTTAACAGAGAACAATTTTCCTTGTGGAAGAGAAATGTGAATTGTGAAACAAAATAAGCAGACAGCTTTTTAATTTAAGCATAACTAATACTGAAGTTCTAAGTAGGGTTTGATTAGTAAGAAACAAATTCAACCAATTATGAGACATGGAGTAAATGTTCTTTTATTGATTCCCTCAAACAACTTTCTCCTGGTGATTAATTGTAATAGTATTTTACATGTAGGTAGATTTAAACAGATGCTCAGTCTTATGAAAGATGGGGATCTGAATCATGCAGAGGTCAAATTACTGCTCAGACTCATGATTCCCTATGTATTCGTTCAACTCCTGTGTATCGTTCCATAGCATCTAATGACAAGGGCCTGAATTTATATATTAGCAGCAAAAGCAAAAAATTTTGAACAGGAACCTGTTGGAAACAGCATTTGTAGAGCTGCTGTGGACAGTCCCTTTCTATTTAAATAGATGGGTCAGTGACCTCCATCATCCTCATATCTGTGCTCAGTGTTCCACTGTGCAGCACAATCCCTTGATTGAGAAGAGCTATTACAAAACTCAGCCAGCTGAAAAATATGACCTGCTGAACATTCTTAGGTACTTTATAATCAAATAAATGATCACATATATTCTTTGCTGACAGTTTATGGCTGTGATTGCAGAATTGCTGAATACTGTTAGTGCGCCTAGAGTTCTGTAACAAATTGTTTCTTATTTACATCTTTAACAGCTTTATTTTACGTTAATATTTTTCATGTCTATAATCAACAGTACTCCAAATTTCTCCCCATGATGTCACAGAGTTCTCTTGATAAGTTTGTTTTCAGCATTTGTAGCATGCATGTTGCATTTGGGAATTTTGTGTGGTTTCAATTCTAGATTGTCACAAATGACTTCAGAGTTCATCTTTCAATTCATGCAGTGTTTCTCAAATATATATTAATCTAAAATGAAGTACTAGTAATATATATTTTTTAATTCTAAAATAAATATTGATTGCCTTTCTATTCCTTTTTTTGATAACAATATTTCAAAACACACATAATTCTTAGAACCATGAATTTATTTCAAATTGCTCCACCTCTTTTGAGTTAGACAAACTATAATCTAAACCATAGATTTGCTGTTATCCTGTTTGTGCTCTTACCCTCACAGCATTATAGCAGACAAACCATAATGCAGATGAAATGGCAATGTTATTATATATCGTATATGCTTATATATATATTATATACACTTAACCAAAATGTGCTAGAATTGTGAATGAGGCTGAGCTGTATCTTGGAGCTTAATTTACCTTTACCTTTGATGCAACTAGGAAAAGCAGAAAGACTTGCTTTAATAGACAGTTTTTTGGCTTCTGTAGAGCAAAATAATAAGAGATATATTGAAAGCCCTATTCTTTTCTTGTTGCACATTATGATTTACCACTGGAAGGAGCTAGAGTAATGATGTTGAATTACTGAAGAAACCAGCATAGGGCCAGCAAAATGGTTAAATAATCTGTAAGAAAAGGAAAAAAAGAATCTTACCTGAGAGAAAGGAGTCAGTTATTTTCTGAGACACAGAGAGCTGTCGTTCTGATTTAGAAACTCTAACATGTGAAAAATGGGTCGTGTGAAAAACAAGTATGATAATTTTTATATGGAAATTATTTTCTTCTGTTAAAAAAATAAATTATGTGGGTGGAAACAGAGGGAAGTTAGCAGAAAGAAAAAGCCACTCAGATAAAACAGATTGTCTGTCTCACTTGGTAAGGCTACAAGGTCATATACTGGGACTGTTACCTAAGTAAGAAAGTGACTCAGTTTATTAAGCAGATTTTTCATTTTGTTTGTTTAAAACTCATAATTTTCATAGGAGTTATGAAAACTAGTTTATCAGTAACTTGACTGGAATAGAAAGTGTTTGGTTTTTTCTTTCTTCAGTTCCTTTTTTGTGTTTTGGGGTGGGGTATTTTAGGCTTTGTGTACTGTAACTGAAATTTCATCCCATTTGAATATTATTTACCTTTATGTTTTCTTCAGCTTTTCTGATGAAAATGCTGTTTTAATTTATTTGACAAAACCTTCTTAAGTTCAGGCATTTTCCAAAAAGCAAGACCTGAACTAGTGAGTACCACAGCCCAAGTTTGACACCAGTGCTCAGCAAGGTTCAGCAGAAGACAGCTAGCCTTGTGCAAATGTGGGTGGGAGACAGAGCCATGAGTGGAATAGGTGGTGTTTATAGGATAGAATGTTTATAGGATAGAAGATAGATTTGTTCCAGCACCTTTTAAAATTACTATCAGAACTCATGTTAACTATATAGTTAATAAGTAATCTTGTTTATGTGTGAGATAATGTATGTATGCTGTTTGACATTGAAGTCTCAATCATATAAGTCTTTTCTCATCAGAACTTGGTAGCTGACATTTTCTTCTTCTGTCAAGTACTAATAGCATACCTAAGCTGGGTAGCTCATTTGATGCCGTTTTTCTCCTCATGTTCCCCCATCACAGCAGGTTTGGGGTTTTGTTGTTACATTGTTTTTTTATGTTTGTTGTTTGTTTCCCCCTCCCCCCCAAAATTGGTATTACTATAATCTGACTTGTAGCTATGGTTAGAAGATCCATGTAAAGCCAAAAGCCAAGAAGAGCCATGATCAGCACATGTTTAATAAGCAATTTCATATTTGTTTGTATCTGTTATTAGGATAGCACAGTTCCTGCCTATCATCTTTGTTCTTGCCTTACAACATCTCTAGGTAAAAGACTGATGAAGAATCAATCATGCAAACTGATTACCATACTGTGTGGTCTCATTCAAGAACTAGTGATGAGCTACATATCTTTATCACATCCTGATGTTCATTATTGTTTTGCTATAAAGGTTTTTCACAGTGAATGAGAAGTGGGTAATGGGAAGAGTTTATGCTTTGGTGAGGCTAACAGTTATTAAAAGATGAGAAAATCCTGGGTGACACCATATGGTTTAATGAAAACATTTTCTTTTTCTCAAGAATGGTGCAGGGGGTCTAACCCACAAAATGTGATGTCAAATCATCTCTTGATTTGCAGGTCTGAAGCAAATCCTCTATACAGAACCTGCTAGTAGTTCTTTGTTTTCTCTTCCATATGGCTGCTTGCAACAGTCTCTTTTCTGCCTTATATTCTATATAGCTACTTGTGTCCCTACAGTGAAACCCACTATTTTCCAGTTCTGATTTCACTTACTTGCACACTATACAAAACGACCTCACAAGGACAGCAGGAAGGCAAGCCTGTTGCATTTAAAAGCTCTATTCCCACATCAGCCTGATACATCTGACACCAGTGTCTTCTGATTCACTCCCATTCTCTGTATCTTGACAGTTGCTCAAGTACAGCATTTTGTTGAAGTTGCTCTTTTAAATTAAAGTATGTGAGAGCAGTGGCTACTATCCCATTTTTTAAGAACAAATTCTTGCTAGGATCAGGATTATAGTGCTATGGCTGTGGCTGTCGAGTAATGACTCAAAGAGAAAAAACCTCACAAGTCTTTTGGTGTTTCATTTATTTATTTGGTTTGGGCTGATGCCTTTTCTAGCTCTGTAATTTTATTAGGATAGCTAAAAACAGTGATCTGGAAAAGCCGTAATCAGCTTATGATTCAGACTGTTTTGGGCATGGTAAAGTGGTTAAACAGGCATGTATGTTTCTATAAGCCTCTCTTCTGATACTCCTCAGAAACATTTGTCCTTACTTCTATTGAACATTAAACTGAAAGCTTTCAGTTGTAATAGAACAATAAAAAGTATATGGAAGTTGTTGATTTAAAAAGATAAGCAGTTGAGATTATAGGATTCATCAAGAGATGTGTCAAAATATACTGACAACAATATTGACCTCATCCCATCATCACGATTTATTCTTTTCGCAGGTGGAGTAGGTATGTGAAAGCCCTGCTAGTGCTTCTGTAACCATATCCTGCATGCTGTATCATGTATATAGCATCTATATAAAGTCTATATAAATACAAAATCCTGTATATATTTTGTCTGGGGCAATGAGCTTCCTCCAGGACTGTAGGAACAACTGATCGCTCTTTGTCTGAAGTTAAAACCAAAAAAACTTTGGTTAGCCCAAGTATAAGTTTTTAAATATTTTGGAAAAAAAAAACCTAATCAGCTTAAAATTATTTACAAAATTCAGGCTCTACTTATAAGTAGTTATTGCTGGGGATGACAGTTTATACAGAGTCCTTTTGTATAAGTGTACACTTACACGTAAGTGTAAACATAAATTTTAAGGATAGGGCTGCATAAGTTGACACTCCTGCATAAGTGTAAGCTTGTGCAGCCCCATCCTTAAAATTTATGCAATCCCATCTATTAACAAATAACAATGCACTAGAATTTTATTTATGTAATCATTGTTTGATACAGAAGGATAATTCATGGCCCCATTTTTAGTCATTCATTGAAATCACACCATGTAATAGAATCATAGAATCATAGAATAGTTAGGGTTGGAAAGGACCATAAGATCATCAAGTTTCAAACCCCTTGACATGGGCAGGGACACCTCCTACTAAACCATGCCACCCAAGGCTCTGTCCAACCTGGCCTTGAACACCGTCAGGAATGGAGCATTCACAACCCGTTTTAACCCATTCCCCCTTGTCCTATCACTACAGTCTCTAATGAAGAGTCCCTCCCCAGCACGCTTATAGGCCCCCTTCAGATACTGGGAGGCTGTTATGAGGTCTCCACGCAGCCTTCTCTTCTCCAGGCTGAACAGCCCCAACTTTCTCAGCCTATCTTCATACGGGAGGTGCTCCAGTCCCCTGATCATCCTCGTTGCCTTCTCTGGACTTGTTCCAACAGTTCCATGTCCTTTTTATGTTGAGGACACCAGAACTGTACACCATACTCCGAGTAAAGTCACACAAGAGCAGAGTAGATGACTGCAGAATTTCGGTTAATAATGAACCTCAATTTCAATTCTGAGTATAAGTATCGGTATTTAATACTATTACTGTAAGTGTGCATTTTATTCCTGGACACTTCCTCTTGATGCTGTTTCACAACCCATGCTGATTATTTTATCAGAAATGTATGTATCCATTCATTGAATATCAAATTTGCTCCAGTCATAAAACTACTGATAAAGAGGTACGATTAATAGAAATTTACACTTCATCTGAAAAATTAATCTGCAGAGAAAAAGCTTGTTTGGTAGGAATACTGGAAATCTCTGTTTTCTATTTAAGTATTCAGGAATAAAAGAGGGGGAAAAAAGACGTATTTAAAGAAAATATGTTATCCACCAAGAGAAGGTGTTATACAATTGACTGTACAATTAGCAAGAAGGTTAAGAACAGGATAACACACTACTTCAAAAATTCCTAAGGCAAAATGAACCATTCAATTTTCAGATGCATGTGGGAAAAAAATTATGAATAATTAATTTTATAGAATACTTCCCATTCATTATTGAAAATATTAGTGCTGACTACAAACAATCACATTCTTTTTCCATAACAGTTTTGTGATGCACTCAATATATTGTGTTGATCCCATTAGTGCAAAGACATCATATCCAATATGTTTTACAGCTTACAATATTTTTTTTTGAAACTTGAGATGACATACAAATATTTTAAGAGATGATTCATTTAAATATAAATTCTTTATATCAACGTTCGGGTGTTGAGGAAGAAGGTTCTTTCCCAAACGAATGAAGTAGAAATAAAATGCATTTGCTAAATCTTGTTTTCATAAATGCCTAAGCTTAATAGCACAGCTCATTAGTTTTGTGACTCACCTTTTATGATATTCTTGAAAGCTCTATTGACTTTTCAATAACATATTAGCAGGCTAAGGCTGCTCCTTCCTACATAGCTACAACATGATTTGAAGTTCACATGAAGGTTTATCAAGTAAGACATCCTTTATACATTATGAGAAGCATAAGTAGATGAGTGGAACACTAGTTATGAGTGAATGACATGTTTCTTACAAGTAGCTAACCCACCTACTACTTAATTAGACCTCAAAGCAGCCTTCCAGTATCCGAAGGGGGCCTATAAATATGTTAGGGAGGGACTCTTCATTATGGATTAGAGTGAAAGGACAAGGGGTAATGGGTTAAAACTTAAACAGGGGAAGATTAGATTGGGTATAAGGAGGAAGTTCTTTACTGTCAGGGTAGTGAGGCACTGGAATGGGTTGCCCAAGGAAGTTGTGAATGCTCCATCCCTGGCGGTGTTCAAGACCAGGTTGGACAGAGCCTTGGGTGACATGTTTTAGTGTGAGATGTCCCTTCCAGTGGCAGGAGGGTTAGAACTTGACGATCTTAAGGTCCTTTCCAACCCTAACTATTCTATGATTCTATGAGTCTATGATGTTATGATACTAATTAAGAACAAGATCTTTATACTGATGTGCTCAGTGATCGAATTAATTCCATGATGCTAGTGCCAATGGAAATTTTGCTATGTACTTCAGCAGGTTTGAGACTTTTTCATTTGAAAAATGACTGCTAGAGAAATATTTTACATTGTAAGTAGCAAGAGCTATCAAGTAAACTTTTTATCCACCTAGAAATAAAATTAATATGAATCAGTATATCAAATACCTGATTAATGCCTTATATAAGGTGGTTTTTATCAGACTAAGTCTAAAGATATATGAATTCAGCAACTAGTTGCAGACAAGGTAAACATAGTGCACTAGAAATGTAAGGGGTTTGGATCCAAGTGCTATTCACAAAACCTTTAAGAATGGAGAAGTATTTGTGATAAATTACTCACTGTAGAATTTTTAAGTGATGGAAAGCATATTAATTCTAACTGGCTTTTATACTATAAGAAGGTATTTGAAAATCTGCAATAATGTGAACTAATGTCAAAAAATAAACATGCATGTTGCATCAATGAATTTTCATAAAGCCTCAGGATCCTATTTGTCTTGTTTTATTGAAGACACTTGATTATTTCTATAGGATTAGTAGGTTCGTAAGCTGTAGTTCATGCTGAACAATAAATGAGGAATGTTGTAGTTTAAATGTAACTGAAATTCATTTTGGATACAACACATTGATTAGTATTATTTTTTTATCACAAGTATTATTGCTTGAGAAACTCTTCGTTTATGAAAACAATCATTCTTGTCTTTAGTATGTCTAAAAATTATTTTGACCCTGTATTTTAGTGACTTACTTTTATGATTTCATTGAAAATTGAAATGCATCATGATTCATCAGTTACTCAGTCTTGATTCTGTATACATGGAGGTCAGTGATAAGACCTCCCCACAACATTAAGAATTAGATTCATAGCTTTATTTCCACTCAAGTAATTATTTCAAAATTAAATAAAGTTACCTCTTTAAGTGGTATGGAAAATGTAATTTTAGTTTGCTGGAAAGAAATGAGACCTTCCTAGAATAGTTTATTTCAACTAATATTTACCTTCTTAAGCAAAGAATGACAGTTATTATTCCTTTCACTGTGTTTTCTGCATTCAGCCTCCATTATTCTCTCTGTGTTCCATCTTAAAGTGAAGCACAATGGTCACTCAAATTCACGAACTCCTGAAATCAAAGAAATGACTGTTGCAGGTCAGACCCCTTGGTCTTGTAACCTAAAACCTAACTTACAGCTGAGTGTCAGTAAAAAGTTCTGATTTATGACCTAAAGCAGGAGAGTTAATCTCTTTCAGCTCTTAACAAGCAGCTACAATTTTCCTTTACTAGCAAATTATTTTTGGTGGTTTGTCTATAGTAAGAAGCATATTATTAATATCTGTTACTATTAGCCTTCAGCTATCCAGGTAAGCTTTTATTCAGATCAATAACAATTCCATCACCTCCAATTCTACTCTTTCAACAAAACCAACCAACTGACAACAACAAAAAAAACCAAACAACAAACCAACAAAACACCCAGCACTTGTAGACTGCAAAATGTATGTTGGGGAAAAACAAAAAAACCACATCTCATGTTGTTAAATTTTTTTTCTCAGTGCAACTTTGTTGTTTGTTGGGTTGTTTGGGTTTTCTTTTCTTTTTCTTTCTCATAGTCCATTTCATTGTCATTTCTAGAGTTCTTATTAGGAATCTCAAGGAAATGTCCTAAGTGGAGTTAGGTTATTGATTCTAGTTGATGCAAATTGAACAATTGCTAATTTGCACTTATGTATCCACTCCACCTTTTCTTAACTCTGGCCTTGGAAGCCTTGCTCTTTCAGACTCATTGTTAAACAGAATTTGAAAGAGAAGGAGAAAGAGGGAAAGCCTATAAGGATGCTGGGGATGGACTATTCATCAGGGACTGTAGTGCTAGGACAAGAGGTAACGGGTTAAAACTTAAACAGGGGAAGTTTAGTTTGGATATAAGGAAGAAGTGTTTTACTGTTAGGGTGGCGAGGTACTGGAATGGGTTGCCCAGGAAAGCTGTAAATGCTCCATCCCTGGCAGTGTTCAAGGCCAGGTTGGACGAAGCCTTGGGTGACATGGTTCAATGGCAGGCGTCCCTGCCCGTGGCAGAGGGGTTGGAACTAGATGATCTTAAGTCCTTTCCAACCCTAACTATTCTATGATTCTAAGAGCTTGTCTAGGTGAAGGACTACAGGATGACAGTTCCCCAGGTCTTTGACGTGACTGTGCCCAAGCTTTCTCTTACCATGAGCTTCCCACAGAATTAAGACAGGATAATGAGCATTTTACACAGAGGAAAGGTACCAAACAAGACAAATCAGAAACTACAGGTGTTTTAGACAGACCTTTTCTTCCCTATTCTTGCACATAGTCCCCTACTTTGAGTTTCAAATTAAATTAAGTCATCTAATCCCCAAGTAGTTCCTTCAGCTTCAGCAATGTGGCTGGCTGCTTCCTGCTTCATACAGCAATTTCTCCTAGGCTAATTCTAAAGAATATTGTAAGAAACAGAAATTAAAACAGAATATTCTTTGTCAATCTTCAGCACAATGGTTATAGGTTAAAAAATGTACTATTCCATTTTACAGTTTTGAAGGAGAAATAATTATTTTTCAGAAGGGGGAGAAGGCAGCAAGCTGCTGTGTGTACATAGGAAAACTCTTTTCTTCTGAGAGATTTGCACCGTGAATCCTACATTACTTTTGCACATATTCATTTTTGTTGTTGCAAGGATTTGAAATTTAGAACTGTTACTTTTATGTTCTTAATGTACCACCCCTCCTTCCCTCCTCCAAGAGAAGGGTCTACAATACTAATGCAGGTTGATTTCTCTCTCTCTTCCTCTCCTGCTCCCCTCTTCCTCTGCCAATACAAATGCTTTTGAAGGACTAGAAGAGAAGGAAGATTTCCTTTTTTGCCAATATCTCATCGAAAAGGGTTTGCAGATTGAAGGTGAGAAGAAAACCAAGTTTTAAGTAAGTGACTAAAGTACTAAACAGGCACAAAGAAAAGTAGTTGTTACAATATCAGCTTGACAAGAGGGATAAAGGAATAATTTTGAGCAAGATTTTGCACCTTATTCTTCTTATTAAAGGCAATCGAGATTCAAAGTGATAGAAAATATGGGAATAGGCTTTTGGGTATTTTGATGGGCATTTTCTCTCCTAGGCATCATAAAATGTCCTTTGCTGGCTGGAATCATCTTTATATTCTCAAAATCTTAGACTCAGAAGTGTTCATTTTAGTCATCCATATGTGTTAGCTGTCATAATTCATTCTGCTCTGAGCAGGATACAGTAGATTATTTAGGGATCAACCGTGTAGTGCCATAATCAACACAAAGCTCAAAATCTAATGAGGTCCTATATAAAGTGGGCTGTCAATATCGTCAGTGGGCTTTGGGTCAGGCTGTAAGTATGCAGATAGAGAGGAGGAGTGCAGCTCTTCAGTATCTTTGCAGTTCTTGTGCTAGTCCTTTCCAGATCAGGGTGGTCTGTTATGAATGTGCATTGTGAAAAGTAGACAGCATCTTAGATTGTAAGCATGTATTTCTTACTTATGAACAAAGACCATTGGCTGCCTTCTGGATTATAAATAGCTGTTTCAGGAGCATTTTCACCATAGTCCTTGTTGATTGACAAGATCACTTCATGTGGTGAAAAAAATAAAAAAAAATGTTGTTGTTACCAGGGCTATTTAGTCATAGGAAATTTGCCTGGGAATATTTTTTTCCTTGTTAATGTACACACAATTGACATCATCTGTCCGTGCGAGGCTTCTAGCTCTATTTTGAAAACCCAAGAGGCCTGAATAATTCAGATAATCTGTGGATAAACTAGCTGACTCTGTGGCACTTTGCTGAGTTGTCAAGCCTACTGAGGCTTTGTCATCAAATTCTCATTTACCAAAGAGTTATAAGATTTGTTAATGTTATATAATTCATTACTCCACTGTGCTGGATGGTGCCTTTAGAGCTCAATTCTCTTTTCACAGACTAGCACTGATTTTTTAAACCACAGCAATTTCAGTAGATTAAGTTCTAACCTGAATGTCTCTGAGTGAAGAATCAGGCCCTTAATGTTTCATGTGAATAATATATCAGCATTGTGAATCACAGCAGCAACCGTAAGCATAACAGGTCAGATACAAAGCTGCAGTATTTCTGTATTGCTCTTGTCACCAGAGGAACTGTCAACTACTCTTAGCTTTAAGGCCTCTTTCCATTACTGGACTCCTGCAAAGTGGTCAGAGCCTACCTGCAAGTTCAAGTGAAAGTTTTTATTGCTTTTGCTCATTTGAAAATACAGGCACAAGACTGACACAGCTACAATCACACTGGGTTTTTTTCTCTTGGAAATAAGCGGTCACACTTGGACAGTCAGAACCAGATTTTAGAACTCTTTAAGTATGTGATTATGGGACTAATTTGTGACTACAATTACTTCCCTTATGTGTACCAGCTGGGTAAGTGAACATTGAAATGCCAGCATATGATAACTTGTCACACAACTATCTGTATAATCACAGTAGCTGCACATTCAGAATATCTGAAAGTCTTTCCAAAGAAAAAAGAAAGAACTGAACATTTAAAACAATTTCACATTAACTCATACAAAATACTAAAGTTTACTGTATGTCACAATATCTATTTGAGCCAATGTTCAGATTCTTAGCTCCCTAGAATTCTGAAGGTTCATGGTTTGATTAGTTTAAAATGAAACCGTTGTCAGGTTGAACTAGCCAGCAAAATCCCATCTTTTAATAGCTTTACGGAAAGTATATTCTTTTGTATGGTAGAGTCATTCATAGCGTAACCACGGTGTTTTTCAAAATTGCTTTAATTGTGACCCCAGTTATCCTCATCCAGATTAGCTGGTTTTGCTGATCAGCTTCCAGACACTTTAAATACTCTTGATTAAAATCTTTACTAGCACAATATACCAGTCAAGGCTGGTCTAATATTTAGTCCTGCGACTGAGAGGTCAGCTCTGGTCAAGCCCTCAATTCAGGGAGAGAAGAGGGTAATGCTGAGCCTTTTGAAGATAAGAATCCTTAAGGAATTGGATATATTGGTTTTAAGAATCTCAAACAGTACTGAGTATCTGAGCTATTGTTTTTACTCAGGTCTTCTAATAAAATGATCTCCTGTATCCTGGGGTTTGCGATTAGCTATGTTAAGAAATATTCAAGCCCCGTTAAACAGGATCTCTAAAATCTTTCCATTTTTCTAAATCAAACCCAGGTTTGTTGTTCAGTGATACCAAACCGCTTCTCAGACCTGTGCCTCTTCTTTCATATTGCTTTTCCTCGTATGTCAAAGAGTATATATGGACAAGGTAAAAACAAGAGAAGCAAATTGATGCAGACCTGTACAGATGCCTTATGCAAGGATGTGTGTCAGCTCCTTTGTTACTCCCCTCAAGTATCTCAGCATGGAGTACCGAACAATGTGACTAATCTGCATTAGTCCATTCCTTTCCGTCAAGGTTTCTTTCAGAGGCACCTGGGAGGATGCAAGTCAAGGGAAGACATATACTATCCAGAGGCTTCAGTAAGCCTCTCTATTGCTTTTGCAATAACATTGACTGACTGCACAAGTGTTCCATTAACAAGTTGCCTCACTCTTTCCCTCCCATGTGCCACATCTAGCCCTTTTTTTGATGAAAAAGGTCACATTTTTTTCCTCTATTTGCATTCATTTAGCAAGCCTATGCTTAATCTCTGGAGCTTCTTTCCTTTACTTCAATATGCTTTGCCTCTCCACCTACCTGTTACGAGTTTAGCCTCAATGCCTTTCACACACTGGCTTTTGCTATATGGTATTATTTACTAATCAAAATACCTACTCTTAATTTTGATAAGGTAAGGTGCAGAAGCACAGAAGTGAGCGTTACCAAGTTTTAACTACTGATGGTATATGGGACAGCATTTCAGCTTATGAATTAAGAATGCTAATATTGAGGTTTATCATGTCTTGTTTCAGACACTATCCATCTTACCTGAGTTTGCCTTTTGTTTCTCTGTAGACCAAACAAATAATTCCTGTTTTCCAAAGTCTGTTTTTGTGGTTGAACACCTTTAGTATTCTCCCCCTGACTTAGAGATTTAAATCTCACAAACTTCCTAAACTGAAGCATGCATCTTCCAAGGCATCTTCAGGTTCCCCAAAGTAATAATCTGCATCAGAATCAATCCTTTCTAGCTACCTATTTTTCTCTCAGGAGTTCTGCTTTAATCACGTGCTGAAGTAATTGGGAAGCATAATTCCTTCACTCAACAACAGCTGAAGTACTGAGCTCATCCTGAAATACTAACACTTTAACTGAGTTGGAAATCTCTGATTCGAAAAGTCAGCACCTTCCCAGGGATATCATACTAGCGTGCTCCCCTTCTGTTAGAAATCTTGCTTTCCGGTGATTTGAAGATTAAGTGTATTTGGAATTCCCCAAAAAGTGTCTTTTACTTCCAGAATCATGGCAGTAAGTAAAAGTAGAAGAAGGATTTTCAGACATACAGTAGCTTAGATTCTCATCTCATATTTAACAGTGTCAGTGATTCTGTTGCACAGAGAAGCAATAAAAGATCTGATGCTGTTAGGTGGGACTGGCTACTTCTCCACAGCAGAGCAGTGATCTCTGCAACTGTGGGCTTTGTTCTATTTTGCCAGATGTGACTTATGTTTATGATTTTCTGTGATCAATTTATACCAGTCTTTGTTCAATATCATTCATGAAAACTTTCAGGAAACAATTTCTGTGAGCAACGGTAGCATCAGTGCTGAAATGGTAACTGAAATAGTACAGTGCAGGTTATGGAGGTCCTGGAACAGAGAAGAAAAAGAACTTCACTGTAACAAGCGCCAAGTATTATTTTCTCAGGCTGCTGAACATGAACTAAGACCAATAGTTGTCTAAAACGTAACAGGAATAGAGGTTGTGGTGTGATTATCAAACAGAGTATTAAGAATGGAATAACAAATCCTGTCCTGAAATCACAATGCATGTTGATGAATACTTTTCTTTTTTGATAGGTTGATGTTAGTTATATTTCACAGAGCTAATTCAACAGGCGTCAAAAGCTCTCTGCAAATCCTTAATCTAGTCTACCTACACATACAAACTTCCTTGAGGTCTCTTTTCATCTTTTATACTGCTGAGATTCTTATTCAATACTCTGCCTCTCTTATGCTTTCTGTCATTTGACCCATGTCAGGATTGTCTTCCTATTCCCCACTGTCACCACATTGTCTGTCAGTGATAAAACCCCCAGAATTTTTAAATACTTTTGCCAATCCATTTATATTTTTGTGGTGCCAAGTTAGCTGTCTGTCACATGTGCAGTTTCCTTTATTGATTCAGAGACAGCAGTGAATAGAGTTTTCACCTAAACAAGTGTCATTTACTGTGCTTGGTGAATAGGTATTATTCTTTGAGGTTTTGTAGATGCCAAGCTCCTTACTGGAGCTGGGGTTAAAAAAGCTAAATATGTGTGTATATTAGTGAATGAAAGCATAAATGGTACTACACAAAAAAAAAAAAAAAAAAAAAAAAAAAAAAAGTAAATACATTTTGTAAACAAACGTAACTCAAGAATGTGTAATTATTCCTTATACTTTTGCAAGTGGAAGAAATGGACTTAAAAAGACCAAATACAACAGAGTTTTTGCTCATACAAACATAACAGTTGTAGTAGACAAATAATGCAAATATCGGGAGGTATTATTTAGCTATCTCAATTTTTGTACAGGATGGCAGAATCAGTATCCATCGTAATGACTACTGAGCTATAGTATAATGACTTTTACACTATTTGTAGAAGTTACCTAGTTTCTATTTCTAAAGGGGTGAATTATTTATCTGGTTCAGAAAATAGTTTGAAATACCATCCTCTGCTACTTAAATTACACCAGAGCTTCACTGGGTGGCATGTCCAGGCATTTCAGTTTAAAATGACCTTTTGGTCTGACTGGTCTCCTGTCTTTTATAGAGCAGATATTTGCAGTGGGGGAATTAGACTTTTCAGTTGTGCTGGTTATTCAGGTTGTAAGTACTACTCATTGGAAAAGATTTAAGAGTTTTCTGTTGTTATAATACCAGACAAATTTTGTCTGACTCTTTAAAAAGTTAAACTTTATGTTCAGTAATTTATGTTACTACTAACTTTCAGTAATTCTGATAAACTTTCCCATTTCAGTCGATCAGTTATAAACATGGGCAGTGTCCAAGTCTGGAATATTTTCTTGGCTACTGTACTCTACTTTCTACTACTTTCTACTTTGAAAATTTCCAGGTTTTTTTAATTGTACCTTTGGAGTACTTGGGTCAATATGCAATAATCAGGTGTGAATTTATGCAAAAATTTATGGCATAAATGGTCCCATTGATGCCAACTGCTTTGTGACTGAATCCTTTCTTTGGCTTTCTTTCCAGTGTTAACGTTAAAAATATGTTTGTTATGATGGTTAGAAATAGCACACAAGAATTTAGATGGATGCACTTAAAAAAAAGATTTAGAGCAACCTTTGATATGTCACATAGTAATGTAACTCTCACTCACCTATAAAATGTCACTACCTACCGCACCTTGGTGCAGCTGTTGATGTAAGTTAAGAAAGCAGAGATTAACTTAAAATGAATCTAAAGAACAGACGAGGATGGTTAACAGATGAAAATATCTAAAGAATAGAAATAGCTTTTGGAGAGTTAGTCCATCTTCACTTTTCATTGTTGCTAACCTTTGCTGTAGCAATATCCACAGTGTTTAGTTCAGTCATGTTCTGTTGTGTTTGGAAGTCTATATACCAGAATAAAAATGATAGTATGACATGATTACCCATACATTTATCCCATACTTCTTGTCTAGATTATGCAGTAGGATATATCAGGGTGTGAATCTTGGTGTGCTTAGGAAACTAAGTAATACAAAAAATACTGAAATGCATCTCTTCAGCATTCACCCTAGATGTTTAAAGATAAAGCTTATGGCAGAAAACTTCACCTTTCATTCCCATGGAAATCTCTACAGGGCCAAATTTTACTTGTACAGGAGGCGGTGTGGAATAATTGACCTCAGTAACAGAAGGTCATCATCATTTCTCCCTCTAATGTTACATATACTGGGAACATTTTTTTGACCTTGTCTTCTCTAAGTTGAAAATGCCACATTTCTTTAAAAAAGGTGACAAAGAAAGCAAAACAAAGGAAACCACGAAAGCAAAACAAAGAAAAACACTGTTAAAAAACCTGACACTGTACACACACATCTCCCTAGAGAAGGGATAAGACAATAAACAATGCATCAACAGATATTAGTCACATTGCAGAATGTGCTGCTGGATGAGACATACAACAGAAATTGACAGACTTTGAAAATGCATATAGAACAAAATATAATAGATGGTTTTTAGGAAATCACACTAAAGGAATCTCTTAATCTGACACAATAATCCTGTGTAGGCAAAATGATAAGAGATTACAATGTTGAAGGAGAAATTAAGAGAAAACAGTTCACAATTTCTTTTCAAATGCTGTGATGCTGTAGTTTCTACTTTTATAGAAAAAGTTGCATGGGGTAACTAGATCACTTTACAGTAGATACTGAAAACACTTTGCTTTTTTAACATTTAATTAAGGCTTCCCTTTGAGCTTCTTTTAAATATTTTTTTCTTCATATTAAATCATTACTTTGCAAAGAAAGAAAAATAGTTTTAAACCAGCATATTCCTATACTGTGAAATGTTTTAGTTTTGCATAAGCACAAAAAAATATATTGAAATATTTTAAATAAAGTTTTGGACTTCAGGTGTATTTTTTGATATCTGTTCCTTATATACACAACAAAGTAGAAACAGATCCTTTCTGACAACCCATTGCAGTTATGGATGCAGTGCAACTGAAGACCTCTTCTTGTGGAACTCATTTGAAAATGTGTTGATAGCTTGTGTGACAAAAAGTGCCTGTGCTGCGTCAGAATAAGACTTTAGGTCAGCTCTAGAGTTATGTTACACTGTCAACAAAGACACTGAAACATGGCCATTAGTTACATGCTATGATGTAAAATAAATGATTATCCATGTGTGGCCTTGTACATCAAATGAAGCTGCAAAGTAGGACACTAAAATTGTAAGTATGGTTCTTGACTCACCCCTCTCTGCTGTTGTTCTGCCACTCTTGACTGAAATAGATTCATAGTCATGATGGGAAATTAATGCTGACTGATGACAGTCTAAAAATCTTTGTCTTCTTCCGCTCTCTCCACTCATGAAAAAAATAACTGTGTTCCCATCACTTTAGCCTACTATTCATTGGCTCCTTAATGTTTCAGTACATCTTCAAAAGTTAATCTCCCATAAGTGAGATGAAATCTCTATTTGAAAACTTGATCTTGTAAAAATTTTAGTTGCTCATCTTCAGAGTCTATTTTTTACAAATGACTTTAATGTACCTACCCCAAATCAATTCTGTCACAGAAAAATGCTCTTATTACACTTTACTGCTAAGACTGAATTTATTGCTCTTACAGATAACAGCATTCACACATAACATGTACTTAAATGGAAGAAGAATAATGTATATTGAAATAATTGTTAAGATATTTATGGTAAAATACAATCAAACAATATGTAACTGAAGTATATTTTTAAAGCTCATTGTGCATCTTTATCCACTCTAGCCTTTTATGGTTGTGGTGATAATGGCTAAAATTACATAGTGATGCATTTGTCTGTATTCATCCATCAGCCATGTTCTTTTTTTCTTGTCCTGTAATCTGCTTTCCTATGGCAGTATAGATGAATTGCAGTGTTTTGTCAGCTTCAAATAATAATAATAATAATAATAATAATAATCAAATTTCAAATATCAAAGCCAAAAGACTTCTTAATCATGACCAAGCATTGGAATAGGTGTGAAGATTTTTCTTCAATAATAGTTGAGTGGTTTTACAGTCCAGATTATTCTACTCTCAGCATTAGCTTTTTTCCTTTGCCTTAAAAGTGATTCTTTAAAATAAATAACAGAGTTTGATTGTGCCTAAGAAACCAGGTTAACAAGGACAGTGTCCTTCCCAAAAGAGTGAAACAGTGCTGACTAATAAAAGGCAGACAGAAAAAGCTACATTATCTGTCTGTTTTTCAAACTGTTCCAGTCCTTTGTGTGTACTTTTAGTTTCTACACAGCAAGCACATGACAAGAGCTGACATGTATATAAATAGGAATGAAAGTGTCTGCAGTTCTCTGAAAGTCCATGTGTTACAATTTCTGACGTTCCACAGAAATGGAGAGACATTTCCATGGTTGTCTTCCAAAGATCTCTGCATTAGCATGGGAAAAACAGCCCCAAAAGCATCACAGTCCATGCAAGTGGGTCACCGTGGGGCTGTCTCCTCGGCTTTTGGGCATCTGCAAGAGGTTTGCAAGGTTATCAGTCTGGGTCCAAAATGGCTTTGTTCTGCAAATACTGGATTAACTTGTGTCATTCCAGTTGTGTTAGGGACTGACACAATGAGAAGGGCCACCCAAGCCACTTCTCCTCAGCAGAAACTGTGCAGGCTTGGAAACAGCTGCTGAGCTTACAGAATAATTGCTACACTCATCTGGGCTCCCTGTCCTGATCACCTCTAACAGAAAGCATGAAGAATCTGCTTTAAGTGACCCTTCCACATAGTTTTTTTCCCCATTGCCAAGCCTCAGATATATCCCTAAGCAGACAGTTCCTTGAAGCCTGTTGTCCTAACTTGGGTTGCAAATGAAGGTGGAAGTAGGAAATCCTTAATGTTGGTATATATTGTATAATTGTGCTAATCATGCCAGATGTTAGTACTGTGCAGTCTGGACAAAGGCTTTTGCAGACTGTGTAGGAAAGGTTGAAGAATTTATGACAATAAAGTGGAGCTTCCCTTCTCAATTGCTAGGATGTGGTAAATGACCTTGTTGACACTTACAGTCTCTTTCAATACAAATTAGAACATGTTAGCTTAAACTGAAAGCATCTCTTTAAGCCACTTCAACACAATCTGTAAGAATGTGAATGTCTGTGCCCTTTCTTGCTTTACATAAAGCTTCAACTGTAAATATTACTGATACTGACACATATGTTCTGTAGCTAGTTTGTAGGCATCTCCATCCCTCCATCCCTTTTTGGGTTACTGCAGTTGAATTCCTTACATAACTGGTCTTTCCATCTCATTTCTGAGTTTAAAGAGGGATATTGATTCCCAGTCATACCTTTCCTTCTTTACAAATCAGTTCAATAGAAAGAAATACTTACTTTTCTTTCTCCTTGGATTCTCTTGTGAAAAACGAAGAGTACTAATGTGTTACTTCTTTCACAACCCATGGCAAATGCTCACTCTGCTGATAACTAGGTGAAGTAAGCCATCTGATAGAAACATACACTTAAAAATATAGATTTGAAATATTTGGATATCCTTGATATGCAGTTATTGAATTATTGTCAACAGAAAAAAGGGGGTTTATATCTACTTCAGCTTAGTCATACAATCATACCTAACACCAGAGGCAATGTAGGCCCACTGATGAAAGGGATGGGTGCCCTGGTGACAGAAGATACAGAGATGGCAGAGTTACTGAATGCCTTCTTTGTCTCTGTCTACTCTGCCGGAGGCAGTCCTGAAGAGCCCTGTACCCCTGAGACCTCAGATGAAGTCAGGTCAACGGAGCAGTTTGCCTTAGTCCATGAGGAATGGCTTAGAGACCAGTTGAGCAATCTGGACATCCATAAATCCATGGGTCCAGATGGGATGCACCCGCGGGTGCTGAGGGAACTGTCAGAAGTCATTGCTAGACCACTCTCCATCATCTTTACCAAGTCTTGGGAAACGGGAGAGGTGCCTGAGGACTGGAGGAAAGCAAATGTCACTCCAGTCTTCAAAAAGGGCAAGAAGGAGGACCCGGGTAACTATAGACCGGTCAGCCTCACCTTCATCCCTGGGAAAGTGATGGAACGCCTTATCCTTGGTGCCATCTTAAGGCATGTCAAGGATAAGAGGGTTATGAGGGGCAGTCAACATGGCTTTACCAAGGGGAAGTCATGTTTGACCAACCTCATAGCCTTTTATGAGGAAATAACACAGTGGATGGATGATGGCAGAGCGGTGGATGTGGTCTACCTTGACTTCAGCAAAGCATTTGACACAGTCTCCCACAGCATCCTCATAGCTAAACTGAGGAAGTGTGGTCTGGATGATCAGGTAGTGAGGTGGACTGCGAACTGGCTGAAGGAGAGAAGCCGGAGTGTTGTAGTCTATGGGGCGGAGTCTAGTTGGAGGCCTGTATCTAGTGGCCTAGGGTCAGTACTGGGACCAGTATTATTTAATATATTCATCAATGATTTAGATGAGGGAACTGAGTGTACTATCAGCAAGTTTGCTGATGACACTAAGCTGGGAGGAGTGGCCGACATGCCAGAAGGCTGTGCTGCCATCCAGTGAGACCTGGACAGGCTGGAGAGTTGGGCAGGGAATAACTTGATGACAAGGGAAAGTGTAGAGTCCTGCATCTGGGCAGGAACAACCCCAGGTTCCAGTACAGGTTGGGAAGTGACCTGTTAGAGAGCAGTGTAGAGGAGAGGAACCTGGGGGTCCTAGTGGACAGCAGGATGACCATGAGCCAACACTGTGCCCTTGTGGCCAAGAAAGCCAATGGCATCCTGGGGTGTATTAGAAGGGGGGTGGTCAGTAGGTCGAGAGAGGTCCTCCTTCCCCTCTACTCTGCCCTGGTGAGACCACATCTGGAATATTGTGTCCAGTTCTGGGCCCCTCAGTTCAAGAAGGACAGGGACTTGCTGGAGAGAGTCCAGTGCAAGGCAACTAAGATGATTAAGGGAGTGGAGCATCTCCCTTATGAGGAAAGGCTGAGGGAGCTGGGTCTCTATAGTTTGGAGAAGAGGAGACTGAGGGGTGACCTTATTAGTGTATATAAATATATAAAGGGGGAGTGTCACGAGGATGGAGCCAGGCTCTTCTCAGTGGCAAACAATGATAGGACAAGGGGTAATGGGTACAAACTGGAACACAAGAGGTTCCACTTAAACTTGAGAAGAAACTTTTTCTCAGTGAGGGTGACGGAACACTGGAACAGGCTGCCCAGGGGGGTTGTGGAGTCTCCTTCTCCGGAGACATTCAAAACCCGCCTGGACACATTCCTGTGTAACCTTATGTAGGTGTTCCTGCTCCAGCAGAGGGGTTGGACTAGATGATCTTTTGAGATCCCTTCCTATCTCTATCGTGCTGTGATACTGTGATATCAACCGTAAACCTAATGCTGCCAGCTCCACCACTAAAACACTGTCCCTGAACACCACCTCTACAATAGTAGACACATGACAGGAAAGAGAACGGGACTGCCAAACAGAAAAATGAAAAAAGGTCACATTATTGCACTGTTCTCTACACTGCTCCACTAAACACATACCATCATCAACACCCTTGTAAAGACTCTGGGATGAGATACTGTAACTCTACCACAAAATTTCTTCCTCTTTAGATAAAGTATAGATGTTAAAAAAAAAACCAAACAAACAAACTGATAGATTTTGCACAAGACAGATAAGACAGTGCCCTCCAGGCTCTTGCCAGCTGAATTTCAAGAGGCTCATCTACTAAAAGAAAGAGAGAGGAAATATGAACGATGTATTTTGAACACAAATATTTCCTTTTCCCACCTTCTTTGATGTTTTCTTAAGGGAAGAGTAGTGTTGGGAGAGGTCTAGGAATCCATCATAGCTCTTTGAATTCCCATCTAAACACATCATAATTTGAAATAAGATGGCTCATATTTCCCAAGCAGTCTGTGAAAATGAAATTCAGACGAAACACCTTTCAATTTTCCCTCAGGATCATACAGCCTTCCTGAGCTCAAGAACTATGAGTGTGAGCTTGAGGTATGAACGTGAACCTCCTGTGAAATAGTTTGTTCCAGTACTCCTGTATTTCTGTTGTACTTTTCTACTTCCTGTCCTCTTATGAATAGGATGAGGATCTGTAGCCCTTTATTCCTGCATGATTTAATGAACCAACTACAGAAGGCAAATATAATGGCTCCTGTAGCGCTTGTGTAAAGAATAATAAGAATAGTAAACATCACAGCAGGTATTGCTACTCTTCCCAGCATTATTCAGTTCCAAAAAATCTAGTTTTCATTAACAAAGAAAAATACGGAAGCAGAATCTGACAGTTAGAGGAACAAGCAAGAGTACTGTGAGTGAATCAGGTTGTCATGAAGGGGTGTAACTGTTGCTAGTGTCAGGGGGTATTTACACGTCTCTCACTTTTGTGTAACTACTGACCTTCTTTTCTAAAATATATGGGCACATGGTAAGTGTGGCTGCTAGTTACCTGGCTTTCAAGCACAAGCTTTTCTTGTACTCCACATATAACAGTCATACTTAAATTTGCAAAATTAATTGTATAACAGTTTCTTGACTAAGAAGGAAATTCAGTAATCACAGAGAAAATCCAAGCTGTCTGGGCTAAAAAAAATCTTAATGTCTCTGAATGTGTGCTCACTTATTCTTGTGGTTTTGTTCAATTTTTAATCTTCTCTATGACAAGACAGTGTTATTGAATACTGATGAGACAAAACATAGTTCAGTTCCAGGCAGTACATTTCTTAGTAATTTTTGGGAGCCCTCACTGTCTGACCTACAATATTTTGGATACTGATTCAGGCAGTTTAGGCTGAGGGATTATGTTCTGCTGGTATCTGGGTTTATAAGGGGAGAAGGTAAAAGGAAATTAGTAACAGTGAACACCTGACAGGATCAGGCTTTTAGACTTTTGTCTAAGTTTTCTTATTTTTTGATATCTAAATGATTTTTGTAAAATACTGGATGAGATATCCTCTGCATAAGAAACTATCAACATTAGATCCTCAACTGATGCAGTTGCTATGTCTTCAAGCCAACAAAGCTTTGCAGGGTTGAGCTATGGGTGATATAATAAGCACATTTGTTCTTAACTGTAGTAAAAACTGGACCATATTTCTAGCTGCAGTGTTATGTCCATAGAAATCTTGTGTAACTAAGCTAAATCTGATAGCAATAAGATCTATAAGCAAACTAGTAATTTGAAAATTAGGTCACTTAGATAAATCCTTTGATGGATTTAGGTGAGTACAGTAGCCTTAATAGTTATTAAAATTACTGAAGTGTAAATTGAGCAACTTGGAATGTCTATATAAACTATTCCTCCTGAGATGGGTGCCTGAAATAGAACCGAGTGTCTACAAAACCACAAGCCCAATAAAATCTCTATCATATTTCTTCATGACTCCTCCCTAAGTCTACATGCTTCAAAAGAGGAATTAAAATTCTTATGGTGCACAAAGCTTTCTTCAGCAGCATTGCTCATTCCACATACAATTATTTATGTATGCATGGCTTCCCCAGTATACCTCCCTTAGAACATCTGAGTTATCAATTCTGGAAATCAATTAAACACAACTGGTAAGTAAAATTTGGACGGTATCATGCTGTGATAGCCTTTGTAATACTTTCTGCATTCATTATTAATGGTTCGTTATGGAATTAATAATTTAAATTTATCTCTGATAATTTTAACAGTGCCCACTCTGTTCCTTTTTTTTTTTTTTAATTATTGTTGTTTGGGTATAACTGTGTTTGGGACCAATATATTTCAGATGTTTTCAGAGCTTCAGGGACTAATCTCATATGCTAAATCTTAGGGAAATTTCATATAGAAATGTTACTTCATATAAAGAATATGTAAGTTGCATGTGAATTTAATTTATTTTTTTTCTTTCTTTCTTCAAAGCCTTCAACTTCTTCCTATATCAGTAATTCACTTCTCTCATATTCACTTTAAAGATATAAAGGGTCTTTCACTTCTGGGACCTGAATAAAGATGAGGTTGAGAATTCTACCATTTGACTCAAAAAATGAATATCCAACAGTTCTTCTAGCTAAAGACGGTGGCAGTCCAAGAAGAAAGTGTTGAATTTTCAATATCACTACCAACCTATTACTGTAAAGAAGGGAAGTTAATTCTTAGATGAGTTGAAATACAAAATCAGTGGTGAAAGTATTTTGGTGGTGATATACGAAGTCCTTTTGTATCCTGAGTTAAAAATATAACTTTCTAGTGGAACTATCTCAGAACAATTGTTCAAGAAAAAAATGTTGTTCCCGAATCTTTAGGTAGCAGAGGAAACAAGAAAGAAAGAAAATAATTGTATAATAAACATGCAAGTTAACTTAATTGGAGTCAAAAAAGAGTTTTGCTATTAACCTCAGTGATATCAGGCTTTCATTTCTATGATTTCTTATATTTCTTTTATCTCCACTATCTTCACAATTTCTCTCACAGTAAAAGCTTGCAGAGCAAACATGTTGTGCATTGTAAGTAACACGTAGAACTGCTTATGTATTCTTCAGTGAGAGAAAGATTTTTATCAGGAATAACATACTTCATTTTGAGTTAATATTTAATTTATTTGTAATACGTTACATTTTCCAAATTGTGATGTTTTTTGTACAGATTATATATATTTACCTATCTCAGATTGCATTGTACCAACCAGTAGAAAATATTTAGATTTAAGAATAAGAAAATCTTTAATTATTTCATATACTCATATTTTAACTACAGTAATAAAAAGGTATTGAACACAATACAGGGCTTAAAATATAGATTTGAATTATCAAAACCAAAATATAAAGTTTATTTAGAAAAAACTTTCAGTTCCTACATCAATGACACTGGGAATCGTTATAGTTCATAAGATGGGAGATTGGGTGAAGAAGAATAGAACTAAGTTCCAGGTGTGGTGTCAGTAAAGGATTTTGCAAGATTGCGGTTAGTATCTGTGTTGTGGGAGAAGAATTGTTGCAGATTAAAGGAAAGATATCCAGAGAATCCCAAACTTTACAAATTGGCAAGCTGATTTTCTTTCTACAAAAAGAAAATGTTAATTTTGTTAAAGTCTGTGTATCAAAGAGCATCCCTGAGAACTTCAGAAATAGATTCTTTTCTGGTTTTGAAGCTCATACTGAGGAGAATTTTACTTTCCACCCCCCCTTTTTTTTTTAATTGGACATTTTTTAGGCAGTAACATTCCTACTAAAATAACTGATGTCTTTTTCAGGAAAAAGAAGATCTCCATCTTTCTGCACAGAAGGTCCTTGGAGGAGATGAAACCATTTATTCTATAAAATTTAGTTTGTCTGAGGATTCTTCTCAGACTAATGCTATTAAAAAAACTGCAGTGACTTTAGCATAGGAATGATTAGTCACTAGAAGAGATCTTTTTTAGAATGTTCTTAATCTGTTAGAAGTACCTTCATTTGGACGATAAAGTTCACCATCATTCCATGCACCTGCTTCAGAAAGAACTGACAATCATCACAATGAGGGATACTGAAAAGGAAGCAATAATCCAGTTTTTGTACTCTGTGTGTTTTCCTTTTAAAAACTGGATGGGAAAACGGCCTTATTTCTTGCAGATCACAGAGTAATATTTTGATGGTTATGTATTTTCAACATTTTGCCTCAGACTAACTAAATGTTTTTCTACTTTTATGTAGTAATAAAAGCAGCTTTAAGAAAATTCCAAAAGTAGGAGAGACTCTTTCAATCTTTCAGTCTTGGGTCTGGCATAGCACAGGCCATAGGATTCCCTTGAATTTTTGCTTTGAGTTCAATAGCTGCTGTGCAATTAGAGTTTTTCTCTTAACTAATATTATAATATTATTATAATATTATAATATTAGAATAATGTTGTGGCTTTAAGTGCATCCAATTTTTTTATTTACTTTTGCAGATACTAGAAGCAGGCACAGTGCTCCAGAGTGGGTTATTGTGTTGCTAGTACTGAGGAAATGTGCCTTGTTTCTTCCTATTTGATGCTTTCTTGCTCATTGAATCTAAGGATCATATAAATCCATTTGGTGCTCACTACTGCACTGCAAACTCACGTTCATCTAATCATCGGGATTGCCATGATCTGAAAGAATTGTTGTTTCCTAGGAAAGAGTAAATGTCCTCTTCTGTAAGCATGGCCTACATTCTTTGTCACAGACCCGCAGCTTTCCATTTGAAGTATTTAATCTTGCATGTTTACCAAGAGATCCACTACCTGTTGTCTCCATTGTTTTCATTCCACTAGTCTTCTCATCAGTAATTATGTCTCCAGGTACACAGGTTACCTTGATAGATGCTATATAAAAATGTGTGTGTAAAATAAGTACTAGTGAGGTGCATGTTGTTTTTCTTTGTTGCACAAATGTATTTATAAAATTTTGAGGTTTTCAGCTCATTACCAGATAACTGCACATATACTCTAAGATTTTAGTTATTGCCTACTATTTGATTTCAGGACATAAAATCAGGGAACAAAGTGAACACACTTGATAAATATACCTATTATCACTCACTCTTCAGTATTTGGCAGAAGCCCCAAAGATAACTTTCCTACTAGCTTTAAGGACTTACCAGGCTTACAAAAAAGCTTCTTGTCATAATTTCTTGAGGTAGGCTTCATCAAGTTATGTGTCATCAAATGAGTAGTTGATATAATAATGCAACCAGCCTCCTCAACTTCTTTACAACTATGTGTAAGGGATTTTTCCTATCACACTGTGTTGTTTTATGCATTTTGACAGACAGTACTGAGATAATTTAAATACAACATTTAAGTAAATACAATTTTCCCCCTTGTATTCCTATTAGTTAAGTTTTAAGTTGAAAGATAACTTGATGTCAAGTTAACACATATGTGCATTTTACAATGACAAATGTATGAGCTACAGTCTTTCAGCAAGAGGTTATTTTGACCCCTTTCATCTTCTCAGGGGCACAAGTGTTTTCATGCATAATGAGTATTGTAGGTCCCGCACTATATATATAGCAATGTGCCTTATATGTGTTTGATACAAATCATGGGTTTTTTGTCCAGTTAGAATGTTTGCAATTATGGGACTTGTTAATGTCATAGCATATGCTGTATAGGATACATAATCAGGAATACTGAAAAGTGTGAGAATCTAATTTAAGTCTCAGGGCTACAAGTCTGAGGAGTTCTCGCTGACATTAATAGGAGTCACACAGATGAAAGAATTCATTGACTTAAAAAATTTATATTCCTTCATCAATGCTATCAGTATTTTTAAAGAAATCTCTCTAATTTCTACTAAACATGGCCACAATACACTAAACACAGTCCGTTAGCACAGTGCAGTAATGGTTAGAGAAATGAAAGTCTTTCTGAAAACAGCATGCTAACAAATCCTGTAAAGATGGAAAATCTTCCAAATACTTAACATCAGTGCTATAATGTGTCTAGTTGAAAGCTTTCATTTTAAAGTGGTTTTAGACAGTTTTGTGGTTTTATGTTTCTGGAGAAATGAAATTAGTCACAAAAAATAGTTGTTTCTTCAGCAAATGTCAATACCTCATAAAAAATTGAAACCTTGTATTTCAAAGAACAAGATCTGATTTGATACAGCACTAAAGAATCTCATGGAAACATGCCATGAGCTAAATTGTACTGGCTAGATGGACCAGTACTTCTAGAATGTAGTAGGTCTAACAATGCTAGCAATGATCTTTGATATAAAAGGTTTTTCTGAAAAAGAGATTGTCTGAATTCATATTTGGTGCCAGTACTTTAAAGAATATATGGATTTATTCGTTAACAACCATGTAACATCAACCAATTTTCCTTTCTTAACTCCTCATACTCTGGGCCTACTGAGTCAACTGTGGTTCAGATTATGCTCCTGACTGTATGCCAGCTAAAACTGCTGCCAAACAAGTGCAGAGGGAAATATAACCCTCAAAGTGAGCTGAAAATCAGTATTCATGGAAGGGAATGGACTTCTAAACGCAGGTGTATGAGACAGGGATAAGAGTTCTCTTGTTAAAGAGTTAATTTATTCTTTTTCTTTCTTTCTTTTTTTTTTTTTTCAATTTTTATTTAAGAAACATGAAAGCCATAGCATGGGAAGGTGGTTGAGTGTAGCTCAGGAAGTATTGTGGACATGAATTGTACATTTAAATTAAGAATCACAAAGATCATTAGCATTAGGCTTGCTTTATCTATGTCATATTTGTCAAACTCTGACATTAGACCTCAAACTTGAAGTAAATCAAGGTCAGAGTATGGCTAAGAACAGGTATAAACTGGAGCAGCCTCAAAGTCTATTTTGTTATTCATAGAATCATAGAATCATAGAATAGTTAGGGTTGGAAAGGACTTAAGATCATCTAGTTCCAACCCCTCTGCCACGGGCAGGGACGCCTGCCATTGAACCATGTCACCCAAGGCTTCGTCCAACCTGGCCTTGAACACTGCCAGGGATGGAGCATTCACAGCTTTCCTGGGCAACCCATTCCAGTACCTCGCCACCCTAACAGTAAAACACTTCTTCCTTATATCCAAACTAAACTTCCCCTGTTTAAGTTTTAACCCGTTACCTCTTGTCCTAGCACTACAGTCCCTGATGAATAGTCCATCCCCAGCATCCTTATAGGCTTTCCCTCTTTCTCCTTCTCTTTCAAATTCTGTTTAACAATGAGTCTGAAAGAGCAAGGCTTCCAAGGCCAGAGTTAAGAAAATGTGGAGTATATACATAAATGCAAATTAGCAATTGTTCAATTTGCATCAACTAGAATCAATAACCTAACTCCACTTAGGACATTTCCTTGAGATTCCTAATAAGAACTCTAGAAATGACAATGAAATGGACTATGAGAAAGAAAAAGAAAAGAAAACCCAAACAACCCAACAAACAACAAAGTTGCACTGAGAAAAAAAATTTAACAACATGAGATGTGGTTTTTTTGTTTTTCCCCAACATACATTTTGCAGTCTACAAGTGCTGGGTGTTTTGTTGGTTTGTTGTTTGGTTTTTTTTGTTGTTGTCAGTTGGTTGGTTTTGTTGAAAGAGTAGAATTGGAGGTGATGGAATTGTTTTTGATCTGAATAAAAGCTTACCTGGATAGCTGAAGGCTAATAGTAACAGATATCAATATGTTTTAACCCGTTACCCCTTGTCCTGTCACTACAGTCCCTAATGAATAGTCCATCCCCAGCTCTGACACAGGTGTAGGACCTTGCACTTGGCATGGTTAAACTTCATAAGGTTGGCATCAGCCCACCTCACAAGCATGTCAAGGTCCCTCTGGATGGCATCCCTTCCTTCCAGCGTATCAATTGAACCACACAGCTTGGTGTCATCGGCAAACTTGCTGAGGGCGCACTCAATCCCACTGTCCATGTCACCGACAAAGATGTTGAACAAGACTGGTCCCAACACCGACCCCTCAGGGACACCACTCGTTACTGGTCTCCTGCCAGACATCGAGCCATTGACCACAACTCTTTGTGTACAGCCATCCAGCCAGTTCTTTATCCACTGAATGGTCCACCTATCAAATTTATGTCATAGAATCATAGAATCATAGAATAGTTAGGGTTGGAAAGGACCTTGAGATCATCTTTCCAATTTAGAGACAAGGGTGTCATGCGGAACAGTGTCGAACACTTTGCATTAGTCCAGGTAGATGACGTCAGCTGCTCTACCCCTGTCCATCACTTCCATTGTCCCATCATAGAAGGCCAGCAAATTGGTCAGGCAGGATTTCCCCTTAGTGAAGCCATGCTGGCTGTCACCCACCACCTCCTTGTTTTTCATGTGCCTTAGCATGCCTTCCAGGAGAATCTGCTGCAAGATTTTGCCAGGCACAGAGGTGAGACTGACTGGTCTGTAATTCCTTGGGTCATCCAGTTTTTCCTTCTTGAAAATGGGGGTTATATTTCCCTTTTTCCAGTCATTGGGAACTTCACCTGACTGCCATGATTTTTCAAATATGATAGCCAGTGGCTTAGCAACTTCATTTGCCAACTCCTTCAGGTCCCAAGGATGGATTTCATCAGGTCCCATGGACTTGTGTATGTTTAGGTTTTTAAGATGGTCTTGAACCATGTCCTCTCCTACAGTGGGCCTAGGGTCTTCACTCTCACAGTCCCTCCGTCCACCTTCCAAGACGTGGGTGGTGCGGTCAAAGATTTTGCCAATGAAGACAGAGGCACCAAAAATTTACAGGTTCTACAACTCCCTAAGAGTTATTTACTCCATTTTTTTTCTGGATACTGGTGTCAGAATGGCCAGAGAGGAGCTGAAAACTGGCTTATTACATCTGTGGTTTTATCTGTCCCCCACATTGTTAGGTGTATCAGCTTTTATTATTCAATATTATTTGCCTTTGACATACTGCATTCTGAAAGTATATTTATAGAAATGTTATTAAAGAAGTGAATCTCTCATTGCTGAAAGTATCTTATGATGCTATTTTCCCCCTAATAATATCATAGCAAAGTGTTCGAACAGACAATTTTTTAGTAAGATAGAATGTAATTGATAATGTAGACTTACTTGATAGTGAAAAATGAGACTGTCACCAGCCCCCTGGAAAATCATTTTGGTAGAACAACCTTGCAACCAAAAGAAAAGAAATAACCCAATCCAGACAACTAGTGTCTATTAAAATTAGTTCACACACTGCTTGCCTATTCCATGCTCGTTTAACACTTACTTTTTGATTAGACCATCTTTGATCTCATTTGTCATTATAAAATCATTTGACATACTAATGTTTCTCTGAAAAACCAATAGATTGAAGTAATCAATAAACACACATTTCTTAGGACGGAATTCAGAACTCTTACTTGTTTTCAATAATAGCTTATCCCATATCTGCTTATACTATTGGGTTTTGTGCATCTCTGCTCACAAGGTTTTGTGAAAGGTTTTGAATAATTATTTTAATCTATTTGTTAATTAACAAAAATTAGTTCAGTAAGAAAAATGTTATAACCATCTTCAAACACATGAAGGTTACTAAAAATGTAGAGGAAAAACATAACTTACATTAGTGTATAAAGTCTTTATACACTAAAGGTATAATTAAAAGGAAGTACATTGAGGGTGTTTAGCAAGATAACCTAAAACTGAAAATATATTTCAGAAGAAGCAGAGAAAATCCCCTGATATGCATGTTTCTGCGCCATCAAAGTTAATGCATTTATATAACCATCTATACCCATTTTAAGATGTACCTGAGAAAGAGATGAGGAATAAATATGCTCCAAAGAAACATCTACATTAGTGAAACCAATCTATGCACATTTTAAAATGGACCAGAGAAGTTGATGAAGAATAAAAATGCCTTAGAGAAATGCCTGCATTAACAAATCTAAGTGGTATACCAAGGCTTTTCCACTTCTAATATTTGTGATTCTTTTGGTAGATCTCTAATTAAGCTGCTGATCCTTAAAATGCTTTGTGATAAAATAAGCTATAGTAAGCTAGCCTTTCTTAGGCTGGAGATGATTTTTTAAACACACAAAAGAAGAGCCAAGTCATGAAAGAATTTCTTTCTCTTTAGTAAACTTTACAATTATAAGCGATATCCAAGATACTGCTTTACGAGATGTCCTTCTAAGGAAGTATGTCTCATGAATAAAGACTAGAACCTTTTAAAACAATTCATTTCTTTTCCATGTATTTTGTTCAAGCCTGGCATTCTGGATGTAATGGTGTCTTGATTTCAGCAAATGTCATCCCACACGCATCAGGTTTACCAAGATAAACCTACATGTTGCATGTTCAATAATTCCTTGAAAATTACTATTGCTGACATTCAGTATGCTGCTTGACATGCTGACTGAAAACTCATTTTAAAATCGAGCTAAATAGCCAAACTATTGAGTGCGATAAAGAAAAGAAGAAACACTATCTTGCTGATTTTATACCAGCTTCATCTAATGTAAAAGGAGTAAATTTTGTAGGATTTAGTCAGTCATGTAGACAGTGGCCTTTTCAGTATTTTATACAAGGGCTTTGACAGAGCAAAGATATTAACATTCTAAAACGGCTGCCAAGCACACAAACTGGCAACTTTTCATGGTGTGTTTATGATCAATAAATGATTTCAAAGCTATCATGACCTGAAACAACATTATACTACTACTACAATATCTGCTGCAGCCTGTCACTGAAAATAGGCCAAATTAAGTCCTACCTATCTTTCTGTTCAAATGTGTGATTGTTCTTTAACAACATTTTGGTTTGGCCAAGCATAGGGCAATGGCAATAGAGAGACTGCACTGATTTTATTAAAGAAAGTATATTTGCTGAGAATTAGATGCCAACCTAGAGTGTGTGATACCTAAGCTGAGCTTAGAGCTTGTGTATCTTGCTCAGAGTGGGTTTTCTTGTTCTGTTGCTGCCTTTTAAAGCCTTGGAGCACACTTTGTGGATCAAGCTTTTTAAGTATTTTGAAGAGGTATCAGTGGTATTTTGAAAAACGTGTTGGTCACACAAAATTTGCCCTTTTTCTATACCAGTGGTTTTATATAACACCTCCCATATTCCAGGAGTTAAACTACTGTATGGGGAAAAATGAAGCAGAAGACGGCACTCATCACCTGCTTTATTGAAGATGTTCTATTCTGTAAAAAAGCACACCAACAAATAAAAAAAGAAATGGGGGTTGGGGATGGAAGAGGCAGAGCATTAACTTTGGCTCAGTGGATTAGCTTTTATCTTTTAAAATAAATCCTGTTTTCCTGGTCACTGCTACAAAAGCCAATTCTGTGTATTTTGTGTTGAAAAATTGTTGAACAACATTTCAAAAATATGATTATTTCAAAGACAGAAAAAAATTATTTTTGAATGGTTTTACTGTTCAATAATGTCTACTCAAATTATATATTTGGTTACTCCTGTAAGATTTTCTTTTCCAGTCAGGTTAATATAAACTAGGCTACAGGTAGTTATGGACATAGCAAAAGACAATACTTTGTCCACACATTTAAGAATATAAAATTTTTCTCTCTTCTTAAGCTTCCTTATGGCAGGATATAAAATTGAGAATTAACAACAAACTATTAATTTGGAATGAGTGGTTCTCCAGAAGCATAATGGTTATAAATTATATTATAACACAGGAACATTTCTATTCATTTGCTGCAGTTGTGAAAAAATGCTATTTACTTGACAGTCATTTAAAAAAATACCTTGCATTGAACTAATGAATTATAGAATTTTTTCTCAGATTTAATCAACCTAGATGAGGCCTGTGAATTGCTTTCACATTCTCAAAATGAATAATTTATCCCATCCAGCATATTTTGGGCTGATGTTCTGCTGCTCAGTCTTTGTAGCATCAAAGACTGGAAATTTTTTAGTATTATTTTTAGCCTTTATCTCTATTTATATTAGAAACAGTCTATGTTAAATGCACACACTCCTAAAGTGCTCTGAGTCTTGTTGCAGTGGGGAAAAAAGTAGTAATACCAAAGAAAAGGAAGGGAACAAAATCAGAAAAGGCACAAAAGCTGTGCCTCTACGAAACACAAATAGTCAACACTTGTGCTAGTTGTGGCAGGGAGCATGATATCTACTTTCTTCATGAGTTATAATGTGTGTGCTTGCTGGATGGATGACTGTGATCCGTATACCTCTGTCCTTGTGTAATCCTTTCAATCGTAGAATAGTTTGGGTTGGAAGGGGCTTTTAAAAGTCATCTAGTTCAACCCTCCCTGCAGTAAGCAGGGCAATCTTCACCTAGATCAGGTTGCTCAGAGCCCTTTCCAGCCTGACCTTGAATGTTTTCAGGGACAGAGCGTCTACCAGCTTCCAGTGTGTCTTACCTGGTATTCAGTGTACACAATACAGGAATTTTGGTCCATCTATCCACCCATTTTATCAAGTTGGACAGCCTATTTGATATTGGAGATCATGGAATATTAGAAAATCAGGCTTTCACTTACCTGATGCTCTTTGCCTTTAAACTCTTTACAGAAAAGGAAGTGTTAAGTCCCAGTTTCATACACAAGGATGCTCAGTCATGTTGAAGAGCAGCAACAGTTAATGGCCTAACCACATCACACAGAAGGCCAGATCAGGATAGTGTTGCTGATACTAAAAGAGCAAAGCAAGGACACTCAAACAGATTCTGCACAGACTGGGAGTGTGTCTCATACGGCTCATTAGCTTAGGCTCAGCACTCACTCTCACAGCCAGAGATTGCTCAGCAGGGAACCTTTAAAGTGTTTCTTCACTAGTCTACCTAGTGCATCCATGTTAGAGAGAACTTGATCAGCTCAGTCTCAGCATAACACGAACATGGATAAATTTCTTTATGTTCTGGAATATTCCTATGCATGTCTGTGATGTTCTCTGCATAATTGCTTTTGAAAGTGAGAATAGTTTGAAGTTCAACTCAGAGAAGCATTTTAGAGGTATAGAATCATAGAATCATAGAAGAGTTAGGGTTGGAAAGGAGCTTAAGATCACCTAGTTCCAACCCCTCTGCCACGGGCAGGGACGCCTGCCATTGAACCATGCCACCCAAGGCTCTGTCCAACCTGGCCTTGAACATCGCCAAGGATGGAGTGTTCACAGCTTCCCTGGGCAACCCATTCCAGTGCCTCACCACCCTCACAGTAAAGAATTTCTTCCTTATATCCAATCTAAACTTCCCCTGTTTAAGTTTTAACCTTTTACCCCTTGTCCTATCACTACAGTCCCTAATGAAGAGTCCATCCCCAGCATCCAGATGCAGAATAGGATGAGAATTTTTTAGTTATCTGGGTTTCTCAGCCTCTGGTTACCCTGATTAATGGAGAGCTCACTATACCTCCTTAGTCTTTGTAATATCAAAGACTGGAGGAGAATTTTGTTATTAGCTCTTCTTGCTGATCATTTAAATAGGAAGGATTGTCAGCTGCACAGACTCCTTAAAGACCAGTGTTAAATATTCTTAACAGGTCTTAGCCCTCTTAACCTACTTAGCATTTATAGTCTTCATTCCTTTCACCTCTTCTTTTTAATGTTTTATTTTAAGTGTTTAAAATAATCACTTCTGTCACAAGTTTCCATATACTGACAACTGTATGTTCCTTGGATAGCCTGAATGTTTTCCATGCTTACACACATACATATATATATATAAAAATTGACAAGGATTAAAGCATTCTTTTAAAATGACTTTGTTTTATTTTAACATTTATATAAAAAAATGTTATTACCACTATGGAAATTGTGACAAGATCAAAGTAGTTTATACTTCCCCTGAAATATAACAATGTTTCAGGTAGATTAAACCTTTGCAAAAAGTTAAATCAAATTATATTCTTTATACTCAATTTTTTGAGGGGAACGAAAACTCACTGAAGTGTAACAGCCTAATTAATTATGTAGTATGTTAATAATTTTTAAATTAAGAACACCTGTGATTTAACTCTAACATGCAATGAATGCGTTTGCAATTGACTATGACAAAAAGATTATGAGAGCTAAAAAAATTAGAAATATAAGAAACCAGTCACTAATACTGTGGACATTCATGCAGTAGTGGTGAAAAGAAGAATGGCGAGCCTGACTCAGAGAAAAGGGAGATGTCTTCCAACACTGTGGCATAGGGAAGGAGTAAACAAGTTTATATTACTGTTTTCCTGCACACAAGCTCCCAGCTTCTGGACAAATACTGTTTAGAGACTTTCTGAGACAAAAATTTAATCATGATCATCATATCAGTAATTATATTTAAAAATATTATTACATGCCACTTAGACATCTACTTTTTATAGCCATTTAATTATTTGCATGAAAAGTATCTTTGTAGTGCAAAGTGGATTTTACATTGTCAGAAAAGATATTTCTTTCTTTTAAGCCTCATGCGTCATCTGTTTTTGTTGTAAGAAATAATTAATAGTCCTTACTTTCCTTCTTTTTTGCAATCATCAACTTTTCCTAGGTTCTGAATCCTGGTTTGCTCAGCCTCTCTAAATAGAGTAGTTGTTCCGTATCTCTGAAAACACTACCTATCATTCCTAAGTCTATTTTATCTTATTTTGAGATATGAAAATTGCATGTAATAAAGAAGGTGTGAACATACCACATGAACAGTGGTATAATACTGTTCAATGCCCAGGTACTAGATCCTTTACTAATTATTTCCAAAAGCTTATATGTCTTTTTGATGGCTACTGTATGCAGAGTTGCTGTTTAATCTACATGTAGAAGAGATTTAGACCATTCTAAAATTGGCATACATTGCAGAAGGTGGCTTCCTTGCAGGTGTATCTTTACATATTCTTTGAGAGATCACTCTGGAATGTGAACTTTGTGCTTTTTTTAATTAAAGTTAGATCTGGTACATTGCTATGTCACATGTGGATGAGCTCTAGGTACAGACCATTCTCAAAGTTGCATCACTTCTTTTCCTCATGTAACCCACTTTCCTGATCACATCATTGCTCTCACACTTACTTAGTCTGATTGATGTTAAGGAGTAGTAGAACTCAGGTTTCTCACATTCCATGTCCTCTCTGCACCTTTTCTTCAGGTTCAGCACCAGTCAATTTACTTCCAAATAGTAGTGGTTAAATGACGTGTGCTTTCTCCCAAAACCTTTCTAGAGGCAGAAACGCAACCTGAACAGATGCGATAATACATTCTTGTGGCCATGGAAGGGCTGGGAACAGTCTGTGCAGTTTAGAAACACTATGAGGCAAAAATAAAACAAGGTTTTCCGATATACAGACAGATTTTGGGATACTGATCCAAGTAATCATGTGTGAATCTCACTGTAGCTGTGTAAAACTGAATCTGTCTGGAATATGGTATCACATATTTCCAGTCCATAGAAAGACATCCAGAATCAGAGTGTCATCTATAATAATAGCATGTGATAAAATATTAATTTCTGCTTGCCCATAGTAATACAATAGGCATTTCCAGAAGATGAAGACTTTTCTTAGTGTCTGATCCAGTAACTTTTGTTTGAAAGAGAATATATTGCAGTATATCAAACTGAACTCTCACATTTACCAGAGATACATAAAAAATAGAAATGTAGCACATCCTGCACAATCTGAAATGAACGTGCTGCAAGTGTAGCAAGCAAAAGCTCATAATAAGAAACTGAAACTCTATTTTCAATATACTTGTGTCATATCATATAATATTTAACTAGAAACTCGAAAGTGAAGGAGGCTTTAATGTGGGCTCATAAATCAGATTCTTGCACCTCATAAAGAAGTCTTGTAAAAATTGAGTTGAGCCACACAGTGGATAGTAGCACATTACACAGTAAAAAATCCTTTTTGTCTTTTGTTTCCAATGGTGACATTTTGAGAAGGTTTGCAATTTCATATGTGGTAGGAGAGGGAAGACAAAAATCTGTAATTTTGTCCTAGATCTATTAGTGATATAAACTATAAAAGAAGCCAGTATAGACTCTTACTTGCAATGGTCATATTCCAACATGGAAAATCAGACTCTCGGTCACAGTGGTGTTCTATTCTGAAGACCAGCAGAACCTCGTTTTTGGCAGTAGTGGTGTGTTCGCTATGGTATATTTATATACTATGAGTTATTGGCTCCATGTATGACTTGGTACTCTTTTTTAAGTTGAAAAGAGTTAAATATATGTTACAGAAGTTTCAAGTGAAATAATGAGGTTAGAATAATATTACCTACACTATATTGTATTTTTGCAAATATTTTAGAAAGCAAGCTGGTATTATTATCCCAACATTACAGAAAAAGAGGCCCTGAGAAGAGTATAAACATACCTAAAGAGATCCAGCAGTAGAACAGCAGTCTCCAGTGTCTCAATATATTGCTCTGTCATCTTTCATAGCAAGGCAGAAGGTGTCTGAGTTGGTGCAGAGATAATAAAGCCAATTCTATAAAGTGCTATGTGACTTTAGGAAGGAATTTAACCATGCTTTAGTCCTGTTCTCATGGAATTAAATATAAGTTACTTTGACTAAGAGGAAGCCCGATGGAAAGTGTGTCAAAAAAGCCAAAAGGTAAAAATATGCCAAGTAGAGAGGAAAAGTACTGCTGGATATTTTAACTATTACTGTTCAATATAATAAAAGTGAAAATATTATGGTTGTTTTTCTATGTATGGTTATTATTTCTCATTGTTTTTGCCTGTATCTGGTACCAGTTTCTAATTTGTGCATCAGGGTTCAGTCCCCATTCTCACTTCATCTAAATCCTATCAAAGCACTATATACAAAAGAGCTAAAAGATAACAGCACTATATCACACTGTTTCAGAAGTACTTCTGCATCTATCACCTTGAGATTTCTTCTTTATATGAAGAAGATACAGCTGTAAATTCTGCTGCAAGAAAATGCATGAAGATAGACAGAAATGCAAAGAAAACTCTTTCTGAACTACTAAAATTTAATAAACAAAAGCTAACTGCATGAGACTGCTTTTGATTAACAGAATACTATGACTAGTTGTACAGCAAGCAATTAAGAATTATATCTTAGAGACATTAGTTTAAGATAACAGTATTTACAATGGCTTTTGGTTTTTTTTTTTTTTTTTTTCTGAAATTTTTGAAAGTGAGTATTTTTTTTTTCACACCACATAGTTAAAACTAGCAAGGATTTGATTTCTTTAAAAATACAAATTACAAACCCGCTTTTTTTTAAAGGTAATATTAAAAATAGTTCAGAAAGATGCCATTCCTGTTTAGGAAAAAAAAAAAGAAAAAAGAAAAAGGATAAGAAAATGTGTTTACACGTCTTGAAAGCTGGAAATACCCTGATGCTTTCTTCAAAAAAGCAAGAAAACAATGAGAAAGCAGTCTGGAAACCAATGACATATTCAGCTAAAACCAGTGTGAATCTGGAAGGCAAGAGTTCTGCAAAATTTAAGAATTAATGAAACAAATTCCACAAAAAAAAAAAAGAAAGTTCCTGTTCTGTGAGTTTAAATGCACCAAATAACTCTGAATTCCTTCAAGGTTTACTAGGGTAGAATGGTATTCACACAGTAATAAGATTCTAGCAAAGCAAAGTTGAAGCAGCAGTACCAAAATCATGTCCAACAGATAATGTATGGAAAAGTCTTTTCCAAAGAGAGAGGTAGGACTAAGTATCCAGTATCACAGTATGTTAGAGATTGGAAGGGACCTCAAAAGATCATCTAGTCCAATCCCCCTGCCGGAGCAGGAACACCTAGATAAGGTTACACAGGAATGTGTCCAGGCGGGTTTTGAATGTCTCCAGAGAAGGAGACTCCACAATCCCCCTGGGCAGCCTGTTCCAGTGTTCCATCACCCTCACTGAGAAAAAGTTTCTTCTCAAGTTTAAGTGGAACCTCTTGTGTTCCAGTTTGTACCCATTACCCCTTGTCCTATCATTGTTTGCCACTGAGAAGAGCCTGGCTCCATCCTCGTGACACTCTCCCTTTACATATTTATATACACTAATAAGGTCACCCCTCAGTCTCCTCTTCTCCAAACTATAGAGACCCAGCTCCCTCAGCCTTTCCTCATAAGGGAGATGCTCCACTCCCTTTATTTAATTAAGATACTCCCTTGATTTAATTAAGAACTGACAAACAGCACCTTTCACATATGGCTATGCATGATAATATACTGTAGGCAGGGACCTTATTGTGACCAAATTTAAAGCTCATTAAGGTCGATGAAGTAGTTTCAGAGTGACTTCATACTTGCTACCAGAGATGTGCAGATCCCCTTGAAGTCACAAATTTAAAAACTAATAGGACAAGTTGCTAATTTACTAAAGCTGTCATTCCTTACTGCTATACCTGGAGCTATTTTATACTTCATTGTTGTTTTTTTTTTATCCTAATTTATGATTAATCTAACATATCAGAATATCCTTTTTGCAGGTTTCTTGTGGGTTCCGCAGGAAATGCTGATATGTTCATGGCCAAGCACTTGCTTTAACCAGTTTATTCAGCATTCTTCACATCTAAGCACTTTCAGAATTAAGTGATTTGTTGGCCTGAATGTTAATGTTGTATATACTTGAAGCAGAAAATCTGCATTTAGTTCAGCAGTATCAGTATGTAGGTACTGAAGCAGAAGGTAGAAGCAGCATGTGCACCCATGGAGAATAGTGCTTTTGCAAACAGTGTCACATTTTTTTGAAAAATACATCTGTTTTGCTCAATTGACATTCCATGATACTGCAATTATGAGCCATATGTGAGTGTGGTAATTTAGGAAGATAAATTAACATTTTAAAATCAAGACTTGGTGATGTTTATATCATTGTGCAACAGCTTCCATAACGATTGAAGACGGTGCCCTTACTTTTAGGATAAGATCTGTCCTAATTGCTATTAGATGCACTAAAAGAACTGTACAGAGGCTGTACTGCAACACAAATACCCTGAAGGAGTCCTGGTAAATACAGAGTCTGTGTTCACGGCATGGCCTCTGCTGGGCTTGAGTATGCTTGTGTTGCTAGCGTAGTCACAAATCAGGCACCTCCCCATACTTGAGAAAAGAAAGTTTTGTCTTTACTTTGCAAATAAGACTATCTATTTGGAATTTTAAATAAAGAATAAATCAGGTATTCTAATCCTGTTACCGTATAGGAGAAGGAAGCATAATATCCCCTCCAATGTAGGTCATCAGCATAGATATTTTTATCCTACTTTGTATTTTGGTTTAAATACTGTTTGGGTTTTGGTTTTGCGGTTTTTTGTTTTACTATTTTGGTGGGGATCTTTTTCACAATAATGAGACAACATAATAAGTCTGCATTATAGAGCAGGCAAGTAGAACATTTAAATTATCATAAATAAACAGGGAGGATGAAACCATCATTACAGAAAAATGAGAGTAAACACAAGCCTAAAGTTTTTCATCAGTTATTTATTAAGGTGTCATTTATTTTCAAAAAACTAATTTGAGCTAATGCAAACGTATGAGTCATGCACAGTGGGTTAAATTTCTTCACTCAAACTTCAATTAAAAGATGTAAGACATCTTAATCCAGGGCTATATTTTCTACCTTTTTGAACACACAGATACCTTTCTGTGTCTATGAAATTCTTTCTCACTGTAGTTTTCTACCAGCTGTGAAGCCAGCATGTTCTGGGTATGGCCAGAACTTGGCTTGCATTACGTCCATTTCCTCATTGAAGTACCAACCTCCATTGCTGTATCAATAACAATTGAAGATGAAGGCATTTATAGATGAAATTTCCTCATATTAGGAATTCACAATCTGCAGCTCAGGAGCACTTGATGCCTGATCTTTAGATGAAGCTCAAAGTCAAGGTAATGTATTTTCCTGACAGTAAAGTATTTTCAAATACATAAGTAAAAGTTGATGCCCTCTGTATGAAACAAAGTGTAAGGACACGGAAAATCCTTCTTTTTTTCTGCCTTGACGTTAGCCTCCTTTTCTGTACGATGTCTCGAATCCAAATTTCTCTCATCCCACTGAAAGCCAGCAGTACCACCTCAAAGTCTTGTTGTAGAAAGGATGTTAAGACAGGATATGTCCATGAGAATAACAGGCCATGAGAATTACAGTGCAAGCACAAAGGTTTACTGGTGTGGGCTATATCTAATGGTGTACATCGACTCCAAAAATGAAAGTTAAATTAGAGAAAAATTAAAAACAGGACGAGAGAAAGTGGAAAAGAAAATGGAAACCCCTCTCCATCTGATACAAAGAAGAAGCAATGAACATGCCAAACAAGCATGTTTTCCTGGACATCTCCTTGTGTAGTGACAGTTCCAGTGACGGTTTTCCTATAGTGACTATACATTTTTTGTCAGGAGTCATGCAAACTCCTTACTGGTTGCTCCTGCTCACGATGCTATTAGTCTGGCTGGAGAACCCTGTGGCCAGGGGTATACGTTGTGTGGAGATAGGTTGTTAAAAGTCATGCATATGCATTATTGGGTCACTTAAACCAAAAGCTACAATGGAGGGAAGATGTGACTTTCATGCCAGCGACAACTTCCTGTGAGAACTTGCAGTAATATCAGTATCAGGGTTTGCAGGTACAAGGCCATGAGAATAACAGTGCAAGCACAAGAATCAGAAGACAAAAATACTCCCACAGAGTCTCTGGGAAAACACTGCCACACACTTGAAAGATTACAGTGCTGCAAGTTAGACTACCAGAACTGAAGATAATTGAAGATTGAAGGCCCTTAGTGTTTCAAAGGCTAAGCACCCGATGCCCCATAACTGCAGGTGGTGAGGTAACTCTTGACATTCCTGCATATGTGGCATAGAGTACACCTGCCATGCTAACTTATGGGGTCTTGTCAGCCCAGAGTCTCTGAGTTCAGATATTTTCCACATTGCTCCCTACTGAAAGCTCATTTGAAGGAGGATAATCTTAACTCCCCTGTTACAAACTGATTGTGGATGTGATGTGGAAAACAAAGTGGAAAAATTATGCCTTTAAAACAGATATGGGTTAATTGGGACAGTATGTAGCTAACAATAAGCTTTTGTCTGTATAATTAAGTAATAGTACAGGAAATGCACCAGAACACTACCACTGAAGTCTGAAAAATAGTTCTTTATTCCATTTGCTTTCTTTCAGATCCTATTGGCCAGCATATACCTGCCTGCTAGGTGCCTATTTACATTGCAATAAGAGATTTTTCTTCCTGCTACTTTGCAGTTGAAGAAGTTTGTTGCTGTCACAATAACCTAATAGTTGTTTTAGCTTTTGCACAAATTAACCCTTCAATGGACATATGGGAAATGGATCTAAGCTGGACATTTAGTTTTGAAAGGGCTTAAGCCTAATGGCTGCTCCTATAGTGATAGTCAGAAAATACTACTTTTTTGCCTGCTGTGGACAGCCAGCTGGCAGTCCCTCGCACACTGGAATTTCAATGGACTTCTGGCAACTGTTTCCTACTTATCCCTCAAAGGAGTGGCACACCGTCTTACAGTGTCATTTAGTAATAGTTGTTTCTTGCATAATGAGCAACATTGACAGGAATATTTGCAAATTCTTACGTATTCTGGCATCCCACTGGTAAAACTTGTAGATTACCACCAGTTTGAAAGAGCTTCAAACAAGATGGTAATTTTTACATCTTCCAGCCTTGATATGTAGAAAACCAAAAGTAACCTGCTTATCTTTGTGATCTCTTTTGAAAAGTCACTATTTACCAGTAAGAAGTGAACAGCGGGCATAATCCTTCATGCTTCAGTGACCAGTTCTCCTAAGAAGGATGTATTTTACTAAAGAATCATAATGACTTTTCAGATATTTCCATACTTGGCTCAGGAAAAGGATTGAGTGTACATATACATACTACAGCGTATGTGCAATAAATACATACTTGGTCATATGCATGATATGGAAAAAAATCAGTAATTTACCAATATGCTTGTTAAGAAGTCCAGATATTTGGCTAATCTTTTGACAATTTTAACATAATCCCTTATTTCTGGACATGTCTGCTCATGTCAGTCTTTCAGTTATGATTTAAACTATGAGTACAAAAGAAGGAAATGTTAAGGTCTATCAGCACAGGGAAGACATGATTTGCAGTCTACGTACACATCAAATAAGAGGTGTTCCACTATCAAGTTATTGTGGAGTGGTCTTTGGCATGAACTGGACTCTGAAACTGTGAGTTGTCACAGATTTTTTCTGGTGTGTGTTTCTTACCTCGAGTGAATATCACATTACATAGGCATGGTCCTGTGGGAGGATAAAGAAAGGAAGCGAACTATTTGTCTAATTCCTCATCTAGCAAAGCTCCCTATACAAGTTTATTAATATTTCATTGTTTTTTAGCAGAGCTCTTTTCACACTTCTGTGTTCTCTCTTATTTACAACTGAGGAACACGGGCTCTTTTATGTTATTCACTAACAGACATTTATTTGATAAATGCTGGTGGCTGTTGGTTTTTTTCATGTAAAACTTCTGTGCTGCAAAGACTCTGTTGGCCACTCGGTTGAAGGGTGTTAATGCAACAGGAGGAATACTTGAAAGTGTCTATTTCCCATCTGCATCCAAGGCAAACGGGTTGAATCCATATTTGAATACAATGAAGCAAATCTGTTCCGTTCATCATAAGAAGAAATGAGACATATTTTATCTCAGGACCACGTAGTCTACTGAGTAGATGGAAAGAAGTAGCCTTGATCACCATGTAAGGCACAGGGAGTCATTGGTTTAGGTATTCCGAGCACTAAGAAACTCACTAAAGTTTATCAAGATTGACCTTGGTAAAATCACAAGTGAAGCTGTATATGACAATAATAATATATGCCTTGCACTTTTTTTTTTTTTTTTTTTTTTTTTTTTTTTTTTTTTTTTTTTTTTTAATAAAAGCTGTACTGGTAAACAATGCTTCCAATGGGTTTTGACTTCTGTAATAAGGCAAAGATACAAGTAATCAGAATTCCAGCTCAGGTGGATATGTCTAGCCCTAGAAATGCAATTTTCATTTCACATTGCTTTTTTTATCAGTTCATGTTAGTTTTGTGTCTGCCTTTTGTCACTGTGTTAATAAGCAGCATTATTTCAATGTTGGTGAATAACACTGCATGCTTTTAAACGAATCATACCTATGATACACAGGACTACTCTTGGCTCACTCTTAGCTCATTCAGATAGTGACCAGAATGAAAACTTAGCCTTGGCTGACCAAGCGTGCTAATACATCATAGCTCAAAGGACTGTGAATACTCAGGACAGACATGCAGTCAGCAGTGTGTATGCAGCAGCAGGAAGCAAATACCTTCTAGCAGATATTTTTCTAACTAACTCAGTAATATTAAAATGGCTGTTTTATTCACATGCTAATCTTCACATTAAGACATTTTCTTCATCATTCATTTAATTTCATAGTGCCAATTCCATACATGAGTCTTATTAATCAAAACAAAACCCCCATCAACCTTGAACTATGTATTTCATAATCAACCAGCAGAACTCTACTGCATGTGTTCATCTTGTCTAAATGCTAAACTAAACACAAAACTTCTGTTCTCTGACTTCCAGGAGCTACGCTGAGCAGTGGGGGTTTCAATTAAAAACCACAGGAAAGGAAAGGAATATGTCAATAAAACCACAGACTTGTAAGTACTGCATACTAGTTTGCAAACAAACACAGCAAGCATTCTCTGAGTATGAGTCTATTACTGTAAATTTAGACCGAATGCATGATGTTGAAGGTGACTGTCCCAGCATGATCTTACTTCATTTCATGTATACTGAAATGCTCTCTAGCTTTACATTCAATAGCTTGATCTAGTCAGTCTGTACTGAGACTAAACAGAGGAAAATGCCATGAAGAGGAGAATTTCTTCAGCCAAATTAACAGTGTTTTGTTCTATTTCAAAAGAAAATGGGAACTGTAAAGGAGAGAGTAGAAGGTGAAAAAAAAAAAAAGAATGTCATGATTCGATTCTAAGGCAATATCCTATGTGAGATTTTAAATGTAGACATCACTTGAATAGAAATGTAAATGCCATGATTTGCATTATAAAGCTTTGTTAAATAATAACTGTCACTAGAACAGATTATGTTGATGATTAATTAGTTACAGATTGGGTATAGTCACTTTTTGAAAAGGTTGCATTAGTGATCACATACTTTATAGTGAGGAAATCTTGAGTAAGAAAGGTGAAGGTGAAAAACATTTCTAAACAATTTAGAATTCATAGGAAAATATATACTCTAATGCATTTTTTAAAGTACAGTGCACCCTACGGTGCTTTTATTGCTCTCATATTAAAGAGATGCCAGTAAGAGAAAAACAATGTAGTTTACCTAATTAAGTGAGCAAAATGCAACTTAAATTTACAGAAGGTTAATGACTAACATTAAATGTATTGGCTTCACATTATGTTTGAACTGTTAATAAAGTGAACTCTCTGACTGCTGAAGTATTACAATTATTTCCCAGCTAATAAAGAAATGAAAAGGGGAAACCCAGTGACAGAAAAAGTGCACAAGTACTCAACTGATTTTTTTCCACTTCAGCAGTCATTTCTTTATGCAGCCCTTTCCTAAACAGTAAAAAAAACCCATGAGGGATAGAAAGGACTTCAGCTTTGAAAGCTGATGTTGAGTTTCTGAGGTTCTATGTAGAGGCTGAGCTACTGATTTAATAGAGATTTTCAAAGGTGCTCAACACTGACCTAATTCTGCTGCTTTTAGAATCTCTTGGTATTTACCAATGTCTTCAACAGGACTGGAGTCACACAAAAGCTGAACACTTTTGAAAAGTATGGGTTTCATCTTATGTACAAAAATGCAAAAGGCTATAGGTAATACAGAATTATGTTTGTATCCTATCTGAAAATTACAGTGGGGACATGTTCTAAAAATTTTTCATATATTTAGATTTTTTTTAAATTGTGAGCTGCTCTGTCCAAATCAATGGGAAAGTCTTTGCAGGACATCTTAAATGTCAACACACCATATAAATACAAACAGGTGCCTGACAGTCACTGAAAATTAGAGCCGTGCAATGTATGGTTTAAGATTACATGGGCTCAAGAATGTGCTACCATAATCCAAGGAGTAGTTGCTATTTTATGACTGTGAAGCCTACCTATTTGAAGAGGTGATGCTGGTGATTCTGGGCTAAATCCTATTTAATCTGGTTTCTATAGATGTTTGATGCCAAGAGGGGAGAGGCCAGGCTATAAGTATGGTAACCAGGTGAGATGACAGAATATACACCTATGTCAGTTCAAAGGAAGAAAAGTGCCCACTCTACCTAACGGTAGAGCTATTAATGTGTCTCAGTGTGGATGTCACAGTGTGAGTTCTGATTTGATGCTGAAGTCTGCCCTTAGCTGATTTAACTGAAAATAGCCAGATCAATTTAGTCTGATGCCAAAGATAACAACATATGATGGTAACTGGATCATTCTCCTGTGTCCTCTTAGTTAGAGGAAATTAATTTATCCTAAATGTATTAATGCAAAGAGTCATCTCAATTCAGAGGGATCTTGGCAGCAGGAAAGGGGCCGCAGAGCCTTAATTAACTCCCAGCACTCTACCCTGAGAACTCTCTCTCCACATACCTTCCCAAAAAACTTTATAGCTGCTGTTACTTTCTTAGTTCTCAGGTTTTTCCCACTGAATAAGTATAAAAAGAAGGGCAGGGTGAAGGTCTGGGAAAAGAGATCAATAAGATTTTTAAGTGGAAGACAGCAGAGATGAAGGAAGAAGGAAGAGGAAAGGAATGTTAAACGTAAATGGGTGGTCTGAAGAATGTATTAGTCTAATAGCTAGAGACATGGAAAGTTTACAAAGCCTGCTTCAATTTGGGAATTGTGATTCAGCTACAATTTAATGTGTATTCTATAGAACACAGAGGCTTATATCCTACAAGGATGCTCGGGAGAGACTCTTCATCAGGGACCCTGATGCCCAGACAGGACAAGGGGTAACGGGTTGAAACTTAAACAGGGGAAGTTTAGATTGGATCTAAGGAAGAAATTCTTTACTGTGAGGGTGGTGAGGCACTGGAATGGGTTGCCCAGGGAGGTTGTGATGCTCCATCCTTGGCAGTGTTCAAGGCCAGGTTGGATGAGGCCTTGGGTGACATGGTTTAGTGTGGGGTATCCCTGCCCATGGCAGGGGGTTGGAACTAGATCATCTCAAGGTCCTTTCCAACCCTAACTATTCTATGATTCTATGATTCTTCCGTTGTGTTTTTGGTTTCTGCACATGGTAAAGGTGTCAATATATCAATGTAAAATCCTATCACTGTATACAGAGGTGTGTTAAAATATACCTCTTCCAGTTTTAGATCAGCTCCTTTATGTCCAGCTCTGAACTCCTCACTCAGTATGGTCTGCTGTTAACACACTGCTGGTAGAGATAAGTGCTAGACTACAGGGTAGTTTTTGGAAACCTCATTTGGCTTTGTTTCTTGTAGTTTTGGACAGGCTGATGCTTAACTGGCATAATTCTTAAGGGTGTGAAATGTTAAAAGTTTTCTCTGTCTTCCATTAAACTTAGTGGAAAATCTCGCATCAACTTAAATGAGAGTTGAATTAGGCTTTTTGAAATAATATGCAAAAATAACTATTTCCACTCTTTGTCATACACCTTCTTTCTCAACTGACAACTGACCCTAGAAGGTATTGAGTATTCTGTGTAATTATTGAGTGTAAACAGCTACAGTTCAATATGCTAAGCTCCTTCAAGAATTTTCCATCTCTTTGGAGGCTTAAATCCTTGGTTTACCTACTTCTCACTCTCAAAAAGAATAAGCTAAATGTTAATAACAGACAATTAAAACAAAAAGAAATATGAAAGGAAACATTAACCGCAGGAGTTTTATACAGTGAAAGATAGATGAATTTGGTAGTAACCAGCAAGATAAATGAGAGATACAAAACCCCCATGTCATATTCTGAACTTTACATACCAAGTGTAACATCAGTCATTTCCTTTGGTTGGCAAAAAATTTATTTGAGATATATGAAGATATCCCTGCAGAAGATGACTGTAAAAGATCATGCTAAACAAAGAGTGCAATGTCAATTAATTAATTTTAGTTTTATCAACTCACTTTTATTGGTGCATTCACTGTAATTATTCAACAAATTTTTGGATGACAGCTCTGATGAGTGAATGATAATGAATACGTATGTACCTCTTAGGAATCTAAAGCACAAAAGGTTTTAGCAGGTAGTGTGCTTTAATAATCGGAAAGATACCTTGAACGTCCAAGAATGTGTATACAATGTGTCTTAGAGTTCAAAGAACTTGTGCAGATCTTTGTGCAGAGTTATCAGATTGCTTACATATTATATAGCTGCATACTTGTACGTAATTACAGTTCTTTCCTTTTCATTTTATTGTTTCCTTTTCTTCCTTTGCTTCCTTTCCTTGTGTTCTCAAGGGATCTTAAAGTTATATACATGAAGGTGTGAAACAAAGCAGCAGGTTCCAGAATTATGAAGAAAATATGGAAGGACCATGAAGATAGCTTTAGCTATCTTCAGTATGTGAATGGGCTGGTTACCTGAAACTCTGTGGTATATATCCCTCCAAATACTGCTAAATTTCACTCATTCCACATTTTCAGGTGTATTTTGTGGTACTATAATGGCTGTTCTTTGCCTCTATGTTGCAGTATAATGAAGACAACTGCCACCAGGGTCCATTCAGAAGTGCAATTGCCTTTTTATTTATCATATATCAGTTCTGCTACTCCTGATCTTGTGAGACCCCATTCTGAAGTCCAGCATGGGCTGTCAAAATTAGTCTTCTGAGACATACCATGAAGGCAATCCCAAAGACTTACTGAACATATAAATGCCAAGCTAGAAATTCAGAGCAAAACAGTCTTTTGGTTAGAATATCTTTTTTAAAATGGAGCCTCCTATTGCTGTCTTTTTAAGCTAAACCTCTTAAAATTAGAATCTATTCTCCTTGAATTCAGGACGGGTAAATTAATCAAAGATTTTTTTTTTTTTTTCTCTGTAAAATTTCCATGCCCTTTTTTGTGAGTGAAGTTACAGTGATAATTAACAAATGTAGAACTATGTATAAGCAAATATATAATTCATACGAACGTAAGTGGTCAGAGCTAGGGATTTCTTTTTCTCTCATTCTTTATAAATGAAACAGAGATTCTATCTTTTTAAGCCTTCTTGCTCTTCCTTATTTCACAAATGAAGCACTTCTTAAATAATATCAAAATGACATAAGCTTTGAAAACTTTCATTTTATATTTTTGGCTGAAACTGTCCTTTCGATTTTTTTTTTTTTTTTTTTTCCTAAAATCCTTGTACCACTATTTGGTAAATTTACCCAGCTGTATAACTTAGTCTTGCATTGCTTTTGTAAAGTATGTAAAATGTTCTGAAGCTGTAAAATGTAACATGAGGTCTCATTGTTATTCATCTGTTTTGATTTCAGATCATTTCCAATTGCCTTCCACTGACTTTGAATGTGACTTCAGCTTTTGCTGGCTGTAATTTCTCTGCAAAAGCAAAAGAGGAATAATAGGAATAAGCAGTGTCTGATAGTCTACACAGGCACCTCTAGGCCTACAGACAAATAAGTATTAATCATCAGTATATTTCTGTTTGCACATATGACCCAAATAACTCTCTTGTCCATTTTATAAGCTTAGCTCTTGTAAATTAATCTTAAATTGGAGTGAGTGCATATTAATTTTTTATATTGGTTAGTCGAAAGAAATTTTTTTTTCCAAGCACATTAAATGTATATGTGGTATGTACTTCAGTGATGGTTATGATTAGTGGCTGCAATTACAAGATCTCATTCTGAGATCAGTCAAAATTATTCTGGATTCCAGGGCTAAAGCATGCAAGAGTGTCTAATATTTAAAAGTTAAAAAACTGTGGGATGGGAATACTGCCTTGTTCTGCTCACATTTTCTATGTGTAACTATTAAAGTGGTTTCTTTTATAGATGAGTTTCTATGCAAATACTGCTTTAACTACCTACTGGAAACATACATAAATACTCTCCTTATTTACAGGAAGGTGCAAATTTTTTCTACCGTCAGCAGAGCAAAATCTCTGCTATGAATAACTTCCAGTAATCATTACTGGACCTGAGTTTGCCCAGTTTAGCCGGATTAAGTTATTTTTATGTATCTTTTGTATCTCGCTTGTTCAAGTTATGTAGCTAGGAAAGCCAGCATGCCAATTTTCCACTCTAGGAATAGTCTGTGTGTCTGAGTAAAACAGAGCTTTGCAAATACGATGAAAGCAAAACTGAAAAAATAGATGTTGGTCAACACCTGTGCCACAGAACTTTAGAGCTACAGTCATATAAGTAGTCTCACATTCCACTTTAAATTCCAAAGTAAAATCAAGAAAACAAAAGTATTGTATGTATTTACATTTTAAATTCTGTAATCATGTTATTATCTGAAACTAATACCATGCTGTTAAAATTTAGATAAAATGTCCTGCAATGCATACAAAATGTTCATTTGTTGAAGGTCATTAAGTTAATTTCCTGGGAACAAGATTAAATGCAAGGCATTTACATAATCATTAGTTGTGAGGTGTAGAATAGATAATTAAATATTCCACCACATTAATTTATATTTAATTAACTGTGCTTCCATGATCCTTCCGCCTGAATATTAATATTGTGTAAATAAACAATTAAGATGCATGCTTTGCAAAAGCTTTATTGTAAAAGATGTGATCAAAGAAATTCTATGAAATCTACTTAATTAATAAACCCTTAAAATTTTGTAAATCAGAGTTGTAGATCTTGAAAGTTGCTAAGTAGCTCCAAGTACTATGAGTTTTAACACTTTAATTCTTCAGGAGTTCAGTGTCTCATGAGTTGTCATAACAAACTTCCAATATTTTCCACTACTAATATTTCCTGCCTTTCATGACCTCTTATTTATATTGGTTAACATACATAAAAACTGGCAAAGCATGCAGAATGAACTTTAGGTTAAGTTTGGAAAAGACAGTAAAGCCATAGGAAATTCATTAATATAATATTTTCTACTAAAGAAATACAATTGCAAAGCTCTTGTTTTCATATTGAAGGGATATAATTTGAAAGCACTCAGGCCGTATCAGACAATATCAGAAAAAAACTCTTTTTTTTTCCTTAGAAAAAATATGTTCTCATCAGAAGCATTTTCAGCTGTGTACATACAAGAACAACATACAAAAGTGTGAACTGAAATTTAAAGCATGTTTCATTTCATGTAAATGTAGCTTATTCATTACTATTGGCTTATAAAGACTTATCCGATACTGTCTCCTGTTATTAGTAGAAATACCCCTAGGAATTACCCGCACTCTAATATAGCACTCACAGATGCATGAAGTGGAATTTTGACTAACGAAAAAGAAGTATTGTAGCACGACAACATGGAACAGATACTTGTGGAAACCTATCTGTCTGAAAGGGAGCATGACAAAAAAGGAGACTGTCCAGCAGACTCATTAGTACCTTTAAGATTTGTAATTACAATAGTATAAGATGCAGATGGGACTGGTGTTTTTTTTTCCCAGATTAATTTTAAAACCTGTTTGGGGTGACAGTTACTCAGAATAAAAGTTGGAAGTTTTGATAAAATATGATGATATTATACAGAAGTGTACTGTGTAATACATGACACTTGATTATATCAGTTATGAAAAGTGGTGGCGTAGTAAAATGGTGTTTTCTCTACGTCAGGAGAGAGACAGAAGAGACACATTGTGATTTGTGAAGGCTGAGTATTGCTAGTTGAGATTTTAAAAAGTGTACTCCCTGAAAATATCAGGTTGAGGTGATTTACGGGTGTTAGACAATCTTACTCCTTTTTGTGGCAGCTTGAATAGGGTCATGAAGGTAAGGAGGAAAAAGAATAATGAATATCTCGATAAATTGTAAGTAGGTAGCTGGCATAGAACAGGTGAAAGCTGTGGTAGAAATTGAGAGTATCCATTAGTAAAAGCACACCACAACATGCATGCTGCTGGCTAGTTGAAATAAAAGTTAGGAAACAGAAAGCTGTTAAAGACAAAGAAGGATAAGATTGTTTTTCAAACCACACATGAATATAAATGTAAGTGCAGTCAATATAGTCTCATTAAATAAAACTTGAAAAACAGAAAAACAGTTAAAAGCTAGGCTCACAGCTGATGTGAAGGTGCACAGTTGATATCTGACATTTTTGCCTAGTAAGAGGAAACTAACACTGACCAACTTGCCAGAATAACAACATCTCAGCAAAAACATATAGGATTAACAGAATGGTGTCATAATCCTAATTGATTTTGGTGGATACTTGCAAAAGTAATGCTGTGTAGTCTGAACATGTAGCTTTTCAGTAGGATCATTTTGTTTTAATACAAATGAATACTGCCATTTCTAACTCTGTTGTACTTGTTCCACAAATTAACTGTTAACTCATGTAAAGACTCATTGTCAAAGTAGAAGAAAAAAAAGCTATTTTCGGTGTTTTTTTACAAGTAGCTGGGGGATTGGAACTAGGTGATCTTTAAGGTCCCTTCTGACCCAAGCCATTCTACGGTCCTATGATAACTCTTGATAAATGAATGGACAGCAATTTTTTGCCGATGACACCAAGCTGTGTGGTTTGGTTGATACGCTGGAGGGAAGGGATGCCATCCAGAGGGACCTCGACACACTTGTGAGGTGGGCTGATGACAACCTGATGAAGTTTAACCATGCCAAGAGCAAGGTCCTACACCTGGGTCAGAGCAATCCCAGGGACAGCTACAGGTTGGGCAGAGAAGAGATTCAGAGCAGCCCTGTGGAGAATGACCTGGGGGTGTTGGTCGATGAAAAAATGAACATGAGCCGGCTGCAGTGTGCTCCTGCAGCCCAGAAAGCAACCGTATCCTGGGCTGCATCAAGAGGAGCGTGACCAGCAGGTCAAAGGAGGTGATCCTGCCCCTCTACTCTGCTCTCGTGTGACCTCACTTGGAGGTGTGTGTGCAGTTCTGGTGTCCTCAACATAAAAAGGACACGGAACTGTTGGAACAAGTCCAGAGGAGGGCCACGAGGATGATCAGGGGACTGGAACACCTCCCGTATGGAGACAGGCTGAGAAAGTTGGGGCTGTTCAGCCTGGAGAAGAGAAGGCTGTGTGGAGACCTCATAGCAGTCTTCCAGTATCTGAAGGGGGCCTACAAGGATGCTGAGGAGAGACTCTTCATCAGGGACTGTAGTGACAGGAGAAGAGGTAATGGGTTCAAACTTAAACAGGGGAAGTTTAGATTGGATATAAGGAAGAAGTTCTTTACTGAGAGGGTGGTGAGGCACTGGAATGGGTTGCCCAGGGAGGTTGTGAATGCTCCATCCCTGGCAGTGTTCAAGGCCAAGTTGGATGAGGCCTTGGGTGGCATGGTTTAGTGTGGGGTGTCCCTGCCCCTGTCAGGGGGGTTGGAACTAGGTGATCTTAAGGTCCTTTCCAACCCTAACTCTTCTATGATTTTATGATTCTATGACAGCAAGCATATGGAATGTATAGTAAGAACAGCAGTGACATGTCCAAAGTCAAGAAAGAATGCTAAATTAATAAGGCTTTGTCTAGAAAAAAGAATGCTTCTATTATGATCTTACTGACTTTGTGCTTTGGAGTGTATCAAAATGGACAGAGTCTTAGGATCAGAATTCCCAAATTCTAATTCCATCACTACTGCTGTTTCATTAGCTGTGATAGTTTGACAGACTGATAAAGATACTGAAAATTGCTAGATCTTTATTACATCTGAACAAGATTTTGTGGGGTTTTTTTCCACTGTGAGCGATTAGTGGTGCATTATTTGAGTCTTAATTCAGTCCTAAAAATGGAGGATTCTCTATTCTTACTTAAGAACAATGCTGTGAGGCTTATGATTTGTTAGTCTTGTGCAATATTAAGTGATAGAAATTGCTAATGCAAAGTAATGCCTGTGGACTCTCATCTAAAACCTTTTAATGCTAAGTACTAAAATCTATAATGAGAGAAAACTATTTCTCTGTAATATAGTATGCTATCAAACTGTTCTTTAGGAGTTATCTTTCTTAAACATTTTTGCATAGGATGTTTTGCAGAGGCATAGAAATGCACTACATTGATTTCTATTGCTGTGATGAGTAGTGTCATATATATATGTAGTTTAGTATGTTTTTTAAACTTAAGAGTATATATTATTGCTTCTGAAAATGTGCCACACTCTTGGGAGGAATTGATGCTTTGTCTTGTAATGTAATTATCTTGAAACAAGATGATCCTGTGCTAAGATTACCCCGTAAAAAGATTATCTTCTGACACAGTCATCCTCTGACAAGATTATCTATAGAGATGATGCTGATAATTACCTAGGGATGTGGAAGACTGATCTAGAAAATGCAACAGGAGTGCAAACTAGACTGAGTACTTAGTTGAACCTTAACTCTGTATGAAATTACAGAGTATGTTGAGTTGTTGGTATTCATATGAGGTTTCAGACTGACATTCAGTTTGGAGTTGTTGGGGAAAAAAGCATGAGCAAAAATAGTTCTGCAACTCTTAGAACTGGACATTTCTACCTTAACTAGTCAATCTAGGATTCATTGTAGGACCTGGTTTAAGAAATGTCTCTGCTTTCACTGAAATAGATTAAAACCCATTGTATTCATTTTATGGCAAGCTTGGATAATACTTCAAATATGTGGTACATACATAGAACCTGAAATAGTGGATTGATTATTTTTGTCTGATAATTGATACTCATCAGAGACATTCTCTAGCTGCAAAAACAGTGTCATGCTCGGTGTTTTCTCTAGAGGTGAGAAAATAACAGTAGTGTCAACTTCCCTTTGTATGTTTGCTTACTAAATGCATTGATTCTTGATACTACATGAAGAATACTAACATGAGAATCCTAATACAGGATCCTCATACAGTGTGCAAAAAGAAAAGGATTTTACTGTTTCCAAGGAAAGAAAATACAAAAACATACTGACTTATCATCTGTTCTTGAAGCCTGTGCAAGGTTCAAGTAAACAGTGTTATTACTGCCAAGAAGCTGTAAGCTTTAGATGAAAGTTAATGTGCAAGAGAGTGTCAAAGTATGAAATGATCAAAAGGATGTAGGTCTGGATGTTTAGCTAAGCTGATGAGTTAAAGAATAGAAATTACAAAGCCAGACTTTGAGCTGACCTTAAATACTCATGGGCAACACTTGTGTAAACAAACACCTTTTTTTCTTTTTTTTTTTCATGAGAATTAAAGTTTTGGTGGTTGTTTTTGATTAACCTAAACATGAGTGTTGCACTTGGAGGTATTTGGGGGCTGCAAAATTGAATATGGCTTTGTTTCCATCTATCAAATCACCTGAATTCCCTTGAATTTTTAATCTGTTCCTTGTGCTGTCCACATAGAAAACTCTTTCTTTCTTTAGAGAAAGAATCCTCTGCTTGTGCTAGCAATCTTCAGAGTGCCAAATCATTGGGAAATGAAGAAATCAGTCTTTGACTTGAAGAGTTAAGAAGGATGGTGGGGTGTACGGGAATGGAGTGTTTGTTTGTTGTTTTTTCTTTTCTATATGAAACTGTAAACACAGATCATCTTGGTCAGCTAGCTTTGGAATAGCCAAGAGAAAGGCTTAGACATGTCTTTGAGCAATGGTATATCAACTGCCTGCTAAATCATAGAGCCATCACATACATGACAAATTTTCTCTCACTTTACAGTCTTCTCGAAAGAACTCTATGCTTAAAAGAACAAAAAGCACAAAATAGTCTTGAAACAACTCCTGTGGGTAAGCCTGCTAGCTAGGATTGACCTGCAGGTTTTGCCCAGGGAAGAGCACAAGGCTTTCAATAGTTCTGTTTGCGATATTCTTGGTCTGCCATCCTTCATTTTTTATTACATTTTTCATTTAAATTAAAAAATGACAAAAAGTTGAAATATTTTAAGTAATCTATAGACATTAAATATTTCTTGATCACTCAGCCTTCTCTGAAAAAGACTCAGAAGAACAATCACAATAAGAATGTATTCCTCTTTTGTTCCAAGATGAGTTTATATCTCTGTATTAATTTCTTTTCTTCTATTCCAGAGATAATTAATAGAAGATACTGGGAAGTACTTAACTTTACTTCAACCTATTTGAAGTTTATTACCCCTGTGACTCATACATCACAACCACCAAAAATGGATAAATTGTAAAATCTACAATACTAAATCTTCACTTCAAGGACTACTACTCCCAAATCTCCTAGCAGTACATTTTTAGACTGCCCTTTCTAATAACTTAGTTTCCCACTGAGTAAAAAGCTTTTAGTATGTTGAAAATGGAGCAGTGTTATTCTTAGCTATTTGATTCTCAAACTTCTAGTTCTGCTATGGTTCAAGTGGCAGCTCCTTAATATACTCATTCAGAAAACCATTTTTATGACATTAATAGAAAACATTTCTTTGTGACATGTAGTAATTTCATCAAATTGTCATTTGACTGATACGATTTAAATGTATTTGACTACAAATAAATTTCTATATACCTTAAACATTGCACAAGACATTTTGAAAATCAGACAGAATTCAGAAGGCTTGAAATCTTTGCTAATTCTTTAAGTTTAATAAGGTCTGATAATATTTTTCTGCATTGTAGGACTGCTTGTAATACCCACATGCAATTTATTTGTTTGAGTTTGAAGGTGAAATAACATGGCATTTCACATGAGGTGGGAGGATAGCTATCTGTCAGAAACGACTGACTATGTAGAAACAAGACTAACTTTTAAAACTAAAAACAAAGAATTGAGATAATTTTGAATGAAGGAAAATTTGTTCATAGCACAAGATGAGAACAATATTGAATGTGGGAGTCCAAAGAGAACTTTAAAATCATAGAATCATAGAATGGTTTGGGTTGGAAAGGACCTTAAAATCACCTAGTTCTAACCCTACTGCCATGGGCAGAAACACCTCCCAGTAGGCCAGGTTGCGCCAAGCCCCATTCAACCCAGCTTTGAACACTGCCACAGATAGGGCAACCACAGCTACCTTGGGCAGCCTGTCCCAGTGCCTCACCATTCTCACGGTGAAGAACTTCTTCCTTATATCTAACCTGAACTTCCCCTGTTTTAGTTTAAACCCATTAACCCTTGTCCAATCACCTCAGTCCCTGATGAAGAGTCCCTCTCCGGCATCCTTGTAAGTCTTCTTCGATACCAGAAGGCTGCTATCAGGTCTCCACACAGCTGCTTTTAGTTCAGTCTAAGCAACCCCAACTTTCTCAGCCTTCTTTTAACAATACTCAAATATGTTGCGTATCCTGAAAATGGATAATATTTCTTTTTTCCATAATGCATTCACTCCAAACTAAACTTAAATACTCAACATATTGCTAAAAGTCTGGTTTAAGTAGTTAGAGGCTTTTAAGTAGTGAAAGAGACAGAAAGGCTTTTAAACAGCACCTCCATTTACATTAGATTCATTTAAAAGGCATTTGTGAAATGATAAGTAGAAGCATAATCGAGTGACGGAGAACTGAAGAAATAGCAACTAATTCACCTGGTAACTTTCAAAAGCTTTTCTGAGTATAGAATGTTAATGACAATCACTTCTGGTCTTTGAGCCTTGTTTCATGAGAGCAATTTTTGAGCAAATATAAGAAAATATATATACTGTATCCTAGTATAAAGTGAAACGAGCATTCAGAACTCTTGACTCTTGTGGCTAGCTCACTAATAACAAAACAACTTGTGAAAAAATAAGGCACCACTGTGAAACAAAAAAAAAAAGGTATAATCTTTTACCAGTACTTTCCCATTAACTTTCACACTTTTTCTATAACATTTACATAACTTTTATGCAAAGTTATCTGTTCATATAGGTGAAGCAATCATACTACTATATAAAATCCACATGTTCCTTCTGGAGTCTGTTACACTGAATCTAGAATTAAATATGCATTTACAGCCTTTGTTTGACATAGCTATGTTGCCTAGCCTGTAAAATAAGAAAACCCATAAGAAAACTGTTTGTATTTGGAAGTTCAAAACCATCTAATTTTCATTGTGTGAATATTCTTAAAGGAGTTAAAAAGGAAAGTATAGAAGCAACAGAAGATACTGGGAGGAGCTGTAGCGTTCTGAATCGCATTAAGTTAATTTAGACCATATTTTATAGCGTATGCAGAATTCAGGTTGAGGCATCTTCTACTTAACCTCCCCCTGTTCTCAATAACACACAACATATTAGAAATTATTTACAAGATAATGGTTCTTTTGAGATTAAATTAGTTCAAAGCCAGGTGTCTTTAAAGCAAATAATTAGGTAAAGAAATGCAAAGGGAAGGATTCTGCACAAAATTAGTTCATTGTTTATCTGTAATATTTTTACTTGGAAAATGAACTGTATTGTTCTTCCTCTCCTTTTGTTCCATTACAGTTACCATTCCAATTCTGTTCTAACTCAAAACAGCTTGCCAGAAAAACAGCAATCAAGGCTTGACTGTTGTCCCAAAGGAATGTATGTTTGTGAAAAGAGTTTATGTCAAGATTTTACTTTTATAAATTTTGAGCTCTACCTTGCTGCCCTAGTACCTAGAGTGATTTTATTCATGGATCAAAGTACTACTCAACAAATGTCCAGGGACTGTTTATATAAAGATCAAAGATATACATAAGCAGGGCAAACTTATCAAGTGTAATTGCACCAGGGTCCACAGCTTACTAGGGCCCAGGAGGCAGATTCTGAAGATCAGGAAAGGCAGCCTCAGCACCAGTCATCTTGTGTTACATTGTTTGCGCTAGCACCAGTGCCAGCTGTGCTATGCCATGATTCTTTCTCGCACTTGTAAAGACAAGTGAAAGCAAGAATCTCAACAGTATTTCTCTCCTTTGATGCCAGCCTGCTAAGCTGTTTACACATACTTCCAGTATTTCCAGTATTTCTACATTATATACTGAAAACAGACTCTATATTCCAGGTACATTTTTGTTATCATTGTCTTACTATATATGCAGCAATTTCTTTACGCCAAAAGGCCTTTCCTTTGAATTTTCTTTGCATTTTTCCTGTGGTAAATTATTGTCAGTCATCCTCTGCCAGGGCTTATATTTGATAAAGAGGAATTTCATCTTGAGTTGAAAATCTGACATCAACAAAGAAGTAGTTCTCATTGCATGTAGCTGCAGGGAGAGGAGAGCTCATTTGGAACCTACTCAGAAGTGTTAATCCAAGTGGAGAGCAACATTGGAAACAGTGAAAACCTAAAGTTCCACTGGACACTGAAAAACCTCAATCCTGGGCTGTGAATATTAATATCAATAATTCTGGAAGCAAGGCATACTGTCAGACATGAAACAGAGAATCATACAATTGTTGCATCATTTAGGTTGGAAAAGACCTTTAAGATTATAAAGTCCAATAACTGAACACTGCCAAGTTCACTGTTCCACCATGTCCCTAAGCAGCACACCTACACATCTTTTATATACCTCCAGCTATGGTGACTCCACCACTTCCCTGGGCAGCCTGTTCCAGTCCTTGACAACCTTTTTGGCAGAGAAATTTTTCCTAATATCCAGCCTAAGTCTCCCGTTCTGCAACTTAAAGCCTTTTACTCTTGTTCTATTGCTTGTTTCTTGGGAGAAGAGATGGACCCCAGCTCACTACAACCTTCTTTTAGGTAGCTGTAGAGAGTGATAAGGTCTCCCTGAGCCTTCTTTTTCTCCAGGCTAAACAACTCCAGTTCTCTCAGCCTCTCCCCGTAAGACTTATGCTCCAGACCCTTCACCAGCTTCATTGTCCGAAGGGCCCAAATCTGAACACAGTATTCAAGGTGTAGCCTCACCAGTGCCGAGTAGAAGGGGACAATCACTGTCCCATTCCTGCTAGCCACAATATTTCTGATACAAGTCAGACCTTTGGTGGATCCTATGCAGCCCCATAGACTTGTGTGTGTCTAAGTGGTGTAGCAGGTGTACCAGGTTGCTGACTATTTCCCCTTGGATTATAGGAGCTTCATTCTGCTCCCCATCCCTGTCTTCTAGCTCAGGATTCTGGTTACTTGGACAACAACTGGTATTGCTGTTAAAGACTGAGGTAATGAAGGCGTTAAGTACATCAGCCTTTTCTTCATCCTTTGTCACTATGTTTCCCCCTTTATTTTTCCAATAAAGGATGAGATTCTTCTTAGCCCCACTTTTGTTGCTAGTTTTATTCGTAGAAACATTTCTTATTGTCTTTTATGGCTGTAACCAGATTAAGTTCTACTTGGGCTTTGGACATTTAATTTTCTGGCGGCATAAGCTCATGACATCCTTGTAGTCCTCCTGAGTTGTCTGCCCCTTCTTCCAAAGGTCATAAATTCTCTGATTCTATCCTGAGTTCCAGATGAAGCACTCTGTTCAGCCAGGCCAGCTTTTTTCCCCATCATCTCATCTTTAGGCACATGGGGATGGCCTGCTCCTGAGTCTTTAAGATTTCCTTCTTGAAGAAACTCCAGCCTTCTTGGACTCCTTTAACCTTCAGAACTGCTGAAACATGTTATATGCACAGTCTTTTTAATCAGAAATAACATGCAGGTAGTTTTTCCCCAAGGTTTTCGTGTTTTTTTGTGAATGGGTTTTTTTGTTGGTTTTTTTTTCCTTCTTAAATTGGATTGTTTTCATACAAAAAGAAATGTATCAGAACGAATAAAATCACTGGTTTTGTCCACAGCTGATTATTTTTTTATTGTCAGCCATTCTCTGGCTTTTTTTATTTTTTTTTTAAGCAGTTTTCCACTTAAAAATCATCTTCAGTAGACAAACTGTCTAAAAAGAAATCACTTTTGTCAATCACCGAGCTTACAAAAAATCTTCCTTGTGTGACACTGTTCTCATACTAGGAGTTGTAAATATAAATTTAAGTGTGAAAAGGGAGTCTTTCCTTGCACTTACAGCAAAAAATATTGTCAAGACTTGAGGTTGATACCTGTGGTTTCAGGATTCATTTCACAGTGCTGAGTGGAGTTTCAGCCAGATGTGGAAGCAAGGTACTGGGTCGGCAAGAAGATCATTATACCTCAAGGCTTTCCAAGGTAAAAGCAGATTCCTGTGTTTCCACTGATCCCTGTTCTCTACAATGAAATGGCACTATGGCAATGGGACATCCAGAAGTTTTATGATTTAGTCTGGGACCCAGAAAAATGAGAAAGCAGAAACAAAACCAACGAAAAGTTAGTTCATTTTGTTGTTTTGCACATTGAACTATTACTTCAAGTAAATTTATGAAGCTAAGAGGCAACAAAAGTGTTAATATTAAATATAAATATATATATGTGTGTGTGTATAAGCGTAAAACTACCATCAAAACCAAGAACCTCAATTCATTATTCTTTGTGAACACAGGTATGACATTCTTTAGGGGGAAAAAAAGAAGTCAAACCATGAAACAATATAAATAACTTTCTGAAAATAGAATGTTTTGTAAATGAAGCATAGGGGTATTTAATATCTTTACCATCCTTCGTAAAAGAAAGAAGATAAGTGTGTGTTTGAGAGCAGGTCATGAGTTATGAGAATTGACCAGAAACCTCTTCTTATCCCAGAGTAAGCTTCAAGACAAGTGATGGGAACATGTACAAATGTTTCAGATAGATAGTCACTTATTCTTGTAGATTCAGTTGATCTTGAATGCATTCAGTCTTGAATTCATAGTTTGAGAAACTGAAATCAGTTTAACCTGAATTCATTTGATAGCTAAGAAAAGCAGCCTGACTAGACAGGTGCATGTAATACATGTAGAAGTTATATTTGTATTTGAAATCAGTTATTGCCATACACTGCACTTGCTAGCATGACAGAGGTAAACAGAAAGCTCTTAATGGTGACCTGATGTTCGTACCTTTACAGCATACATAGCTCAGCCATGATAATAAACAAAGTGTTGGTATGAAGTAGATTTTACACCCTGTAAAATGTATTTGAAAATTCAGGCATGTTCCTGCTTGAAGAGAAAACTCGGGTCTGTTTCAAGAGTTAATTAAAAATACAATAAAAAGCATTCAGATAGTCTAGAGTTAAGGATACTCTTAGGCAACACAGAAGATCCATATTCAAGACATTGTTATTCCCTATTGTGAGCCACATTTGTATCTTTGCCCATATCTTTATTCACTGTCCTAATTCATAGCCTATTAGAAAGTAGGTTTCTTTCCTAAAATTTCAATCTCTGATGGCATCTTTTGACTTATGTAAGTTAAGGTATAGGGGACAAAGCAAGACAGATACCCCCCAGCTTTGTCTGAGAATATTCCCAGTTGACTCTGCCATGACAGTCAAGTAGTAACTTTAAAGGTACCCCTTAACATTGCAAACTCAGAATATCATAACACAGGTCACAAGTCTTTTAAAACACTCTAGAGCTATGCACCCTATTTAGTAAAAAGAATGCAGATATGGAAATGGAAATGGAAATAGAAATAGCAAGATAGAATTCAGAACAGTATTAATGAAGCTCTTCCTTTCCCCTCCCAGCTGCAATCAAGAATTTGTTAAAAATTGTAAGTTACAGAAGATTCTGGCCTAGTCAGAACAGCAATGGTGGGTCGTTATGGGTTGTAGCTTTGCAATGGAGACATTAGAAGAGAATTTAAGGAAGCAGTGAAGGATAGACAAGGGCAATATGCTATGCCATGCTAGAATACTTATTTAACTGTCTTTGTGGCAGAAGGAGATGGGTTATGAGTTTCCTGGTTTTCTGTTTTCAGTGTAATATGAAGTGATGGACCTGGAGGCAAAAAACTGTAGAGCTAATGAACTCCATAACAGGGAGAAGCCTAAAGCTGGTATAAGCTTTTAGGAAGTGAATTTGAGTTTTCTGTTAGCCTGAGAGCAGTGAGGCTTTCTATCAGAAAGAAGAGGTCAAGGGTGAGAATTCTCAGCTAGATCAGACCTGATTATAAGGGGTGTGATAGAAATGGAAATTCTTCTGGCATATACAGCATAGTCTTTTCAGAGGCAAAACAGACTCACAAAGCAACAGCCAACAAAAAACTCATTTGTGTGGGCCTTTTATTACTGTTTATTCTTTTAACCCTATTTGTGTACAGAGGTAGTACAGCAGCTGCTTACCAAAAGATGTAAATGAAGCATGGTAATTATATCTTACTAAATGTGACTTTTTAAAATACTATTTTTTTAAACTGAAGATGTATGTATTAAACCAGGAATATATTACCCAGGCACACCTACAAGTTGGGCGGAGAGGGGATTCAGAGCAGCCCTGCGGAGAAGGGCTTGGGGGTTTTGGTTGATGAGAAAATGAACATGAGCTGGCTTCAGTGTGTCCTCACAGCCCAGAAACCACCCACATCCTAGGCTGCATCAAAAGGAGAGTGACCAGCAGGTTGAAGGAGGTGATCCTTCACCCTGAATGTACACAAGTACAAAGTCCTTGGGACCTGAAGGAGTTGGCAAATGAAGTTGCTAAGCCACTGGCTATCATAATTGACAAATCATGGCAGTCAGGTGAAGTTCCCAATGACTGGAAAAAGGGAAATATAACCCCTATTTTCAAGAAGGGGAAAATGGATGACCTGGGGAACTACAGGCCAGTCAGTCTCACCTCTGTGCCTGGCAAAATCTTGGAGCAGATTCTCCTGGAAGGCATGCTAAGGCACATGAAAAACAAGGAGGTGGTTGGTGACAGCCAGCATGGCTTCACTAAGAGCAAATCCTGCCTAACCAATTTGGTGGCCTTCTATGATGGGGCTACGAAACTGATGGACAGGGGCAGAGCAGTTGACATCATCTACCTGGACTTGTGCAAAGCATTCGACACTGTCCCACATGACATCCTTGACATGGAACTGTTGGAAAAAGTCCAAAGAAGGCCACGAGGATGATCAGGGGACTTAAGCACCTCCCGTATGAAGACAGGCTGAGAAAGTTGGGGTTGTTGAGCCTGGAGAAGAGAAGGCTGCGTGGAGACCTCACAGCAGCCTTCCAGTATCTGAAGAGGGCCTACAAGGATGTGAGAGGGACTCTTCATTAGGAACTGTAGTAATAAGACAAGCGATGATGGGTTTAAACTAAAACACAGGAAGTTCAGGTTAGAGATAAGGAAGAAGTTCTTTACTGTGAGGGTGGTGAGGCACTGGAATGGGCTGCCCAGGGAAGCTGTGAATACTTCATCCCTGGTGGCATTCGAGGCCAGGTTGGACAGAGCTTTGGGTGACATGGTTTAGTGTGAGGTGTTCCTACCCATGGTAGGGGGATTGGAACTGGGTGACCTTAGCGTCCTTTCCAACCCAAGCCATTCTATGATCTCAATTCTATATTCTGTGTTTTTTTTCTTTCACACATCTCCCTGCAGGTGAAATTTACTTTTGTGTTTTCTCTATAAAGCATATAAAGCACAGAAGTGCTCAGGTTTGGCTGAGTCTAAGAACAAACATGACTTGTTTGTAATCACAGATGCTTCTGAGACTGAATAGTGAATCAGCCCTTGAATTTTCAAGAATGTGTGTATTTATGGGTTACTGATAAAAAATGTGGGAACAAGCAAACTCCCATTTGAAGTCTAGTCTGTCTTACCACCAAAAATTATATACTATGCATGAGCAATTAGCAAAATAGTTGAAGATCCTGTATTTTTTTACCATGTTTTCCTCCAGATTGACATCCAGAAGTATGTTTGATACACAAAATACCTTGTTGATGTTGGTTTTGTTTAGATTTAATTCAGTAACCAAGCATATTAAATCAGTCCCTTAAGATTCATAACCCCCTTTAAAAACAACTTTGGTATGCACCTGTCCATATTCCTTGATTTCTTAATAGTAGTATAGGAGAAAATGGTGCTGACAATTCCTCTTCATATAGCTTGGGAGAGGATTTTGTTTATTGGTTTAGTTCTTAATAATGTTTGAAATTCTGATGAAAAAAAGGCTTAATGCTTAAACTAAAATAGTGTATGATAAGTTAGAGGGTCAAGCATTCACATTAGAACTCAGACCTACAAATCATTTGGAAAGAAGAAGTTAGCTACATGCAGCAGCTGGACAACTGAGTGTGAATGGAAGCCTCTTTATAGGCTTCATATGCCTCTCATAAACATCTCATCCTGGAAATTGAAAATGTAGTATCTAGATTCAGACATCTTGGAGAAATTTTTGGTACAAAAAAAACATACGGAAGGCTTTCATTTAAAGGAAATGAAAGATTTGGGTTTGAGAATGTGAGAAACCTGCTCACTTCTAAAAAAATTTATTAGGGACAAAGTCAATGGATCAAAAAACACTGTGCTGGGCGCATGACCATAGCCAGAGGTGCACCTCTTTTATTAAGATAAAAGTTAAAAAAAAAAGGCAAGAACATTCTTTCATACATTTCAGACTTCCATTCGAAATATGTCCCAGATAATACAAAACAAATGGGTATGGCCTGAACTGGGAACCTAATATTTGGATTTGGATCCTAATCTGAATTTTTCAAAGTATAACGAGAACTGTTTGAACTGAAATTTCATTTTGTGAATAGTGCCCACAAATGCTGAAGTAAAGAAGAAGGGAGGGAAAGAAAAGGATTTTGTCTTTTCTGGGAAGGAAGTAAGTATATTATTACTTATTCAGGTCTAAAATTATTGATCAGTAATATTGTTCTAAATATATTATGCTACACATATATGTATTATGTTTTACCACTATTACCTTCAAAGGTGCTACATTGGCTTAACAAAAACTGCTATAAAACAGCAACCCCAAACAAATGTATATCTCCTTAAGAAATAATTGTTTTATAAGGAAGGAATCATGAGAGATATATGAAAATGAATGGTATTTCTAAGGGCAAGAAGACTATGACCTTAGTATTAATTTAATGCATTTATTTTAATTTTTTACTTAGCTTTTCAATTAAGATTCAGATTTTGTTGAAAACCTAATGATCTGAGGTGACTGCTTCTTGAAAAGCCTGCATGGTTCAAGTATTAACTTTAGGAAATCTTGATAGACACATTATAAAATGCAGGATGGCTCTATTGGGAGAAAATGTATAGTTTCCTTTGGCAGAATTCAATGCTGTCTACCCCAGGGTTCAGTGTCATGATCTGCTTAAGCTAGTCTGGCTGGAGGGCTGTTACTGAAAAGAGCAATCCTGATCTGGCCACTCGGCCTCCCCCTTCTCCTGTGTTTCCCATAGCCTGAATGAAAACTAACCCATTGTGGGGGTAGAGAGTTCTTAAGCAACAACCCCACTCAGTAATTAGAGCTGACATACTGATGACAGCAGGAGTGATGAGAAAGCATTCATTCTCAACATTCCACACATATAAGAACTCTATTTGAATGAGAGTAACCTGCACAAATATGCTGTAAAAGAAGCTGTTTGTACAATATTGAAAGATAGATTATTAGTTTCCTCTCTATATTATAAAATTAGACTTTTACTCAGTTGATCTGTTTCTTTTCAGTAAATTATCCAAAAGGTTCCATGTGTGGAAGTATCTGTTCCTAATAAAGAGCAGCAGGAGATGTTACCATAGATGTTACCATCCTACTTTGGTCATAATCCTTGCAGCCATGGCCTGAATCTCCCAGCTTTGTGTCTTTGTGCAGTCATTTATGCTCATGCAATCTGAGTTTAAATTATTAAGAAATTAGTATGACAGTATTAGTATGTCAGTATTGTTCCCCAAGTAGGTGCCCCCCTGAGCTGGAAGACAAGGTCATGGGGCAGAATGGAGCACCCATAAACCAAGGGGAAATGGTCAGCAGCCTGCCTTACTGTTTAGACACATGCAAGTATATAGGGCCACATAGGATCCAACACTGAAAGGGCTGTCAAGCACTGGAACAGGCTTCCCAGGGAAGTGGTTGAGTCATTGTCCCTGGGCGTGTTTAAAAAGATGTGTAGATGTGGTGCTTAGGAACATGGCTAAGCAGTGACCTTAGCAGTGCCAGGTTAACGGTTGGACTTTAAAGGTCTTTTCCCACCTAAATGATTCTATGATTCTGTAATTCTATATCTAGTTGGCACAGAGATAAATGGCTATAGAAGTGGAAAAAATTGCTTTATAGGCAGAATGTCAGAACAGAATACCAACCCTTTAGCCAATGCGTCTCAACAAAAGGTATCATGGCTTTTCTGGGAGCAACACTTTTCACCCTGAATAACTGTTATTTACATATCAATTAGCATTCGTGCAAATGAAAATATTTTTAAATCTTTACAAAATGCTTATTATTTTAATAAGCATTAAGACTTTTAAAGCACTGGCCTTTATTTCAGACTGTACTCTGTTCAATATTTCCTTAACCATATTTAATTATTCCCTATTATTAGTATATGGCTTTTCTTTGCTTAAGCCCATCTCAGGCAACGATAATTCTGTTTAATATCTGAGGCTCACTCCTATTTTATATCACTGGAACATAAGGAAACATGGGCTTTATTGGTACCATTCCGTTTGACCAGTAGTTTTTCAGTGATGTCTAGCCAGAGTATAAAGTCTCACGCTCTTTTGGCAAAATGTTGTCATCATTGAAGAGGGTTCATTGAGTCTGAGAGATTGCAGTTAACAAATGAGGTTGTTCCCCTAGTGCAGAGTATGTAAATTGTAACAGAAGGGAAAAATAATACCCCTTGTTGTGTTTTAAGATGGTAACATCAAGATGATGATGGTTTTGTTTTGGTCATATCAGAGGACCTTAGCCTGATACTGCCTGAAGATGAAAATTTGTTTCTTGTTGAAGTACTGTAACATTGGCATACTAAAATTTGAAATAAAGTATTGTTGTGGATTTTTTGTTAATATTAGAAGACAGTGGATTTGTATTTATATTTATGCAGCATTCTCATTGAAGTGTTAAATGCCTGAACAAAATATTAACATCAAGAATTCAGAAGTGAGCTCTAGAAAGCAGATGTTTGTCTGCCTTTTGAATGCAGTCAGATATCTGGTGCCTTCCCTTAATATTTCCTGATTATGGCAAAGACTTTTGTCTGTTATCATAGCTGATTGTGGTTCTTTTTTCTATGACAGCATATATATGTATTATATTAATAAATAACAAATATAATAAATACCAGGGAGAGGTTTTGCTGTTGAAACCTACTTTTTCAGTGTCATTTCTGTAGGAAATATAAACTACCTCCTACTTCTACAGTAACTTTAGATACTAGCAAAGCCAATATGAGCAGAATGTGTACTGTGTACTGTGCACTGTGTAACAGAAAATACTTTGCTGTGTCCCAAATAACTTAACTTGCTTTATAGCCCTGTTACATTCTCCTGAAGTTTACGCCCAGCTACCATTTTCAATTTAGCTTCATGTGCACTCTAGCAATGCAAACTCTTGTTTTGTATTTCATAAAAGTAAATAGGGGAATGCAATACTGTTCCTTTGGCAACAATTAAGAGAAAATGAAAAAGCAGTGTTTTCATCCAGTAAAGTTACCTACAACAGAAGTGACAGCTTGCTGGTAATGTAGGCCTCCAGCTTATAAACATGTAGGCAGGTAAGACATTTAACATATTTGAATAGTCCCTTTGAACTAAATCGGATTATTCACTTGTGTAAAATTGCTCAACTGCCTAAGTGTCTGCAGGGTCAGGGCCTTAGATTGCAAACATAAACACCAAAGTAATTTCCCTCTTGCTGTGCAGTTTAGCCCTGCTCTCCCATTCAGCGCAATTGAAGTAGTGGATGGGCCATTTTCAGCTCCTGTGTCCTATTATCAAAGGCTGTAGTGGGATTATAGCGTACATAAACACATTTTTTAATTATAAAACATAGTAGCTGAAAACATTTCTGTAGCAAGTAAAGTCATGGTGTTAAAAAAAAACCAAAAAAGGAACAAAAAACCCTACCCCAAAACAAAAAAACAAACAAAAATATAAATAATGAAGAAAGAAAGAAAATCATTTCCCCAAGATGAACAGGAAGCTGGTAGCATCATAGAGGTCCTGGTCGTTAAATTCCTGTATGATTTCAAATAACAAGATTTTTAAAGATACAGTATCATGTAGTCTAAGATCATAGTTAAGTTTTTTGCCAAAATGTCTTTGAACAGAAAGACTTGTGTTAAATTAATAAAAGAAAATAACCCTGCAAGCCAAATAAAATCCATACCTTTTTTAGCATCTCCTTGATAACTCTCTAATATCAACAGGGTTTTCACCTGTTAGGAGCTGATTGATAGTGCTTGTTAAATCCTAGTTATCTTTCTGTATCTTTGACATTCTAAATCTCACCTTTAGCAATCGAATTCTGTATATTCAAGACATTCACAGCAGTAATTTAGAAATAACCATGCTTTAACTTGAAATTTTTTAGCTTTAATTTTTATTTTTTTTTTTACCTGGGATCCCAAAGGCTGCTTAGAGAGGTCTTCTAGTACATACTAGTGAGTCTGTCATGATTGCTCTAAAGCAAGCTCTTCATTACAATGAAGATATCATCTCACACATTAAACAAAGTTTATCTCTGTAATTCCATCCTCTGCTTTCTTTGTGTAGCAATCAGTAACTAATCTTACATTGACCTTGGAAAAGAGATATTAAAAATAGAGAACATCTCCTTAGGACCATGTATACTATAGTCCTTTCAGGCTTAACTATTTTTGAAGGTGCATGCCTATGTATCTTTGACTTCCATTAAAAGGCTTGTTCTTATGAAAGTGAAATATGAAAAAAAAAAAAAAAGAGTATTTCATATTCTCACAAATATAGGCTTTTTTAAAAAGGAATGTTAGGTATCTTCATTTCAATCAATTCTCCACTCTGCCTGTCTTTTAATGAATGCATATATTTCCTAAATACACAAATCATCTTTTAACACAGTAGTGTAAATAAGCCCATCTTTCTATAGGCAGATTACTGAAGCACATGAAGTAATCCCTCAATAAGCTCATATTCAGAAAGAGTACTCAGCTGGAACAGCGTATTCAGTAGTAAAGGCAAGCTGTTACTCTTCAGTGTCAAATCTGCGGATTCATCCTCACCATGTATCTCTGTTACATAGATGAAAAAACTGTGCTGAAATATGCCCTTCAGCAAAACCTAAATATGTGTCTGAAGGGCAGGAAAGAGCTTGTGTCGGTCACGACTGTCTGCATGGACCTAAATTTGTGTGTGATCATGTGGGTGCTGGAAAAGATACTCCACATTCAGTCTGTTGTCATGGCACCCTCCTATAGGTGACAAGCCACCACTGTGGCTCTCTCTGAAAGAGCCCATGCTTCAGCTGCCACAACAGATGGGACTGCAGAAAAAGGGTATCAATGCTGCTTTGAAGAGTGTAGACACCAGCAGCTGAGTTAAAAGCTGACTGTTGGCAGAAACAAGGATGTGCCACTCTGGGTCAGGGAGCTATTCACAGTGTTACAAAGAAGAGGTATGGGGTTCCAGGTGCACTAGGAGCAGAGTGCATGGAGTTCATCATATAAAATGGACGCTTAAATGGAAGCGGAACTGATAATTTCAAAGTATTAAAATGTGATGGAGTTAAGATCTTACAAACTGCACAGTTTCAAAAAGTGAGATAATCATCATGAGAGATAAGCACTTCACAACATCGTGCCTTCAGTGGTGAACACCGCCTTTCAGAAGTTACCTCCGTACTGGTATTAGTCTGCGTGTATAACTCATATATATTACAAGCACCTTCTTCTACTTTACAAATGAAAAAGAAAACCCAAGTGGTTTACCTCAAATTTTGTATAATAGCAGGAAAGAAGGGGTATACAGAGGTAGTCTGAATTGCAGTCCAGAACTTAGAGATTCTTTTCTGACCTTTCCAATTCTGGAATCTGCTCCCTTCTCAAAATGATTCACCTTGGGTAAGGGTAGAGGAAGAGGACAGATGACACTCAACATTCATAGACAGAGCATACTAAATCTATAAATAAAGATAATAAACTGCAAAACTCCTGTAGCTCCTTCCTTCCTTCCTTCCTTCCTTCCTTCCTTCCTGCCTTCCTGCCTTCCTGCCTTCCTTCCTGCCTGCCTTCCTCTCTTTCTCTCTTTCTCTCTTTCTCTCTTTCTCTCTCTCTTTCTCTCTTTCTCTCTTTCACTCTTTCTCTCTTCTTTCATTTTTTTCTTTTTTTTTGTTTATGCATCCAACATGGTTAATTGTCTTTTCAGTTGTTTTTGAATCCTGGAAGTTAGTGTGAGCAATAAGAACAGTATGTGCCTTTGCAGGCACCAAAGCACTTATAAAATGCAAATAATCAATGAACTTGAATTATTTTGTAGGATATAAACGAAAAAAAGGCAAAGGTTGATTAAATGTTGATTCTTGGGTGGCATTTAATTGGTAACCTTTGGATTAAGAAATAGACTTACAATAGTTTGTACAATACAAATGGGATACAGGCTGTAAACAATGACTGCTAATAAGCTCTATGAGCACTCAATATGTGGGCATCAGCAGACTGTTCAGAGGAAAAGGAGAAAATTACCTCATTGGTACAAAGCTAGAAATTAAAAATTAATCTTTCTCTGTAAGAAATGGGATTTCTTGCCTGCACAGTTGTTGCGAGCTGTGTAATGCTATCATGTAAAACTTCGGGTATGTTTGAGCTAAATATAAAGGGGGTCACATGAGTCTCCCCAAAACTGAGGTGAGGAAAGTATTCACTGCAGCGAAAGCAACTGAGACAACACTGTGGCCTCAGGTCATGATTAAAAGTTTCTATACCTTTGGTAGCAGATCTGATTTAAGAGTTCACAACCTTCTTCATGCTGCTGTGAGTAACCGTTTAGTTTGCCCTCAGTTGCCTTCATTTAAATCTTTGTGTAACTCTTTGCACAAATGAATGTAGAGGTAAAAAAAAAAAAAAGACTGAATCAAAGAAGCAAAAAACCCCAAAATTCCTACACAGAAAGCAATTTCTTTGAAATAGGTTCAAACCCACTTGTAAACCAGGTGGGGGATTTTGTGGTTTGCTCTGGGGGGTTTTGACCACTCCAGTGATACAATTTGTGGGAGCAAGAAGCACAGCACAGAGGATCTGATTTGTGACAACAATATGGTTTTGTGGAGTCTCAGATGCCTCTAAACACCAAGGAAGCATGCATTGTAGTGGTCATCTTATCATACGTGATAGCGTTACTCCAGTTTGTCAGAGTTTCAGCTTGTGGCCAAAAGGCAAATGAGTCCTTGGAGTTTCTCACATCTCAAAGCTGTGTGGGTCCTTTAGCTGAAATTGCAGCATAATTAGTTCCAGGAAAGACTCATTCTATGGTTGTGCCTATTAAGCAAAATTTCAGCCTTGTGGAAGTTGGCAGAAATGCTAGCCTTCCTGTTAATGGAAACGAATTTTCATTCATTATGCCAGAAAAACAGTGGAAGATGAGTTAGAAGCAGTACTATGGGCTATGGGTAACAGCAGTGATGCAAACAGTGCAAGTAAGCTTAGGAGAAGCTGCATGGAATTTTGAGTAATATAGGACAAGAGGCCCTGATGGGCAAGAATGGGACATTTTAAGCTGTTGTCTCATGTTGCAGAACACACTGCTCCTTTTGATTACTCGTTTTCTAAAAACATAAGGGTTAATGCAGAGCCATTACCTTAAAAAGAGTAAAAGCCGCCTGTTGTGCTACCCTTTCTGGTGATACCAGCTCATGGGCTTCTCATGTTTCAGTGTTCAAGTGAAAATAAGGAGAGGTCTAGTTACTGAAGCAGGCTTTAAAAAAGAGAATGGTGAAGAGCACTAAAGAGAAGTAGAAGGGGAAAGGAACACATAGTATTTATCCGTAACATGGACATTTCAAGTTTTTCCCTAGATAATTCATTTTTCTATTACTGGAAATGGTTATTCTGACTGGAAGAATAACTACAGATGGCTTTTTTAAGAAGCTCAGAAATATGGAATGAGCAAGCTACACTTTAATGGAATTGAATCACTTCAAAGTATACATTCAAAGCCTGCTGGCAAATTTTCCAGGTGGCTGACTACAAACAGCAAAGCCCCCACATTTGTGGAGGTGTGATTTAGCAGGCCACTTCTCTGTACTGACTGGTGTTTGTATATTTGTCACTTCAAAGGTGAAGAATTAGAAGTATCAAGCATCACTAAAATCAATGGGAGTTTGCTCTTGACCATACTGAGGCCAGAATTTTACCCATTATCACTGATCTCTTTGTTCTTCTATTTTGTCATTTTGGTCTGCAGCTGTGAAACTTTTGCTAACTTACGTTTTATCTCCTATGTAGAATTGTAATCAGTACAGGATTGGCTTCCAGGGGAGCTGTTCTGCACTCACCATATTATTATCAGGCTAAATTACTCTTAATACAGTGACTTTACACTACTTTGAGAAGCTCTGTCACTAAGCATTTTTCCCAGTATAGCAAATGTAGATGACAAGATAATGTTGATATACCTCTTATGTATCTTAAAAAATAACTTTTATATGTGCATATATGTTGTCATCTGCAGATTTGACAGAGTCTCTGCATGGCAAGATCAGTATAGGCATTAAACAGGAATGTCTAAATGCACCATGTGTTTTAGAGCAGCAAGAATCCTGTGGACAGGTAGCTATTTTCATACAGCTGACTGTAAATTAGCCTAGGGCACCCAAACCATAAATGGCTGAGTTTGTTTTTAAAAGACCTCTTGCATTATTCTGAATAAAACCAAGCTTTCTCTGGCAAGATGTTGATTCTTCAGTAAAAACCAGTCAAACCAAACCAAATCAAATCACAAACTCTAGTTTTATTTTAGTGCAAGCAACTTAATAGCTGAAAAAGAAAAGAAACAAAACTCTCGACTCTTTTAGGATATGAAATCTATTTCCTGAACAGGTCTATCCCTCAAAAGCATTTTCTTTCAGCTGTTATTTCTTCTGGTCTCTCCAAAGTCACATTCACTTGTAGTTTGGCTTTTGGCCAGGAGGAAATCCATTAATACAGCATATTGAAAAGTGGAAAACATGATGCAGCAGTTTGTTAATGGAGAGTTCATTGTGTGCAAGAAAAATCACTGATTATGTGTAGTGGTAAAGATGCAGGGTCTGTGGGGTTTCTTAAGCCCTCTTTCTGTGTAATGCTAAGTTCTTATTTCAGCAGAAACTGTAGTAGTTCAAAGTCTTTCCATATTAGCTCTTTAGTGAACCAATGCAATCAAATGTGAAATGGAAAATGAGAAAAGTAATTAATATTACCAATTGCATTTGTTTCAATGTTGCTTTTCAAAAGCACTTTAATTACAATATGCTTTTCATGTTGGTTGAGTTCATTTATATAGAGAATACAATCATTAATTATCATAATTAAGACACCTGAATTCAGCCTGACTGGCATTCCTTCCACCCTCAGTTGTATCGTTGTATCGTTGTTTTATCTCTGACAGTTAGGTTTTCAATCAGATCTTATCTACTTTTTCCTAATCATTAAGAAATGCTTTACTAATTAGCACATGAAATTCATCCTACATCACACTGAATTGAATCAAGGTCTATTATCTTGAACAGTAAGACACTTCAGAATTCACAGTAATAGGGCATGAATATGTGATACAGTTCATACACATTTCATGAACCTCTACGTTACCGTTATTTTTTTCAAGACTCTGCAATTAGTTATGCCATTTTCAGGTCACTTAATTCTCTCTCACTGTTTAACAGTCTTTTAGATTACAATGCCCTAAAATCATGAGTTAACTCTACCTATACCATGGTTTGCTGAGAAATTTCTGTTCTCCAATAAAGATGCATTTCTGAAGTGTTCCCTCATATCCTGAGAAACAAGCTGCCATGTACAAAATTCTTTCCTTGAATATTATTTCTGAGCAAAAAGGGACATATTTTCAACTATGATGCCAGTTCTAATTTTAATTCCTTAAAATGAATAACAAGTAACCACATGTAAAACAAAAGTTCTTGCCTTATCTCCAGGACACTTATCAATGGTGCTGAAAATTTAACCTTGCTCCTCAACTGATCTTCCACTGAATATATTATCATTATAGACGGAATAGGCCTTACCAGCTTGGGACCAATCTAAACATGATTAAAAACTTTTAGTCCAGTTTCTAGTAAGCAGGATAGTCCTACATGGAATGGAGGACATGCCCTTGCCCCTCTCTGTTCTCAAAGGCATAGTTCTGCAGTTGTGAGCAGTTTTAGTTTGCCTTGATTAAGTAAGGAAAAGGCTGTTGTGTTTCACTTACTGCAAAACTGCCAGAACAGATGGAGTTGTATGTTATGAAGGCCAGGCTATATTACTGCATAGAGAGATTAAAATGATTCTGCACAATATTAAGACTTCTCTTTTATGTAATAAGCCTTACATGGTTACAGTCTTTATATTCGTATACTTGGCACAAACTCCAGAATCTCTTGTAAGTGGATTTATTTTAAATACATGCATTTGTGTCAGCTTGCAAACATCTACTCTTCTATGGTTCTAAAAGGTGCAAATTTCTCATTTAAACAAAGTAAAACACAGAAGCTGTTGATCACTAAAAGGTAGAATGATGTAAAAACCATGTGTAAATACCAGATACTTAGACAACCTCACAAAGCTTTATTTAGGTACACAAACCATAACAGTAAGTGGAAATCCTGCTCTTGACTGGACTTCTGTGTAACTACTGAAGCACAATGGATGTAGGAGCTGATTTCCATCACAACAGATTACTGGGTTGTATACTAAGCAGTATCTAAATAAATCTTCCACAATCTTGTCAACCCATGAATAAGACATGTTTGTGGATGGTGACAACTTTTCTGAGGTGAAATGCTAGACTGGCTTTTAGGTAGGTTGTATCTTTATTAATCATATACAGTATTGTGTATTTTACCATTGAAATTCTGAGGGCTTCTTACCTTGCTGAAGGAATGCTGCATACTTCGGGGAAGTATAAACATGGCTATATGCATTAGAATAGGACATTCTTACCTTTCCAGTCCCTATTTTAAGAGACAGAGGTGAGAAAAACATCTCCACATTATTCAGGTTTTCCCACTACAGAGCAACAAATGCCTCTCAAGCCACATACCAAGATCTAAACCGTAGCAATGTATTTCTGAATCATATAGGCTACCGGAGAAAAATTATTTTTCTGTGTAACTGTACTGCAGGTTTATGAATGAAAGGGCTTGAATTTGCAATCTCCAAGTTAAACAGGAATAGTTGAACATTTTCCCAAGGGGACTCATAGCTTTAGAAGCCATTTCCCAGCTTTAGAAGCCCTTTCACAGCCTGCTGCCTTAGAGTCTGAATTTCTTGACCTAAGAATAAGCTTTAACGGACTTCTGTTTCCCAGGACAGAACTGTCAAGCTTTAGTGCTTCAAGAATTCAGTTAACAATGTTCTTATTCAAAAATTGAATAAGTGGCCAGAGTTTTACAGGTGTTGATGCTTCAGAACCCCAGTATCTTCAAAGTAATTCATCAGTGAAATACTTAGAATATCACAGGGCTTCTGAGACTGCCAAAATACAGTTCATACCCTGGTTACAGCTTTGAAAATTTTAATGTCTTGAGCTCAGTGAAATGGCACTTACTAGGTCTTTGTAGCATGTGTAGGATTGGGCCCATGAAGATGAGTTTATAGAATAATTTCCCCAGCTTTGGTCTTTTAATTTCAGATAAAAAGTTACTGTGGTTGCTTAGAATTTATTCTTTTGGGGATTCTTTCTATTATAAATGACTGTTCATGTTGTATTTCTGTATTAAATATTCTGTTAGAAGTATGTCAGTTATCCAGGTAAGAAATTGCCTCTTCCCTGTTTTTCTTTTTTAACAGAGAGTTAGTGTATCAAACTATATGAAGCACATTCAGTGAAGAGCAGGAAAAAACTCCTCAATCAAAATAGCCATGCTGCTGAAAATGAATGACTACTCTTGGGAGAAGAACGTAGGGTGGGAGAGAGCTGCAACATACAATTCAATAGAAAGTAATGTTTGTGTGGAAACAGAAAAGTAGCATATGATTTCCTTCCACGTCCACAGTGAGCAAGTATATTTTTGTAGTTCATCATTTCTCTTTAGCTGGTGTGTTCAGCTACTGTTTATCTCCCCAAGGGATTTTTATTTGTAATGAAGGAGACTTCACCTGAAAATGGAGTAGCCTGAAATTTGACAAGTTGGTAAAATACTTATATTTTTATCTAGATGAAAAAGTATAGTATTAAAGAAAAGGGTGGACAGAAAGTAAACATTTATTTCAACAGTCTCAAAAGGTTACCATGACATATATAGAAACCAATGTAATTGTGACATATAATTAATTAGTTAAGTACAAACATATTTATTATTCTTACATTGGGAATCATACTGTAAATAGCCTATTAATATATTTGTACCCACGGAATCTGAAAGCAAGTAAATAATCTTCTTTCAGTACATGATCATCTATGTTATGAGAAGAAGCACGGCCAAGGTGGTGCACAACAATTAGAAACTAAGAGATCTGGATTTCCAAGGAGCTAGATCTGGATTTCCAGGCACCTTTGGGCCTGAAGACTAAGCATCCTGGAAGTCAAAGATAAAGCTTATATTTGGATCTAATGTATCTATGAAGTTGAGGCACAAAAATGGTTTTCAGCCAAGTACACTATGACTTATTAGTGCTTTCACACAAAGGCTGTGTCTAACATTGATTTCAGAAATTTAGTAAGCAGAAAGTCACTTTCAGGAGCATCAGTGGTTCCAATGTTAACCCAGCAATGAGAATGGTACTACGGTTTATAGTATTTCTAAAGAATAAACTGTTTTTATGGTAGTGTGTGCTATTCGCTTTCCCATCACCTCTGTGTCTTTGTTTAATCTTCCTGTCTGTTTCTTGTATTTAGCCTTTTGCTTTCCATGACTGGTCTGCCTCCTAGAGCTCACCAAAATTCTCATTTTTCAGAATGATATCTTATAAAATTTTGCATTTTGCCTTTAAAGCTGAATATTGGAAACTAACATATTTCAAATTATAACCAAGCAGAAAAATGTCTTCCAAAATGCTACAGGTTCCTACATAGATGGGAGATGGAAGTGTGTTGTGCAATGTGTAGCACAAACAGTGTGCCTGACAGTGAAGAATGATAGCATCTGGCTTCTGAGCTGCAATACCATGATCAAAATTGTCATTGTTTTCAAGTCAAAACTTTCTGTGTGAGGAGAAAGTATTCTTCTTTGTGCAAGCTTTACTGCATAACAACAGCTCTACCTTGGCAGCACAGAGTTGGTAACATATGACAAATGGTTTCTTAGGGACTTGCTAAGCTAGAAAGTGAACAGGAAGGCAGAGTAAGCACACTATCATTTTCCTTTAGCATTCTTTTATTTCACTTTTTCCCTGGGGCATATGCAGCCTCAGTTTTGATTCAGGGGGATGAACATACCCCATCGTGTCACATCATGTTTCTATATCTCATGGCTGCAGGCAGGAGAGCCATGCACTGTCTGGGGGCCTGTATCTGCCACGCATAGTCAGGGAAACAGAGGACTTGTAGCACTGGGCTGGTTACATGCGAAATTCTTATCGCAGCAAAGGGAGTGGGAATTGAGAGTAAACTGTTGGGCTGACTACTGAATCTGCTCTGTGACTTCAACCCATTCCATCCACAGGGAGCAACTCAGGCAGGAGTTGACCTTGAAGAGCAATCACAGCTTGGCCTTCCTGTAGGTAGCTTGTCTGTGGTCAGCCGTGACTTGTACCATTTCCCATTTATAACAATTCCCTCAAGACAGATGTTTCAGTCTGTGCTCGTAACTCATTTCCTGTAGGATAGCTCTATCATGAGTGTCCCAACTGTCATCCTTCCCAGAGCAGATGAAGAATGGAGCAAGCCAATGGTGCCTCCTACCTTCAAAGGGCTATGTCTTATCATTAGTACCCCATTTTAGAATGTATTTCTCCTGCCTTTTGTTCACCATCTCTTGGTAAATGTGTGATTTCAGCTTTCTGTCTTACAGACATGATGAGCTAAAATACATTGTAAGTGAAAGAAAATGTAGAAAAACATTAAAAGTGCTACCCTTGTCTGTGAACACATAAATACTTGATGTAAGACAGAACTTGGAGCATAAATGACTAGAACTTCAAATATAATAGAGCTTAAATTAATCTGGATGAAAAAGTGTAGTATTAAAAACGGTGGAACACAAAGTAAACATTTACTTCAAGAGTTGCAAAGGGTTATAATTACAAGTTCTACAATCATAAGTTGCTGATGTGTAAAAAGAGACTTGCAAGATGGAGAGATTGTGGAAGTAAATTGCTTATGCCCCAATATTTCATTGTGTACTTTCTCAGCAAGTTTCCACCCTCTTTTTACATGACTTACCCAAAGTTATGCAAACATACAGATATGCGTACCCACTTCATTTTCTTACAAGTAGTTATTTTGCTTTGATTTTGAAATAAGAATATAGAAAGTTGTAGTAAGAGTAATTTTCATGTATTCCTCATCCCCCATCTCATATTTTTGTGGTTTGGGTGTTGTTTCTGGGTTTTTTTCTTGTTTGTTTTTTCTTTTTCCTCCAGCAATCTTTCTCTCTCTCAAAATATCTGCTAGTTGTGCTTAAAGCAACCCACACATTTTCCTATAGTATTCCCACTCTCCAGGATAATGTTTTTTTGGACTGATATATTGTAATATTTAAGAGGAAGAAAATGTCTTCTAAGAATTCTTCTTATTTTCACCTTTTGATGTTCTCAGCTGTTTTTTTCTGAAATCTGATGGGTTGCAAGACAAGATTTTAAGTATTTACAACCATCTCTAATAAACTGCTTCATGGATATTTATGAGGTGCTGTTTTAGCAGGCTGTATTATAATATTAATCAAAATCAAGGCTTCTGCTTGGAAACACTCCAAGAGTTAGATCTTTGTTGAAATCTTTCCAGGTATCTTTATTTTGCCCGCTCCTTTTGTTTTCTGTTTTTGTTAATTTCCAGTTAAGTTATTTATCAGATAATATTTGAATATATATGAATACAGTTTTGACAGAAAGTCAAAGAATGTTAAAATTAATCTTTGTTTTAATGTTTATTCAACACTTTTATATTTGTTTGCTGCTTATTTTGAAAGGAAAGAGTACTATTAATAAGAAAGTGTACAAGGCATCCTGCTGTGCCTCTAATATTACGTTGTACAAGTTTATTGCTTACTGATAGAAATGTCCTAACATGTTCTGAAGACTTGTGTATGAAGCCTTGATGCAATTTTCATATTCATCATGCAGAGGTCTTATGAATCCAGGAGGCAAATAGTTTCAACTGCTTGCATCAGGTTAAGGATTGTTATTTCTGGATGCTCAACTCGAGACCCTTAACTTTTCTAATCTTCAGGAACACATAAGTCAGCCTGTCAGTGTGTTGGATGATTCAGACCTCCAAGATAGTGAACAAGATTTAGTGGGTAATTTCAGATTTAGCCCTTAACGATTTTTACAATTTCTCAAAGGTAAAGGCAGGCCAACCAGCTACTGGGCACCCAAGATACTGCATGTCCTTGGTAAAGAATGCATATATTTCTGTGCTGAACATATTGCATCTTTCCTGTTTTGCATGTTAACTTAAAAGTCACTCTAATGTGGTCAAACATTAAGACCAGAAACAATTTCTGTTAGGCCCAGCTTAGTGTTCAGTTCTCAGGCAAAACGTGCCTGCTATTTTATGTCTCTAAGAATTACTGCAGAATTGCTGGGGGTGGGGATAGGACTAAATTGATTCTTACTTCTGTGCTTTAATATTACCGTTTGCCACAAAATAAGTGATGTTGTATACACAACCACACATAAAAATTCCATAATAAAACAAAAATCTAGAGATATTGTATGAGAAAGACCAACAACATATGGAATATGTCAAAACAAAGTCATTTCAAAGAATAAAAGGTCAATCATTAACTACATTTCATTTCAAAATATTTTTTTCAACTGTAGTGGTCTGAAAAAGTAGCTACAGCATGTTATTTGAAATCCGCAGTATCATTTTTACTGTCTTTCCCATTGCCCTTGTACTGCAGTCATTGCATTGCATGAAGCTATAGTTAGAGATATAGATTACTGAGGGTTAGTGCTGATCATTTCTAATTAAAATATTTCTTGTATGCTTTATTGACGCATACTTGGCTTTGCTATAACAAAGGTGCTTTGCTACTCAAGCGTAAAACTTATCAGATTAGTGTGGATGAGTGTAGATTCATAAAATACCGAGATTAAACCTCTGTGCATCATGTTAGAAACATCTGCTTGCTTCATCCAGTAAACTGTAACAACTTATCTATCTTATCTCACAAATACTACCTCTATTCTTACCACACTGTTTTTGTAGAATCTAATACTGTAACATTTGGTCAATAGCTTTAGGGAATATCATGGCAAATGTATCTGAGGGGAGATGACAAAGTCTGAGAAATAATAAATGTTAGCATTCAGGCAGTCTTACAAGAGTGTTAGGAGTTGTCATAGTCACTCTGCATCTCTTACGAAACTTCACTTAGTTTTTCCATATTGAATTGAACTCTAAGGGACCAATTCACCACTCCATTATACTAGTTTGATGCCAGTGTAATTCCGTTGACTCACAGAGAAATACAACAGTTTAAGACTCATGAAATAAAATGGCCATCAGGCCTGCAGTCATACAGACAGTGCTCAATCCACTGTTATCTGTTAGCTGTTTTGAACAGCAGCATGACTTGGGAAATGTTGCTATTCTTAGCAGGCTGGTAACAGTCATCCATGCCTTCTGCAGCACCATCCTGTAGCTGAGAGCTATAACAGAATATGTTATTAAAAATCAGTTATAAGGAAAGAGTAGGTTTCCAAAAGACCAGCTAGAGATTGGTAGAAACCTAAGTAGAAGAAACATGTCTGTCTTTATCTAAACCTCAGAGGTTTTTTGCTGGTTTTGTTGGAATCATGATATTCTCATTAGTTGTGAAATCAAGCCTGGCTGAACTCAGAGGTTAAGGAAGAGGTTATGGAAATTGCCTTTAAGTGAATGTGGAAGAAAGCAGGGTATGTTTGAGGAAAGGAGGAGGAATATGCAGAGACAGATATTTTACATGAGCAGTGTGAGTTCCCAACAGTGTGATGAGCTTTTGACCTTTAGGCTTGCATGGAGTCTTCAGGCCTAGATCTTGTGGTCAGTGGTGCTCCATTTTGTGTACTAGATCATCTGTACCATAATGGCATACTCTTTAGCCATTAGAGATGCAGGTAAAACAGTTGCAGCTCCTGTTGTGCAGAAAAGCTCTGTATAGGGTAATTCTGTCTGGTCAAATTCACTTCTTAATATGTAAAGCTCCATTTTTGTGGTTACTGAAATGGGCACAGCCATTCTTGTGCAGATCCTCTGCACTAAGGTGAATTTCATCCTAATAGATTGAGTGAATAATTAAACTTTAATTTGCCTGTGCCAACACTACAAGTTTACAGAGACTGCAAACACAGTATTGTCAGGAAGGTTATATGCAGAAATCTGCTCTGATTGACTGAGAGTACGTCAGCCTTGATGTATTCTTGTGATATTTTTCAGCAACAGAAGGAAAGAGAAGGATGTGTTACATCAATCAAATTAACAGGGCAAAAAGGCAAGTACATGAGAAATGTCAGTTCATTCTGCAGATACAGTTCTTGCCCAAGTTGAAAGGAGGGAGTAAGGTGGGCCATAATACCCATTATTGATTTGCCATACAAAACAGGCAATTACTTATACTTTTTTTTATTTGAGACAGTTTTGCTGTTTTCCTATGCTGAACTGCTGTGTTCAGTTCTGGTGGTATGCAGTTCTAGCTGACATGCTGTAGTGAGCAGGCAAAGAAAAGGCTGTATGCCTAAATTAAAACATCAGCCAGTAAAATCTATTGTATTGCATATTTTTAAATAATTCCAATTTGTAATTATGGAAGTTCTTTTATCCAGCGTGTCAAAGTGCTTTGAAAACAGTTAGCACAGCTTTTACCTCTCTGTGAGGCAACTACATGGCATAGATATTACTTGCTGTAATATGATATCAGGTCTTGGAAATTTACTTCAGGTACATTTAAGCTGACAGCTTAGAGGTCAGTGCCAAAGAGGTACATGCCTATGTTTGCATTTTCCAGATGCCAATGATATGAGGCAATTCTGAGTGAACTAAACCCTGCGGCACTTTGCAAGCTCTGTGTAAACTGGCTAAGAAATGCATAAGAAAAAGAATATGCAGCCCAAGCTACATATTCAAATTGCTTTCAGTACTTCCAAATACAAATGACAGAGAGTATCTGATTCCTTTCCTGGGGTTATCCAGATTGCTGCTCACCTCTTTGCAATAGGATGAGTGCTTCTGCAGTTTATGTCCCCTGTGGACTTGCCTGCAGGATGCAGCCTGGACATCACAAAAAAAGGCTAGATTTTTAAGCACAGGCATTGCCATGTCAGACTGCCTCTCAATAATCACAGCATGAAAAACTGTAAAAGCAGCATCCTGGTAAAGTACAGTTCAGGCAACAGGGGGCTGGTTCTTAACCTCCTCCTTGCTCTTCTGGCCCAGAAGGATGTTTAATGGGAGAGGGCTTTGGAGTGGATCTCCTGCTGAAGACAAGGCCACTCATGCACTTCTCGAGTTAATTTCCCCTTCGCTTTTGACTGAGGTGCTGGTAGCCTCAGGATTGCACAAAGTTCTGTTAATGTGCCGAGCACATTCACCCTACATTCAGAAGATAGCTGCCATGGTCAATTCTCCCTAAAAGCCATTTGGAAATTTAGTCTCTTTCCTTAAACATACTGCAACAATGTCAGCCTTTTGCACAGTTCATATACCAGGCTGCCGATGCTGAAGGGGTGCATTTTATCCTTAATGAGCCTGTTAAAAACAGGTGCTCACCCCAGGAGTTTAAGATACCCTAAGGGTTTGATTTAAATCCAACGGAATTAAGAAATGTTAAAGGAGGATCTGCATCTCTAAAATAGACCCATTGTGTCTCCATGTTGTAGATAAGCTACAGTCAGTATAAGAACAGGAGAAGTTTCACTCCAGCAAGAGCAATGCAATTTGAAACGTTGGCAGCTGATAAGTGCAGGTAAAGATAAAGGCATGTCTGCACCATTCACTTGCATTACATCTTGAATACATTTTTCTTTGTTGGAAAATCCTACAGATATATGAACCTTCCTGCTTTTCAGTCTACATTACCTTATTACTAGCGTGCTTAATTATATTCTTTCCACAAAATCCTCAGTTTTAATATTCCTTGGAAGTGTATTCTATTACTTCTTCCTTAAAAAAGTATCCTAAATATTTCTCCAGGCCTTCAACTCCAGAGACCTGTGTTTATTCTGAAAACGCAACTGAAAATGTTTTTTCTTCTCAATGAAGACACCTCTAGACCCCAAGATTATTCAAAGTCTTGTCCTTATATTGTTAGGAAGTGTACTATCTAGTCATTCTGGTAAATTTTTATACTTTTCCATACAGATATTGTTCATGTTTCAGTTATGCGGGGAGAAAATAATGCAGTGAGCTTTCATTTACACTACCTGAGGTCCTCTCCAAGGTATATTATTCTATGATTATGTAACACTATGTATCTTTAATTTCACTTACTTGCACTGAGTTTGCTTTAACTCTTCGATAATGGGATCCTATTGAAATATATTGGTTTTGTTATTTTGAGTTTGAAAGTAATGTCAAAATTTCACTTGAACACATTCATAAAGCTGTTGTCTTATAATAAAGTCAAATAATCACATTGATTTTCAGTTGGCATCTAAACTAACTCTTAAGGAATATATGTTGCAATTGATTTGTATGCTAGAGTTGCTGCAGGGTTTATTTTCAAAATGAGATTTGGGGCTAGGTTATTTTTTGTTAATGAAATATATTCAAAAATATTTATGTTATCTTTTTGTTCATATAAACAGAATTTTCAATGGCTTCTACTAAACTGTTCTACTAAATGTGGATTCTCTGTCACAAATAACTGTTCTTGTAAGATTATATAGGAGTCTGATAAATCTTTAGTTTTGCATTACTTGTCCCCCTCCCAAGAAAATCAAGTCATATGGTTATCATTTGGGATCCTATTGCAATAATGATATTTAAGGACAAAGCTGAACATGGCTTGCAGTTTTTTAGTCTAGGTTCTCTGTTAAGTAATTGATTTTTGCTTCTACCAAAACCTTATGAAAAAAAAAGATGCTGATTTCATTAAGGATCAGGCCTAATATCACCACCCCACCTTGTCATTGCTTGGTCACTATCTCCTGCCATTTCTGGACTCTTCTGCAGTGCAGGTGAGGAGCTACGGCTAACCTCCCACCGCTGGAGCTGCACGTGTCTGATGCAGTTGGCACGTGTCTGATGCAGTTGTCACATGTCTGATGCAGTTGATCCGTATGGCTGTCTGTATCTACCATGTGGGCCCCAGAGTTTTAGAAAGGCTGCAGCTGATGGAGTGTATCTTTGCCCAGCTACATCCTGCCTTTGGCATTTGTCCTAGTGAAAGGGAAGGGACAGAGTTCTCCTGGGTGAAGTAGTAGTTGCAGACATGTAGCCAAATACCAAGTCATTTAGCACAGAGCTGGGCACCCCTGGGCTGAATGCTAAAATAAAATCTAATTATGTGGGATAGGATTTTCAGATAAATTTATGTTCCTATTTAGTGATCTGTCAGGTGATTTGGATTTATTTTAAGTGACCATAAAAGCTCACAGCACAGAAATCAGACTGTTTTTCAGGGACATGTTTAAGAAGCTAAATCTGTGCGTCTTGACAATGCTGCAAAGCAGCTGAGAAACTTATCTACATCTTCCAGTTGTTAATATTGCTCTGATGCATTGCTCCAATGGGTATCAGTTTTATGTAAACATGGCTATTAAAGCTGCAGTCATATCCTTCCTATAGTAGCCTTCCTATGTTTATTGAATACTTCAGTGGTGATTTCAGGAGATGACAGCACATGACAGGAGTGACATCTAACAATTGGTTCATAAATTTGGCTAAATTTCAAAATATTTGAATTCCTGCCCCTCATTTGGCACACTTCATAATGACTTTGCACAAGTAATTTGGCCTTCTGAGCTTCCGTCACTCACCTTTGATGGATGCAATAGCATTTTTCTGTCTCGAGGAGGGGAAGGAGTATAAGTCTGAAAGATAGTAGTAGTAAAGGAATAAACCCGGTAATATAAATACAAAAAAGCAACCAAGAGGTTTTGAACTGGGCTTGAATAGGGTCAACAATCTTTGACATATTTAGTCATCTCTGCAGGGAATGACTTTAAAGCTTGTCACCTTCAACTAATATACACTAAGTAGGGATAAGTTATAAGGAAATTTGATCTTTATTCATCAAACACCTACGTACTTGTGCAAGATAATTGACTTTTGCCTTACTCAGGGGGCTGTAAAGTTGTACACATCACTTGCCTCTTGCCTCTGAGAACATTAGTGACAAATCCAGGTTTACAGTCCACTGGAGGATTCCTGGCCCCCAGTGGTGTGTTTAGACTATTGATGACATCAATCATAGTGAAGGCACAGTTGTCACCTCCCCTATGTATTGTTGTTTTTTAAAGATAGCCAACGTCAAGTCACAAGTACTTGAGCTTTTTTACAGGAAGAAAGAGGTCTAGCCTGCCTCCTGTCACTGCTGAAGAAAAATGCAATGCATTTATCACAGGAAAAAAGCGCAGACTTAAGATTTAGGCTTCTTCCCATGTATAAAGAGTTGATGTATGTTATTAGAAACTACTTGCCTAGGCTGTATTTCATTTAAGCTTTTAGAGCCATCTAAATCAACTTCTTTAGCTTTAGTAAGATAGAGATTGTAAAACAAATTTCCTGAGCATCAGGAGACCTACTATGTTGATTTATACCTGCTACATACAGTATGTATGTAATTCACTTATAAATCACATGGCTGATGCATATTTTCAGAATTATCTGAGTATTTGGTTAGCTCAAGTTTAAATTAAATGATATGAGCATGTGTTTACTTTTTGTAAGGCAAGAAAGAACCACAGGCAAACAAAAGCATTAAAAATGATTAAAGATACCAGGATTACAATGCCATTTTTCTTATGTTGCCAGTGTTTAGAAAGTAAGCCCCTGCCTGCTGAAACGTTATTCATAATAACAATAATATTACCTGTATAGATCTGGATACCTTACCAAGAACTGAATGCATTTGCTCTACCTTCATAAGGCGGTATTTGAGAATCACTTGGTTCTCTGGCTGACTGTAATTGGGCATCTGGAATGAATTTCCTCACAACCCATTTTAGTTGCATTTGCATGCACAACAATTATTTCTTCAGAAATATTCTTCTGGATATAAGCAGAGCTACAGAAATAGATAAAATGGCCATGTGTCTTGGTCATTTAAATAGAAAAGTTTTCTGAATTGAGGCATTTCTTTAGCTACCATACAGAATTCTTTGCCGTGCTAATTCAAGACCAAATATCCATCTTGGTTGTAGCGATCACCTGGGCCAGAGATACCCACTTCTGTAGCCAGCAAATGGACGAAGATGATGTGGTTAGAATCACATCTTGGTTGTCTTTGATTTCCTTAACTTGAAGGCAGACATTTGTAGCTGATCTGTACATGTTTCTTGAATTCACTGCTCTTGTTTCAATACCTTGATGACTATCATTATCCTGGGGAAAAAAAAAAAAAAAAAAGGAAAAATAAAAATAACTAAAACTAAAACTAAAATTAAAATAAAATAAAAGCAGTGGTTTTAACACGCTTTTTTCCTAACATCTTTGATCTTTGATCTTTGTTTCTCAAAGAAACTACAGAGGTGGAGGTGAAAGGAGAAAATATAATCATCTTCTTTGTCCTAGGAATTAAGTGCTAGCAAAGCTGTTGCAGTATTTCGTGATCTCTTCATTTCCTCTCTTTCTTAATGAACTTGACTAATTAAGGACTGCTTACATTGTCTGTGGAGCTGTTTGTCAATTTTCTCATAATCCTCTGTTTCACAGGAATATGGAGCATGTGTGTCATATTTTCATATGGGTGGCTCTTACCTTCTTTGCAGCAGCCCTGAGACAAGCCGTAATCATTGTCTTCCTCATGAAGTTGTTATGCTAGACAGCTGAAAGAGTAACTGAGTTCTGCTTTGCCAAGAGCTCTCCTTTTAAACAAAAAATTATATTAAAGAAGTATAAAGCTGTGCTTTAAGAGTTAACATCTGAGTATAGTAGGGTCTTCATATTTCCATGGCAACAGCTTAACATGATCAGTAAGTAGAGTGGACTATTTTGCTATGAGGCATCATTAAAAGAAAAATCATGCTGGGAAACACACATGTATCATAGAATAAAATCTGTTCTCCATGGTTTTGAAAACAGCCAATTTCTTTGTTCTCCATATTGATACATTGTTTTAAAATTGTTGCTACATTGGCAGTGGAAACAGTAATTTACATGGCTTTTAATTGCAATTTTTGTGATTGCAGTGATGTAAATTTAAAGGAGTAACTCTACAACAGAGGCAATCTGGCAGCTGCCACTAAACCTTTTATTTACAATATGTATTGCCAAATACACTTATTTTTTACAGTAGCTTTTTGTTGCTGGTGTGTTGCATAGTTCTCTGTGGTAGTAGGGATGGGCTCAGCTGCTGGTTTAGTCATTTCTATTAAGAATATATTGACAGCTAGCACACCAGCAGTGGCCAGCCTTTTCTGCCAAATGCATTATTTTTAAAAGGTCACAGGTCTACAGTGAATGTGATGGGACAGATTTGCTGTTCCTGTTTGCTCCCTGTGTCACTCACAGGATGTCACTGGAACATAAGGCATCTGTAACTTTTTCCTGGAGGTTCTTGATAATGATCATTACCTGAATCCTACCTCACATTTTGAAAGCAAGCAGAAGCAGTTGTTAGAGTGCGCTAAGTTACTTCTCTTAGGCAAGTCGTCCTTTGGAACATGGCCTGGATGGAGATAACATCCTATTCTGGCCCATTCTCTACTGTCAACTTCCACCCAAGTCAGGCACTCTTCCTTATTTTTAGAGTGTGCACCATCTCAAGATGCCAAGCATTATTTCAGCCTCCTGAACCTACTTACAGACTGCACCGTCTCTACAGGCTCAACAGAGGAATCTGGCTAGGATGATCAATGGACCCAGGGGAATTGTGTGATGTTCAACAAAGCTCAAGGGGGACCTTATTGTCCTCTCAACTATCTGAAAGGAGAAAATGGGCTCAAGTTGCACCAGGGGATGTTTAGATTAGATATTAAGAAAGATTCTTTCACTGAAAAGGCTGTCAAGCACTGGAACAGGCTTGGATATTTAAAAGATGTGTAGATGTGGCACTTAGGGATGGACTTGACAGTGCTAGGTGCATGGTTGGACTCGATGATCTTATAGGTCTTTTCCAACCTCAATGATTCTATGATTCCATCTCCACAAATTACTAGTTCATCCCATGCCATACTAAAAAGGGTAAAACTGATTTTTATTAATCTTTTCTTATTGCTGTATGGAATAAATCTTGCTGTAAGAATTTTTTTTGCAAATGATGGAATTCCTTATTTTTAACTATCTGAATGCTGAAGGCACAGCAAAGTGAGTCACTCAGTTCCCTTCATTTTCCTCTTCTCAAATTACAGGTCTTTTTATGCTAGAACTTTGAAATCTGTTTCATCTCTTCACTGATACAATGTTTTTTATCCCCATTTCTCTGTGTTCTTCAGGTTGCGTTTTATGATATAGGTTTCTTATCAGATAAAGCTGTCATTTCAGTTTTCTTTTCTCCTTCAATTGATTCACAAGCAGTGGACATAAGCTGCAGTACAGAACACCCCAGTTATAGAAGATAAAATTTTATTGTCATGAGGGTAGTGAGATATGGGTCAAACCCATGGGTTTAAACTGTCAGAGCAAGTGAGGAATACTTACTCTTGGAGATATTCAGAACTTGACTGTGCAATGACCTGAGCAACATGACTTATTTGGCCCTGCTTTGGGAGGGAGGCTGTATTAGAGACCTCCAAAGTCCCTTTCAAATGAAATTCTTCCATTTGTCTGTTCAATAATTCTTTTCAATGCTAAGTATTTATTTCCCATACTTTTAGTTTCAAACATAAGATACATTGCATCATGCCTCGGCCTAATAAAAAAAATATATAATGGAATAGAATCTAGAAGGAAGTTCATTTGGTAACAACGAAATGTGCCCAGTTGTGGTTTTGCGAGGCTAGGGCATGCATTAGTGTCTTGTTGTGCTGCACTCTGTAGAGGAAACATGATGAGGCTGCAAGACAGATAAATCAGTGCTAATACAAAGGGTGAGAAAATAAAGAACCCAAGACCAGTTACAGATTGAACCTTGCATGTCAGTCATGATGAAGTCTTCTAGAGTTATTTGAGCAGATGAAAAAATCATGCACGAAGATGTTAATGTGTCTTTGGCTGTAAAACATGAAAATCCATTTGTTTTAACCCCTATTGCCTCACTTGAGTATTTCAGCAGCAAACACTTCTCAGCAGAAGTATTTTACTATGTATGTCACAGAGAAGACCTAGTTGGACCTTCTAGGCCCTAATGTCGTGTAAATAATACTATAATCAAGACCACTTAATGCAAGAGTCAGAATATGATAAATGTGGACAGTTATATTCAACAGAAATAAATAATGTTATTTCCACTGCCAGGAAAGAAGTAGTGTGTCAATGGAATCCATAAATCAGATTATGTCATTCTCCCTTAATCAAGTGTACCTTGACATGATTTTACTAAGTATTACCCATGTGTTACCTAGTGTCAGCAACTATTTGAATCCTTATGCATAACAATAATGCAGATGACATATGGAACAGTGTTGCAGCTTGGACTCAAAATACATTTGTCATATCCTATTGCTGTTATTTGGCACTTAATATTAAACCTATTAAAGTGTAATTCTTAATAAAAATTATGTTGAGATAAAAGTACCTCCTTTTTTTTCAGCTTTACCATGGAGAAGTGAACATGGTAGTTGTGATCCCGTTGTGTATTACAACTGTGTATGCAGCAGTGCTAAATCCAGTGGGGCTGGACAAAGTCTAAAGATAGGGTTGTCCACTAAACAGGCCGCTGACTCATGTAGGATTCAGGTAATTTCAGTTTTGTTCTTGATTCTGCCATTGTCATACTGCATAATATTATAGAAGCCATTTCATCACTTTTATGTTGTGTATTCTTTTCTGTAATTTATTTGTCTCATCCAGTTAGATTGTAGCTGAAAAGGGACAGGGAATTTACCTTGGGTTTTTACAATGGCAAGAACTGTATCTGAGACTTCTAGAATATACTATTGTATGGGTAAGAACAAGGAACACTATAAAAAGTATATATGTAGACTTTGATACTCTCCAATCCATACATATCTTGTCAACTTCTATGCAGGATATTTGCTCAGTTCTTCAAAAGTAAAAAGTTAGGTGAGATTTTATTTTTCTGGCACAAAGCTGTCTGAACTTCCAAGGCTGTACTTTGTTGATTTGAGCTGATTTTCTTTTCAAAATAAGGACTGATGCTTTTTCCTTTTTTAAAACCCAAGCATACAAGTATTTCAGTTTCCAAGCCAAATTTTAATGCCTTCTAAAAGCTGTATGCTGACCCCAGGTTTATAAAAAATGTTTTATGTAGGCCGTCATCTAAGGGACACATTGCTTTTTGTAAGAAAATAAAAAAGGAGGCAATAAGTTGCAAGTCCCAAAGCAGCTAACTGAGAGTGGAAGAAAGTGCCTAGGGTTTGCAGAAACTGTAAATTGTGGTTTAGTGATCCTGCTGGAACCTAAGGGAAATGAAAAGAAAAACTGGTGTAAAAGCAATCAGAGGGGAAAAAAATACAAATAGTTTAAGGGAATGGGTTAGTGGTAACAAGGTGACGAGAAATTTCTGGAAGGTCAGCATTCTGAAAATAAATGTCCATCACTATAAGCATTCCCAATGCCTCTGCAAATCAGTATCAGACCTTTCCTGGAAAAGGTCCTGTAACAGTGGGAGCTGTGACAGGAGAACAAGAAAACTGGATGCGATGGAATTAAAAGGCAGCAGAACAGAAACCACAAGCATGCCCCTTTTCTGGATATGAAACAAAAGCAAACACAGATGCAACCACATTCAAAAGTTGCAAGTTTCTGTTAACTCAGCAGGGGGAATGCAATGGAAAAATACAGGTAGCACTATGATGCAACATATTGTTCTGGCTTGGCTGGCCAAAAGAAGTTCTCCTAGAACTCTTGAATGAACAATCCCTCTGGCTTCAGAAGGAAATCCAAAGCAAGGCATTTTCAGCAACATGCTAACAGAGCCTGTATGATACACGCCTTACCATTGCTTGTTACAGGATTTGGACTCTGAACATCTTTTAGTCCTCAATCTGCATTTTATGCCATTTATGAAATCTATTTTTGTTCACTGCTTCTTATAGTGTGTTTCTGTAATGCTGCCTTTGAAAGTGGTGTTTGCTCATAACAGCAATTATGGAATATTCAGTTTCTGTGTTTTACAGTTCTGCTTAGTTCTATTCAAAAATATATTTCATAAAGTGGAGTTATTCTTTCTTGACTGGGAGACGTGGGCTATAAATCATATTTCCAAACGTTCAATCATCTAATGAACTTCAAATTTATAATTTATAAAATCTGTGAAAACTGGTTCCCATTCTGAAGGGAAAACAGTTACATTTATGCAAATATTTCTTCTAAAAAATGAATTTGCTATCTATTCATAAAAATGCAAGGAAACTCTATCTCTGTGATTTCCTTGTTCTAACTCATTCCACAAATGAATTTAAGACAGCTAGCAAACTGAGCAAAAATTATCCTTGTTGAGGTGTTATCTCATTCAGTTTTAAATATTAATGTATGATGTTGCATCATTATATAGTACTCTTCACAAAGATGATATAAACCATTTGTTAAAGAAAATATGAAGCATCTGAAATGTCTGCTCATAAATGTTTACAAGAGAGATCATAGGTAGAATTATAGGCAAGGAAAATGAAGAATAGATGAGCCTAGGGAATGCTGGTGTAAGACATGGCTGGCAAGCATCCCAGCTGGATTTCTAGATGATGACCTTTTCTTTCTTGAAATCATAATACTTTTGCATTTCTAGGCCACATGGTCCAAGTGCCTGCATCTTGTTTCTGTATAAGAAGAGGAAATGCATAGCAAAATACATAACTTCAAAAATGAAAATGGATGTAATTTTTCAATGTCTCCACTGTGATTCATAAAATTGTGGCTATATAAAGGAATCCTACAAGACTAGACTCTTGCTATGTGTTGCCTAATAGAAGCAGGATGCATAGAATACTAGAACAGAGTAAGGATAAGCTGAATGCAGAACAGAGAATGGGAAGGACAGGGTTAGCATCCCATCCCACAGTTATGATTTTGGGCAGCAGTATTGTGCAAAGGGTTTTACAGAGAATTGCTGCATACTGTCTGACTTATTCAGAGTGCCCTTCAGCTCCCAGAGCAGCCCAAGCTTGTGAAGATAAATCCTGACTTAAAATCTCCTTTCCTCCAGGGTTGCAAGTTGCAGTCTAAGCGCAGATTCTTCTAGCCTAGCATGCACAACTAAGATGAATCTATTTTTAAATCTTAATAAAAAGATAGTGAAATGAAGCTTGCTGTGAAATTCACCGTGATAGAATTAAGAAAATCTTAATGGATTTCTTAACGTGTTCTCTTTGGGGAATTGTAAGATAGCCTCACATATACTTTGTTGGTGATGTGTTTGTTTGTACCGTGCTCCACGAAGTTCACTCTGGTCCAAGCAAATAACATCTTGCTTGTATAGGTCAGTGCTCTCTTATAAAGATTTTATTGAGTTTCCTTAACTAGATTTGGTCTTTATTATCAGTTTGCAAAATTATAGGCCATATTAATGTACTGTTTTCTGCCAACATACAAATTATATAAATGTATTTAATTTCATTACAGCAGTTGAATTAATTGCACATAATATGATATTGAAGATCGTGCTACACAGGAAGAAAAACCAATTAAGGTGGCAATAAGCATAATTGAAAGCCTTTACTTGTTTAACAATTAATTTTTGCATTCTCTTTATATTGTTCTTCATAGTTTTAGTTGTCCTATTGTTAATTCTAGCAAAAACAAGACTTCCAGATTTGTAGCTGTTTTGACATGCCACTGTTAGCTCACTGAAATGTGACAAGTAAAGAACTTCTGACTGGATTCTACTGCAGTATTACTATGCCTACCAGTAAAAAATGCAGAGTAAATTGAATCCTAAAATTATCTGCCTCTCTTCCATTTACTCTTCAAGCCATTTCTTCTATTTTTCAATTATCATCTGGTAATAAATGTGTCATAGTGCAAGATGAGACCTCAGCTGAATACAGTAACACTGAAAACAGAGTAGAAAATTCAAGAATATTCGAACTTGTTTGGATGTAGATTTGGTCATCATATTGAACTGAAAGGTATGTGCTGTAGAGAAAGAAAGTGGTAAAGCTCTAGAAACAAAGCAGTCCTCTGCCACATCTGCCACCAGGCACCAAGACATGCTTCCTTCTAAATGAATTTCCTGTTCTGAGACAGGCTATGAGGTTTATGAAGCATTTAATTCCCTTTGAACATTTATCTGGGAATTAGGTGGGGTACAGACATTGGATAAAAGCCACGTAATTTGGAATCAATGATCAAATTTATACTGGCTCCTACAACAGCCAAGATTTGTGTCCTTGTACTGATTCCCTAAATGTATGAATCTTTGTCTCCATTGTTGACTTCTACTTACCCATCTCTGGGTTTCTCACCAGGAATGTGACACACAAGTAAACTTCCCATCCTGTTGCTAGTCTCACCTTCTCCGAAGAATTTGAATTTCTGGGGATGAATGTTGAGAGAAGAAAACAGTTTCCAGATTTTCTGTTTGTCTGTAGTGACTGTAAATTCTGGAGCTTCTGCAACTAATTCTAGGGGGAACAGTTTGCCAACATTTGAATCACTATGAACCAGCTTGTTGGGACTCTAGACATCATTTAACTTAACTGTGCAGAACTCTCAAAACTCCCAAGAGTACCCTAGTATGTTTTCAATATGCTAGTCAAGGCTCAATGGCAGTTATCCATTCCAAATGTGTGCCTAAAAATGAAACAGGTTTCCTGAATAATACTGTGTAACTGCTAGGATGCTGGTTTGCAGTCTGTCTATTACTGTGCTGCTGGACATAGGTAACTGTGTGTCCTGGGTTCAGCAGTAGCAATCATTTTTCTCCTTCTTAGTAGTGCAACACTGTGTTTTTGACTTTCAGCCTGGGAACAGTGCTGATAACACTGATGTTTTTAGTTGTTGCTAAATAATGTTTACTCTGAACAAGGACTTTCTGAGTCTCATGCTCTGCCAGGGAGGAGGGGAAGCCGGGGGGAAGCAGAGACAGGACACCTGACCCAAACTAGCCAAAGAGGTATTCCATATCACAGCAAGTCATGCCCAGGATGTAGAACTGGGGGCAGTTACCCGGAAGGGCTGGATCACTGCTTGGGTCGGGCTGAGTATCGCTAGGCAGGTGGTGAGCAGTTGTATTCTCTTCCTTTGTTATTTCCCTTATCATTATTACTATTGGTGGTAGCGTGATTAGCACGTTATCACATTAGCAGTGATTTGTGTTATACCTTAGTTACTGGACTGTTCTTATCTCAACCAGTGGGAGTTACATTCTTTCGATTCTCCTTCTCATCCTTCCAGGAGCAGGGGGAGGAAGGAGAGGGGAGTGAGCAAGGGCTGCGTGGCTGAGTTGCCGACTGGGCTTAAACCACAACACTGTGCCATATAAAATGGATCAGTAACTTATTTCATGTGGCTACCACTGTGCATTAGACACATCTGCTCATTTCCTATCATCATCAGTATTTGCTTCTTATTCCTTGTGCGGACTCTTTAGTTGCTCAGCTCAGGCAGAGAGGATCAGGCCTTAACTTCAAAAGGTCAATTTATTTCTTGAATCTTTAGCTAAAAAAGTTGCAAGCCAGATTTAATAACAGTTCATCATACGATTATTCTGATGAGCTTTGACAAATGAAGATGTCAAGTTAGTCAGGGCCCCTCCACTCCCCTGATACTTAAAGACTTGTGTTTGTTTATTTTTTAAGTAAACAATGATGTTTTATCATATCATATATAAGTTCATCATTTGGGGGAAGGATGATCAGAGTAAACAGAGTTGCCTAATCCAAAGACATTGCAGAATGTCATACACTGGCCATGAGTAAGAATGATACGTAATTTAAAAGACAGCTCCTCTGTTAGAAGAGGTAGGGGCAGAAGTAGTTTATAAGTGGAGGTTGTCAAATTAATTTGAAGATGGCACTTGCTGACAATTTGTCTGTGAGAGCAATAAGCTGCCAATTAGGTCTGAAATTCTTTGTATGTTTGAACTCCAAACCATTCATGGAGAGTGAGGCAATAAGCAAGGGATCATAACGACCTCATCTGATCACACAAACTATGCTCATTGACTGTGCAGCTGAACCAGCTGAAATTGAAAATTGTGATCCTGTGTTCACTACTTCATTACTGAATTCTAGAATCTTCAGCTAAACCTTTAGAAATCTTGGAGGACAGAAAAACAGTGATGAGAATGAGTAACTTACAAAGTGAGCCATGCTTCTTTCCCTGGCTAGTCATCTAAGTTAAACAAGGATGCAAGAAAGGAATGCATTCACTTCAGCCAAAGAAGACCACATGGATAGCTAAGAAAATAATTCAGGTTACATGTCACTGTCGTCTTCTGCTAAGACTGTTAGATGTGGATCTCTGTCTTATAACCTGGATAAAGTTAGTTCTTCCCCAATCAGGCTATCTCTTCATTTAATCTAGTAAGAGACAAGTTAAAAGGAGGCAACCCAATAAAGTCCTTGTCCAATGCTACTATCTGCAAAGGCTCATTGTAAAAACTGATTTTTATTTCATTTAAAGCTTCCAGCAGGAAAACTTCACACAGTTAGGTTGGAAAGACAGCCCCTTCACCATTGTTCTGTACTTTTGATTTGCTGTGAAAGGATGCTCTATTTTAAGAATCATGATTGTCTTCTTTTAAGGACAATTTTAGGACTGCTCTCTTCAAGCAGAAGTAGATGGAGGTGGAGATAATAAATCCAGCAAAGTATATTATAAAGGCCTAATAAATGTTAGGGCTGCAGTATGTACTTTAGCTTAAGGGGATCAAGGCCATTCCTTCTGTGTCTCTCTTACACACAGATATTCCCTGATCATAACAAGATGAAATGCAGATTTTATTGTATTTATGTGACAATTCTAGCCTGGATCAAAACCAGGGAAGTTGAACAAACAGGCATCTAAATTAAAATAAGAATTTAAAATACTTTAGCAAAGCCGTTGTTTTTTTTTTTTTTTTAATCTGACACCTTTAAGCTACTGCCACAGCAGAATGGATCTTTAGAAGAGATTTGTGTTTAGAATTTGCTACCACACACATCTAATATTGTTTAAACTAGACTTGATTAAATGCTTTTCAGGCTTAATAATAACAGGATTGCTTGTAGAATTACAATTACAAACATACCTGCTGTACCTTTTTAAGAGGATGGCAATGAAAAATGGTGGGAATGTAGAAATTGTGTCTGGGTTCGTCTTACAAGGAGTGAACTTCTTCCACAACATTTCTGGGAATCTCCTGACAGCCCTGGAGGGTTCCCCAGCTTCTTTTATTCTGATTTTTTTAATCAGCATTTTCCTAGGGAATTTCAAAATTACATAGATGAAAAGTAAACTCTTTTCACTTAAACTCTGTCAGCAAAATGGACTTGGACTTGTAGAGAATGGAAAGTACCAGAGTCTAGCAAAAAACTCCACCCAAAACTAAATCAAACCAAAACAAAACCAACAAGATCATCAGTATCAAACTATTTGTAAATGCTGGCCATTTTGGGTTTCTCACTGTCTTGACTTTCAGTTTAATCAAAGATTTCTATAATGACGTAATTTGTGAATATTTCTAAAGTGTCTCCATGAACTCTTGCCTTAAAACTTTCATTTTCACTGATTTCTAAAGTGAATTTATGAGATATAAGTATCACCCTTTGTGCACGTCTAAGTATTTCCATTCTACAGGTCCTTTTCTATTAATTCCTTTTGCGGGACAGTCTTGCTTTTAATCCATTTTGTAGGAAAGGATGACAGGAAGGATGAAAATGTTCTACCTGACATTCCAGAGCACGAATACAAAAGGCTCATTCTTTGAAGAACACAATTAAAGTTATAAATTGCAGAGTCCAGAATACATAAGATCTAGCTCTGATGCCTTCTTTACCATCCTATTCAGTAGCTTATAAATGAGGCTATAAATGTGAAAGGAAAAGAAGAATACATATTAAGGCCCAAATAGATTTATGCCAGCCACAGTGTTTCCATGTTTGTGTTGTACTAGAAAGTGTCTAGAGAACATTGTATCAGTGACATTTAACTGTGAGTCTTTTCTGTGTCATACCAAAAATTTCCATCGAGTAAGTCCATATTTTGTCAGTAGAAGTCAGGAAATTAGTACAGTCAAAGTGATGAAGAAACCTTAAGGTCATATCAGCTGTCCCTCCCAAAGGGAGGATTAGACAGAGATGAAATGAGGTGTCAAAATACATGAAGGCTACACAATATTTTATGTGTGATGTCTTTTGTTAGGCTCAAGCTGATGCCTTTTTATTGAAGATTCCCTTGAATTTTCATCATTTGTCCTAATCTTAGTATATCAAAGTTTTTTTATACTGACAATGTAAAACACCCCTCTTAACAGCCTTCAGATTTGCTTTTGCTTTCTTGTGACAGGAATGTCATGTGTTTGGTTTGTTTGGTTTTGGTTTGGGTTTTTTTTTTTTTTTTTTGAGTGATTTTGCTCCCCAGTCAGACCATTAATCAGTCTATTATTGATGTTAAACAGCATGTCTCTAGAGAATGACCCTTTCTTAGATAAAATGTTGATTACCATACAACTTGATCATGTAAACAGTGAAAACATAACCTCTTTTTCTTTTAGAAATCTATGATTCAGCAATAAGCGGCTAGGGGCCAACTATTAATCATTCATGAACATAAGAAAGAATATTCAATTAGAGATGTGCACTGGGATACTTTAATATTTCTAAGTATTACTTGTTTCTGGTGACTTGAGTAGACAAGTGACACATTCAACTTTAGGCAATAAAACAGCAAAAAATGCAAACTAATGTAAAGTGATTAAACTGAATACAGATTTTAAATACCCCTGAGTTAAGATTATATTTCTGATGTGTTGGGATAATTGCAAATAGCAGTAGTAGATGTAGAAGCCTTTTTTCTTTTCCTTTTCTATTTTTTTTTTTTTTTACATAAAAACTCAGATGAACTCATTAATGCCAAAGTGGATGCACGTCATTCAGGTACTTAGATATTACTATTTGTAAACATATGGATATTTAATTACATTTCTGATTCCAGCTTGATTTGATTTGCTTTTGGAGAAGGGATGAAGGTTTTTAATTTAAAATATCTTTTTTATTTAGCATTACAGTTTACTTCTAAATTCGGCAGATTCTTCTTTTTTAGTCACCTCAGCTCCTCATCCTGGGTGTTCAGGCTTACAGAACAAGCAGTGCCAACCTTGACTATCTTAAAGTAGAATTAAAGAAGTGTCAGATACTCAGATAGTGTTCAAGGTATTTTTCTACTTCTGAAGATGATTTTTTTCTGCAATGAATAAAATAATCACCTAATTCACATACTTGTGATATAATAAGTCTTATTATCACAAAAAAGTTTTTTTTCTGAGAGAGTAATAACTTAATCTCTGGAAAGATGTATCCTTATTAAGATTCTTTAAGAAGCTGATAGGACTAGTATATTTTGGTCCAAGTATTAACAAACACTGACGTAGTAGTAAATAAATCAATGACACTTCTCTGTTCAGTGGACATAGGAAATAAATCAAATTCTATATCACTATAATTGAGATAGGAAATTCCATTTTATCTGCATTTGTGCTTGGCTGAAGGCAGTCATAAGTGTGTCATAACTTTCTTTATTATGACATTGCTTTTTTATTGTCATATTGTTTTTTTATTTAGGTTGTGACATTGGGATGTATTTACATTTTAAAAAGACATTTTAATTTCCTTTTTGTTTACATCACTTTTGTATTACAACAACAACATTGCAATGTCTTATGAAATTCTTTGGAGGATGCTAACATGCACGTTCTGAGAAACAAATTGATCAGGTTGTCTTAATAATTGGGAAAAAAATTGACAAATATGAGGCATTCCCAGCTTTTTTTTCCTTTGGTTTGTTCACTCAATAAATCTATCCCTGTCTTCTTAATGCTCTGAGAAGTGTAATTAGTATAAGGTTCCCTTGCTAGTGAAAGATGGATGGGTGTGTGGAGAATTCAGGAAAGGAGGAGAAGGAGGAGGTATTAATGTTGTGCAAAGAGTAATCTACAGCAGCCACAGTCAATCTTTTGATCTAAAAAGCTCATCATTAGAAGTGTCTAAGACATTCAAATCATATTTGCTGTAATAAACTCTTTCCACCAATACATATTAAAGGCATTTCTAAAAATTAGAACATTTCTACATTTCTTTTAAGACCAGATAATAAGAATGGCTGATACTGAAAATCTAGTTTTATTTTGAATGACATCAAAACATAAATAATATTGTTTGCAAAAGAACCATTTGGAAACATTTTATTCCAGGTCATTGAGATACTGTATTTTGCAAGGGCAATACATTTGTTTCAGTTATGTTGAATACAAATGTTTCAACAATTACCATTATTGTAAAAAATTAAAACCTAAATATTTTGTTCTGGTTGTAAGAAGCCATTTCAATTATTTTCTTTTTGGAATGTCACTGTCATCTCAGTTCCTTGAAAATTTTTTTTTGAAAACTGGCATTTACTGATGGAGGTACATTCCTCCACCATGCAGGTGGCATCATTACCCTGCTTTTCAGTTAGAAAAAGAACATAAGGGAGAATGTACAAGGCAGTTACAACAAGAGATTTATAAATCTGAAGAGTTCTTGCAAGTACTTTATTCAATTTTTGGTATATTCATATATGTGATAGATTAATAGGACATACTTTCACAAAATGCCAGTTTCATCTCTACTGTAAACTTTGAAGCTATTCTTTCTGATTAAGTTTTCTTAAATAAAAAAAGGGCAAAAGAGAAGGCTAGAACTAGGTAAGAATTTAAGTCCCTGACTGCAAGCAAAACCACAGACCTACAGGTTGGCTTTCTAGTTAATATGTTGGGAACAGGATGTCCCCTAAGGATGGTGTAAAACTCTTCACAGTGCAGTTTTTTACAAAAGTTGCTTCCTAGGAACTCCAGACTGGTGGTGCTCTCATCAGTATAAAACATGGACATACCATACTTATGATCATGTTTTGAAAGGAAAAAGTCTCTGTTAACTTCTTTGAGTGAGTTCTAGAGGTGCTTCTGAATTTTGAATCCTCTGTGGAACTTTGTCAAAATGTAAAAATCCTGGTTTCTTATTTTAATGGGAATAATATATTGGACTTAGTTGTAGAATCAAATCACAGCATTTCTAGGCATTCAAAAGAAAGGAAAGTTTAGAAGGAGTTGCACCTGGAGAAATCAGGCATTTCCAGGATTAGGTAACAGCTCGACAAAAAAATCCTGTCTTCAAATTTTACATTTAGATGCATTCGTTCTGCACACATCCAATTTTATATCTAACCCTGAGATTTCAGCCTTTAGTGGACCCAAACATTCCAAGAGGGAAGTAAAAAAAAACTCAAAATGAATTACTGTTTGAAACATCATCCGGTTGGTCTCATGGTTTCTGAGAACCCATGTTACCAATAGGCCAAGGAACAGAATATCCACGAGAAGCTTGCATGAAATTATTTTTATGGCTTTTTTTCATCTTTTCCATCTAACTCTTCTTTCCATCTTAAAAGTGAGCCTATGAGATGGATATATGTTGTCAAGAAGAGCTTTTCTTTTGAAGGATGCAAGGTACTGTGCAGCACCTGTATTAATAGTTATTCAGCCTGTCACATAACATAATATTGCTCTGTGTGCGTGGAACAATATAGGCTGCATTTATCATAAAACTTGCCCCCAGGCAACTTTCCAAGCATACAGATAAAGGGAATTCATTTGTGCCCTGATCATTATGACAATGTTCTTCAACAGGTAGAAAGACAGACTGATTTTGTCTAGTCAGTGATGGCCCGTTCACAGTATTGATGGTAAAATGCTTGTGCTTAATGATGCCCATAAATGCCAGTGGAAGATTTTTTTCCTTGTCTCTTAGGGTCTTTAGAAGTATAAATATTCCCTCATTTTCTTTTGTTTTCAGAGATACAGATAATATTTCCATACCTGACAAATACTCAACCTATAACTGAAAGTGGAGAGGCTGACAAGATAGTGGCTGCTACATACAACAAGTGATATATTACTCATACCAGAATATCACTTTGTGTTTTAATAAATGGCCTACATTTCCACAAATATGATTTCAAACTTCCTCTTGAAATTTGGGTCAAGCAGTCCTGGAATTTTGGAATTCTGGAATCTCTGCCTAATTTGAGAATTATATTTTCTGTCAGGAATACTGCAATAATATTTCTTTTTCTTAAAAAAATTAATCCATTTTAGTTTGAGAAAATATCAGTTTAGCAGTCTGGCTCCATATTTTGCCCTCTAGCTTCTCTTTCTTTCTGGCAGGATGACAATGTCAGAGTTAGATCACATCTTTGGCTAGTGATTTGCCTAGCTGCAGCTCCCTGAATGAAAGCCCAAATCTTTTTTTTCATTTCTCCATGGCCCAGTCTTTTTCCAGCTCACATGATTTGCTCTATGTAGGGAATTCAAAACACAAAAACCAGTAAATTGATGCATGGCAGTTAGATAGGTGCACAGCATGGTGTAAAAGTTAAGTTCTGGTAAAAATAACGGTAGTGGTTCCCAATTGTGTGTAGTCTTTTGGTCTTCTGGCTTATTTTCTTTCCTGACAGATGCTGAGTAGCATTAGGTCATAATAGCATGAGGGATTCATTTAAATGAATCAGAGATTTGGCTCTAGCAGGCTGACTCCCTTTTCTGACCTCTTGCTATTTCTCACAAATGAGGCCCTATTGTGATGGTTGTAAACCCTGTCCCCATGTCTATGTACGTCACCATTTCTGGCAAAAGAAAACCTAGGAAAAGAGTAAGGAATAATACTTGAAGAGGTTTAATTATAGACCACAAACTGTTAAAGACTGGTCATTGTCCAGTCTTCTCTGCTTCTAGAAGTTGTATGCAACTTCTGAAGAATAGGGTCTTACCAACTGCAGTATTCATGAAAAGTTAATAGCTCCTAAATAGCTAAAAGTACAGTGTCTTACCTTGCCATCTGAAGGCCAATGAGAGTGCTCTCATTTTACTTTCATCTCTCATCTTACTTTTCTCAGCTTCATTTTGTGTATCTTTGCTAAAATTCCTGCTGAGAGAGGTGGATGGTTAGCAATTTTTAAGTCAGAACATTTTTCCTTGTACTTATTTAGTAGCTGAATTTGGTTATTAATAAGAAACAGTTATTACATTTCCAACAGAGCTTTAAAAATGTTATTACTTCAAACACAGTAATGAATATTCTCTTTTTATTTGTTAATGAAATTAAGGATGCAACCGTATGTTGGGTCATGAAAAAAATAGTGAAAATAGTGAGCTATCCAAAACACCCAAGAACAGAGCTTTGGATTAACAGTGATTTTCATGTTGTTGGTCAGTCTTCTCTGTGAGTCTGAGGGCCACTTATAAAAGGATGAGAAAAGGAGAATAAAAAAACCCAAACTGTATTCTTAGGAGGACTTGCACCCACTATATGAAAGTGTGAATTTCCATTAGAGGTTTTCAGTTAAAAGGGTTTCCTCCAAAACCAGTAGCTAATGATGAGTGTTTTCTTCATCTTTTGTTCTATGCTGTCCTCTGAGAGAAAAATCTACCACTTCCCCACAAAATAATGTAAATAAAATTCAGAACCTGAAATACAAAAAGCAAGATGGCTAGCAGTGGACTAAAACAGATGAATATCTTGCTATAAAGAGCTTAATTACATGGATAATTTATAATTATTTTATATTGCTTTTTAAAAAATCTGGTGTTGAAGACTCTGAAGGGAACAAATAGTCCAAACCCAAACTGCTGGTAACGTTTAATACGTCACCAGAAGAACAATTATCCCCTTAAGCTTTTGTAAAAAACTGAGGAAAGAGAAAAACAGAGAAATAATACACTGTACATCATAATATAGTTTTATGCTTAATTGCAATTATTAAAAAGGAATTTAAAATAATCTTCTATCCCTTCCTGCACTTTTATGCACATTCTGAATACTTTTTAGCTGCATTATCTTGTACATAAATGCATAAAGACACACATCAGCCTCTATGTGTGAATAAAGATGAGCAAATTAATAGCTCTTGTCTTAAGCTAAAGGTCTCCTACTGTCTAAATCTAAGCAGGTATTAAAACTAGAGGGGCCAGATTCTAATCTGTTATGCCACTGTAAATTAACAGTGATTCAAAGGAACTGAAATTGGTGAATTCTAATTTTACAAAGCGTAACTCAGATTTGAATTTGGCCTTAGGTTGTACAAGTTACATCACAACCAACTGTAGAAGCAGTATGTGGTGAGGAAGAAAGTGTTTCCCCCTGAATGACTGTAGCAGAGGGAACCCCCAGGTATTTGGTTATGCAAATTTGAAGTATTAACCTGTCTTGTTTTCAAAGTTTGCTATTTTGTTTCTGCCCATGGATTAGGCAGCTGCTCCACTGACTTTATGGTAGTCCTGGGAAAGAAGAGCAATGCATTTGCCTGTTGCAAGTTAATTGTGAACTTAAAAAACCTACTCCCCATGCCCTTCCTCTTAAAAACAGATACTGCAAATTTGTATTCATTCTTTTCCTTCTTCAATACTGCATAGGCATTATGAGCTTTCCAATGATATCCTTGGGGTTTTACATTCATCCTAACATATGGCATGTATGTGAGTCTCTTCTCAAATTTATTTGAGTTTATGTGTGATTGGGAGCAGTTAGCTGCTGAATTGCTGAATCATGGAACAATTATGGCAGGAAGTCTCTGGTTTTGTGTTTTTCTACAAATGATATTGTTCTATGTTGTATTCAGTTCAGTTCTTGGCAGGACTACTGAAAAGTAAGTTATAGCAGTTGCCATCTGGTAACTTTTGAGGCAATTTCCCTCACATGTTTCTGTTGCTTAATAATTCTTTGTTTACTTTGTACAGGTAACCTAATCTTCAGTCTAGTAATAAATAGTCACCTTTCCACTGTCTCTGTTCTTTTGTCATTCTGTTAAATGCTAGTTTCTTGAAATGTAGTGTAGTCTGATTTGGAAAAAAGATGCAACTTGCTCCCCCACAGAGAAGCAGCTTTCTGAAGCTTCTTCCACATCCCCAGAGAACAGTTTATGGCTGCAGAAATTCCCTGCTCCCACCAAAAAAGTGAAGTTGAAGCAGTGCTCTTGCTTTCATCTTGCCAAAAAACTGTCCCAGTCAATAGTACTGGGTGGGAAATGGCAACATTCAGAGAGGAAAGCTTATCATTTTTATGGATGTTTAAGACAATAGGGAAAAAACTGTGGAAGAATAATTTATGGAAGTTTATGAAATGCAGTGGATCTCTGTCTCAGAACACTTTTGAGCTAAAATTTTTTGAGGCTGAAGAATATCTGAGAAGGTATTGCTGTCTTCTTGCTCTGTGTCAGCTGCTTTTAGAGATGGGGCACTGCCTTAGAAAGACCTTTGGTTTGTGCTGATGTAGTTCCTATTATGTTCATACACTGAAAATCAACTTCTGAAATGGAACTAGAAAAAAGCAAAAATTAAAGAATAGTCATCTGCCCATCTATGTATTTAAACAGGCAAGGTTAATTGACACTTGGCATGCATTTATACAATGCTTAAACTGAGCAGGAACAATACTTGAGAACCTCATTTCTATCCAACATCCTTTTAACTTCCTATTTTTTCCCATTCATCTAATGCCAAATGAGATTTTGGTTTCTTTATACAATTGGTAAGAGAAAGTTTCTGTACCTCTTTCTTCTTTTCAGTCTGAATTTAACCTCAAAATTCCTTAAGCACCTGTCCAGGAGCATCTCTCTGACTAATGTGCCAGGAAGGCATCTCACTGGTGCAGCTAACACAAAGCTGCAATCACGAAAAATAGGCTGCTATTCTGTGGAGCAGAAGAACGGAGCGCAACAGATGATCTTTCTCAGTGTGACAGTTTGCACAGCAACTAGAAATTCATCTAAGACACAGCCTACAGAAAAGCCTTAAAAAAAAAAGAAAAATCCCCTTGATTAATATCTGGCATATTTGCCTGGTAATTTGATTCATGTCACATGAGTTTTGTGTGCCTTAATTGACTTCAGACATGGGAGTTTTAATAGTAATTAGCAAGCAGTTTCACCATTAATCTCTGACATTCTCCTTGCAAAGCCATGCTAGCTATCAGAATGGGAGAAAACAAATGGACAACACAGGAGTGAAAAATGCACAGCGTACAGAGTTCAGCAGTAGCAAATGCTATTTCACAAACTGTCTGGGAGATGGTTAAAACAAATTACTCACCTTCCAAAATCCTCAGGTAGCCAGACTTATCAATCCAAAGGGTGGACTTTGCAGTTAAAATAATGTGATCCAAACTGCTTGGAAGATGGATAGCTGGTTAGGAAGGAAACTTTGGTTGCAATAACTTTAGCTGGCAATCTGTTATGCCTCATCTGATCTCACGCACATCAGGATTGGTCTGATGCATACATATCCTTGTTTATCTTCCCACCTAATTTCTTCTCATCTATTTGTTCTCATTCCTAATTTCTGTCATGTTCATTTGATGAAATTTTATAATGGTAATTTCCTTTTTCAACATTATAGTATGATATCTTGTTAGTGACCCTACCTTTCATTGACATGAATAAATCCTGTCATAATAACAGGTGTTCTAAGCATTACAATACAATTTACATAAGAAATTTCCAAGCTAACATAAGGACAGAATGGCTACCACAATGCTAACCAAATCGGAAACTCAATCTATGCTCAATATATTTCTTTAGAACCTTTTATTTCTCCCAGAAGGGATGAAGGGTTAGCATCTGGTACAAAGACTGCTGTTGCTGAAAGGACCAGTGCCTTTTTTTGGCTTTACTGAATCTAAGACTAAATTTTATACAATTACTACAGTATGAACACAGGTTTTGTTTGGTTTTGTGAAACACTAAAAGTCCTTATTCCTGTAGTTTCTCGCTACTCGTGTGGTGAGGGACGGAAGCACTAGTTCTCTCCGAACTAGGGTCAAGATATAGAGCATTCACAGAATGCGGGTCAACAACGTTTATTGCGCAGTTACAATTCCTTATATCTGTTGCCTAAGCACCTCCCTCGGGTCAGCTGGATCCCGCCCCTCCTGGCAACTTCCCGTCACATCACGTGATCTTCTGTGCGCCAATCCCTACATTCCTTGTTAGAGATATATCAATTTTTGCAGTGGAGAGAGAAAGAAGGGAGAAGGCATCATTCTGAATAAAGAACAATGAGTAAGCAGCCCCATGAAGATAACTGTGTGTGAGTCACAGTGCCTCTCTAAGCTCTCAGAGGTATTATTTTTACTTCAGATTTAAACATGCAGGATTAATTTGGCTATAGTGGGTGGCAAGTGCAGGTTTCTGTATCCTCTTCACCACTGTTTCCACTCACCCACTTCAGTGTTGTGAAAGCAGTTAGCTGTATAAGCTTTTTTATCTGTAGACATCTTGAAGAACTTGCACAAGGCAGCAACAAAGTGCCATCCTTCCTCATTTTCCCACATAGTAGTGTATCAGCCAAGAAACCATCTAGTTCTTGAAACAGAGAGAGTAGAGCAGAGAAAAATGTCATTAAAGGGATAATAGTGGAGTACAGTTAAAATGATGAAAATTAATGCACATTTTCCTAACAAATTTTCCTAATGAATAATGCATTTACTAATAAACTAAAGGACTGCCAAGGACGTGACAGATTGGAAATACAGCATTTGAGTTATTGAAAGTGGCAGACAGGTCACAACTTTTATTTATGTTAATAGCTAACCACCTGTCAGATAAATGGGAAAGTAGATACCTCCACAGCAATGCCAGCAGACACCTTTCAGAACTGCGAGAAAGGACCAAGAGTACAGACAGCATAGCTAGCTATCGTGTTGGCAGCTGAAAGATGTCTGCTCTTCTTTCATCTAGTTATACCTATGTGGAAATATCCACAAATTAAGAAAGGACTGAATATGCTGTTCTGGAGTTTGGTAGATGCATCCCCAAACAGCCCTTACCTGCTTGTGCAAACACAAAATGTAACTTCCTCTTGGATACCTGTGGTATTGAATACTAACATGCATAGCTCTACAGCACAAACTGGAAGCTCATTGGTACTTACTAAATATTTGGCAGCCCAAGCACTGCCATTAGAGATAACTGAATCTATTTTAGACTTCAGTTATTTGGAGGATGACACTGTGTGGCACTTCTTCTTTGTATGTTTGCAAACTTGTAGGGATCTTAAAGGATATTTCTAATGCAATTCTCTAAAGTTAAAAGAAAACCCAGAACTTATTTGGGTACACAAACCAAAAAGATCTGCCCTTCTTTGAAGTGGTCTTAGAGGTGTTTTCACCCTACATAACTTAACAGATCAGATAACCAATCTGTTTCTAGCAGTTCTAGTTTCATTTTGCCCCTCTGCCTGACAACATTTGAACTTGCCCTACCATTAAGGACTTACAGGACTGATTTTCATCCTACTCTCCACTCTGTTGAAGCTATTTCACTCCACACAGAATAATTAAATACTCTGTAAACCATAGAAAAAGAGAACATGAGTGCATATTACCCTGCAGCCCAGCAATTAGTACCATCTGATATATGCTGTTACCACAGCTACTTGTGCCTACTGTTCTGTTTATAGAAAGGCCTTTGATCCAGAATTTTCACTTGCAGGTGATGCTTTAAACCCTAGACTGTTAGCTACCAGATTAATTCACATCCTGAGGAAATCTTGCTCTTGAAGTTATTTCAAGAACAAAGTTCTAGATTAATCCAAACCTTCTATAACTGCTGCAGTTGTTTAAGTAACAGTTTACAGAAACTCTTCGTGTACACAGAGGAACAAGACAGACATCTTCAAAGCATAATTCAGGTCTCAGACAGTTCCTCAGACAGTTCCACTGCTTTCTGAAAGTGTGTCTTCACTGGTCGCATGAGAGATTTGGGTAACTGTTGTCCTTTGCAATTTATTTTAATATGATATGAATATAAGCTTGTATTTAGATTTTCACAAATTCACTCAAAGTACACATATTACAGTTGTGTCCACAATACCTTCTTCAGTTTGATTATAGATAAACATTAACCTTGGAATTTCATTCAAGGATGATTTTCCTGTTCCACACAAAAGATACTCTACAGCAGCAATGAGTACCTCAGCATAAATATTTAAATATGTACAAAGGCAGACCTGCCCCACTGCGTTGTTATGGCTGTTTTTCAGCTGGGCTGCTGATATTTTATGAATGTTACAACTTAGCCAGATGATCAACGTATTCCCAAAGACACCGTTTGCCAGTGAAATAACTACTGCTGCCTACAGAAGTGTTAAACCCTCAGACTGAAGCACTGTACATAAAATCTCAGCATTTTTGTTTGCTGTTTCTGTGATTGATAGTAATAAACTTCACTTTCATGAATGAGAGTCTTCTGTGTAAACTCTTGCAGTGTATTATAAAAATGAACATGAAAATGTGCATTCTTCACAGAGGCTTTTCTGTTTCTTGATATGCTTCCTTATGCCAGGCTGTATCTGGCGTATTCAGAAATTCAGATGCCATATGTCCCTATGATCATTTTCAGAACTTCCAAATCCACGCTCTTTCTCTTCGACAAGCTTCTTTTATTGATAAGTGCTGCTGCTATGGCTGCATCTGCTAAAAACAAGTGAGCACAGATCCAGTGACTAATCTCATTTAGGTTAATAGTATCTGCAAGGTCACTTGGGAAGGATATGATGACACTATTATCCACCTGGATGCTGCTCTATAGGTAAAGAAGCAAGTACATAAACTGTTGAAGAGAGACCTGTCATGATTCTCAGAGATTTACAGATAAGTCTGTTCTATAGAACCAGATAAATTTTCCTTAAAATTCAGGATTTAAAAATTAGTAAAATATGCTTATGCAGTGTAATATTTTCTAGTAATTTGAGAGTGCAGCTTTTCACTATTTCTGAACTGTGTGTTCAGCTGATGAGTATGTTTATTTGAGCTGGAGAGAAAAGACACATAAGACCTTCCTCCACACACTTCTGTCTTGTGGTTAGGTAGAAAGGAGGATGAGAGGTGAAACTTCTCTCTCTGACTCTGTATCTCTCTTTCTCTCTCCCACTTTAAAACCTTCTCCCCTCTTTCTCCTTATCTCTGTATCTTTCTCTCCCATTGTTCTACAGAAAAAGTACCATGCAGGCAGTGGATACCATTCATACATCTGAACAGCATGTGAGAAGACTACCCAAATCTCCTGATGGCCTTGATGCAAAAGATTGCTCCTTTCTATCCCATCTGGAATAACAGAAATCTTGAGTCCTTTTGAAACTCCTCCTAGGGAAATAATACTTTGTTTGGGGCTGGGAGTGAATTCTGATGTCCTTAACGATTTCTAATTATTTAGCAGACAGTATTTGGGGATTTGGAATACTTTGATAGAGGTGCTTTAAAATAAATAGAACAACTTCTATATTTTAACTGAAGAACATTAGCAAATTAACGTATTGCTGAGTGACTATCATTTGCTGTATATTGCAAAATACAGATGGAAACAGCACAATCTCCATTGTTGTTAATTGCTGTTGTTAGTGTTTTTTAGTTAGTACATGAATTTCCGTGTAAATCGCACTTTCTTTTACTGCTAGCTTCACAGAATATTTGCAAACAGCCATAAATTCCTTACTCATAAAAAACCCTATTAAAAACAATGGAAGATAATACGGTGATAATACATCAGAGGTTTTGCTAACAGTAGAGGAGAGCACTAAGGAGAGATGGCAAATATCCTTCTCCCTAGTTATCTGGTTTGCTATACTCCCACTTTCACTTTAGTTTTGACTTTTTAAAAATGCAGGGTTTTTTTTCTTTGGGAAAAGCCAGTAATTGGAAATACAATTTATCTGATAAACTTCGTGGGTTCTTTCATGGAGCTTGTGTGCTATCATAGAATCATAGAATAGTTAGGGTTGGAAAGGACCTTAAGATCATCTAGTTCCAACATGGGTTTTGGCTATATTTTTTATACACTTTCCCCTACTTTCCCTAAAAGAAGTTCCATAGCCTTCAGAGCAATTACTGAAGGTGCTGGAATAACATGGGCAGGTCTTTGTTAGCATTTACCAAACCTGTAATCTTTTCTACTAATAACATTTCCAAGCTACCTCTTCCTTGTATCTTCCCTCCATCCCAAATAGGTATACACATGCACAGAGTTAGTAAGAATGGCACTAAATAACATGCAAAACATGCATATTCCTTTTTACCCTGTTTCTGATTTCTCATTAGCAATTCTGCAGATGGGATTGATGCTACAAAATAAGGTCAAATCGCTGAGTCATTACTATAATTCAGTTAATGGAATGATTATTTAAGTATTCTTGTTCTGACTAACCTAGTCTCTGCTTTCCGAGAACTATGTAGAAAATGTTTTCTCTTGCAGAATTAAGGTCAAGGAACATTATGCTTTTGTTAATGTAGCAACACCTCAAGCTCAAGGTATAGTTCTGTTTATTCTGTTACCTGTGATTTTTATTGGAACAGACATCTCAACTTCTGTTTGTGTGGTTCTGCATTTAACATATTTAGCACTTCATCCCACTTAAATATGAGATATCTGAGCTCAGAGGAGACAAAATTAGATAAACTGATCTCTGAATGGTTCAGAAGGGCACAATTCAGAAGTGGATAGCCTCAGCATTTCAAGTCTTTGAGCAAGCTAGCTGTGAATACTTATATTTTATGAAGCAGAACGATGGATGAGGAGACAAACTGCCAGACAAATATTTGGGAGATCACACCATGACTTACAAACATCTTGCCTAAACACATTTAAACTATTTAGTTATACTTCCCTTTTGGTTCTCTTATTTCTGCTGGGAATGGGGGAAGCTGTACTTCAGCCTGAAGCTGTTTGGTGCAGTTATGTTTATTCAGGGTTTTTCATCTCTTTCGTGATTATTAGAATTGCTTGTATTCTCATTATAGCATTCCTTGCCCTGGGTGCTTTGGTTTACAAATTTCCTTCAGAGAATGTGTCTATCCGAAGTGAAGATACCTTTGACCTAAATAGTTATGGTTCTTCATAGCTTGACAAAGTCCAAAGTAACAGATTGTACTCCCAATAAAATAAAAAAAATATTCTCCTTCTGGCTTCTGTGGCAACACACTTCTGTCAGAGACAATGGAAAAAAGGAAAAAAAAAAAAGCCCATTGTGGCTAGAAAGAGGATTGTCAAAATTATGGACTTTATATTCCAAATAAAAAATATAAATCTGAAAAATGAATGGAAATAAATTAAAAGCTCTATATGCTTGAAAATGCAAATCTAGGACAAATGTCTCCAGCTTTATGCACTGTTCTTCAGCTAGAAGTGCAGACAGCTTTTAATAGCTAATATATTCCTTTCTTACAATGTTTTTTCTATATTATGCATGAATATGTTTTTAAGGGAAAACTAAACAGACATGAGTGGAATCTTTGCACTGAGAAATGACCAGTTTAGTATGCAAGCAACAACACTGTCTCACATTCATTTGTATGCTTGCCATCTGGAACAGATGCATTAGTTGTGGCTTCAGTAATGACATGGTTCAGGAGAAGACCTTCCTCACCTCAAGTTTTCAATATTACTTAATGGGGCTCCTCATGTGAGTAAAGTAATTGTATATTCAGCCCAGTGTTTTATTCAGCTATCATCTTTACTTTATACTGTAACCTAGCCATCTTGCTGTAAAGTCTTGCTGGAATACATGCAACATTGTGGCATGTATCGTATGAAAGATGCTATTCCAAATAAAGTCATATTGTATACTTGACTTTGTTCTGTGTTGATAATGAATGTATTTCTAGAATAGGTAATCTGATATGTACAATACATGTCTGAGGAGATTATATCTTATTTTGCACACCACGATATCTTTTAGAATTGTTTATTATTCGTGTTATATTTTAAGCTGATGCTGGTCTATGCAGATTTTAAATGTGTTTGTCATATACCATTAGTCACTGTGTGAAATCTCTCAGTAATAGTTAGTTTTCTGCAGCTAAGGAGAATTTAACACTGATTGATGGTAGATCACTTAGCTGGTTGGCAGACTTTCCAATTTACAGCAGGAAAATTGCTCTTTTCTTTATGCTCATTCCTTCTTCTGCAGGGGGACAGTAAGATATATGTGCCAGAGTGCACATAACAGCAAGAATCTGATTGGCAATACTGCAGGTCTTTTTTACAATTATGATTTTATCATTTTCAAAAACTGTGTTGAATGTCAAGTATTTCAGATGCAATTTTTAAAAACCTCTCTATTTATCAAATGCCAATGATATATCTGTATCATATTTCACATGCAAAAAATGACCTAACATATTTTTGCATGAGGAAATGAGTAAGCTGTCAACGCTTCACCCTTATCTTCTAATAGTCCCAAATTCTCAGTCTTCGAAAAACTGATTATCTGTTGAGTGAAGATTAGCAGGAGAAACAAAGATATTGATTTGCGGTGTGCAGTCTGCAAATATTTCTCATTAACCACTGATTCATTCAAAAAAATAATAATACGTTAGTTATTCTTCAGTGAAAGAAACATATGGGATAAATCCTTTCCCTTTAACACTCAGTGGTGAGATTTTCAAAGACTTTATTTTAAGATTTCACATGGAATGCATACGAAGAACTGCAATATGTAATTTTTAGTATCCACTTTCTTTAAAGGAGAAAACAAGATAGAAGTTGTCATGTTTAAAAACATAAAAGTCTACTCAGATGCTAACCATGAATTCCAGTCAATTTAGCAACAGATTTTGTGGAAAAAGAAGACTTCTTTGTGAAAAAATGTGTTTGTTATTTTCAACTGCCTGCAAAGACTGAAAGAAGAATTCAATCTTTACCACTTCATCAGGTTTACAGGTATAAGAGGTTCAAAATGCTGCAGGAAAGTGCTGACTTGGCATACTGTTCCGGAACACACAGAGGTACTTTCTAAAAACATACACATAAGGGAAAAAATAATTGCTAAATTATTGTTTCAAAAAGAAAAATGAATTATTGCCGTTGCATTGCAGTTTTAGAGCCATGGAGCACGGTATAACTGACACCTTCACAACATAGATAGTAAACACAGTAATGAAAACAAATGTGTTAAAAGTATGCACTAGGGCCCAATTATGCACTTGTTCAAGGACTTCTGTGGGAGTTCTGCATGTAGTGTGGCTGCAGAATGGTTCCCACAAGGAATGAGGCAACTAAGAAAGCTGTTATAGCTAGTATCCCATCAAACCTATTGTTTGGGGAGTTCATTTTCAGCAGCTCCTCCCACACCCTACACTAATGGGAGACCAGTGCTGTTACAGATTGAAATTTATGCAAGATCAACCGTGTAATGAAAATTATACCAGTTCATAATTATTATCTTTTATTACTACAGACGCTGTGTGGAGTTCATAGAATTGCAAATCTAACAAAAGAAGTACTTGGCATCCTCTTTAACAAATAAAAATTCAGTCTATTTGTAATGCTGAAATGAAGAAAATAGGAACTGAGAGAATGGAGACCAGCACTAAAGAAACAGAGAGGTAGTCTCTTGATTGAATTTTTCCATTCTGTCTCAGCCTGCTTTTGCCCATTTCTCACATTTGTGCCTGTCACCATGCTATCTTTTCTGTAACTGCTCTTGGAAATATATTCATTAGACCAATACCCATTTCATCAAAAATACATTCTTAGTATTAAGTTCCTGAGTTTTCTAAAGTACTATTATAGTATTGCATCTTTCAACATATCATTATCTTGATCTCCATAGCATGTAAGATTTCTCACATTTTCTACCTAGACTTAAGAATTGTCAGCTTGCCATGGAGCAGGCTAGTGTAAGAATTGATCCTTGGCCACGCCAGGTGCACTGGATGTAATCACACTGATGACAGACAGAGGCTAAAAATCACTCACAGTTGCTCAGATCTCTGAAACAGAGTATATGATGGTAAAGGCAAAATATCAGTCCTAACTAAATCTGGTCAATCTTTCAAAGTAAAACTTACTGACCCCTGGAAAGGCAGGAATCTAAGTTTGCCTTTTCAAGAAGAAACTAAGCCCTTAAATCTTCATCTGGAGCAAATAGGCTGGCGTATAACTATCAAAACATATAAAAAGATTCCTCTATGTACTAGGTAATCAACAAGTTCAATGAATTCATCTGCTTGTCCAAACCCTTCAAATTCCTTTTTTCAGAAGTGTACAGTTTCCTCACATATCAGGTGGCAGAATTTATACATTCATCAGAGACAGTTTATGTCATACATCAGAAGAAAACGTGGAAATTATGACAATTAGAAGAGGTCAGATACCCATGGACCAGTACTCTTCCTTAAAATCCCACAAACTTCCAGAAACACAACACCTCAAAAAGTATCTTGTCTAGTAAAATCAGTAATGCTGTGTTTCACTTTATCAGGTAATATAAAATGATGTGACTAATTAAACCAGATGTGAAAACTCAAAATTAGGAATGACACGTTAGAATTAAACTTGGCTAGGGATGTGAAAGATAACAGGAAGGGATTCTATAGGTACATTGCAAATAAAAGACAAAGGACAACGTGGACCCTCTCTGAAAGCTGTCGGGAGAACTGGCTACCCTGGATTTGGAGAAGACTGAGGTTCTTAATGACTTCTTTGCCTCGGTCTTCATCGGCAAAGGGTCTGACCTCATCACCCAAATCTTGGAAGGCAGACTCAGGGACTGTGAGAATGAAGACCCTAGGCCCACTGTAGGAGAGGATCTGGTTCGAGACCATCTTAAGAACCTGAACGTGCACAAGTCCATGGGACCTGATGAAATCCATCCATGGGTCCTGAAGGAGCTGGCGAATGAAGTTGCTAAGCCACTGGCCATCATATTTGAAAAATCATGGCAGTCAAGTGAAGTTCACGACGACTGGAAAAAGGGAAATATAACCCCCATTTTCAAGAAGGGGAAAATGGATGACCCGGGGAATTACAGAGCAGTCAGTCTCACCTCTGTGCCTGGCAAACTCTTGCAGCAGATTCTCCTGGAAGGCATACTAAGGCACATGAAAAACAACAAGGTGCTTGATGACAGCCAGCATGGCTTCACTAAGGGGAAATCCTGCCTAACCAATTTGGTGGCCTTCTATGATGGGGCTACGAAACTGATGGACAGGGGCAGAGCAGTTGACATCATCTACCTGGACTTGTGCAAAGCCTTTGACACTGTCCCACATGACATCCTTGTCTCTAAATTGGAGAGACATCAATTTGATGGGTGGACCACTCGGTGGATAAAGAACTGGCTGGATGGCCGCACGCAAAGAGTTGTGGTCAATGGCTCAATGTCTGGCTGGAGACCAGTAATAAGTGGTGTCCCTGAGGGATCGGTGTTGGGACCGATCTTGTTCAACATCTTTGTCGGTGACATGGACAGTGGGATTGAGTGTGCCCTCAGCAAGTTCGCCAATGACACCAAGCTGTGTGGTTCGGCTGATACGCTGGAGGGAAGGGATGCCATCCAGAGGGACCTCAACACGCTTGTGAGGTGGCCTGATGCCAACCTCATGAAGTTTAACCATGCCAAGTGCAAGGTCCTACACCTGGGTCGGAGCAATCCCAGGCACGGCTACAGGTTGGGCAGAGAAGAGATTCAGAGCAGCCCTGAGGAGAAGGACTTGGGGGTGTTGGTTGATGAAAAAATGAACATGAGCCAGCTTCAGTGTGCGCTTGCAGCCCAGAAAGCCAACCGTATCCTGGGCTGCATGAAAACGAGTGTGACCAGCAGGTTGAAGGAGATGATCCTGCCCCTCTGCTCTCGTGAGACCTCACTTGGAGTATTGTGTGCAGTTGTGGTGTTCTCAACATAAAAAGGACATGGAACTGTTGGAACAACTCCAGAGCAGGACCATGGGGATGATCAGGGGACTGGAGCACCTCACTTATGAAGATAGGCTGAGAAAGATAGGGTTATTCAGCCTGGAGAAGAGAAGGCTGCGTGGAGACCTCATAGCAGCCTTCCAGTATCTGAAGGGGGCCTATAAACATACTGGGGAGGGACTCTTCATTAGGGACTGTAGTGATAGAACAAGGGGTATCAGGTTAAAACTTAAACAGGGGAAGTTTAGATTGGATATAAGGAGAATGTTCTTTATTGTAAGGGTGGTGAGGAACTGGAATGTGTTGCCCAAAGAAGTTGTGAATGCTCCATCCCTGGCGGTGTTCAAGGCCAGGTTGGATGAGGCCTTGGGTGACATGGTTTAGCGTGGGGTGTTCCTGCACATGGCAGGGGGGTTGAGAGTAGATGATCTTAAGGTCTTTTCCAACCCTGACTATTCTATGATTATATGATTCTGTGTTGAGACATGTTAACATAGTAAAGAAAAAGCAACTTAGAACCCTTAAAAAATATTTTAGGTACTTGGTGCTTGCTCTGTTAAAAAAGGACCAGCTATGTTACATTAATATTTTCTAAGAATCTCTATTTATACCCCAAATATAAGTTTTGAGCTCATTTTGTAGAGAAGCACACTCAATATACAAGTAGAAAGATAGGAAGGTAGATAGACAGACAGAAATATGGGCAAACAGATCTTCAGCTTGCAAACTCAGTTGCAGCTCCAGTGATGCTGTCTCTCTAACACAAGAGTCAGTTCTCAATTTTCAGTGTCCATTGATTTAGGGGTCCAAATATTTCTATACATTTTTATAGCCATGATGGTCTGAAGATGGATTTCAGGAAGGAATGACAACTTTTCAATACAATTACAATGTTTTTATTAGACAAGAGAAAGGAATATTGCACTGCACATAAAGTCATGGAGAACTATCGCAACAAAAGACTAAACCAGCTCAATATCTTCACTTTTTCTTCTGTTTAATGCTTCTAATACTGATTTTACTGGGTTTGTAAACAAATAAATAATAATACAAAGGGAGATTACTTTTGATACTGAACTGCAAATCATCAAATTGCAATAAGCTGCTTTCAGATATCAACAAAAACCTTGGAATGCAGGTTCTAGGCCAGGAAGAAACTCAGTTTAAATATTACAGTTTCACTCCCTTGATTAAGTGACCTGATAATTTTTCACATTTGGACATTTGGGTTAATTATACATATAAGGAAGATGGAGGTCTCTTCATGTCTGTAAAATGAAAACACACAACCTCAGGTAACTAGCTTACTGATACTTCGTTAGTTTTAACCTTAGTAGTCTTGACTAGTCCTATTCCTTCTATGATTGATTCACAGTCTTTGTGTTAATCCTGAAAGCTATCGATGCAGAAAGAGATTTCTGCCTTAGGGAATACTTATCTAATTCTCAGGATAACTAAGTAAAGAAAGTCTATAATGAAAATTGGGAGAGTCAGAGATGAAGCTTTCTTAAATGAGTAGCAGCACATTATGGAATGAGCTGTCAGACCAATTTATATTTGTCTGTTGCAGTGATTTTAGATCCTACTACAAATAAGTTATGCAGCTGTTCACAGAAAGAGTCCACCACCATCACACAAATAAGGGAAACTAAACAATACATAAGGAGGCTTTATTAATACCACTTTAAGGTAGAAATCTCTTAATGTTTTTCTTTGACAGCAATCCGATATATTGATTTTATGCTGAGATAGATGAAGTGTCATAATCAGGATACTTATCCAAACAATAATCTAAACCCTTTGATGCTAGTGCTGCTGTTATATTTAAGAGCCTCAGAATCAAAATATCCAGGATGTTTTCCTCATAAATGCACCTCAGAAAAATTAATTCCTCATTTCTCTTTTTTTCCCCCTACAAAATTAGGAAAAATATTTTATTTTTAATGACTTTCCTGTCAAAGTCTATTAGCCGTAATGAGTGCCTCTGTTTTTCACATCTGCAAACACAAAACTTTGATACTTGTTGAGCTGCTGATGGGTCTCTGAAGCAAAAGTGGCACTCCATGGAGGAATTACGCTATATTAGAATAAACATAATGAAATCATTCTTCAAAAGTGTATTAAGTTGCACAAGGCTGAGTTTGCAATATCCTAAAATGAGAAGAAAGATCTATTCAAATCTGAGTAAGTGAGAGATTATTTGCAAAAGAGAAGTCTAGCTGTAAGAACAGGTGCTTTATAGCACAAATCCACACCATTAAGCTCTGGCACAGCTGTTTCATGATAAATAAAATAGAGAAACAAGAGAAATACCCATTAAAGTCTTGTATGATACAACCTGAAGAAAAAAAAGTCATTTGTTTGTAAACTACAATCACACTAACAATGAAGGCCAATTGAGAAAACCTCCAGATCTGACAGGATGATTTTAAACTAGGAGTGTGGAATTGTTTATTAAGACTTTGAGTGACAGTCTAATATATTAAATCAGTTCAGAAGATTGTAAAATGCATTAGCATTAGCAATTTAATACCTCCAACAAATTTAACTGTCACTCATGGGCATATCTGTCCTTGTTAAAGGAAAAAAAAATCCTGAAGCGCCACCTTAGTCTTGATGGACAATAAAGTTAGAAGAGGCAAAAGCCTTTCTCTGTACATTGGTGATGAGAGAACTGTGCTACATTTATCATAATTAACTTTCACAGTTGGCAGCATTTTTTTGGCAAATGTGTTATTTGCTCAAGCTTGTGAAAGAAGTTTTAAGAACTAATCATTGGAGCCAAGCCTTAGCTTGCAATCATTTCAGGGCTGGATTTTAATCAATTTAGAAACTTAATTATATGCCAAATGTGTACGCAGCTACTTTGATTACACATAGAAGTTGGGCAGTTTCATAGTCAAGCAACTGATTGTGGGCAGTTGGGTCCGAAATACCTCCTCTGAACAAGCAGCAGTTAATAAGATTGTGTTACAGCCATGTGTGGAACACAATAACATGTGCATGTGTGTAACAAACTTCTTTAAAAATCAGGATCTCCAAAGGGAATATTTCAAGTTTTCAGTTTTATTCAAGTAGATAAATTTTTCATGCTTCATTAAATTAAAAAAAAAAAAAAAAAAAGTTGCTATTTGTAGAGCAAAAAAAAACTTTTAAAAATGAAGCAGAAAAATAATTAAATTGAAAAGGAAGTCACTAAATATACTGTGTGATTACTTTGCAGAGCAATAATGAAAAGAATCCCAAATGGAGTGTCCATCAGACTACAGTACAAGGGTTTCAATGCAAAGAACAGAGTGGAACTGTTTGGATTTTTGAAGAAGCAGAATTAACAAAATGCCAGACAATTGACATGAATTGCTGAATGAGTAAAAGGCAGTGTTTAGCTTACTGTAATTAACATGCCTGTGCTACTCAGGAGTGCCTAGATAAATACTGCATGTTTATGAAAATGTTCCCAAATCCTAATATTTGTGTGACATCCAGTACAATTAATTTGGCAATTAGTGTCAATTATTGGATGGTATCACATTTGAAAACTTTCAGATCTCCACTCAGGGAGCAGCAGCAATAGCCTAGTTCCTTTTGGTGACCAGTGATGGAGTACATGAGAAGCAATGAGCAGATGACATGAACAGTTTGCTTGATATTAATCAGGATTGACAGGTCAATAATGAAGTTATTACCTAAAATTAAGTCACATTGGTGACTGCAATTTAAAAAAAATACTTTAATTGACTTTTAGGATAAGTGGTAACAACATTGCACATTAACAGAGCTAAAAGTAACAGGCATGCTATTAAATAATTTACTCAGGATTGTACCTACAGTATTTTTCTTCCAATATATTCAAACTAAATTCACTTATGAAAAGATTGCATCTTGGATCATTTTGTAGCTAAAGCACAGTGAAATAGGAAGTGACAAACTGAGTGGCGAGAGCAGACACTTCGGACAATAAGCAATTCTTATTCCTCCTATGTAGTAAGAGGTAAGAGTAAGCAGTGTTTGCCTGTTCCTGCTTAGCATATGCCCTATTACAAGTTTTACAGGTAAAGAATTATCCCATCAGTCTCTATTTAGTAAGACAGTAAATCAGAGATATCCCTAAAAGCAGCTTTTACAACTAAAAATGTTCAGGAAATGTTTATTTTCTTCTTTCTTTTCTACCAGTAGCTGAACACCAAACAGCAAGTAGAATTGTTAGCTGACAGGTTGTGTTGCTCAGTTGTCAGTCAAAAGATGTTTCTAAATCAAGCTATTTAAAATGACTGCTGAAACCATTAGCTAGCCGATTGCTGTAAAGTGGGGACTAAGCCATTCATTGGAAGCTGTTTATCAGAACCAAGGTCATGATTTGATACAATTCTTGAGATCCAAGCAGCAGCCCTCACAGGTGATGACAGATCAGAATAGGAAATACTTACCAGTTTTCCCCTGAAGAATGTTCCCCCTGTCATATAATCTTCCTAGTGACAGATTCTCCATGGTGCTGCTGTCACATCATGCCACTTCCAGCTGAAGAGGCCCAAGCCTCCTCCAGGGCTTCTGGAGTCTCACAGCCCCATTGTCTTGTTGGTACACGACTTAGTCTCTGGGCAGGCTCACATGGTTGAAACCTATACTTCCTTCCTTGCTCTACTACCTGCCTCTACAAGCAAATCCAGCTTGGTATCTTTTCTTCCTTGGCTAATTAAACCCTTTTTTTGAGTGCACATAAGAAGTTTGAGACTCAGTAGTAAAGTGAAATGGGGAAATATAACAATGACATAATTGCTATAACAATGACATAATAATGACATATTATTGCTATTATTGGCCTTGTTGCCTCTTTGATCCAATTATCCATTTAGTTCCAAAACAGTTTTTTTAGCTGAGCTGAGGGCACAGCATGGGGCCAGGAACCAATGAGTAAGAAAGAGCAGAGGGGAGGCCAGGGACAGGCAAAGCCAGCCCTTCCCTTGAGGAAAACGTTCATCAATCTTCATCCTGAAAAGGATACTACAGCAGCCATTTTTAATGTTGTAGAGTTTAAATTTAGAGCCTTCTTTACTTGATTTGTTACTCAACTTCTCTGTCATTTTGCACATTGACTATTGATTTACTCTTTTCATCACTTAAAATGCACCAGTCCAATGAAAAAACCCACATGCCATCTTCTTCACTCATTCTAATGTCTTTTGGAAGAATTGATATCTCCCAACATTCCCATCTCTGATACCAAAATCACTTCTTCATACTTTCCTCCTTTTTCATCTAGCACAATAAAAGGGAAAACTGTAAACAATGGTTTATTTGGAAAACAAAGCAACAGAAAGTACCATTTACTGGAATTTAACTCTTTAATCAGGTCTCTCCTCTGCTCTGCTTTTCCCTTTCCTGTCCTAGAATATTAGATTCTTTTCAGGTTTACCAAGGACTGTATGTTGTGTCTGTTCAAACTCTGGATAAGATTAATCCATAAAAAAGGTATGAAAAACTGGGAATAGGAAATCCTACCTGTAACCTCCTTTCTACCATCAGATGTACAAATTAGGCCTTACCTTTCAATTATAATAACAGATTGTCCTTCTTTGAAGTGGAGATTTTTTTTTCCCTAAAGAACACAAGGAAACCAGTTTTACCTGTTATTGTAAAACTGCCATGTATTTAAAAATATGTATACTTCCTACCTGATTTTCTATCAAAACTGTACCATTAAGAGGCAGTTTAAAGAAATGATGACTTTTTATAACTCGATCTTAAAGCTGAGAAAAATCTTCTGCAAAATGTAGATTTACAGACCTGAATAATTCATATAATCTGTGAAGCATGATTGAAACCATGTTTAGAAAGAGCTGCCTTGGGCCTCCAAGGCCAAAGGGAAAGTATTACATTTGAATCAGTTTGATTTTGTACTTCCTTGAAACATAAAGTGTCAGCGTGAGTGCAGAGATAATAGCAAACCCTCACAGGGGGTTTGTCAGGATAAAGCCACTAAGATTGTGAGGTGCTTTGATAGTACAGTAATAGGGGTCAAATAAGCGCCTAAGGTAGGCAGGTACATCCAGAGCAGAATACCCTTTAAATATATCTTTTCAAATATGTCGCATTTATGGATAGGTGCTGAAATTTCAGGTGTTTGAGCAGTCATATTCCAGTCACACAAGCTGAAATTCAATTTGGACACCGATGTCATGCTGTTTGTTCAAAGGTGTCAGGACTCTCAAGCACAATGCCACAAAAACCATTCTGCAACTTTGCTGTCAACAATGAACTAAAAAATGAAACACTCTCATGAGCTCCAACTCTACTCAGGACTTGTCAGGCCACATCTGAAATACTGTGTAAGTTTTGATCCCTGTTATACAAAAAAGATATGGGCAGGTGGGAGAGGGTCCAGAGAAGAGCCACAAAGATGATCAAAGGACTGGGAAGCCATATGAGGAAAGACTGAGAAACTGGGCTTGTTCAGACTAGAGAAAAGAAAGATCAGGTAAGAACTTATCACCATGTCCTGGTATTTAAAGACTGGCTAAAAAAAGATGGAGACTGCCTTTTTACAAGGAGTTACACGGAAAAGGTGAGAGCTAATGGCACAAGGTTACTGCTGGGGAGATTCCAGTTGGACACAAAAGGAAACATTTTCACAAGAAGAAAAACCATTGGAATAACCTCCCCAGGGAAGAGGTGGATTTCCCATTGTTGGACACTTCTAAGATATGGCTGGACAGGGTGCTAGGCCATTTAGTCTAAGTCATGCTTTGTCGAAGGAAAGTTGGACCAGATGATCCTTGAGATCCTTTCCTTAAGGTATTCTCTGATTCTATGAATCTCCTTCCTACAAAATTGAAACAAAATCTAGTGCTGTGGCTTTTCCAAGAATGTATGTATGCATGTGTTTGTATATATATATATATGTATGTATATATAAAAGTAGTCGTGAAACATGTCCTTTCCCTTTAGTTCATTTTCCCCTGCTGCAATTTTAATTCCAGACCAGGTCCTGTACAAATAGCTGAGCGTCTCTGCACTGCTCTAGTCCATAAGATTCAATCATTCTCTAATTAACAAGTTGGTGGTTGGTAACAGAAAAATATTGAAGTTTATAGAAGTGCTGAGCTTATTCCTCTCACAGCACATCACATTCAATTTGCTTATTTTGAAAGGTAGAAGAAATTGAATGTGCAATGTAATTTGGTCAAGCTTTGGAAAGAGAATATTTAAGTTTTACTCAACTGCTGTTTTTTTCAAGATCAGTTGTAATACCAAAAAGCAGCACAAGAAGACAGTTTGTCTTCAGCAAGCAAGTTGTAAAAGAAAAAGAAAGGAAAAAAGGATACTTCTCTGTAAAAATGTGAAGTGTGCTGAACATGCAAGAGAACATATATTTTCCAGGCTTGCTAATCAGTGTAAATATAACATTAATCTAAGGAAACCTGGTGTGCTACAAAGTCTTGCCTTGGTGAGAGGTGACAATTTGTTTTTTCCTTTTTACTAAAGTAGACAACCAGAGCAAATGTGGTTCTAAATGATCTCTTCTTGAATGGGTTTGTTTTCTTTTTGAGTAGGTTTGTTCTTCTTATATTTATCAGGTGCCTTAAGGAGGAGGCAGTGGTATTCAAATAATATCAAAATTCCTCATTACCCACAGAGTGCATTCCATCATGTTAAACGAATGCTGAATGCTTCTGTACCCTGAACATTCAAGAGCAGTCAGCAAGGTCAGCGAGATGCTCAAAAATGAGAAAAAGAAAGCTTCAAATTATCAGCAATGCACAATACATGGAGGCACTGAAAAATAGATTTGTGGCTATTCTACCATTGCATGAAACCCTCAGAAAGAATACTGCAAATCTGACTATTTTAAACAAAAGCAGTATTTATTACCATCAAATACCAGCAGACTAGAAAGCTACAAAATGCATTTGAAATATGAAATTTAGGTTCACATGATGTAATTCAACAACTCAGTGTTTGTTATTTCTCTCCACTGGGCTCAGTAATATATTCTCGGGAGGAGAGGAAATTAACATTGTTCAATGATACCCTAAAGACAGGAGGTACAGTCATATCTGTTGAATTGTGTGTTTTCACTTTAAACAGTGGAAAAGGCACCCCGTGCATAAGATGTGCACCTGGGGAATATTTTAGCTATCTCAGTAAATGATATAAAATAAATACTGTTGTTGCTTCTCCACCTGTGAGGCAGCATGCCAGTGCCTGATATTCAACAGTGAATAGTTTCTATCAATTTGATACAGAATCAAATCCCTTTGCTAGTCAAATGCTTCTGTGGATGTTTTTGTTTAGATAGAAAGAGATCTCGTCATTGTTGAAATAATTTCAAGAAAAGGACTGCTAGCTCAGAAAGCCAGGTCACTCTAATGCACACTGCAGCCATCTTCTACAAACAGCAGGTCCACACACAGGGTCCTTTGTGTTAATGAAGACTCCTCACAAATCCATCTGGGTTCTTTAGCAGCTCTTTCCAGCACCTCCATTTTGAGCTGCAACATCTGCTGGAGGAACCTGTGAATTTTTCTGAGCCTCTTTATTCCTCCCGATGTGAAAAGTCCATAGTGTAACAGCTTTGTTCCCAAGATCAGCATGATTTTTAACCAGCATTATTGTTCTAAAAGCATAAGTGCTCTTCCTGACGTGTGGCTGCACAGAATGGTTCCAATTAGATTTTCGTAGCAGAAAATAGCACTATTTTAGTCATACTGACACATATATCTTTTTTTGTTGTTTCCTAGATGACTTCCAGGCAACCGCAGACATTAAAATATAACAACATAAACAGATATTATGGATTTATTTCAGTGGTTTGAAATATATCAGCCAATGTTAATTCCCACATCCCTTTCCAGTCCATTAAATACTCTATTTTTTAATTGAAGTTATAATATTTATTTGCTCATTCTCACCTGTTTTAGTATGCTACATTTCTTCAGTAATTTCTCTAGTGATTTGTGCTTGGATTAGTTTATTCCTTCCATTATCCCTGATTTAATTGTCCCTTCCCATATAGAAAAAGCTGTGTGCCAATTTCAAGGTGATGTTAGGTAATTTAGATTCAACTTTGTTTTTAAAGTTTCACAGGCATTGAGATTCTTATTGTTTTATAGAAAATAATAATGACCATACTATCATATCAAAGAACCTGCCATCAATAAACACAATTTCACAGTATTCAGAGATCATACTTTCATTTCAGCGGGTTGGAATTTACTTTTTCTGTCAAAAAGGAAATTATTATTTTTCAGTGAAATATATATTATCAGCATGTTAGAGTAATCTTTCAATGTGTTGTAAAACATACCATTAAATGGCTGAAGTATTTGTTATTTGAAAAGTGTATCCAACCTTAACATGATTGGGCTTTGGTTGCAAAGCTCTGCTTAACAACAGTCAATGAAGGGAGGAGGTCTGAGTTTATATATTTTCATTTCACTGTTGTTTCAAATTTTTGCAAGAATCATATGAGATAACTTAAGCTCATGAGCTTTAAGTTGATGCTTTAAATTCATTATTGGCTGCAACAGTAATTCATCTGTGTACTGATCAGAAATCCACAAAATGATACAAATTGTCAGGTTCTTATTAAGCCACCTTATGCTAGCATGGTCCTGCTAGCAACTGGAAAATGCTAGAGAGCACTTTCAGTGTTATTTAAAACAGACATACAACCATATAGCCATTTCATAACTAGAGCAGGGTGGAGTAAGCACTTCTGCATGAGCATTCAGAGGTTAATGTTTTATAGGACACAATGATCCTAGAAAGATCATCTTAGTTTTATAACAGTCCTAAAAATCAAACCAAAGGTCTCTTTCTATATTAAAGCTAAATTATTTTCAGTACTTGGAAAATGAATAGAACAGGAAAACTTGGAAAACCTGTTGTCCTAGGTTCAGCTGTAGCAGTAATTTTTCTCCTTCTTAGTAGCTGGTGCAGTGATGTGTTTTCAACTTTAGCCTCAGAACAATGCTGATAACACCGATGTTCTTAGTTGTTGCTAAGTAATGTTTACTCCTATCAAGGGCTTTTTCAGTCTCATGCTCTGCCAGTGAGGAGGGGCATGGGAAGCTGGGAGGAAGCAGAGACACAGGACACCTGACCCAAACTAGCCAAAGGGGTATTCCATACCACAGCACACCATGCCTAGTATAGAAACTGGGGGCAGTTACCTGAAAGGCACAGATCACTGCTTGGGTCAGGCTGGGTAGCGGTCAGGGGGTGGTGAGCAGCTGTATTCTCTTCTCTTGTCATTTCCCTTATTATTATTATTGATGGTAGTAGTAGTGGTTTTGTGTTATACCTTAGTTACTGGACTGTTCTTATCTCAACCCGTGGGAATTACATTCTTTCAATTCTCCTTCCCATCCCTCCAGGAGCCCGGGGGGAAGAATTAAGAGGGGACTGGTTCTGAGTTACTGGCTGGGCTTAAACCACGACACCCCTCAATGTGGTTACCAACAGTCTCCAAGAATATGGCCTGTGGGCTGACTAATCAAATACAGTTTTGCTTTGCAATCTCAGTAATTCACAAGAACTTGAAGTGCTAATTCTGAAGTTTGAAATTTATTGCAGAATTTAAATCTGCTGTATGTCGTTCAAATCAAGGGCATTTATACAGATTTCAGCAAAGCCTGGGATGAGACTGTAATATTCACATTAGAGGATGATGTTACAATGAATAGACTTACGAAGAGAAGATGATCAGTTTAAAAAGCAACCAGAAAATGACGCGTCATGTATATATATGCACATCTACAGCAGAAAGTTAGTTTCATGTGTTTTGACACCTTTTCTAGCACAGCACTGAATAAATCCGTGTATTTCAATAATATGTGTAAATCCAGTAACATTGTATTTCCAAATTGACAGATCAGTAGGAGGCTGAAATAAAATAATAGTAATAATAATTTTAAAAGGGAGACATTATGGAATTACACCAAATCCAGATTGTAGGCATCATGTTAAGGTAAAGTCTCAGGGCTGGATTCATCAAAGAGATAGCATGCAGAGTTTCTGGCAGTTCTGAGTTTCAATGAAAGAACAGTATCCTTATTTGTCATGTGGAGAGGCAGATAAATGTTGAATATTTCCAGTAATAATTAACATAGGCCAGATAACCTCATTAAAAAGCATGTGGAGCTTGGAGGAGTGTCAGTGAAGGTCTGTTTGCAGGCTTCCTTTTAATCCTTCCATCAGAAATCAATATTGGACCCTTGAGCCTGGCCATGAAATGAAAAAATCCTGCAGATGATCCATGTATTTCTGTTGCTGTTCTTGCCAAAACAGGCTCCCACTTGTTCAGTCAGGATGACTTCGGTGCATCTCATCTTGATTACTGATAGAGAATTGCCATGTGAAAAGTCATCTGGAAAAGGCAGTATAGCCTGGAGTCATAATATCTGTTTTCATAGATTTCCATCAGTTTCATGGGCTCCAAAATGCATCATTTTCCTGTCGCAATTCTACTTAGAGAATACAAACAACCCCACTAAGGTATCCTGATAATGAATGAAGATGAATACTAGGATTTTTCTGGACAAGTAAGTTACAGAATTTTCTCATACAGAGAATGAGCTGCCAGCTGCCGTTTCATCTTGTAGAAATGGGATTGCAGCTCAGGTATTTTACTGCAGTTATCATGGCTGTAGAACATCACAAGGAAAGCAATGTCTGAGACCGAAAAAAAAAAAATCACATAGGGCCTTAAAGATCAAATCTCAACCCATCAAAATTCTACTTTCAAATGTTATGATGACCAGGATTCCCCAAGTTTTAATGCATATAGTTATTTATTTAGTGCTTAAATTTCATGTCAGACAAATGAAGCCAAGAAAACAAAGAAAAAAACAGACATATGATGGATAACTGTGTTCAGAAATTTCTGTAGAGATATAGTGTGTTCTCTTTCACTAAGTCTTAAAATCCAGACTGGATATTTCTGAAAATGTTCTTAGTTCAACCCGAACTGTTGAGACAGACGGTCAGACGGATATCCTAGTTGTTTCTTCAGTCATAAAAACTGTGAATCTGAGAAAATATTTGTAGAATTGGTATAAAATATTGTTGTCCTTTGGTAACACATGCAATCCCTTTGAAGTGACTTATGTATAGACAGCTAGGGAGAACTGGTTTTGGCAAATTAGGGACATGACAGGAAAAGGCAGGAGTGTCAAATTAACATTGAATGAATATGTCAGTGGAGGTTATGGATCAGAAGTTCAGGGAAGACCAGAATTTAGCTGCTTAGACTGTTATCACAGCATTCCCCAAAGCACTAAGTATTCGAAACCACAATGTTGCTGCTTATTAGTGAATAACACAACAAGAACAGGAAGACCTTCAAAACAGAGTGAGAAAAAAGGGATTTTTAATGGTTCTGCAGTGTGTATATATTTTCAGTTTAAAACTTAATCTGCATTAATATATGTTGCTTTGTAATAATACAACAATATTTGGTTTACGTAATACTTTGTTCTTAGCACAGAGACAATTGTTAAATGTTTGTTCTTGTTCTGCAAGCCAGTGCTTTCATCAGATTTTGTGTGGCACTGTAGAGTGATTTATGTGTGTAAGCAAAGTCAGGAGAAAGTCATAGATTTTAGTATTCTCTAGTACTTTCCTTAACGTGAGCAGTACTTTCTGTCCTGTTTCTTTAATGTACAGGATGCTCGATATCGCTAGCAATATAAATCCTTGCTTCAATCTTATTTACATAGACAGAAGTTATGTAGTGACAAGGTCCCTTCAAGGCTTGAATGGTTTGTTAATAACATGTACTAAATAGCATCTGGTATCAATCTTGTCCTACAGACATGCCTGTAGTGATTTAAAGCTTTCATTCTTTGAATTCAAAATCTAATTTTTAATGCACTTTCTGTCAGCTGTCTTCACAGCTTTTAAATGAGATTCTGTCATCTTGACATATTCACAGATACGTTAAAATTTAACTAGAAAAAATGAAATAAAAACTTCACATGTCTAAGTAAAATTCCTACTCATGCTCATATATATTTTTGATTGTTATTGGTTTTCAGTTGTTTACTAATATAGAAATCAATAACATTTTATTTACTGAATGGTAAAACAAAATGTAGTTGATTGTATGACTTGGACATGACTGCTTAATTGTTTTCCAAGATGTTATTATTAGTTAAGTAGCAAAAGTCATACACCTTAATTTTTTTTACCTATTTGTAAAGCCATCAATTAACAATTTTACCTGCAAAGCCACAAAGCAAATTGCTCTGTGAATGCTATGCTTCCTTTGTTTTTTCACTCATCTGCAAAATTCACATGTTTTAGAGCAGAAACAAGCTAACAATAGAATATCTATCATTGTAGGATGCCTATGGGAAATCATGTTTATAACTAATACTTCCTCCTCACTGACACTTCTATCACAGCAGCCATTTTACAATCTGTTTAATATTCAATTATGACCAGTAGCTAGCATCAGGTTAGGAAACTCCTGAGATGGAGCATATTGGTATTAACTCTTTAGACCTGAGCAACACAGACAGTATTGAAAAAAATGCCTTTAGGCCTAATTAAACTACTACAAAGAAGTCCTTGGCAATGTGGTGATGAATAAAAGCCACGCACATATATCTCAGACTAAACTGCTGACTACATTTAAAGTCAATTTCAAGGAAAAACAAACACAACATTACTTAGGGCCCAGCCTTTAGGGAAAGTAAGGAGAAAAGAATTCTCGGGTAAACTAAATGAAATACCAGCTGTGGAATGCAATGTAAAAATGGAAGGAAACACATGCCTGATTCTTACTGTTTTACTTACCCTCAAGTACAATCTGACAGGCCATAAATTGGAAGGAGAGCCAATCAAGTGATTCTTTTCCCTCTTTAGCTGCCTTCTGTGTCTTTTGTCAAGCAAAGATTGATAGCTCCAGAAAGTACAATGTTTGACAACTGGGCTGTCTGTGATGCCACTGGGAGGTTCATGCTAGTCCTTCATTTAGTAGCATAATCAGGGTTTGCCAAAGGAGTCACAACCTTGCCAGTCCAGCTGTCACAAGTGGTGAAGGGGCTCTGACCAAGTTCTTAACATAGTGGCAGTGGTAATGCCAAATAGACTTTCTCTGGAGTTAACCAAGAAGTGAACAAATTAAAATCCCATTGCTGTGAATATGACTGGTGGGAATAAAGAGCTGCTTAGAGTCTTGGAATCAGTGATGGTATTTAACAGTCATTTGTCACCTTAATATGTCATCCTTCATTGAAGGGTATCAAAATGCTTTCCAAAATTATATTAGGCCTCAAAAGATGCTAAGCAGCATTATTTTCCTGTTTTATAGGTGATTGTAAGTAGTTGCTCCACAGTCATGAGTGAATCAGTGACAGACTCAGACACTGAGTGCATAAGGCCAAAATCTTATTCATCTCTGATTACTGAAATACACATTTTCACGGAATTGGAATGAAAAAAATAATGGCAGAATAAATAGGCTTTTGTTCCTTTAAGTTAATGCTGGTCTTAATATTACCTCACTTCATATTATTTATTGTATTTGTTTGCTCATTTTGTAGAACATTAAAAAATAGGCAAAAAGAATAAAACAGTCGGATACAAGGCTTGAATTGCTAAATATGCTTGATCAAAACTGACAGAGAATTTAAGAGTAAGATACAAATAAGGCCATTGAGAAATAACAATAAAGAGCTGTATCTTTATTTTCAAATGAATTGCTACAGGGAAAGCCAGAGAGGCCACGAGCCTGTTGTAATTGGTATGAAGGATAGCATATGTCAAGGGATCTTGTGTACTTCTTTCCCAGGATTACTTTCTGCATGTCCTTAGTCATCCATATTGGCTGCCCTTTTTAACTTCATAGGTAGTCTTTTTCGGATGTCATAGTTAACCCCTTATATATTTTTTCTGAGGTGACATATATAACTCTTGGGGGTAAATTATCTGTGAACACTTGCATTTAGTTTAAAACTTCCTCATCTCCATCTCTCTCTCTGTATCCTGTTCAATTTCTCTCAACACTTCACAAATTATTCTGAAGTTTGTTCTGCTTAAATTAGCATCTTGAAGTCTTTAATTATTCAATTCTATGTTGTGTCCTTTCTTGAGCTTGTCATGATACATATAGAAAATGGTTGGAAATAATTGCCACTATGTCATTCATATGGACTGCTGTCATGCCCAGATCTCTTCTCTGAGACTCAGAACTCTGCCTGAAGGCATCCAAGATATTTTCATAGCTCTGAAGACCCCATCTTTACCTGCAATCAGAAAGGCACACACACAAATGCTTCAGCCTGGCTGAGTTCCCCTTTACTAAATTAATTCCTTGGAGTCACCAGATTTTACTTTTGGTATAATTTTCTAGCAAATTTTTTTCCCCAGTGTCCTGGGTTCAGCAGCAGCAGTCAGTTTTTCTCCTTCTTAGTAGCTGGTGCAGCACTGTGTTTTTAACTTTCAGCCTGGGAACAGCACTGATAACACCAATGGTTTTAGTTGTTGCTCAGTAATGTTTACTCTGACCAAGGACTTTGTGAGTCTCATGCCGTGCCAGGGAGGAGGAGAAGCCGGGAGGAAGCAGGGACAGGAGACCTGACCCAAACTAGCCAAAGAGTTATTCCATATCACAGCACGTCATGCCCAGGATGTAACTGGGAGTTCCCCGGAAGAGCACGTCCTCTTCTCTGTTGGGGGCATTTCCGGCGGGCGGTATCGTATTCTCTTCCCTTGTTATTTCCTTTATCATTATTATTATTATTGGTGGTAGCAGTAGTGATTTGTGTTATACCTTAGTTACTGGACTGTTTTTATCTCAACCCGTGGGGGCGTGGGGGGGGCGCGGGGAGTAGAAACTGCGTGGCTGACTTGCCGACTGGCTTAAACCATGACACCCAGACATTTGATTTCAGGTGGGCTTCCTCTGATGTCTCCTTTCTAAATGCTCACAAAAGATCATTCTAAACTATTCTCTGTGTTTAGAGCAGAAAAATAAGAAAATATTAGTATAAATTTCAGTAAAGAGTAAAGCTTTAGTTAGGTTTATGATAAAGGTGGTTAAGCACTGGAATTGGCTGAGGTGGTGAAGCCTGCATTACTCCTGACTGTTAGAGCATGTTAGGCAAATTAGGCACAGCTTCAGTCTAGCTTTGCCTTGGTAGGGGACTAAGACATTTCCTTTTATATTCTATCACTCTTAAAAGGTGTATGGGAAACAATTCTTCACTTATTGAAGTCTCATTAAGATTTCTCTGTAGAACTCCATTGTACAAATCTTCCAGGTATCTTTGCCCTGATACCATTCCATACATACATAAATATATATATATATATCTCTTTAGCTGCACAAAGTTTTTCCTTTCTTACCCTGTCCTGTCTTCTTTCTTTCATCTGATAATAAAGCTTCCTTAGTAACAATGTCTCTTATTCTGTTGTGAATTTAAATTCTTTCTTTTCCAGCTTTGATTTCACACACAAATGACACCTCCTTTTAACCAGGACTGGTCTGTGAAGAAGGCAGGTATGAAAAGTCCATGTCTTCTTATCAAAACGTTGAAGTGTAAGAACAAAATGTGCTTTGTTTTTGAGAAAGCCATTAAAAAGTTATAATTTAGAGATTAGCTGCTCAATAAGGAAGATGTTGAATATTTCTCATGTCTCATCAACTCAATATCAATTGTTATCTCTTCAATATCAATTGTTATATCTTTTCCTGCACTTTCCATTTTATGTGTAATTATTATTCATCATAGTTATGAAGTGTGAATTATGAATTATTCATTAATGAATAGCTTAAAAATTGAAATTTAACATCTAAAATGCATTCTGTGTTGCTCATTTGCAACTAGTTCTCTAGATTCTGTACTATATGTCTCCTGATTGTCACACTAATATCTTGCTGCTCTTGGCTTTGTCATTTGTGTGGTTCAACACAAATAATCCCAAGAAAGGACCCGGAAGGCTTCTTCAGGAATGCTGCATGGCTTAGTTGAAGAAGGTCAGATTCGTTCCGGATACACTTTTAAAATAAATTATGAAAAAGAGTTTATGAACCCTGACTTGACAAAAAATGGGAATCATTTTCCACTTGACATTCTTTTTTCATGCTTATTTCAATTCAGAATATGCTCATAGAAGAGGAAAAACAATTGGCTGTTAAATGTATTTTATCTGGTGAAAAAAATGGAGGATTCAGATTTGATGAAATCTTCAGATTTTATTCCAGTGATTTCCAAGTGAAATATTTAAGTCCTGCAGTCTACATTTAAAATCCCCTCACTGTGCATATTACAGCCATTTCCCTGGTCTATTTGCATCAACAGAATTTAGTGATGAAGAATAATTTAAATGTGTTTCAGGTAATACTCACTACAAGCCAAGCATCATTAAGATCTCCAGAGACTTATCATTAACTACTCTTCTCGTGGTGCTGAGTTTACCATTATGAACTGGCAAAATGCAGTTAAGCTTAATAAAACAAATACATTTGTCCAATTTTGGATCAATAGCTCTTGTTTTGTTCTTTAGCTCAATGAGCATTAATACTTAATCATCTTTAGTCAGGAAATGGTAATATGGCTCTCTTTTGTCATTAAGCAAAAGAACATTCATTACTGGATGCAAAGTCTTTAAGATTTTCCTTCAACAGCATATCTCTATGGGAAGTCATATAGCTAGAACCTTTATTTCAGCAGTTTTACCATTGTGCATCTTTAGTTTCAATTGCCACAATACACCACTTTCAGACCTTAAATGTATCATGATTACAGCTGAGGAACTGCATTGCTAACTCATTACAGAAGAAGACATTTACATTTATAAACTTCACTTTCTAACTATCTCTTGTGCAATAAGTAGATTTATTAACTTTGGTTAATTTTCACTTACTTTTCTGTAAGACAGCACAAACTTTTTACAGAGAATTTTAGTAGTGGCAATTATCACCATTTCTGATTATTATGAACATGTATTAGCTTTTTTTTTCAGTATAAAAATGAAATGAAAGCCCTAAGGAATGCACATCTAATATTCAAGATTTTATCACTTTAAAGGCTTACTGAAAATTGTGTAAAAGCAAACTCTGCACCTTCTCAAGGCACAGAGTTTTAATCATTTTTATATTTCTTTTATGAAGAGATTTTCTTTGCATCTAAAATAACCTAAAAGTGTCTTCAGAATCAAAATGACTTACTTTTTGCTTCCCTTTCATAACTATTTTTAATACTGTGTCTTTTTTAATACTATATTAACTGCAGTTTTACAGGAACCAAGACTCTTAAGCTCCTTAAAGAGTACCTGTGTATTTGGCACAGGCAGACCTAGTCAAACATCTTGTTCTATCTCTCATTTTAAGGTTCACACTCTTTTGACTGGGGGCTGTTATGACATACACGCCACAAAAGACATTTCCTTTCTGTAGGAAAGAAGGACCACAGAACTGTGGTAGGCTGGGCACTACCTTGTATTTTTTATTTGCTAGGAAATTTGCCCAAGCCAGAGGAATTGAATCTACACCTTCTTCATTCCTGATCAAGTCGCTCAACTTGCAGATTGTTAGATACCCGGCTCACTCTTCATCTTTGAATATCATTTGAAACTTTAGTCCTAATATTCCACATTATGTGAATCTACCAAGAAAACTGCTAGAATTATAACACAGGTTGACTCACTGGCATATTCAACAATACATTTTATTGTTACTTACACAGTATTTGTTATGAGAAAAAAATCTGTATTAGTGTATTGCAAGAAGTAATTCTAAGTATAAATTGCCTTTTAAAGATGTAGCATCATCTTCCTTTCATTGCCTGCCATGTTAATAGGAGAACAGCAGATGCTCAGGCAAAATTCAATTCACCTTAATTTGTTCAAGCTTAATTAGCAGCTGGGATGCATCTGGCAAATAAACATGAAAACAGTGACAGCCTGAGTTAAAGGGAAAAAGTAAAAGGCTTTTGTTCATTAACCACATGTTCTTGGTTGTGACTATTACATGCTGAAGGAAAAAACATTTTTAGACTCCTTTCTTTTTACAAAGGATAGAAGCCCTCATACCCATACCTTCATTACCTGTATTCTCGTGCAGGTGAGTCATGCGAAAATAAGAGCAGTCCTGCTATGAGGTATTCCTGCACAGGTAAATGTTTTTGCCATCACAGCTTAAATATATGACCAGAGCTTGTACAAACAGAAGAGAGTAGTTTCTTCAAGAATTAGGTAGGCAAAATGGACCCCTTGAGATGTAATTAGGAATTATTTACAACCCTGAATAATGATCATGCAGTATCTCGCACAAAGCAAAATAAGCAAAGCCAATTCTGAAGAGATCTCTGCTGCCATTAAATATGTGACTAACTAGCAAAATGAGGGGTATAACTATAAGACATGTGTAATGCCTATGCAGTAGTTTTAGTTCCAGTGCTCTTGCCTATATAAATTCCATATTTGTGTATTTGCTGTTGCCAAGTAAGTGATCAAAGTAGCAGGTTTTTTGAAAGTGGGACCATTTAAAACCTAAGATTCCCTGTGTTCACTGTCAAAGTAAGATTTTTGGACAATAATGAGCAGTAGAGAAGTGGCAAAGTTATATAGTGATAAAGTAAATGTGAATCAAATCGTATTAGTTCCTAATGTAGCCCAGAGCAAGGCTTCGGCAGATGACAAAAAGAACAAGAAAGAGAACTGTGTGTTGGTTAGCTTTACTTTTTCAATCTTATCTGTATTATATAAGCAGTTAAAAAAGGAATCTTTCTTTTTTTCCTTATTTATGGAAAACTAGCCACAGTACCTTCAGTCTATCAAACATCTTCTATCAAAAATCTTAGGCTTCCATTTAAATATTCCATATTAAGGACTCCTGACAGATGATCTTTTATGGATCACCAGGACGCAGTACATCTTATAACCAGGTCAATGCCATGCTACTCTTGGCTTGAAAAGAAATAGCATGAATTTTGCAAAAACAGGTAGAAAAGTTTGAATCAGAGTGATGATGGTATGGTAGGGATGGGTTGGAAGACAATTGAAAGGTGACAAAACCTTGTTTAAGAGAACTGCATAACTGTGGGTTAAATGGCAATAAACTAGCTGCTGGCTGCTTTGTTTTTTCAGCTTTTGTTACCTTCACAGACAATCTTTTCGAGATTGATTTAGGCAGAGAGGTCTGATAAGAGAGAGCTCATTGCAGAGCTAAGAGCAGAGCTAAGAGCTGAGGGTCTTGTGCCATCTTTGGTACCTGCTTACTGTACGCACTGTTACACAAACATTTGCAGCAGTATTGAAGGTAAACTACTGCAAACATGGCTTTCTTCTGTGTTTTACATATTCAGGGTAGCTGGCTTATCCAAAAGCAGTGCTGCTTTCTAAGTGTATCAGTGCTCTATTTCTGCTGCTTTCTATGTGTATCAGTGCTCTATTTCTGCTGCTTTCTAAGTGTATCAGTGCTGTATTTCTAAGTGTATATTAGTGTATCAGCTAATCAAATGCATTCAGGGTTTCCACTAGATTTTCCTTTCTTTTGTGTTTCTTTTCTTTTCTTTTCTTTTTTTTTTTTCTTCACAACAGACTGTAATAACCATCTGCATTTTAGAGGATGTTTAACTTCACTTGGAGTGTAAAGGCAGAATGTCTAAATGAATGTATGAGGCTGAAAAGGCTTTGAAGGCAGATTTGAAAGAGGTGAGATTTGATACAGGACATTTTATTAGTGTTTATTGGCTCATGGTAATTTAGATAGATGTGCTTTGCTAACTTCAGCTGCATTACATCAATGGCAAATGGGTCAGGACAAAGCAGATGTGTGATGAGTGTTCACCCTGGGCATGATGTTCCTCAATAAAGGGTTCAGTATATGGATACCATCCCTGCCAAGCAGAGTGTCAACAGTACCACATGGATAACACTGTGTTGCCCCCTGCGTGCCAAAGACTGGGGTAGAACCACTTGAAATCAAAACATAAGGTCCCTCAAACTGAGATTAATCTGAAATACTCAACCCATTTCCATGATATTTATATTTGTATTTCTGCAAGTGGTATACACAGCTTAAAAGTCCACCTTTTAAATTGACATTTTCATTTAGGTACCAGCCAAAAAGTGATTCCACTATTTATGTATGTAACTGTACATGCAGACGTGAAGGCTGTGATGAGGATTGATGCGATGTGCTTTATCCTATTCTGATAGAAGCTAGAAGCAAAGTTCTCAGCCACTTCAGAAGTGCAGAATTTTGAGAACAGTCAGTTTTGAGATATAACTGTTTTGTGAGCATAGCAGATACTGATTGATTAATTATTTATAATGGCACATTCTGGACTAAGAATACAGATAAAAACTCAGCAAAGCTGTTGAAAAGCGAGTCTAGCTTTTTTATAAAATACCTGAGGATATTGAATTTCAAAAGTATTCTAGAAGTAAATCTCAGTATTAAAGCCATTTCTGTAAGTTTTTAATGTTAAGCCTCTTTAGCTCAACAATGAAAACGCTTAACTTCACAGTTTGACAGAGAAATGTATCACAGAAGGACTGTCACGTCAGTAAATCATTCTCCTTACCAAAATTATTCAGCAAAGTCTTTATGATTTATTAGAGAAATTGAACCAAAATTAGCTATCAGATAAGTCACTGAGCATAATAATTTATGCCTCTATTTTGTTTGAAATATCTATGAGCACCCATAGACATGCCAATGTTACTTTCAGCCTATTTTGTTCTTTGCTATCTATAAATAGCTTGTTGTGAGTATCTGAAACTAGATCTATAAAAGATTGGTTAATTATATGCTTCCAATCTGATTTTAGTCTCAAGGACCTGTATTGGAACTAACTTAATGTTAAAATCTTTGAATTCATAACAGTGAACAAAGACATCATTGGGTTACACTGACAAGCAAGTTTTTATAGAGCTTTAGATGGCTCATGTGATTCATTAGGTGCTCACTAATATTAAACAGAGAAGGAAATTGAGGGGTAAGAGAGCTAAAACAACTTAATCAAAGTCAATATACCAATATACCAGGTGGCTGTTACTAAATGGATTAGTCTTGCTCTGACTTTGGTATTTGTCTAATACATTAGTGAGCCATCGCAGCCCACTACCCTGGCAGAAAACTGCACTGGTCCCTCTCAACAAGGAAATTTTTCTGGCAAAGCCAATTAGCTCTACCTCATGAGGTACTGCTGTTATTTACTGGGCGTAATATCATGCTATGCAAATGTTCCACTGAAATTAATAGTTCTGGTAGTTTAGAACAGAATTTAATGTCAGTACAACCACACAATGTGCATTGGATTACCTTAAGCACAGGGTTCAAGTTCTGCTTCTAAACCAGTGATTTGACAAATCATCTAGTATTATATATACTGTGATCAGATATGCAGCCTAGGTTTTGCTGTGGGGGAATGTGAATATTTTAACTTAATATCACATTCTCTTAGTACCGGTATTACATAAAGATCATGCACATGGGGAGTTCATTGAAAGTGAGTCCAAAAACGGAATAAACATAGTTGAGACAAAAATGATCTCTGAAAGTCAGTCTCAGCACCTCCCACTTCCTATCACAAGCATTTCAGCAAGTGAATGCTTTGCTTGAGTACTAAAACACCTAAAAGAGGTTCTATATGATCTTCTTTCCCCAGTTTTGGCCAAATTCCTCTTGACAATAGTGAAGCAGACACCCTCTCAGTGCATAGACTCACCTTCAATGGAACTATGTGGGTTTACTTTGGCTAAAAAATCTAGTTGTCTGGGTTGAACAAAAATGGAAGGATTAGGCTTTACCTGGGAAACAGGAATATGCAACCTCCTGCTACAGTGAGGAGAGTTGACATCATCAGAAAAAGTCAATGCTCAAGAGAAGTAAAAATAGAATAGGCCAATTCCATCAATTTCTGGGCCAAGAAAAGCATGAGGCTAAAAAGCAAAGAGCAAATGTCTTTAACAGCTATAGATTAGAGAGTGAAAGTGGATCTAAAAATCCCACTTTTTCAAGGAGATGTTCAATACCTATCCAGTGAAGAAATCACAGACTCTTAAAAGGATTAAACCAGTGATTACACTAATATGGCACTTCCATTTAGAAATAGACTTTTAAATCATGGAGGCTGAAGAAAGGGCAGAAAGGACCAAGTATGAAGAAGGTTGGTGCTAAAGGGCAGCAACACTAGGAAAGCTGGGGAGGAGGCTTGGAGGGTTTACACCAGCAAGACAGACTGCTACATATGAAGAGTTTGGAATAAGGATGACAGCTGGTAAGACAGAGATACTGTTAGAAGGATGTTGAGGGGAGGGGAGAGAGAAATGGAAGAACTATTTGTTCATAAAGATAAATTGAAAATATCTTTAGATTCTCTGAAAATTCTAACAGGTAAATTTAAGTTCTTGCTTCCTAAGCTTAGTCATTGGAGAATCCAATGTGATGTATAGGCAGTGTTTGTAGTAAACAGAATAATTAGAATAATGTATAGCCTACAGTATACATATGTATAAATATGTGCATGAAAAATGAAGACACCACGAGTTTTTAAGCAAGGCACTAGAAGTGTGTTGATTTCTTTGTCATGAAATTGCTTTCTCATTACCTCTGTTTTATTTAGTTTCTGCAGAAAGAAATGTTATTTTTCAGATAAGCATTTCTGCATTATGTCATTAAGGTTATTGAATGATAAAGGAGAAGTAAGGAAGGGAGATTTCTTCCTAAGGAGTTCTATTTTTTTCATATTAGGGGACTTTAAATGCCAGAACGAAATGGCCTATAAATCTAATTGCCAAAGCCACTATTAAAGTAAGAAAGGAATTTAGATGGGATTTGTTCAAATGTCATCTACAGTAGAAGGTAAATACAGTCTAATCCGTTGCGGTGGTTCTGGTAGGAAATAAAAACATATAGGTGCATAGGTTTTAAGAGGGAGGCAGAAAAGAGGGAAATTACATCTAAACCCATTCATTTTGGAAATTAATTACTTTAAAAATGACAACCTCCTCAAAAATGAATGATGCTCAGAGTTTCATCCAGGTACTACCAACATCAGTGGGAAGCTCTTCAGTGACTCTACAGACTTTATGAGAAGGAAGCTGTGGAAATGTCCAGCATGAGTGCACAGAACCAGGACCTACTGTCATATATTTCAATTCAAGTACTTTTAGGGTCTACAGCACTTGAATACAACGTCGTTAGAAAACTGAGCTCCCTCTACTGTTAGTCATGACATTGCCCTGTATATTACATGAAAGATACTGTTACGCCATTTGTTATGTTGTCTGACATTTTTCATGTGGAAAGCTTTCCAACTGAAAGATACAGTGCTGCCAAAAAGCATTTTTAATAAAAAATACCATTTCCGTTAGAAAAAATCAATCATTTGAGAACATTGGAAGAGTTTCTTCTTCTGTTTCAGTTTTTAAGAAAAGTGAAAATGAAAAATGAAAAGGAAGTCTTGCATAGTTATCCAGATCCTTGGCACTGTGGAGAACACACTGTCTCCTCGGTAGACTTGCCCTTTTCCTATAAAAGGGAGGACTTCTTTCTCAGGTATGCCACTGACACTGGTGGCTTTTGCCCCAGTCAGTCAGAACTGTGACTTATATCTGTTTGGAGTGTAAGCTGAAACATCTATAAATAAATAAAATAAATAAATAAATAAACAGCATTTGTACAGGAAATGTGTTCACTCAGGTCCCCTGCTACTGTGTTCAGAGACAGGGTGTTACTTAAAGAGCTTTCATAGATGTGCTGCCCAGGGAATTAATAATTGTGAATTATTATGTTTGGCACCTGGAAAATATTTTTCCTTTTCAACCCCCCTCCCAAACACCAGTTGGTTTATACATAGCATCCCAGGTATGTAAGGTGAAACTTTCAGCACCATTATAAGAATGGGGAAACTCAGGAGCAAAACGGTCTTTGTGGATTTTTCAGGTTCTCATTGTGAATATCTATGCTGAATCTATAAGGCTTTTTTGCTCCCTATCCTAAACTAAAATAAGGAGGAAACACTTGTTCCTTATGCCCAAAATGCTCAATAACCAGCAATGAACTGAGAATGCAGACTTGCATTTTAGAGCCACTAGCTTAAATAAAGAAGCTTAAAAAGCAATTCTAAACTTAACTGAGGGTGATAACTAGTACAAGAATCTGATAGCACAGAAATTATCTCTGTTAGCTGGTCCCTCAGTTAAGCGTTTCTGTATTGGTTATGTCAATGTTTGGTTCAAAGGAATTACAAGGACTGAATTGTGCTTTACAGCCTCAGCATTCTTGAATACGGAGGAAGATTTGACACTGAGATCTTTAGACTTCCTGTAGTTTTCCACCAGTAAAAGCGAGCAGAAACTGTGCCCTAAAAGCTTTTTATACTGGCTGTGGACTGCTACCGACTAAATGCTTGGTTTAATCTGTACTCCAGTATCTGCAGAGTGTCCTGGTTTCAAATGGCATGAAAGAAAACTGTGAAGGTGCTGAGAGAGGTGACTAATTAAAGATTATGAAAGAGAGATTAAAATCCTGCGGGTCTTTCTGAAGGGTTAAATGACCAAATGACATACACTCTCATGTTAGAGGGCATGGAGTTATGTGGCCTGCAGCTTTTGTACTAAGCCTAAAGGAAAGCAGTGTTAAGGTGCTCCTAGTTACTTGTCAATGGGGGATCTATATATCCCTTAATTAGTACCACAGTTTAAAAGGGATCATGAATTTGCCCTCTTCCCCTGGCCTTGGTGCCCCAAGAGACAATCATAGCAAGGAACCCCATGCCTTTTTTTTTTAATTTTCTTGTAAGTCTGATGCCAAACACATTGTCTTAAGCACTTTCAATCTGAAGTAATGAAAAGAGGAGAAATAGCAACTCTATGGGAGTATTTCAAGTGGACTCTCATCCAATACAGAGACAACAGCAGAAGACGCTGATGTGTAAATTGTGGCCAAGAGGTAAAAGACAAAAAAAGAAAATAAATTGGAAAAAAGGTTTTAATGTAGCAGAAGACAAAGAGCCTCCTGCTAATCTCACACTACTTTTACTCTGGTGTAATGAAATGATGTCTCATGTGCGAAAGTTAAACAATACAGGAATGTTCGTTACTATGCAAAACAAACACTGGTCTTCTGAGAAGAAAGAGCAAAACTAAAAGAGGGCAAGTAACAGCATTTCATGTTTCCAAGCTGTCAAGAATTGCCTTTTGATCAGTTTTATCAAAAGCTGCACTGATTGTCTTCAACTAGGGCTGGTTTTGAAAATATAAACTCTCCAGGGTTCTGTTTTGTTTTCCACTAAATCTAACGGCAGTGTAATAAAAGGGTCACTGGAACTGGATGTAGATAACATTTTACAGCCTGAGCCTGTGAGATGCTGGATTTTCCTCTAGGTAATGCAGTTCAAGGATTCATAGCAGTTTCCTCAAAGCTTAGGAAACATGTTTTCAAAACGTTGATCAAATCCACTCCTTTCAAGGTATTTAAATGAAATGGCCAGATTTACTTCCATTCCAGCTTTACAAGTTTTCAGTTAAGAAAAAAAACGAAAATTGTGTTTCCATCTTCAGCGCACTTCATAGGACAGTTTACCCATCTCAGAAAGGCTGAAATAGAACTACAGGTACAGAGATGGGTGACAAAGCACAGAATGCCTCGTGTCCAAGGAGAGATGAAATAGATTAATATTTTCAGCACAGAAAAAACATGCTTGACACAAGAACGCAATAAAGACTGTGATAAAACTGTGAGTGACATCAGGAGAGAACAGGAAGCTGGTATTTGTTTTCTCATGAATAAGGCAGTATCAAGTGGAATTATCCAGTGTTAGGAATAATAAAAACAAAAGGCACAAAAGCAGATTAATTAAACTCTGGAATTCATTGCTGTAAGACAGTGTAGAGATCAGAAATGTAAGTGGGTTAAAAGAGTATCAACACAAAATCCTTGGTGAAAGATCTGTTAGGACTATTAATACAAGTTATAATTTCCTGATAGCTGGATGAATATAACTATATGCTTTTCCTGCATATCCATCAAAGCTGGAATCCTGAGTTAGATACACTTTTGGCCCAGTACAGCTACTGTGATATTCCTAGGAAACAAACGATCTTGAAGTGCTTCTCGCAACTTATCTGAAATGCCTGTGCTAAAAGGAGCAGAGACAAGGCTGTTGTTAAAAACCACTCCTGGCCATGAAAAGGTGGGATATGCAGTACACCTGCCTGCATATGAGAAAATGTATTACTTTGTCCCAAAGATTTGTACGTCTTTTCATTCTTCTGTTATAGTATTTATAGCAGCAGTTTGATTCAGACTTGTCTTTATGCTGAACATTGCCAATATATTTGTACTGTTTTCTTGAATGTCATATTCTAGGGGAAAAAAAAAAAAAATCATTGAAGAAGTATGAGGCGATAGATTTAAAGACTAATGAGTGATTAATATGTATCTTGGATTTTAATTATAAGGAAGCTCCCTGTAAGTGTTCTCTGGGTATATCAGTTTTTGCATTTAGCATGCAGATGGGCTGGTTCTTTGCTTTCAAGACAGTTATGTACTCATTACAATTCCAGCAGAGGATGAAGATTGGCCTTGCTGTTCTAGCAGGTTCTGCAGCTGAATCATTGTATCATCTCTGGCAAGTTCCTTCATGAATGAACTGAAAGTTTTGTTCCTGTCTGGGAGAGCAGTCTAAGTCTCTATTTGTGCTTACACACATCTGTTTTAAAACACTTCCTGCACTTTGCCACATCAGCTCATGGGCACAGAATATCTAAAGCATTGGATAAAAGTGCTGTTAGGTGCAGACTTGGGGAGGATTGTGCATACTAACCCTTTCTCGCAGTGTGAGCACAGGACAAGTACCAAATCACTCAAGTTAACCACAAGGGTGCTGCCTGTGATACTTATGCAGCAACTGCCTGAGAAATCCATCTTGTCTGGTAATAGGACTTGTCTCATAGTCAAATCCATGGCAGAACAAGATCTTCCTGAGGCAAGAAGATTATGCTACAAATTCAAGGCCTCTTAGCCATAACATGGAAATTTTCAGATATACTGTGAATACAAAGGGGTCTCTGCCAAGTGTTTCATAGCTGAAGTGGTTGAGTGAAGGTTATTCATCCTATGTGGACAGTCCGGTCAAGAATAACCTCAAAGGAAATGATGAAAGGGAATTTGATCATCTCTGTCCAGACTTGAAAACAGATGTTCGATAGGATGTCATTAGAGAAGGGATTGCTATTTTCATAGTTAGGAAGTATTTCAGAGGAATTCAGTATGGAGACCATGCCAACCTGCAGTCAGAAAACTCACATCCTCACTTCCATGATTTACACACAGTAGGTTTAAATGAAGTTTCAGGGTCACAATGGGAAAAGGCTGCCTTCCCATGAGAGCTTCAGCAGCCTTCACGAGACAGAAACTGGTCACTACATTGAGAAGCTTTTTCAAGTCATGGGGCTCTTACTAAAGCTGGTCAATTCTTTTTCATTTTAACTTCTTATTGTGCTTCATCTTCAAAGTAACATGGCTCACTGCTTAAATCAGAAAAACTGGTCTGAAAGCATGCTTGAATGAATGCTTTGGTGTTCATACAGTTAATTTTGGTTGACTTAACTTACACTGAAGTCATTCTAACAGTTTTCAGTTAACCTAGTTAGCACAGTGTGGAAATTGTAGAAGAATGCTTTTCATGTTAGTCTGTCCTTGGATAAAACTTGGGTATGGTTATGAATAGGTTTTTTACCATGAAAGCTCACGCACTTTCTCCCTACTACTTTGCTAACAGGGAGCAACTGGCTAATGCTATTCAGCTGAAGATATCAGTTATACACGAAGCCCTGTGCTGCCAGCTCTCCTGATGCCTGCCCTGCTCAGCGAAGGCACATCTGGTATTACTGTTTGAAACACTAGGTGTGGAAGTTTTGTATTAGGAAGCTCATTTTTGGTGTTTCATGACACCTTTGCAGAGGATTGCTACAGTCTACATCTGAAATGCTGTGGTTTCTTCATGGATCCTAAAACCACCTTGAGGCAAGTTAAGTAAGATGGAATTATATGAAGTGCTTATGTGTGAATATTTCCCGTGACTGATGTTAGTTTCTAAAGGGACCCTTAAAAGTTAGCTTTCAGATCTAAATTTTCCTTAGCTCTGAGATTCCTTTCAGTTCTATTCTAATCAACAGTGCTTCCAAGGCTTCCTCACTTCCCGAATTTCTGTGGGATTGTCCCACATGTGTAAATGCTGATGTCCACCCTGCATGGCCAGTTATGATTTCTTATTATGCAAGTGGTAACGAAAACTGGGTAACAACAACTCCAGTGCTTTCACATACTTGCCATCGCCAAATGTGTTTTCCTGTCAATCTGTATTGCTTACATTGCAGACTCATGCTTTACAACATTGGGATTAATACATAATAATACATAAAAATTACTGGTTCTATTTAAGATGAAAACCAATGATTAACACATACTTTTGAGGCTGTACAGGTTTTGTGGCAAATGCCCCAAGCTCTCTCCTTGAAGGAAACCACAGAAAATAGCTGTTTATTTTAATGACTGGAATTGTGCCTCTAATAAGATCTTCTTTAGTAATTTGTACTGGGTTGTGTTAGATTGTGGACATGCATTTTGATAACAGGGATATTTGTTCAAGTTAAGCCTAATTAAGAAAGAAATGATGCAAGAGTTATTTGGAGGGTTGTAGGGTAACAGTCTATCCTGATTCTTTTTAAAGTATTTCCACTTGGTGAAATGAGACTTGCAATGGCTCTGGAGGAAAAAAATCCTTAGAGAATTAGATGAGAATGATTAGGATGATGCTAATAACTTAATACCAATAGTAAATGGCTCATTAAAGTCCCATATAGAAATGGGCCAAATGGACAGAACTAGAATTTTTACTAAGCACATACATATTGACAAAAATATTAATAGTCAGCATCTCCTAATCTGCATTATTTACTGTTCCTTTGCTTATTTCTAAAAGCTTAAAGGTTTTTCTTCACTTAAAACCTAACAAGTATTAGACACTTTGGTCCTCATTTAGAGGTTGGGCAATTAGTACTAGTCACAGGACATAATATATTGTATTATAAATAACACTTCAGTTCACAAATATTTCTGATGTACTTTTTTGTGCATGATTTATTGCATCTCAACACCTCTCAGCACCTCTTCTTAGGCTAGGGGTCATGCTCTGGTTTGAAAACTGTGTCTTATTTCTTCCCTTACCTCCTTAGATGAGCCTAGATAATTTTTGTTGTGCATCAGGAATCAGAAAGAGTTGTGAACAATTACTTAAAAGGCCTGGAATTATCTGATAACTCTTCTGTTTGTATACTTACATCTGGTGATGCCAATTCCATCTACCTGTCTGTATCAAGTCTCCAGATAAAAGAGTGACTTAAGATTACTATATTTATCTCTCAATTAGTATGTCACAATTACAAGCAGCAACACAATGCAGACATAGCTGAAATATCTGTAATGCTGCCAAAAGATTTATGCCAGTTAAATATTTGCCTTCCTCCCTGTTTTTTACAAGTAAAATGTTGTGTTTTTGAAAACAATTGTAAGAAAACACTTTTCTATTATTGCTGTGTCCCAAACCTCAGCATAGTAATTTGGTGAATATTTGATCATCTTTTTCACTTCTACACAGTCTTTAGCTGAATTGTTAATTTCTAATTAGATTTCAGGGACAGATATTTCTACACTCGCTGTTAATACTTTTGGAACAAACTTTATGAGAATTTTCAGATTTCCTTTTCAGCTGATCTCCCAGTTATGATTTTTTGATTAGGTACATTGGCTATCCCCAGTGCACTGTGCTTAGAAGCTTTCTGAGAAACAAGAATTCAGCTGACAGAGACTGATTCTACAACTTGCTGAGAATTTCTCCCAAGCATGATAACTGCCACCAGTTTCATTAGGGTTTGATATTATTCAGTGTTTTCCAGAAATTCTCAAGAGTCATCCTTTAGTTGTGTTGATAAAGTGTTAAAATAAGTACTGCAAGAATTGTAATTCAAGCTCTTGTATAAATATCTGTCAGTAATAAATAGTCCTAATTAGCAGACAGAAATAAAGTACTTTAATCTAAACTACATGAGCGCAAGAAACAGATGGGCTTAAGTGCAAATAATTCTCTTTATTATAACAAGCTCTTTCTTCGCTTTTTAATATCTATCACTGCAATTCATTTTTTTACTTGCCAAACATGTTTCAGTGATTCGCAAATTCTCCCAAGGAAGATCTGTCTCTTGTTAATTAAATTAATCTATTTTTATTAATATCTTTGTACCCAGGAAGTGAAAACCTGAATTTGCTTCCTTGCTCTATTCCTATGGGGGTATGAATTCTGTATATGTAAGAAGGATTTAGCCCTTCAGAACCAAACAGAATTGTTTTAAACAGATCTACTCATAACGCTGTATTCATAACAGGCATTTGGCTCAGCATTTCTTCAGCTCATTCATAAATCAAATCTATGGTCTGATTCACTTAGTCCAAAGTGTGTTGGACTGCCACGCATTTGCTATATAGTGCTATGTACTTGTAAAGTAGGTCATATACTTCAGAAGTGCATCAGACCGATTTAGTGCGATTGTGCATAATTGAAATATACAGTATGGCTGCAGAAACTCTCATTTTTATCTGGAAACTGCAATTGTGCACCCAGGCTGTAAGTAAGAGTCTATTCATGTGCATGCACTAAATCTCATGCATCTCAAAAATTTCACTTGCACAAACAACCTGGCTATGCTATGCAAAGGCAACGAGTTTTTGCTTGGGAAATAAGCTTCTTCCCAGAAGCTTCAGTCTGATGGTGTGTATCTTAACTTACTGTGCATATCATAACTACTACTCACTGAGTCTGCCTACGTAATACTAGGCACATATATATCAAACCTAAATGAAGCTATAACTTCTCCAACAGAAAGTCCAGTCTCCCTGTACTCTGCATTTTGTCTAGTGGTGCATAATCACCCAATTCACCCACTGAGTCAAAGGACGGGATAAGGAAAAAGAAAAAAAGTAATTCTGGCATCAGTTTCTCATCCTTCAAGGCATTGAGCCTTGCTCCTGTGACTCCTGCTGTGAGAGCTGGACAGCATGGGGCTCTTTTATATTCTGCCTTGTCACAAATAGCACTTAGTATTCACTAAAAAGCTATTGATCTCTCTCCCTCAAGTTCTAAACCTCTTTGTAAATCAGTACATCTCATTGAATGAAGCACTGGAAAATACGAAAGCGTGGATCTAACAGTTTCTCTGAAAAGATACTAGACTCCTTTACCAGTGACCAGTGCTGTTGACCTAATGTCCCACCAAAGCTACAGTCTATAGGCAAGGTTCCTGGTTTGATTAAAAATGTTACCATGTGAAAGATTCAATTTCATCTCATACTTACATCCAAAATGAGATGGTATCATTCAGTGCTTGACTCTGAACCTCCATCTGGCTGGTAAACTTCAAAGAAAGAACACTGACAACGTTCACAGATTTGATCCAAAAGCAGATGTCCTAGTGCTATTGTTATGGAGGCACACTGGAGGAAAGAAGCGTATTTACACAGAGTAGTTTTCACTTGTGGGTGCCTAGGTTAGTGTCTAAGATGACCCGACAGTGAAACTGAGCTTCCAGGGTAGCTTCCTCTGAAAGCTCACCTGTCCATAAAAGCTGCTTGGGGCCCTACCTTTGCAGCTACGTGAGATGGGATATCTCAGCTGCTAATCAGAGTCCTATTTTCTGGCTGTATCCTTGTGACAGCATTTTAGGACTCTCCAGGCTGCTTTGTTTGCTCTGGGAAGCTGATCTAAACCCTGTTTAGCCAAGCTGGAAGATATTACTATTTGCCCTACCTCTAGCAGATCCCTCTCATCCCACCCTGGATTTGTGTACTGGACAAGGGGTTGTTTGAATAAGAGATGTTTTGGTGTTGCCTGAAATCCATCAGTGTGGCAAGCGTTACACACAGACAACATGAAGTCATCATTTATGCCTGGAGAGATTTCCCATTAGAAAAAAAAAAGGTCATTTAAGTCAATCTGACCCACTCTGTCTCTCCCTTCATCTTCTGTCTTCATGGTGTTCAGATTCGGAACCTGTTTCAGCCGAGTTCCTTATATTAATACATTGCCTCCTGCTCAACTAGGCTGGCAGGAAAAAATCAAAGAGAATGTCTGAAAACATGGGAATAATTCTGTTCCCAGCTGGAGAGCTGTTCTTCCATCTTGTCAGAGTTACAGAGGCACGATATGGGTCACAGAAAACTTGCTGTATTGATAGTTGTTACTTTGGGCATTAGATGGACATTTGTCTGCACCTAGGAGTTAGTAGGACAACTGCCTGCAGGAATATATTTTAGAGGTGATTTCTTATCAGTGCAGGATGCTTCTGAATTTAATTCTGATATTCAAAGCACCATTTGCTTTTCTAATACTTAAAGCCATATGCACTGCTCATAAGAAATCCTGCAGGTAAAGAGAAAACAGAAGAATACACGTTAGAGGATTAGACATAATATGGATTGTGAAGTCTTATGTAAAATGGAAAATCATATTTTTTGAGATGTTTTGCAAAGAAATTTTGCACTTGGCAGGGTATTTAAGTTACCTGTCATTTACACCTTGAAGATCAGCAGAGAAAACCTGATAATGCTTACACTCTTAGGAATGATTGTCTTTGTAAAGCACCTATCTCTGCAGCATTATACAAGGCAAAAAATGTCAGGTTTGTCATCTCCAGTAGCTTCTCTATAAAATGCAAGTAGCTTAATTTCAAACGACCAAGCTGAATAGCATATTTTATTTCCATTTCTAAATCCTTTTCTGGTACATTCCTGAAAAAAAAAAAAAAACAGTGGCTAAATATTTTGTGCTTATCCACAGAGAATGTTAGGGTTGGTTGGTTGCTTTGTTTTTTTTTAAAAAAGAATCTTAAAAACCCTATAAGAAAAAAGACCAGAGTAAGTAACTATTGCCATTGTGTGTCAGTATGTAGTGACTACTACTATAGGTAGACTTCCAGTAGAAACCACTGTGTACAGTATGCAGAACTGGAGGCAAAGCTAGGCCCAGTTCTTTGTTTTTTCCTGGATAGGTCTTTTCTAGTCTTTAATATGACCCTCCATTTTTAAAGATATTTTGCTGTTTGTGCTTGACAATTATTACTAATGGTCTAGTTAAGTGCAGAGAGGATTTATTTATATAATATATATAAATATATAAATATATTATATAAATATATAATATATATATTATAATATATATATAAATATAAGTATAAATATATAATATATAATATTTATTCCAATTTCTGCTTTAAACATTGTTTTATGCAAATTTACCATGGCATTTAATTCCCTCCATTTATACACTTAACTAATTGCATTGTTATAAATACTTATTACAGTTATTTGGAATATCAGTCTTTCATATTCCCTAGCTACAGAGTCTTATTTATTATTTCCTTTTCGTTCGCATTCAGTATAGAAGCAAAGCTAAACTGGTGAGTCAATAACAGGTAAATCTGAGCATGGAATGAAGTGCTATGGTCTAAATTCTGATAGGGCAGAACCTGGAGATATTGAAGGAATAATCAATACAGGAAGAAAAACATGCTGAATTTTTACCTCCTTTGAATGTTTTGTATGCCTGTATATAATGGCCTTAAAGCAAGCTGCTCTAGTTGTCGGAAAGTCTAGATAGAATAATATGTTGCCGGCTAATTTAGCTTACTGCTGAGCACTGCTGCCCAGCAGAGCTGAATAGAATCAAAGAATCATAGAATAGTTAGGGTTGGAAAGGACCTTAAGATCATCTAGTTTCAAACTCCTGCCATGGGCAGGGACACCTCACACTAAACCATGCCACCCAAGGCCTCATCCAACCTGGCCTTGAACACCGCCAGGGATGGAGCACTCACAACCTCCCTGGGCAACCCATTCCAGTGCCTCACCACCCTCACAGTAAAGAATTTCTTCTTTATAGCCAATCTAAACTTCCCCTGTTTAAGTTTGAACCCGTTACCCCTTGTCCTATCACTACAGTCCCTGATGAATAGTCCCTCCCCAGCATCCTTGTAGGCCTCCTTCAGATACTGGAAGGCTGCTATGAGGTCTCCACGCAGCCTTCTCTTCTCCAGGCTGAACAGCCCCAACTTTCTCAGCCTATCTTCATACGGGAGGTGCTCCAGTCCCCTGATCATCCTCGTGGCCTCCTCTGGAATTATTCCAACAGTTCCATGTCCTTCTGATGTTGAGGGCATCAGAACTGCACACAATACTCCAAGTGAGGTCTCACAAGAGCAGAGTAGAAGGGAAGGATCACCTCCTTCAACCTGCTGGTCACACTTCTTTTGATGCAGTCCAGGATATGGTTGGTTTCTGGGCTGCAAGCGCACACTGAAGCTGGCTCATGTTCATTTTTTCATCAACCAACACCCCCAAGTCCTTCTCCTCAGGGCTGCTCTGAACCTCTTCTCTGCCCAACATGTAGCCGTGCCTGGGATTGCTCCGACCCGGGTGTAGGACCTTGCACTTGGCATGGTTAAACTACATAAGGTTGGCATCAGGCCACCTCACAAGCATGTTGAGGTCCCTCTGGATGGCATCCCTTTCCTCCAGTGTATCAATCGAACCACACAGCTTGGTGTCATCAGCAAACTTGCTGAGGGCACACTCAATCCCACTGTCCATGTCACCGACAAAGATGTTGAACAAGACTGGTCCCAACACTCATCCCTGAGGGACACCACTCATTACTGGTCTCCTGCCAGACATCAAGCCATTGACCACAACTCTTTGCGTGCGGCCATCCAGCCAGTTCTTTATCCACCGAGTGGTCCACCCATCAAATTGATGTCTCTCCAATTTAGAGACAAGGATGTCATGTGGGACAGTGTTGAATACTTTGCACAAGTCCAGGTAGACGACGTCAACTGCTCTGCCCCTGTCCATCAGTTTTGTAGCCCCATCATAGAAGGCCACCAAATTGGTTAGGCAGGATTTCCCCTTAGTGAAGCCATGCTGGCTGTCACCAACATGTTTTTCATGTGCCTTAGTATGCCTTCCAGGAGAATCTGCTGCAAGAGTTTGCCAGGCACAGAGGTGAGACTGACTGCTCTGTAATTCCCCGGGTCATCCATTTTCCCCTTCTTGAAAATGGGGGTTATATTTCCCTTTTTCCAGTCGTCGTGAACTTCACCTGACTGCCATGATTTTTCAAATATGATGGCCAGTGGCTTAGCAACTTCATTAGCCAACTCCTTCAGGACCTGCGGATGGATTTCATCAGGTCCCATGGACTTGTGTATGTTTAAGTTTTTAAGATGCTCTTGAATTAGATCCTCTCCTACAGTGGGCCTAGGGTCTTCATTCTTACAGTCCCTGCATCCGCCTTCCAAGACTTGGGTTGTGCAGTCAGAGCCTTTGCCGATGAAGACCGAGGCAAAGAAGTCATTAAGAACCTCAGTCTTCTCCAAATCCTGGGTAGCCAGTTCTCCTGATATCTTCCGGAGGGGGCCTACGTTGTCCCTAGTCTGTCTTGTATTCGCTACGTACCTATAGAATCCCTTCCTGTTATGTTTCACACTCCTAGCCAAGTTTAATTCTAACTGGGCCTTAGCTTTCCTAACCTGGTCCCTAGCTTCCCGGACAACATCCCTGTATTCTTCCAAGACCGCCTGTCCTTGCTTCCACCTTCTATAAGCCTCTTTTTCCCTTTGAATTTTCCTGAGCAGCTCCTTATCCATCCAGGGAGGTCTCCTGGCCCTCCTGCTGCACTTCCTTCTAGTTGGGATGCAACACTCCTGAGCTTGGAGCAGGTGATCCTTGAATACCAACCAACAGTCTTGGGCCCCCCTGCCCTCTAGGGCTGTATCCCATGGAACTTTACTAAGCAGGCTCCTGAAGAGGCCAAAGTCTGCTCTCTTGAAGTCCAAGGCAGTGAGCTTGCTGCACGCTTTTCTCACTGTCCTGAGGACCTCAAATTCCACCATCTCGTGGTCGCTGCATCCAAGGCTGCCCTGGAGCGTCATATTTCAAAAGAGTCCTTCCCTGTTGGTGAGCACGAGGTCAACCATGGCATCTGTATTTTTCAAATACATGGCTGATAAAACTAACACCAGAGGCAAGGTAGGCCCACTGGTGAACAGGATGGGTGCCCTGGTGACAGAAGATACAGAGATGGCAGAGTTATTGAATGCCTTCTTTGTCTCTGTCTACTCTGCCAGAGGCAGTCCTGAAGAGCCCTGTACTTCTGAGACCTCAGATGAAGTCAAGTCAATGGAGCAGTTTGCCTTAGTCGATGAGGAATGGCTTAGAGACCAGTTGAGCAATCTGGACATCCATAAATCCATGGGTCCAGATGGGATGCACCCGCGGGTGCTGAGGGAACTGTCAGAAGTCATTGCTAGACCACTCTCCATCATCTTTACCAAGTCTTGGGAAACGGGAGAGGCGCCTGAGGACTGGAGGAAAGCAAATGTCACTCCAGTCTTCAAAAAGGGCAAGAAGGAGGACCCGGGTAACTATAGACCGGTCAGCCTCACCTCCATCCCTGGGAAAGTGATGGAACACCTTATCCTTGGTGCCATCTTAAGGCATGTCAAGGATAAGAGGGTTATGAGGGGCAGTCAACATGGCTTTACCAAGGGGAAGTCATGCTTGACCAACCTCATAGCCTTTTATGAGGAAATAACATGGTGGCTGGATGATGGCAGAGCGGTGGACGTAGTCTACCTTGACTTCAGCAAAGCATTTGACACAGTCTCCCACAGCATCCTCATAGCTAAACTGAGAAAGTGTGGTCTGGATGATCAGGTAGTGAGGTGGACTGCGAACTGGCTGAAGGAGAGAAGCCAGAGAGTTGTCTATGGGGCGGAGTCTAGTTGGAGGCCTGTATCTAGTGGAGTGCCTCAAGGGTCAGTATTGGGACCAGTATTATTTAATATATTCATCAATGATTTAGATGAGGGAACTGAGTGTACTATCAGCAAGTTTGCTGATGACACTAAGCTGGGAGGAGTGGCTGACACGCCAGAAGGCTGTGCTGCCATCCAGCGAGACCTGGACAGGCTGGAGAGTTGGGCAGGGAGAAACTTGATGAAATATAACAAGGGAAAGTGTAGAGTCCTGCATCTGGGCAGGAACAACCCCAGGTTCCAATATAGGTTGGGGAACGACCTGTTAGAGAGTAGTGTAGGGGAGAGGGACCTGGGGGTCCTAGTGGACGGCAGGATGACCATGAGCCAACACTGTGCCCTTGTGGCCAAGAAGGCCAATGGCATCCTGGGGTGTATTAGAAGGGGGGTGGTCAGTAGGTCGAGAGAGGTCCTCCTTCCCCTCTACTCTGCCCTGGTGAGACCACATCTGGAATATTGTGTCCAGTTCTGGGCCCCTCAGTTCAAGAAGGACAGGGACCTGCTGGAGAGAGTCCAGCGCAGGGCAACTAAGATGATTAAGGGAGTGGAGCATCTCCCTTATGAGGAAAGGCTGAGGGAGCTGGGTCTCTATAGTTTGGAGAAGAGGAGACTGAGGGGTGACTTTATTAGTGTATATAAATATATAAAGGGGGAGTGTTACGAGGATGGAGCCAGGCTCTTCTCAGTGGCAAACAATGATAGGACAAGGGGTAACGGGTACAAACTGGAACACAAGAGGTTCCACTTAAACTTGAGAAGAAACTTCTTCTCAGTGAGAGTGATGGAACACTGGAACAGGCTGCCCAGGGGGGTTGTGGAGTCTCCTTCTCTGGAGACATTCAAAACCCGCCTGGACACATTCCTGTGTAACCTTATCTAGGTGTTCCTGCTCCGGCAGGGGGATTGGACTAGATGATCTTCTTGAGGTCTCTTCTAATCTCTAACATACTGTGATATTGTGTGATACCTCTCCTTGTCGGCTCTTCTATTACTTGCAGAAGGAAGTTGTCTTCCACACAATCGAGGAACCTCCTGGATTGCTTGTGCTGGGCCATACCTTCACTCCAACAGATGTCAGGGTGGTTGAAGTCCCCCATGAGAACAAGGGGCTGCGAGCGTGGGGCTGTTCCTGTCTGCCTATAGAGTGCTTCATCCACAGATTCCTCTTGATCAGGCGGTCTGTAACAGATCCCCACAGTAATGTCCCCCATCGCTGTTTTCCCTTTAACCCTGACCCACAAACTCTCTGTTGACTGCTCACCCATCCCCAGACAGAGTTCCATACTCTCCAGCCTATCCCTAACATAAATAGCAACTCCCCTTCCCTGCCTGCCAGGCCTGTCTTTTCTAAAGAGCCTGTAACCTTCCATTCCAACACTCCAGTCGTAGGAGCCATCCCACCATGTTTCTGTGATGCCTACTATATCATACTCCCGTAGTCGTGCACACATCTCTAATTCCTCATGCTACAGGTGTTTGTATAGAGGCATCTGAGCCGAGCTCCAAATGAAGCCGGCTCATTGGCTGGAGCGGCTGGAATATCTTTGCATCCCTCTGAGCATTTATTGTAGGTGCTGGCAACTGACTGGGTGTGTTGGGATGAAACAATGCCCCCCTCCTCCAACACATCTAGTTTAAAGAAATCTTGACCATTCTGGCAAGCCTCCTACCAAAACCACTCTTCCTCTTCTTTGCCAGATCAGCTCCACCAGCCCCCAGTAGACCTGGCCTACTAACTTGGGCCCCATGTTCAAGACACCCAAACCCCTGACTATGGCACCACTGTTCTAACCATTTATTAACCTGGCCAATCCTCCTAGCTTTTTTAAGGTTTCCCCCTGTATCCTGGAGAATTGATGAAAAGACAATCTGAGCTCCAGAGCCCCTAACCACCTCTCCCAAGGCTCTGTAGTCCTTCTTTATGTTCTCCAGGCTACTTCTGTCAACATCACCAGCACCCACATGGATCATTAGAAGTGGGTAATAGTCCGTGGGACTCACTAGAGTAGGCAGCCTCTCTGCAACATCCCTGATCCGTGCCCCAGGTAGGCAACACACCTCCCTTGAGATCAGGTCAGGCCGACAGATGAGTGCCTCTGTCCCTTTCAAAGTAGAGTCCCCTACCACTATGACCCATCTCTTTTTCCCGGCAGCACCAGTAGAGATCTTCTTTACTGGTGCACCATCTGGTTGTTTCTGGTGCAAGTGCCCTTCCTTCTTAGCCCCCTGGAGGACAGCAAAGCGGTTCTGGGTGGGGACAACAGCTTTAGGAGGAAGCCCCTTGTTTTTAATTGTCCTCTTCCTCCTTTTTTTGTTGGTTTTTTTGTTGTGACTGTTTCCCAGCTTCCTGGGTTGACAGCCTCCTCCTCTCCTCCATGAGCTGCAGGGGACACTTGAGGCCCCTGCACAGTTTGGGCCTGGAGCAAGCAGTCCTGCTTCCTCTCAGCTTCCCTGACATCTTGCAGCCTATTGACAGCATCCCGCAGCTCAGCCACCTGCTGCAGGACCTGCACCAGGGAGCACCGAGTGCAGCCCTGCCCATCGTGCACCGCTCCCTCACGAGACCAGTGCAGGCACTCTCTACACTCTGAGCTCTGCACTGCAGCCTCGCCTCTCATCGGCTCTGTCTGGGTGCCTACGCTGGGCACCGCCGGGGCAGCCAGAGCAGAGCTCTCAGGCCGGGCCCTGGTCATCTGGCGAGCACTCACCATCCCGCTCGCCTGCCCGCAGAAACTGCCTCGCCGCGCTCTCAGGGGCAGGTTTTTACCCAGTCAGGGCTGGTGCCGCTCCTCGTGGCTCCGCCCCCTGTGAGTCCCTGCTCGCGTCAGCTGAGCTGCCGGCTCCTGGGCAAGGCCTGCCGGGGACCTGAGGCTCCCTCGGTGGCTCTGGCCGCTCCGAGTTGAGGCTCCCGCTTGCTGATCTCCCCACTCTGGTGTTGAAGGCTTCCTCGCTCGAACTACTCACCTCAGCAATTGACCATAGATATATATATTTATAAAGATATATCTATAGAATAGATATATCTTCTGTCAGTCTACATCTCTGAAAACAAAATTGTCAAGTCACTTCCACAATAAATGGTTATTTTCCCTCCACAGTTAATGCAGTTGTACAGAGCAACTAGGAATCCATAAACATCAAAACACAGAGCCTGAAATCTTCCAGAGCTTTTAGGCAACAAGATCCCACAGATAGTGGATTCCCTAATAGGATGATCTTGGCTGTGTGATATTCATATGTGTTGTAATACAAAAATAGTATTTCTCGCTGTGTCTGGCAGAGGTCATGACACAGTATGGCTGTGGATCTTTGTAGTAGAGGAAGAGCTGCAGCTTTTCAACAGAATCCTTCTAGTAAAAAAATGGATCTGATCGCTACATCCAAGAATCCAAGGCTTGGCTTAGAGAGGGATGATAATCCCAACCCAGGGAAGCTAAGTGGAAAGATGTGTAGAATTATTTGAGCACTGAAAAGATGCTGAGAAACCCATGACAATAAAGAACCTATTCCACTTCAGTGATGGGAACCGATTTCAGACATATCTAGAGAGCTAAATATGATTAACAGAATTTCAGTTTCAAGTGTGTTAAGAATCAAACTTTCAGACTTACAGCCAGTTTGATTTTTTTCAACTGCTTTTTACCATCTGATTAATGTCTTTTTTTTTTTTTTTAAGCAATTTAAAATTTCTTTTCTGAATTGAAACTTAAAGGACGCAGATTCTCCATCACAGAAGCAAATACCTTGGCTGAAGATAAGATAATCTATTAGAGAAGAGCCATATCCAAAGGTAGCAGAACAGCTGTACTGAATTTTTTCTAGCCTAATAGGAAATTGAATCTATTTCAGCCCAGGGACAAAATACCACATCACTTGTGTTTGAAGAAATGACTGCAGAACATTTGCTACAATTGATCATTTACTGCTCCCTTTTCTGGCTTTAACATTTGAAAGTCCTACTTCTTCAACACTGGTTTGTGTGAACAAAATGCACCCTAGTGAATAGCTATCTCCAGAACTAGGTTTTGTCAGTACCTCTTCACAGTGCCCCTTCAGAGTGCACTTAGCATTATGAATACAGAGAGTGAGAAAGGAAAAAAAAAGTGTGCTTCTTGGTACTAGTTTTACAATGTAATCAGAGTTTAAATGTACAATGTGTTTTTAGAAGAAAACAAATGCCAAATTCTAGTGGCCAGGAATTCAAGCACTGCAGGTCGAAATGGTAATCTTTTTCTCTAGTGCTCTACTTACAGGCTGTAGAAAAGGAATAATACATTTCCATACTACTACTTAGCCACTTTACCCTTGAATAAGTAGACTTTTTTTATTCCAAGTGATCAAGTATTCAGATTACTTGTGCGTGCTTCCCCTATTGATACCAGGTGATTGTAGAGGGCAAAGGTGAGAAAATGGATTTAAAACAATACTGCACAGGTAATGTCACATGCACTAATATGACATGCTTCGTTGCATCCTCGGTTATTCATTCTTTACACCAGTCCTCTGGGACAAAATCAATGAAAGATTTTATGTTATGCTTCAAAGTCACCGTAATTGTTTGTTTTGAAGCAATTTTTTTTCTCCCTTATGTCAACCAAGCAATTTGCTGAAGTACCCAATTCTGCATCAACAGTCAGGAGCAGAGCCAGAAGCTTTTTAAAAACAATTTGAGGAGGGGGAAAACCCAACAGCAACAAAACCCTATGCTAAAGTGCTGTGTTTATAACATGGAATTCTCCCCAGAGGGGAATCAGAATGCAAAGAAAAACAAAAATCCTCATAGCACTTACTTCAAACAAACATGCGCTTTAAACATTATTTATATGTGTGTGACAACAAGGTGTCTTTGCATAATTAAAGCACCTCAGAAGATGTGTACAGCAAGACATCCCACTGTCAATTAGCTGCTTGAGTGGTCAGGTTTCCACATACAAATTCTGCATATTACTTCTTCAAAGAAGAGTAGCACTGCACTTGGCCTTTTCTGCCTTCCCAAAGGATGCTGCTGTATTATTTTTGCACTATGTTGTCTATATCTGAACCTGTGATTTTTGTCTTAAGTTAAAAAATTACTAATTAGTATGATGCTTGTATCTATATTAACATTGCAAAGTCCTGACAGAGATTACAAAGGCAGTGTGATTCCAGACGTTGTACGAATAATTGGTAATGAGCTCCTCTAGTGCTTTTCATCACGTCAAAAACTTTACTGTCAGTACTAGTCCATCTTGTATACTGGGCACTGAGGCACACAGCAGTGATGTGGTTCCCTGTAGACAGCCAAGAGACTGCTCTCAGCCAGCCAGAGAAGATACAAGGCTTGAAAATCAGGCAAGGCTTTGTCCATGCTGGACCCAAAACCCTACAGCATGGACCCTGGAAAAGACACCTCAGGTCTCTGTCTCTACAGTCCATGAATCTAAACTCAAAGCCTCATCACTAATTAGGAGATTATTCAGGAATGGCTGTAACTGAAGCATATTTGAAAAAAAAAAATATAAAGAAAAAAAAGGCAGAAATATGGTGTTAACATCCCTCTGTCATTGTAAGACCCTCTGGGGATGCTACTTGGCTGCTTGTAAGTGTATTTAACATAAAGCAGAGGTGATTGAAAAATGTATCTTGTAGCTCCCTGGGGCAGTTTGCCATTCACAAGATATAGGACAGTGAGCAGCACTGGAAGGAGATGTTGCAGGCAGCCCTATCCATAATGGCCCTGCAGGCAAGAAAAGGCTTGTGTGAACTCAGAGTATGATTTGATGATTAGATCCTTTAGCACTTTTGAAAGCAACTTGTTTACAACTCTTATTAAATTACTTTATATGCTCTGCTATAAAATATTTGTTTCTTAAGATTTGATAAGGTGAATAACCCTGCAATGCATTTTAAGCACTGCATAAATGCAGAGACAGGGGAGATGTAAGGCCGAATTCATTAGTGGCATTCTATTGAGTTCTGTGGGCTCATCCCATGGATGATTTTTGCATGTATTCTGTAAAATAGGTAAGTATTTGACTAAAATTAGCCAAATCCTCCAGAGCCTAATGGAGTGCTTATGGGCTCTGGCAACTTAACCCAATGTTTAATTTGCACTAATCTAGCCAAGACTGCAGAAGCATGAAATATACTCTACAGGGAGAGTGCTGCTCTTTGAAGTTAGTGGCTTAATTCCCATTGTCTCTGATGGGAGCAGGACTTGGTTTTATGTGACATTTATTCCTGTTATTGTAGACAGAAATATTTTTACATACGAATTAATCTGGCCTGTATTTGGGAAAATTCCAATCTCCTGAATTTACTAAAATCGTGTTAACTTTCCAGAGAAGTTAGAAAGATACTTGTGAGATCTGTATATTCTGTACGTAAATATGGACTATGAGAACCTGCAGATTTCACTTCTTGGTGCACATGCTTGTGCAGATTTCTTACTAGCTACCTACCTAATAACAGTGGGAAGAGAAAGGAAAATAGCTCTTTGTAGAACAGCATGAAATTAAGTAACACATAATCTAATCTTTTATTTTTTAGGGGGATTCTGTAAGTACAAGCAATGCTTCTTTTGGATTCTCCCAGCTTGGAGGTCAGCTTACTCTCTGCACTGGAGTGGTCTGGGATGGGTATACAGAGTGCTGAACAGCTGGCATGTGGGGATGGAGCACTCTGGTGTGCAATTCCTAAGCCAGGTAAGTGACTGTTTCAGTTTATTCTTTTGACAAGAGCAGAGGTTTTCTATTTTAGACAGTCACAAAAGGTGAGCATGTAGTGTTTAGGGGGAAGGCAGCTCAAGCAGTGATCTGGACACAAAGGAATAGGGAAAAAGAAGAAAAAGCATCTTTGAAATGATCCCACTTAACCATCAAGTAACTATTACCATGGTGCAAACCCAAATTGATATGCTGCCTCCACAACACTTTGATTCACTCCTGTAGCCAGGTGCTCAGAGCGACTGTAATAATGCAGGGTGTTTCAACAGAGAAGCACATAGGGGAGCAGACAGGCAAGATGGTAGTCAGAAAGCAAGCTGTCTACTGTATAGGCAAGCAGACACTTCAAAGAGTGAGGAAATCTTTTCAAGGAGGTTATTGTCAGAAGCTGCACAAGAGTTCCCAGTGATGTTAATGCCTGTCTCTCCCACAAAAAAGAATTTTTATCCTAGTGACATGACTTTTCTCATGATGGGGTGATGAGCAACCCCCAATCCTTTTGTTTTATTCCAGTTACTTGCAGATCCCCTGCTTTTCTAGCCCACAGTCATAGCTTCTTTGACTTGAAAGTTCACAGTGACAGAGCCACTAACCTAATTTTCGAAGTACAGAGGCACATGAAGAGTTTATTTTAGTCCTAGGAAGCACCACAGATTCTCACACTATTATTCTTCCTGTTAATCTATCAGAAACCTCAAATGTCCAGCAGGGTTGTATATAAAGAAGAGGGACTGCTGTTTGCTCTTTGCATCTTTGAACAGTTTCTGCCAGTGGATGCTGCTGCCAGCCTTTACTGAAGGAATCACTACTGGCTTTAGCTGCAATTTCTTAAGCCTGCTACCTTTAGGCTACATTACGACACACTGGTATTGTCTATTACTCCAGCAGTTTCTAGTATTTACCATAGCAGCTCTCATGTCACATCTGCCTTTCTCACACTAAAGTTGTAGCTTGAGGCAGGTGGAGCAAAATCAACACAGAGAAATGCGAAAGCTCCTCTCTTTCCTTGCAGTCATTGCTAACCTGGCAGGATGAGGATTGCTGTGGAAATGGAGGAGGAGAAGTCTCATTCAGGAAAATACTGGAGGCAGGTGATAGGGGAGAATATTAATATATCAACCCCACTCTCTGACTGGTACAACCCTCCTTGCACTGAGAAAATTGGTTTGTATTTGATTCTGCTGATGTGGCAAACCAAAACAGCAAGTCAATTTGTGATAGAAGATGGAAAAAAATAAGTGACCTGGTTTATTAATCCTAGAAGAGACAGGACTACATTAACCAAACCTGTAACCTCCAAGAATGAATCAATTTACTTCCTACACCCTTATCTTGATTTTTGACTCTCACAGTCTGGATTTTCACATACTGTAAACCTTCATGGTATTCAGGTTCCCTTATAGAATTTCCACATGAAAACAGGCATGATTCCAGTCTGTTCCATTAAATATTCACAGATGATCCATGTTTGAGACAAAATTTATGGCATGTAGTCAGTGTAGCTGACTGATCATTTTGTTACAGTTGCCTATTCTGAGGCAGTTATTGTATCTTGAAGCATTTAAGAGAAGGAGTTATTCATCAGAGTACCTTTGAGGTGATTATAACTACAGGAGAAGCCCTTTAATTGGGAGATTGTGTAACATGATATTGTATCCTAAATGCAAAGGAACAAAAAGAACAGAACTAAAGGGAATAACCTGCAAAATGAAAATGTCATGAATAAAAAAGGATCATCACCAGATTATAGTTGTATTTCATCTTAACCTTACTAACATTTAATCTTTACACCCATTTTCTACAATCAAATATTAAGGCTTGGGATTTCTCTGTCACCTCCTTATACACGTTTTAGTTAGCTCTATATAGAATTCTATATAAAATCAGTGTCAGCCTTGAAGGACTGGGCTTGCTATAGCCTCAGATTGAATCCATGGAAGACATTAGGGTTAATCAGTCCTCACCCTTTCTTCCATATTTATCCAAACAAGAAAGTTCATTTTGAAAACCTGGAATAAACTTCAGGAGAAGAAAAGAATTTTAATTTTCCTGAATCTAACCTAGTTTTTATGGAAGTATCATGCTACCATGTGCTCCTCTGTTTGACAGCAGTCAGATGCCTCCTCACTAAGGCCTATCTGTGCACACGTGTTGCTTCTAATTAAAACTATTGTCCCAGTAGACTCCAAATAAAACATTTTAAAAAACCCTCACCTTAATTCTACTTGTAAAGGACAATCTGGGGCTTGCAAAACCAGTGTCAACTGGCTGCAGAAAATACACTGTTGCTTTCATCATCCTAATTAATGCCCATACAGACCTACAAAATCTCACTTTTATCAGTCCTAGCATTCTTCCTGTGTGCCTATAGCAGACTGTTTCCCTGTAGAATTATTCTGCATTAAATGACCAGTGCTACTGGGAAGTACGACTAACATTGTTTTAGTATAAAATGACCCTAGTAATTTGTTGGATGTTGTTACAAACCAAAGAGTCCTCAGGGGGCTGCCTGTACTTGGGTGACCAACTTTGGACATCAGTGGCAGAAGGCTGGGAATCTGAGAAAAGCTGGAGACCTCATAGTAAACACAAATGACAGTCTCTGATAATTTTTGCAGTGCAATATTGATTGTGAGAGAGAGGCTCAGCCATGCAGATTGTTTCTAGGCACTCGTAGACTTTCCTCACCTAAAATCATTTCGTGCTGCATATAAAAGAGAGTTCTATAGAGTGTTTATTGTTTTAAAATTTTAACATCAGGGAAGTATAAATTTTTTCCTTCTGGATGAGTGATGTATTATGTCTTATTCTGAGTGGGAGAGAGATTTTTCCTCAGGAAAGGAGAAGTGTAGGATCTGACAGCAGCAGGGACGACTCAGCCACTGTGAAGGAGAAAAAGATGCAGGAGAGCGTGCAGCGGAGATAAGCTTATTCATTGCCATGAAGCCACATCACCTGCCAAATATGCTGGTTAGGTGGTTGGAACATGCATGTAACAGAGAAATTAATTGCCTCATTGATTTTAAACAGCACTCCTCAATAAAATGAGACATCTTTCCTATATTTGTATTGTCCTTTGGGACAATACAAATATAAACCATTGGTTTTGCTTTGGTGACATAGTAACTAGCTTGTCACATTAAGGAGCTGATTTCTGGAGCCATAAGGACAAAGTAGAACGCTAAAACTTACTGGTGATAATTTTTTTATATATTTATGCTGCTTTCACATGTACAAATTCGGTAATTTACACACAGTTATTACACTGACTGAAGAAATATTCTGACTGCCTTTTTTTTTTTTCTTTCTTCTTCCCTAGGCCAAGTATTCCTTAAATACCCACGTAGCCTTTTCTCCAGCAGGTGAGATAAAAATAAGAAAGGACTATTGTTAACAGAAGTCGTACTTTACACATGCACAACTTACATCCATTCAAATGGTACATATCTCCCTAAAGCTTGGGGTAGGTAAGACTGAACAGAGCCCCAGATCTCTGCCATTAAGTCTGTCCTGGTAGTGGTGCCCTAACATTGTTCAGAAGTTTTCCAGCAGGTACATCATTTGAAACTAATACGAGTTTGATAAATGCCTTTTAGCTCTGATTTGCAGTTATTATCATCATTGCTTTTGATAGGCATTGTGTGACACAGCAGAGACAAGAAATTTTAAAATCCCTGTGTACTGTGTCATCTTCATGGCACAGCTCTAGGTTTCAGTCTTACAAATGCCCCTGCAAGGCACATTTTTAAACAAGCACATGAAAGTTTTTGCTGATAAATCCAAGTTTCAGGATACTACCATATGGCTTGTATTATCAATTCCAACTCAAACACTGATCACAGTAAATTCTTCATAACCAGTCAAGGAAGTTTATGAAAAATAATCTTCATGTAAATTTTTGTTAATTCAAGTAATCAATTTGGTAATCACAATACATGTAATACTTCACCAGGAAACAGATTATATCATTCACAAAAATTAACATCTAATGAATACAAACAGTATGACTGTTCTCTGTCAGTGTGAACAGTCACATTCAGAAATACATTCTGGAGAAATCTTAGATCTGGAATACCCTTAGCTGCTGTAGCCCGTCTTAGAATGATGCTCAACAAATAGATTAGAACGCACAATATAGAAGTGTAATGTTGCTCTAGAAGTTTACCTCAATTGAATTATCTAAGAATATCAGTGATAGCCACCAACACTGTCCCTGTTTTTGTATCATTGAGAATCAAAAGAAACAAAAAGTTAGAGAGACACAGGCAAAGTCTGAAATTGCTCCTTTCTCAGTCTTGGTGCATGAAGTGTATTGTTTAGGAGCCTGCTGGAGGGCTTTAATTCAAATGAAGCTTTTCTGAATTTTCTATTGCATGCAAATTCTCAGAAGGCAGCCACAGAAGCTGAAGAAAAAGATAAATTTGGTGCTCTGAAACTGAACAAGGTGGGGTACTGCAGCTGATCAGTAAGTAGAGCAAAAAAAGAAAAAAATTTGGGGGAGTATGGGACATTTCTTGAATTGCTGAATCAAATGTATCTGTTCTAGAAAGATATATACTTCTTTGTGAGAATACTTAAGTGATGTTCAGCCCTTTGCCTTCCATCTGTTCCCTTAGCTCGCTTAAAAACCAAATCATCTTAATAAAGCTTTTCCATCATTAATTATAGTCATGAGTCTGCAAATCAGAATGTTCTGATTAGTGAACTTTTTCTGAAAACTTCTGGGAAATCTCAATGTCCTCCACCAGATATTCTTCCTAATGCCCAATACTTTGCAGATATAGTATTAAGTGATCAAATAGCAGCCCAGAGCCATTCAAGGTAATTGAATACCATCATTTGGGACCAGGTGTACAAAGATGTTCAAACTAATTATTTAATAATTGAAAACAATAACCAGTGTAGTTAAAACTCTTGCTGATTTCCTAACGCTTATTAATTTAGGCACCTGTGTCTTCTGCAACACTTTCTTTCAAAATGCTTACAAGGATATGCATAGCATATAAATTTAAAATGGATGTGATTACTTCGATACACACTCTAAGCGTTTAAGTGATTAGGGGAGCATTATTATTTAATTGTTATATAGATTTCATTCTTATGTGTCTGCTTATTAAATAGGTGTTTAAATTCCTAGATAGACATCAAAGTGCAGAAGTTACATTAAATACTCACTTTGCCATTTTCCACTACCTCTTTAAATTGCCTGATTTAAGAAGAATCACAAAAATATATTTCCTTAAAAATTAGACAAATGCAACATCCATAAATTATTAAGATAAAGAAATGAAAACCAACACTGACACCAGCACCCTTATCAGCAGAAAAATCATTGCTCTTTCACTAGTGTAATTTTACTTCATTCTATTTTTTCATGCAAACTGCATTGAAGAACAACCTGAAAGAAAGGAGGTTTATAATTACTATGAAAACTCAGCAACATAATCTATTCTAAATCTGTTTGTCATCTTTGCAAGGGCTTTGGATGGTAGAAAACCTTGCACAATACTTTCAACTACCCTTCCTTCACCTAGTTATCTATATTATTTCAGTTACCTTCTACACCTTCAAGGCAATTCTCATTATATTATTTTATTTTGCTAATGCACCTGCTAGAAGCAAGAAAACTGTAAATGGGGCACTCTGGAAAGGGTAAAATGACAGTAAGATCAGACCTCTTGGTGTCTTTTCTTCTTTTTCCTTTTTTTCCACTCTATTTACTGTGGCTAAATAATAACTACTAAAAGGAATAATGTTGCAAGAGGGAGTTATCTATTATTTTTATTTGGTCTCAATACTGCTAATTAACAGCAGATACGAAAGATCCTGTAAATGGTTTTAAAGGCCTGACAAAATCTGTTTTTACCTTCTATTCTTATTCTACGAACAGAATTCTTATACTACTATGAAATAGGCTGCTTTAGACTTAAAGTCATAGAAAAGAAGTATGAATATAGCAGAATAACAACACGAGTTATCAGCATGAACAAAATAAATGGACATTATTAACTGTATCATTCCAGCAGTCTACACAGCAGTCCTAATGCCTTAACAGAATGTGTGAAAGTAAATGAAATGGCAGCATGATTGCACTGATTACAGTGGTTTCAAATACGTTAGGCTACATTCATGCTTCAGTGGGGCTGTAATTATACTTCAAAGAAAAGCTGTGAGCAGACTGTTCCCTTCTTATGGCATCCCTGCTGTTTGTTTCCTCTTATTTTGTTCTTAGCATCATTGGCCCAGTCCTGCAGACACTTATAGGTGTAACTCTTTGTTTCAGTAGTAGGAAAAAAATCACCTTTTGTGCATATCAGTAGTATTGGCTATAAACTCTTCCAACTCTTGAATGGCTACTGAAGTGCCATCAAATAATAGGGTTTGGTATGATTTAATACCATTCCTAATTTCTTGCAGAATAAACCTTTTGAGCTTTCATTAAATTGGTTAGTAAAGAGTGTAGAGAGTATGGCTGCTCACTATCAAACAGTTCTTTTCTCCACCTTACCCCTAGGTATTAGTACTGAACAGAAGAAATCCAAACCTTTGTGATTTGTCTTTGATTAGTGCTGCCTCATGCTGCAAGCAGTACTTCAGGAAGAAAGATGAATTTGTTGCTGTTGTGTCTCACTTCCCTTTGGCAACATAGTGCCTACCTTAAAGCCGACCATTATATTTCATCTAAGAAAAGGTATAGAAAAGGAAAATATATTTTGATGTGTCTGCATTTTGTCTGTACTTCAAAGCACTGACATTTTATAGCAGCTTTTTCTTTTTTTAATTTTTTCCCCCCTCAGATAATGATGTGGCACCATTAAGGCAGAATATACGAGAATGTGGTAGAGTCTGTGGGTGACTGTCAAGTCGTTTGATTTCTCTTCGATGCTCCTTGCTTTCCTTCAGATACCTGCTGGCAGTGGTAAGGTAGCGTTGCCCTCACTGGACTTTTTTGTGTGGTTTCTAACCACGGTTTGCAGAACTTTCTCTGGGTCCCATAGCTGAGCACAGGTCTGAACACTCCAGGTGTGGACCTCAAGCAAGTCTAGCTCAGCCAGAGGCCCAGAATGTGCCTTAGAGCAAACAAAAAAGTCTGAATCAAACCCAATGCACCTATTCATTCAAAAATAACTATTTATTTGTTCCTTACCAAGCAAAATCAAATCTTAAGTTCTGCTCTCCTTGAAGCTGGAATGCTAGTATTAAAAAAAAGTGAGTACTATTGTTGTCATAGAAGAAAGGAGGTAGGGATGCAGAATCAGATCAAGGAAGAAACAGGATATGATTGTGCCTTTGTACCTTTGCAGAGACTCAGGAACCAGAAACAGCAGTTGAGAAAATAGCAACCTGTTGCTCCAAAGGGGAATGTGGGGCAACTGCTACACTGGAGGCACTTTGGCCTCTGCAATGCATCCCCAGCTCCAGAAACTTCACTGTGCCTTTACCACGTCCTCAGAGAGACTTTGGCTCATTCATGTGCAGGGCTTTCCACACAATAATAGATTCTTCCAGTATTCTTCAGTAGCAGTCAAACCAGGTGAGCCCAAACCAAATCTCCACCTTCCTGAGAGGGGAGCTAAGTGGGTCGGAACTGAAAGTTGCTCTCTGCTTGCTAGACACGGTGGTATATGAAGGTAATTGCTTTCATGTGCATTTAATTACAGTATTGTAATTAGCAGGTTGCAAGAGCAGATGTAGAGGGTCTTTTTGTAAAGCAGACTCTGATAGGCCATGAAAATATCTCAAAAAGAAAAGGGCAGAGCAATGTCACATTGTAATGCAGCTCTTTGTGCCTGGAAAAGAGGGTTAATTAGCTGATTGCTCCACTCTTCGTCTTCATTTCTTAAGGCAGAGGGAACATGGTAGGAAGGAGACTAATTTATCTTCATGAATTTTTAGAATTAGCAAATAGCACCAAATCTTTGGTCATCTTGGCCTCGATGCTGGGGCAGGAACCAATGAAAAAGGGAAGAAAAACTCCAGGAAGATCTCCATCTTCTCTGGGGAAAGGAGAGTGAAAGATACAATCTCTGAGAAGAGTTCACCATGGCAACTAGAGCAGTCCTTCCTATCATTTCACCTCATGAGAAAGCAGCGATGATTCTGGGTTAATACTGCATGCAGGGACTTGTAACTCACCTGTACTTCCTCAACACCTATTAACCAAGTTAGTTTTTCAAAATATCCCGTAGTGCTTAGTGGCAGCAAATGGCAGAGGTTACTCAGAGCAGCTCAGTTTCAGCTGTGGGTAACTCTTCGAAGCTTTTGAAGGTCAGTCAAGTTCAGAGCTATTTGACAGGGAAATTGCGTCACTGCCCAATGACAAGCAAGGTGAAGATTTAACACACGATGAGATGTGGTTTCAAGTGCTTTAAAAAGCTGTGGCTTTGGTAGCTGTGAGAAAGAGTTGCAGCAGTGCTCATGTCACAAAGCACACCAAACTTAATTTAATAGTTTGGGAATTGTTTCTTTTGCTTTAAATAAACAAAAAGGTCTGAACTAACCTTATTTCCCATTAGGAAGCTTCACATTTTGTTGTGTTCTTTGACTTACATTATTATCCAACTTAAGTATTAGGTCCTGGTATTCCTATTTGTTGAAGTCACCTACCAAACATATTAAATAGTGTAGTCTTTTTAATTGTGCTTGCAGAAGTCAGTACAAATTGCACATTTAATTATTGTGTACTTAAAATCTGATAATCATAGAAAATCAGATACACAGCCTGGTTGATTCAGAAAGTATTTTTAATAGGGCACTATTAAATTATAGAGTTAAACATTATTAGATATATTTATTCATGAGGGATAATTTGATATGTAACAAAATAAGCCAATACATGGTGTAACCTCTTGCAGTCTAATTTTCATGGATGAGTTCTTGCATATTTAATATCCTTTGAGGATATATTTTAACCTAGACTAATTATTGCTTTCCTCTTATTTCTGTTCAGGTTGACATCAATGTTTGGTTAAAATAATGTAATATTGTTATTACTGATCAAATTAAGTAAATTTTGCTTATTTAATTTAGAGCCATTGTTGATATTGTAAATGGCTGATGTATGTTATGACAACAAACACTGCACAAACACAAAATAGCCATGTATGAAAGAAGGCTGATACATTAAAATTATATTTATAAAGAAATTTTATTCACATTGCAAGGTGAACACCACCAAAATTATTTTCTAATCTGTGAAGCTGTTTTATAATGCCTGTTTCTCATATCATCCTGGTAAATTTATGAGGAGTAAGTAAGAGATTAATGGTGATATAAGTCATTCTTACATTATTAAGACAGTTTAGCTTAAAAGACTATCAGGATAGCTGGGGACCTTGTCAGAAACTTTCCATAGACAGAACACCTGAGCATAGAGATTTTGTACTTTAAAGTAGGTTAATTAATTAATTGAGAACCTGTGTCATGGCTCTGATATATACATTAATTTTGTGTCTAAGAAAATTTTAATGAGATGTTTTAATTTTGTTCTCAGTGACATCTTAATAAAACACTGATAGGTCAGGTTCTATATTTGTACATTTTGGTATAATGCCAGCAGTGTCAGCTGTCTTCAGCAGGTTGGCTTAGCTTTGCTTGGTTCATCAGCCAAACATCTTACTACGGTTTGCTTTATTTGGTTCATCAGCTCTCTAACGTACAAAAGTTTTAATAGGTCTTTCCTGTATGAAAATAATTTGCAGAATATTGACTACAGAAAAATAGTTAAAGAGAAAACTTACACTGATGTAACTTTAAACTGCATTTGATTTTACAATTATGATAAATGCTATAGAGAGAAAGTTTTCTAGGTGAGTTGTACAATAAATAGTTCATCTGTATCCTGAATCAAGCTTGATTACTAAAAGCTGAAATTCTCAGTGCTTTTTGTAAGGCTAAGATTCTTTTTTACATATTGCATCAACTAAAATAAATAGCAATTTTGACTACATGCAGATTCAATCATTTTAATTTTTTTCAAAGTTTTTTAACTGTAAATCAACTAAACCTCAAAACAGAAGAAATGTTCTTCACTGAAAAGTAAAAAGTTTATTAAGAACTGTATATATTCTGGATTCTTAAAGAAATTTAAGAGTGGGGTCTTGAAACTCTGGGAATCATCTAAACTGACTTTCTCAGAGATGGTTTCAGATTCAAAGACCATATCAAAATTCAAGGCATCAAAGAGAATTTCTGACTCAGCTGGTTAGAGGATTGAGGTTAGTAAGTCACAGTCTATGAAATATTTATTATTTTAAGCAGAAACTTAGAATAATACACAACATGAAGGGACTAATGGTAACTAGACAATCACATATTCAATGGTTTGACTTTGTTCCTAGATGTATCTCTTGGCTAACTCAATTTATACTGATGGGTTATGAATTAGTCAAATGTGATTAAAAATCAGCCCTCTGAGCTCTATAGACCTTCACTGATGATCTTATCATGAACCATGATTTAGAGAAAGTTAACAAAATGACTGGTATTACAGCTAATAGTTTAAATAATTGTTCTTGGCAGTAAAAAAAATAAAATCATATGAAAGTAGATATTTTCCAGCTGAAATTAAGTTAGAAAAATTTTGGAAGCTCTTAAATACATACACTTTACACTTTAGCTTTGGAGATTTTGGAGCAAAGGTCATGAAGAGTCGTGCCATATACTAATATGAAGGATATTAAAACATTTTAATAATGTCATAAACCTTCTACTAAAAAAAATTTAATTTTTAATTCTTTTCAGAATTTCTACTGCATTGCTGTTGCAAGTATTACATGTGTTAGGTCTGACAAGAAAGTTAGCGCAATCAGTTGGAATCCTGGCCAGCATGTTGTGAAGGCTTGTGACAGTCAAGCTCCCATAACAAGACACCATGTACAATGTCCTCAGCCTTACCAGAATGACGTGTGGAGCACTTTCTGCAAAAGCATCAGAGTTCTATCCAGAACCGTGCTTGATGGGCTCATTCAGGCTGAAGTGCAGTAAAATCTATAGATTAAGAGAGGAAACATGTTTGCATTCAGATTTCCTCTCAAAATTTGGATGTTGCTGCTCCAGGACTTTATGCTAGAGAATATGCTCTTAAGGACTAGAATACAACTAAAATCAGGTCTTGAATCATCTCATTCTGAATTTTGCTGATGTGCTGGGCTGTGGCAAAAATGAACCTTGTAGGTGTCTCGGTCAGACAGAGATCTTTTTGAGGATGCATGCTGACACTGTTATTATTGTACTACAGATTGTGTGTATTTTGAAATGTCATTCTCTACTGCTAAGAAAGTGTTCAGGTATTTAGAACCAGGAATATATTGAAAGCATCCATTATTCCCCATGTTGTATAGTAATTCCTTCTAATACATGAATAGACCTCGACAAGCTTGTGAGGTGGGCTGATGCCAAACTTATGAAGTTTAACCATGCCAAGTGCAAGGTCCTACACCTGGGTCGGAGCAATCCCAGGCACAGCTACAGGATGGGCAAAGAAGAGATTCAGAGCAGCCCTGAGGAGAAGGACTTGGGGGTGTTGGTCAATGAGAAAATGAACATGAGCCAGCTTCAGTGTGCACTCGCAGCCCAGAAAGCCAACTGTATCCTGGGCTGCATCAAAAGGAGTGTGACCAGCAGGTTGAAGGAGGTGATCCTTCCCTTCTACTCTGCTCTTGTGAGACCTCACTTGGAGTATTGTGTGCAGTTCTGTTGTCCTCAACATAAAAAGGACATGGAACTGTTGGAACAAGTCCAGAGCAGGACCATGGGGATTATCAGGGGACTGGAGCACCTCCTGTATGAAGATAGGCTGAGAAAGTTGGAGCTGTCCAGCCTGGAGAAGAGAAGGCTGCGTGGAGACCTCATAGCAGCCTTCCAGTATCTGAAAGGGGGCTACAGGGATGCAGGGACTGTAGTGACAGGACAAGGGGTAATGGGTTCAAACTTAAACAGGGGAAGTTTAGATTGGATATAAGGAAGAAGTTCTTTACTGAGAGAGTGGTGAGGCACTGGAATGGGTTGCCCAAGGAGGTTATTGGTGCTCCATCCCTGGCAGAGTTCAGGGCCAGGTTGGACGAAGCCTTGGGTGACATGGTTTAGTGTGAGGTGTTCCTGCCCATGGCAGGGGGGTTAAAACTAAAGGATCTCAAGGTCCTTTCCAACCCTAACTATTCTATGATTCTATCATCATCATGCTGCTGTCATGGAGCTTGATAGGAAATTCACCCACAATCTTGGTGGGTCTCTCTGGTTTCTCTGATTTGGCCATAACAGTAAATAATAGAAGGTATTAAATTAATCAGCTGCCCAGAGATCAGGATTGACTATGCTGGCAGCTGAGGTCAGTGTACTGGTAGAAATGTCACTGCCATAGGTGGGAATAATTAAACCAGCTTTATGCTGTTTTCACAAATCTAGTCATTAGCAGCAATTAACACCACACCAATGTGTAAATCTGCTGCTTGTATTAAAGCGAAGAATCTTCCCCCAATATCTAAAATGTTTAATAAAATATCCCATAGTCTTCTGGCTGAGAAATAGATTTATCTGACTTTGACACCATCCTTCTGCAGAGGTCACCTGCCAGAAGAGGGGTCTGTGCTTTCAGTGCCTCTCATCCAGAAACACATGCTGAGTTTCATGTGAACTCGGATGGCTAGGAGCTAGGAACTAATACCAAGACAAATATTTTTTTCCCCTTGATCAGCTACCAAGAAAGTAAAATCACTTCTAATCAGAAGGACAGCCCTCCCTTTGCAATTGTTTGCTCACCTACTTTTCTGACCGGTCTGCTTGATGGGTAAATGTGCAAGGAGATGGAAAACTTAATCTTTCAATGTGAAAGAATACCAATGCACTGTGAAGAACTGTTTCTAGCTCACTTCTTCTCTCATGTGGATTCATGTTGCTGCTAATTTCCTAAAATTGGCTACCAAGTTAGCTTCTAATTTGTTTGATGATGCAGATCGTGGTATCTGGGAACGCCCAGCAACATGGTGTGGGCATTGTAAGATTTACTAAACAAAAGACTATTCTGAAACAAAACTAAATCACATATTAACAACACATCAAAATTTTAGAAACTTTATATTGCTGTGTTTTCATTACCTGTGTGTCCTGTTTGAAGCACACACACTATTTCTTTCCAAAGTAACTAAGCTAGTATTATACACGTTATTCAGCATGCATCTTCTGGGACCACGTAATCAGCCATTAAAGACTGAGAACCCAAGCACATCATACTTCATTTTCCTGACACCTTGCATGAAGCAATGTCAAAATATGGGGATATCTGGTAACCTTTTCACGGGGGTATTTGGTACCTGGTTTTATGAATTAGTATACTTAACTAGTTGATTTTCCTTATATCTACTGAAAATAACATGAACTCTATGAGGTTGTCAACGTATTACTTCCCAAGGGAAAATTTTGCTCTTCTTTCTCATTTATCTAGGCATGAGTAGAGGCTTTTGACCCATTTAGCATAGATAAATGACCCATGATGTGAAATTTCCCAACAGTTTAATAATGCATTTAACTCAAAGTGACACTTGCTTGCAGCTGCCTTAAAGCAGTTTCCAGGCTATATATGTCTCTTTGAAATGATGTATGACAAGTAAGAAAGCTTCCTTGATAGAATCCCAAATCCCGTGAGTAAGTAACAAGAAAATCCTTTTTAGATTGCCAGCAGCAAATTTATAATTCGCAAGTCTTTATTTAATTTTATCTGTTTTTCAATATCATTTACAGTTATGACCATTAGTCTAAACCTCACTGTAACTACTATACAAATTATTTCTGCGCAACAATAATGCATTGTAAAGGCTTTTATTGATCCCATTTTTTTTTTTTTTTTTTACAAAATACCAGAGGAAAACCTCTTGTCTTACCAATACAAATGTTTTTGTAATCCTTGTACTAACTTAGCAGTATCAAAATTCTATTATTTCTGAAACCCAGGCAGTGAAACAGAGAACTTGCATTCTTTCTAGGTTTAAAATCAGTAAACTTTCTTAAGAAAACTCCCTTACGCATTTGAAGACACATGTCTAACCGATAGTTCTTATTTTTTACTTGCATACTTTTACAGCAGTTGTTATTGAATATGAGGAAATACTTTTGTTAAATGTACTTCTGTTGTAGTGAGCAATTTCCCATGATGAATGTCATATAATTAGCAAGAAAGATTCAAAAAAAACAAGAGTAAACATTAGACTTGAGGAGACAAACACTTCTGAGTAGGCAATCAAATTTATTATTTAATAATATTTACCTCTAGTATTAAAATAGAAGTCAAATAACCAAAGTGGGATCCTGTAGTGTCTTGAATCATTTAACACAGAAAAATGATGTAGGGTCCCCAAAGACTGTAAATAGAAAACCCAGTTTCAAATAATAATACAAAACCCTAAACTGCAACAAACCTAGAAATATAAGCCAGATGGAAGAGTCCTGTCCACAAGGAAAGGTTAATGTGGGCAGAGGGAGAAGAGAAAAAAACAACCCCGAGACAGCCACAAGCCAGATGATTAGAGCAGAAACAGAGAGTTCACAGAATGTTTGTTACAGAAGACTCTGATCATTTCTCAGCTCTGTTGCTTTCTTTGGCCTCCAACTTTCATCTGCCTTATGTTTCTCAGGCACAGTGATTTTCCCCTTTTTCAGAGTCCCTTGCAGGATCTCCAGACTCATCAAGGTCCAGGCTGTTTAGTGCTACTTTTGTTGGGTATTTTACAGCACACAGGAGAATTTAGCCCTGACCCACAATTCATAATGCAGGTATGAAATAATGGAATATGGAAGTTCACTCTAGTTGCCCTGACTGAGCCTTGAAAATGAGGGTGGAATAATATCCCAGAGAAGAGCTAGCTCCTGTGAACAGCACAAATTCTATTCTTCTGCTTGCTGCTTTCACATTCATAGCAGTTTAAACCTCCTCTACTCCATTTCAGTATAAAGTCGAAGCTAGCTTAAATCACAGAGCCAGCTTTTAATCTAGACCTAAACGGTTTAAATTTGAGTTCTGCTGGCTACCACACTGAGAAGTATGCGAAGCAGTCTACTTCAAGTTTATTCAGAAAGGGTAGTACACTCAGAAGTGTGTGAGTTAGGCCCCTATACCAGCAAAATACTTGGATACAAATTGCCTGAGCTACCTTTACCTATCTAACCAAAGTTAAACATCTGTGCCCTTCAGTCTGGGGAAAGAGAACGATATTCCAGAGACAAATTCACTCATCCCAAAGCTGGCCATCTGTATTTGAATTAGATGAACCAGATTTTGGAGGGTCCTCTCTTCTGTGACTGACTACAAAGGAGTCCTTCTGTTAGACTTGTAAATGTTAGCCAAAGTGACAGACATGACCTGGTAAAGTAGGAAATTTCTCCCTACAGCAAATGAACTCCAAAGGGCAAAGAAGCCTCATCCCACTGATAGAATCATAGAATTGTCTAGGTTAGAAAAGACCTTTAACACCATAGAGTCCAACTGCTAACTTGGCACTGCCAAGTCTACTGCTAAACCATGTCCCTAAGTGCCACATCTACATGCAGCTTATTTTATCAGGGGAGCAAGGTGGCATTTAGAAGTCTTATTACCAACACAAGCCTCCATTTGGCAACATGAAATACATGTTGACTACAAGAGACTTGCAGAGACTACTTCCTTCTAGCCTAGACAAGGTCCACATCACCATTAACAGCAGTAGTTGCCAGCTCCCTGTGCTTGAGTGGCCAGTAGAAGTTGACTGCATCATGCCTCACCTTTGATACAGAGTGACTCTTCCTAGTTGGAGATGAGAACAGCTTTTACAGTGCAAGCTTGGAGAAGCCTGCTAAAAGGGTGAAGCTGCCAACTACCCTGTAAAAAGATAAGCACAAGAAACTGCAGAAGTGAGGCAGGGAGCCTATATCAAAGTTAATGAAGAAGGCACAGGGTCTAAGGAAAGGAGGAAATTCTTGCAGGAGTTTGGGCTTGTATGAACTTGGAAAGATCAATTTGCTGCTGAACCATTTGAACTGAGCAACAGAGTTCATTTTGAGAAAGACATACAAACCAGAGCTTGCACAGCGAGTGCCTCAGATCAGAGTGACCTGATGAGCTGTACTCTGTGAGAGTGCAGCTCTGAGGCCGCAATACACTCCGCTTCAGTGGCAAGAAGCAGTCCCATTTTGTAACACATCTGCTTTGGGGAGCGCTTGTTTAGAAATTTCATTTACAGATGAATGAAGTAGAAATAACTGATTTATTAGTAAAGGAGGCAAATTCCAATTCATCTTATTTTTTGAAATATAAGGAAAATAAGTGATATTTATACTTTATCTTCCTCTTCTTAACTCCAGATACTGGATTTATAAATGCGAATGCATTTGAAAGATATTATTACAGTGTTTCTCACAAATAGTATCTGATTTTGAATATTTGTGCTTACACACTTCCCCAAAATAAATAAAATCAACACTCCCAAAGAGTATTTTTTGCAAGCTGCTTCTCTAAAGTTCAAGTTTATTTGATTTAAGTGTCTTTGCCAGTCATTGTTAATGAATAATTATTCAATATTTCAAACTGAAAGAGATAGCTTAATTTAGTATGATTAATGCTGATGTACAACCTCATTTGCATAATTACAAAATATAATAATATAAATTCCAAATATAAATCTTTGTTACTTGTTTTACCAAAGGCCTGAAAAAAAAAGACATTATGTCTCAAAATTATCACAAGACACAGTTATAATGCTCTGTGACTAAAACTGAAAGGTGAAGTTATTTTTCATCGCCATGCATTACAAGGCTTTGGCAAAATGAAAGTTGTATCTCTGAGACAGATAGAATTAATCTACTAAAAGTATGTATCTGCTGAAACAGATATTCTTTCCCTGCTTTTAAATATTTGGAGCTGTTTTATGTAAAAATCGATTCTTCATGGAAACAGCATTTGGCCATTTAGAATGCATGGAGTATTTTTTACTTCTTAAAAGCTTTAACGAGCCTTGTTTCTTTTGCAATGTTTTGAGAGCTTTTTCCTGCTCTGAGAAAGCTGACTTTGCAATCTACACACCACTGGTTTCAGTGGCCTAATGAAGGCACAGCAGACTTGAGAATGCAGTCTTTAGTAAGCTTTACATTTAATAGCCAGTTTCCTTCTTCTGAATTTGTTTTGATTTCAGCTAAACTGATGTGACATCAGAGTGATTACTGCATCTAGCATTGTAGGAGCTGCATTGAAACTGGTGATATTACTCGTAGTTCCAAATAAATCAGAGGTAACAGCTAGGTTTCATTGGGACTGTCAGGAGAAGGAGGCTGAGGAAATACTGTCTGGAGAATCAGAGCATCCAGGAAATTCCATGTTCTGAGGCTGCTTGTTTGGTTTTTACTCAGGCAGTTCATGGAATCAATACAGTCATGTAGCCAGTAATTAGCCAATAATTTTTCTAAGGAAGTAGGAGAAAGAACCTCAAATGGAAGGGATAACATAAGTGAGCAAATTAATAAATAGCCATGGCAATAGAGAGCAGAAGTAAGCACAGTACTGAGAAGGCTTAAAAATATGTAGATAGATAATTAATGTAAGCAGGATGCAGCTGATTTGTTCCTACCTTGAAAAATGACTAGCGTCCTTTTGCACTTGCTCTGTCAGTCAGATAATAGGGAATCTGTTGTCTCTCTTTCTGTAGCTGAAGTGACATCTCCAGGCTGTCAATTTGCACTTTCCAGTACCATTTAAAGATATAACACTATTTTCATTTGCCAACATCTATAGCTCCATAGAGCCACTCTTCTGCAATACAGAATGTTTGATTTTTCCAAGCTATTTTGTCTGAATTAATTAGCTTAAATGTTTCAGTAGTTAACATATTGAAGAACTCACAGAGGTAAATTTTTTCAGTCCCTGCATGTACATATGTGACCTTGCATAGGGAGAGAGGGACTCTGCCTTTATGTTACGCTGTTTGGCAGGGCTTATACACAGTCCCCAGTCATTGCACCTAAAGAGTAAGAGATTATTCAAAGCTAGTTAAAGCTGAAGCACATGACAAACACAACAGGATCACTCACAGGCTGGTGAATATGGCTCCAAATGCTATTTAGAAGAGAAGACACACAAGAATACACAAGATACAGCTAACTGTATTGCCATGGGAGGGGAGAGGGTGAAAGTAAGCTGAAATGTGTCTAAATCTGCCTTTCAGTTTGAATACTTTCTCTTATGAAAACAAAAATAGCATAGTAGATACCCACAAGTGCTCAGAACACTGCTAGCAGGCCAAGTGCTCCCTAACACCTGTCTTCCATGAAGATAAATTATTAAGCAGGGACCTAACATGAATCCTGAATCTCCAGCAATTTTCCCTCCTTTGAAGAAGATATAACCATCACCCAATATTCTAATGAGCCTTATTTGTAACACCTGATTAGCGCTTTTATGGCTGGCTAATTGTGACCAGGTAGGTGCAAGCACTGTGAAGAGATTGGTATCGTGGCTTTCATTAAAAAGGTGGAACTCGCACAGACTTTTTGGTGGTGCCATAGATAAACTCATATGGAGATGAATGCCATATTGGGGCAGAGCAGGTTAACAAGGGCCAATAAACCCTGTCTTGCTGCAGGCATCAAGGCTAGCGAGAGTTTAGCTCAGCTGCCTGCTAAAAAGGAGGACAAAGAAGAAAATCTCCATGGTAGCTGGGGAGTGGAAACAGCTGGATGGTTACGTGAGCCTCCTGTCAGATGGCTGAGCTCTGGGGAGACAGGCTAAATAGCCATTAAATACTAAATAGGCCTTGGGGCTAGTCCTCTAAAAATATATGCTGGATGACTGTATTTTTAATTCTTTTTCTTGTTAGTTTGTTTTGTTTATTGTTTGCTTGAGCTCTGATTGCTCAGGAAAAGTAGAACTGGAGAGTGTCTGAGGAGGAAGGGTAGGACACCCAACTTGCGCTGGGCGGTAAGATCAGTGGTAGCTGAAAAAGTACTGTTTAAAATAACCCCAACTTTCCCAGACCGTGAATCAGAGAAAATTCTGTTCTTTGACTGGCTTAAAAACTGACTAAGCTGAGCTTTGAAATTTCAGTTTTCAGCTGTTCAGTACGTCTATAATTTTTCAGTATGGGGGATGTAAGAGATCTTGAACTGATTTTAAAAGCAACAAAAAGCACCTAAGTAAAAGAACAGGTTTTTTTTCTATATGGAGATATTTCATCCAAGTCTGTTGACATAAGGCTTGCAGTCTGTTCACCAGTGATTATAAGATTGCAAACCATTACCAAACACAGGGTGAAAAATAGTAGCTACCTATATACCTCATTCTTGGTGGAAAAATGAGTGTGGTTGTGATAAATGTGTATGAGTTTCTAAACCAACTTGAATTTGGTGCTGACAATAGGAGGGATGGGAAGAGATCGTAATGTGAAAAAATGTGAATGAACAATTTTAAAAGCATTTTGGATCCATATTAGTTTATTGTCAGACCTGCCCAGTCCTTCACATCACCTACAAAAGCCAGTATGTGCTGTGAGAGCTACAGCACAGCCCTTTCTTGCTCTGCTGCTGGAGTCCTAAGGGCTTGGCTGGTGGGCTCAGCCGTTCTGTAATTGAGCCATGGGTCACGCTACATTCCTCACGGGATTGATAGACTAGCTCCTGACCCGCAGGTATCACAGTATCACAGTATCACAGTATGTTAGAGATTGGAAGGGACCTCAAAAGATCATCTAGTCCAATCCCCCTGCCAGAGCAGGAACACCTAGATAAGGTTACACAGGAATGTGTCCAGGCGGGTTTTGAATGTCTCCAGAGAAGGAGACTCCACAACCCCCCTGGGCAGCCTGTTCCAGTGTTCCATCACTCTCACTGAGAAGAAGTTTCTTCTCAAGTTTAAGTGGAACCTCTTGTGTTCCAGTTTATACCCATTACCCCTTGTCTTATCATTGTTTGCCACTGAGAAGAGCCTGGCTCCATCCTCATGACACTCCCCCTTTATATATTTATATACACTAATAAGGTCCCCCCGCAGTCTCCTCTTCTCCAAACTATAGAGACCCAGCTCCCTCAGCCTTTCCTCATAAGGGAGATGCTCCTCTCCCTTAATCATCTTTGTCGCCCTGCGCTGGACTCTCTCCAGCAGGTCCCTGTCCTTCTTGAACTGAGGGGCCCAGAACTGGACACAATATTCCAGATGTGGTCTCACCAGGGCAGAGTAGAGGGGAAGGAGGACCTCTCTCGACCTACTGACCACCCCCCTTCTAATACACCCCAGGATGCCATTGGCCTTCTTGGCCACAAGGGCACAGTGTTGGCTCATGGTCATCCTGCTGTCCACTAGGACCCCCAGGTCCCTCTCCCCTACACTACTCTCTAACAGGTCGTTCCCCAACCTATACTGGAACCTGGGGTTGTTCCTGCCCAGATGCAGGACTCTACACTTTCCCTTGTTATATTTCATCAAGTTTCTCCCTGCCCAACTCTCCAGCCTGTCCAGGTCTCGCTGGATGGCAGCACAGCCTTCTGGCGTGTCAGCCACTCCTCCCAGCTTAGTGTCATCAGCAAACTTGCTGACAGTACACTCAGTTCCCTCATCTAAATCATTGATGAATATATTAAATAATACTGGTCCCAATACTGACCCTTGAGGCACTCCACTAGATACAGGCCTCCAACTGGACTCCGCCCCATAGACTACAACTCTCTGGCTTCTGTCCTTCAGCCAGTTCGCAGTCCATCTCACTACCTGATCATCCAGACCACACTTCCTCAATTTAGCTATGAGGATGCTGTGGGAGACTGTGTCAAATGCTTTGCTGAAGTCAAGGTAGACCACATCCACCGCTCTGCCATCATCCATCCACAATGTTATTTCCTCATAAAAGGCTATGAGGTTGGTCAAGCATGACTTCCCCTTGGTAAAGCCATGTTGACTGCCCCTCATAACCCTCTTATCCTTGACATGCCTTAAGATGGCATCAAGGATAAGGTGTTCCATCACTTTCCCAGGGATGGAGGTGAGGCTGACCGGTCTATCGTTACCCGGGTCCTCCTTCTTGCCCTTTTTGAAGACTGGAGTGACATTTGCTTTCCTCCAGTCCTCAGGCACCTCTCCCGTTTCCCAAGACTTGGTAAAGATGATGGAGAGTGGTCTAGCAATGACTTCTGACAGTTCCCTCAGCACCCGCGGGTGCATCCCATCTGGACCCATGGATTTATGGATGTCCAGATTGCTCAACTGGTCCCTAACCCATTCCTCATGGACTAAGGCAAACCGCTCCAGTGACCTGACTTCATCTGAGGTCTCAGGAGTACAGGGTTCTTCAGAACTGCCTCCGGCAGAGTAGACTGAGACAAAGAAGGCATTCAATAACTCTGCCATCTCAGTATCTTCTGTCACCAGGGCACCTATCCCGTTCACCAGTGGGCCTACCTTGCCTCTGGTGTTAGTTTTATCAGCCATGTATTTGAAAAAGCTCTTTCTGTTGTCCTTGACCCCTCTGGCCAGATTTAATTCTAAGGAGGCCTTAGCCATCCTAGCTGCCTTCCTACATCCTCTAGCAGCAGCCTTATATTCCTCCCGAGTGGCCAGCCCCTCCTTCCATGACCTATAAACTCTGCTCTTCCACTTGAGCATACCCAGCAGTTCCTTATTCAGCCACGCAGGTCTCCTGGCCCTCTTCCTTGACTTCCTATGTGTCGGGATGCTCAGCTCTTGAGCTTGGAATAAGCAATTCTTGAATGTCAACCAACTATCTTGGGCCCCTTTACCTTCAAGCAGCCTTGCCCATGGGACTTCCCCTAGCAATTGCTTGAAAAGGCCAAAGTTTGCCCTGCTGAAGTCCAGGGTTGCAATTCTACTTGCTATTGTACTGGTCCTACCACACAAGATCCTGAATTCCACCATCTCGTGGTCGCTGCAACCAAGGCAGCCCTCAACCTTTACTGCTTCGACCAGACCCTCCTTGTTAGTGAGGATGAGATCCAGCAGCGCTCCTCTCCTGGTTGGCTGATCCACCATTTGCATGAGGAAGTTATCATCCATACACTGGAGGAACCTCCTGGACTGTGGCTGGGTTGCTGAGTAGTCCTTCCAGCAAACATCAGGGAAATTAAAATCCCCCACGACGACCACGTCCTGTGACTGTGAGGCTGCTCTCAGCTGCTTGTAGAAGGCCTCGTCAACTTCCTCACCCTGATCTGGTGGCCTGTAACAGACACCCACAACAGTATCGCCCCTGCCAGCCTGCCCCTTAATTCTCACCCACAGACTCTCAACTCGCTCATCCCCTGTTCCTGGACAGAGCTCAGTACATTGCAGCTGCTCTCGCACATAAAGAGCAACCCCACCACCCCGCCTGGCTGGCCTGTCTTTCCTGAAAAGGACATAGCCCTCCATGAGTATATTCCAGTCATGCGAGCTGTCCCACCACGTCTCTGTAATTGCCACCAGATCATAATCTCCTGACTTAACACAGGTACTGACAGCAGTCACACCCTGCATTGTGGTTCAATCGCTACTTCTCGAGGGAGAGAAAGAGTGGAGATTGCTTGCATCAAGGCCATGGGGCAGGAGGTAAGCGTTATTTCACCTTCTGTTCAGTACTTGTTGTGTTGTGGGATTCCATTAACTTTCCACTGATTGTCTTCCATGAAAAGTAAGCACTTCTGTTGAAGCTGAGAGCCCGTCTGGATAAAAGCTACTATCGCATTGTATACTTGATAAGTACTTGAAAAAAAACCCCAGAAGATATAAAGAAGTCACTTATTTTCTCTTGTGCTTATAAAGCCTAATGATATGAATGCCAGGGACCTCATATTTAAACTACATTATTTTAAAGAAAAATGTACAGCTTAAGGAATTTGAAGTAGAGAAACTCATTATAGTTGAGATGATATTCTAAAACTTCAAAGTGACCTGCAGGCCTCACTACACTATTTACTATTGTCCCAAAACTGTGAATGCAAGCACAGGTAGCTGCTCCAATGAAATCTAGAATATAAAGTGTCAGAATATCACCTTTCAGAGGCAGAATGTCAAACACCATTAAAACAGGCCAGTCCTCGCTTCTTTTTAATTATTTTGATTTAGCACAGGTATTTTGAGCCTGAACAGGCCCAAATGGTATGGAGAGGTCCTAATTGGGCATTTGCCTATGAAAACGATTAACTAAAAGAAATGTGAGTTGAGCTTTTGTGATTAAATTGGAAGTATGGAGATCAAATCTCCACGGGCAAGTTAAACTCTACCAATTATTTAAAGGGTTTAATTAAGTGCAGATCTTTCTGTAGGCTGATTTAAAAGGACATGACATAACATTTGTAGCCAATAAAATGTAAGGAATAAAAGGCTACTTTTTTCATTTATTTCTACTATAAAATATATGCTGTAAACTATGAGGAACATATGAAGATATTTCACAAGTATCACCATCTGCCTTCTTGGCAGACTATTCAGGCAGTGTGGGTGGCTTAGTTACTTGCTTATGAATTGATAGCATCCCTTGCTTAGTCTGCTGGATGGGGCTGTCCCTTCCTTCTTTGGCACGATTTCAACATCTCTGTTTTGCTTTCATAAAACTTCTCTTTTTTTTTTTTTTATGTGGCTGCTCTGTGCACCTTTATAAAGCAGCTGACAATTTACTTAGAGAACGCTTACCTATAAAGGTAAGTCTCTTGGGCCTCATAAACAGAATTGTTCTTGTATGTGTATCTTTTTCTATATAAATCTCTAGAAGTTTTGAAAGCTTATTCACTTATGCCACTTTCTAAATCATCAGGTTATAACCAGTACCAATACAGAAATTGTTTTTTTCTCTTTTCATCCTGTGTAGAAGCTTCTACCTGAAAATGTGTGCATATTTGATATGAAGCTCTGACCCCAAACAGTTTTTTCGTTATTAAGTCACCAAATATTTAAGTGGTCCAGAAATTCAAGAAGGGCTCAACACTATGGGCTGCAGTAATATATGTCTGTAACAGAAAGATTTGTTCCTGAGCCATCATTTATTGAGCCTTTGAAGAAAAGAATTAGAGCAAGAAATACTGCATGTCTTAGCAATAAATGAATACTGTAGACGTATTCTTATTAAATAGGTTCACTTATTAGTTGAACTACACAATTCTCAGTGTCTTTTCTTCTTCTTGCATGTTGTTTTTGTATAGTGTTGTAGTCATTTGCTAGCAGTTTTAAGCTATTTCTCTTGGCTTTCAAAACCAGCCTAAAACAGAGAAGACAGCATTATCTGTGTATTGATCTGCATATTGAGAAGAATATAAAAGATTTGATGGCACCATTTTACAGACAAAGAACAAACAAACACTTTCAGGCTGGCTGTCTTTTCCTACCGAATGTCGGAAAACGGTAAACAAGGTAGACCACAATTACAAAGTTTCATAAAAAGACCTGTGTTTCAGCTGGCTTCCGTGTTATGTGGTAGCACACATTATGCTCTCAAGAGTATAGAAAACCCAGCAGTTCTTCCACCGCAAGAATCAGAGGTAGTGAGTTAAAAAAAACCCATAAAGTTACCAATTCGTAAAAGGATGACCGATGGCAATTAGTAACAAGTAAACTGATGGAGGCATCAGTGTAGCCTTCAATGTCCAAAAAGTGCCAATAAGAGCTTGTAATTACCCTAAATTCTCATATTAGCTAGAAAACTATTTAGTTAGAAAGCATATTAGTTAGGTAGCTTCTGCATTTGGTAGGAAATTCATGTTATATTTCCTGGTCATAATGATAGGTTACTTTCCTGACTTTTTTTTTTTTTTTTTTTTTTTTTTAATAGTGGCACCTTTTTGATAACTAGGAAACATTTTTCATGTGACTTAGTGAACTTGTGCACCATATGAACTTGTGCACCAGAGTCTCACATGCCACTGTGTGAAGGGCAGTTTATGTTATTTAATTCTTATGTCCTAACATTTAGGGCATTTGTTTTTCTCTATCCACACATTGTAAGTCTTTCACTTTGTGTTTTTAAAATGAAAGAAAATACTTCTGCAGGTGGTATTCAGAGAGTACCTTTGTGTGCAACTTAGCATACTAGAGTTTAATTTCCACCAATACTGATGAGACGTCAAAGTTTAAATTTTGTGTGTATTGCTTCTAGTTTCAGGAAAAAACTGAAGCTTCAGCACTTACCTGCAGAACAAAAGAGAGAGAAAATAGCTGCTTGTTTCTGCATGTGTCAATATATTCCACTAGATTGGAATAGTGCTAGTGCTAAGTGTTACATGCCACTGCAGCAGAATCTTGCTTTATGGCACATGCTGTCTTTCTCTATGTTAAACTAACAAAGCAGCCCAAAGAGTTTTTATCCCTTGCCCACTTATTGTTGCTTAAGGGCTTGTATACATTTTCTTTTAACACAAAAGAAGTTGAGTTTTACAACAACAGCTGGTTGCCTTTACAAATAACTGATACCTAAGGTAAAATCCAAACTTGTTTTTTCCTCAGAAGTGCTTTTCAGTCCTAGTAAATACTCATCAAGAATCTTCTCAATGACAAGAATGTTGTAATGATATCTGTCTGTCAAGTGCAACCAGATTAAGCTGTACCCTAAGGGAAGGCAGATTGAATAAAATCTTCCTCAGATGTCTGGATTACCCACATTGATACAAATATTATCATCTCGGTAGATAAATTATAATAATCTTCTAGTCATCCTTGGCAATGGTGTTACCATGTTATTGTCACTTCACCAAGATATGTAACTCTATCAGGATATAAATGGCAATTCAGATGGCAATGACATGCCCTCTACTAGCAGCTACTCTAGATATTATTCCTTTATTCAGTCAAGCAGAGTTTCTCCTCCACTGGCTAATGCCTGCCCAATCTTGGATTCAGCAGTAGTGTAACATTCAGACTGCTTTCCAGATAATTCCCCCTGTGAAGGAATTGGCAGAGAATGGTCATAGAATTGGCTCCACACCACTGCTTACTGATGATCAGAATAGCTGGCCAGGCATGAAGAGGAATGTCAGCTGCAATCATTTATTTCCTTCCCTGAAGCAGGAGAAGAGCAGTGCAGGCCTGGGAGGAGTGTGGCTTGGAGAGGCAATGTCTTCCTGGGCTTCTGGAGGAACAGGGCAGCTTCCTGAGCACCCTTTGCTTGAGGCTGTGCCTAAAGGCACGGTCTAGCATTATATGAATTGCAGACACTTTGAGTTGCTACTTTATATGCAACATTGACATTCCTTTCATTGCACATACAGTGTTCATCAGGCATTTGAATCTGGATAATGAGAAGAATGCATAATCCAATTGCAGCTGTTCGTTTTATTTCCTTCATGGCTGACACATTGCTCCAGTTATTCCCAAAGATTAACTGATTAGCGCCGCAGCTCTGCTGTTCAGGGGAGGAACCTAGCAGGAATAGGCAGTTGAAAGAATACTACTTTTTTATTATTATTAATCCTGCCTTTAACAGAAATGACTAAATACTTATTTCAGAATGGGAGGAAACTGGTATGCCACTTAACTCACTAACCATTTATTCTGAAATTAAAATGATAATAACAAAAAGGAAGGGGTGTGTGCTAAACTAAGTTCCTGCTACTCTAAGGATGGGTTTTAATTTCCAGCAAATATACCCTGACAGTGTCTGCTGGATCTTTTAAGTTTGTCCTGACAAAGTTAAGACACCGGCTTTCATTTTAACATAATGTTAAGCTTTTGGTGCAATTAAAAAAGGTGAATAATAATTCCATCTTGATGTTGCAGAGTTTTACCACCCCATACTGAGGATATTTATACGGTAAGGGGCCTTTTGGTGTAAAGTATCGAGACCTGGCCAAGTGCTATGTTCCCACCAAGGCAGGTATTTATTAGCTACTGTAAATGACTTGTATAACATCCAGAATGAATCGGGAGTCATTTAGGGGAAGTTCAGTTCCCTCCTATTAAGACTTTGTGAAAACAGAAGCAGTACTTTCTCAATTCCTTTAGTCACAGCACATATTAAGATACTTCTTTGATCTTTGATTGAAATATACATCATTAACCATACAGGCCATGTCAAGCTAAGTCAAACAAAATAGTTCCTGCAACTGTAAAATACTGACTTTGAATTAAAAAATAAATCAAAAGAATATTTATTAGAACACATTCCAGTAGATACTCATCTTGCTCTTCCTGCTGTCCTTTTGCCAATGGATTAACAATAATACAAAACCTGACTCAATCTTGATTTCCCCCCTCTCCCCAACTACTTGGTTTTCCTTCTTGACTGTCCATTGAATAGTCACTGTCTCTTTTTACAGAGCCTCTAACTTTTCTTGCTAGTGAAAAATATATTCTGTGAACTGTACAGGGTTTCAATTCTTTCTGGACACAGAGAAAGGCATTAGAAGAGGGAATTGCCTTGAATACTTTAAATCCCCAGCCCTCCCCAAGGAATCCTTAAATTGGTGCTCGTTTGGGAAAAGATGAAGGGCTGATGAGAAGAAGCTGGATTTTTGACTGGCTTGTTTTAATTATCTTTTTTTTTTTTTTTTTTTTTTTTTTAGTTAGCTTTTACTTTATATTTGCTTTCTTGTGCATGGAACTAAGGCCACTATGACTCACGGTTATTAAAAATACCCATTATCAATATGATGTCTTGTGAATGTTCTCTATTTTCTTTAACAGACCTGTTTAAGTTTATCATGTTTGTCCAGTAGTCTTCTTATTCTGGGGCCTCTCTTGTCATGCATTTCCTCAGCATACCCTTATCCACACTGAAATGATTCCTGGGCACTGAACAAAGTCACTTATTTTTCAACTTTTGGGAAAAGCGGCAGTTCTTAAACTTGACAACAGACATAGAAAGAAAGATGAATGGGAAGGGAGTTTTTAAGTATTTGAAAATTGCAGAACATCAGGAAATAGAAGCCCACAGTTCTTCCACATCAAGGTGGTGAAGCACTTTATTTAAAATAAAGTATGGAAACGTCGGACTAAAGATCGAATTACCTATGGATCACCTAATTCCTTCAGTAATTTCCTATATCTTCCTAGGAACACTTTAATGTCCCACATAGATTAAAAAGATGTTGGTAGCTCACGGGTTATAGGAAAACCTGCCCACTCTGTTAGAGTAGGAAAGTTAATGACCTTTGGCAACATATGCTTATGGCTGAAATGAAGCATCCACTGCTTAGAAGTATTCAACACTGCAGTTTTACAGAGCTACTAACACTTGAATGCATGCGTACACAACAACAAGTTCCTTAAATTTTCAAAAATCCATCAGATTCAGCAAAAACTAAAAACCCATTTAAAATGTGGTGATTTTAGGATGTTTTTGACAGAACCAACTGACATCTTTATAAGCCATGAATTAACAGTCCTGTGAAGATGAATGAGCTCATACAGCATAGAAGTCAGCTCTTCTCTCAAAACTAAGTGGAATAGACTGATATTGTTTTCCAAAGGCTTAATTACTAAGTATCTAGTTAGATCAATTAGCTAAGATTTTTTTTTTTTTTTCCTTCCTGCTAATCTTGCTGCAATCACAGCTTAAACCCAGAACTTGCAAGACCTAAATCTTTGTTTGGTAGACAGATCTAAGAGGTACTGGGGTGGGTTATAGCTGCTGTGGGTCTCTTCACCTATTCAGCTGAGGTTTATTTAACCTTAACTAGAAATTTAATGGAGACTTTTGTACTTCTAAATAAATGCTTTAAAAGATATGATACACAGTCAAATATTCCTTTCACTGTGCTTAAGCTGCTGGACTTTGAAGTACTTTCTGTTCAGGTATGCATTTTTATCAGGGTGTCACTACTCTGAATAGCCTGGGTGGGTAGCTAGGACACTCTCCTAAGAGCAAGACCTTTGAATGACCTCTCTCAGGTAAGCAGTACATTTATCTTGCTGCTTTTGCAATTAAGGAATTGTGTGGGAAGTCTCCTCCTGTTATTAGCTCTCCTGGGAGGGAGGAGGAATATATGAAAGGAAAGAGACACAGGTACCTGTATTCACGAGCAATTTCTGGGCTCTGGATCCTAGGTAGATTAAGGCAACTCCCTAAAGCCTTTAATAAATTCCCTGTGCTCAGAGTTACCCTGTAGTTTTCCCCAGGAGTCTGAAGTTTGTTCTGGCTGTCTTGGATAGTACCCTAAGTTTCTTTTCGTCCTGTGTCTTACGTTGGGGTATGCCTGTGAACTGAGGCATTAAAATCTGTACTGCAGTCCAGGATTGGTAACTAAAATTTTGATACTGCAAGACCTGACTTTAAAAGCCTTCAGTCCTTATTCAGATCTCAGTATTTGTGGGCACTAACTCAAGAGACATGATGTTGCAATATTAGTTGGTGATTTCTAGCATGGTATTTTTCAATGTAATATTTTTTTCTTGAAGCTTCATGCTTAGAGTTAAGAAGGAGGGTTAGAAGGAGAACTGTGAAGGTGATTGTTAAGCTCAGAAGGCAGCTTTTCCTATATGAAACCATCCTCCAGTAGCTTTTATTCATCAGATGTTTAAAACATACTAGAAAAAAGAGGTGAGATAGAATATTAAGCCAAAAAATCAAACAGTGGAATTATATGCAGCTAGGATGGAAAACAAGGTAAATGAGATGGAAATAGTTTAAAAAAAAAGGGTAAAAGTATTAGTATTTTAAAATCTCCTAAATATGCTGATTGAGGTACACTGCAAATGCTAACATTGTTGATTTGATTTCTGCTTTAACAGAAGACTGTTAGTATATCGGTCTGCCACAAGTGAGTGAGTAATAGTGGGCTCAGGATTAAGTAATACATCAGGTATGATTGATCACAAATGTGAAAGGAAAACTGAGAACTAGTAAATATATTTTTATTAGGTCAAATGTGAAGACAGGAATGAAAATTAAAGGTAGAAATCTAAGAATCAATCTTGAGAGAGTCAGACCCTACCATATATGAGTCCAGTCAAACTGGGATGAAATAGTGCAGGCAGCTAACTTGAAAGGAAATGAAAGGTGCTTGGGGTGAAATATCCCAAGCAGCCAGGCCGAGCCAAGGCCTGATCCAGTGCTGCATGTTCGGAATGGGGAAGAAGCGACAATAAACAGAACCTGCTTTCCCTGGGGTCTATCTTTGAGACAAACACATTATTGCTCTTCATAAGCATCCAAACACTGTGTTGCTTATTGAACCCAATTAAACCTTTCTCTGGTTCAGCAACCGCTGGATAGTGAAATTTACATTCCCTTGTTAAAACACCAAGGTATTGGCAAAATTCAGTAGCAGAACTTTCACCAAGCAGCTTCAGGGAAGGAATGGAAAGTGAGTGACACAGATGATTAATGAGCCTATTAAAGCTGGAAGTCTGACACTGTAAAGATAAGCTGGCAGTGAAAATGACTCCTACCATATATGTATCAAGGGCATCAGAAAGAATACCCTCCATATAATAGCTACCCACCATCATTAGTGGCAGCACATACACATCTAGCATGTATTGCCTCTTTGCTATTTAGTCTGCTCAAGTATTTTGAGGTGAAGGGTCTTGAGCAATAGTGTGAAATTTCAGTCAAGTTGCATGAGGCTTTGTAAGGTCTGATTAGAAAGGACACACACACATCATTCAGGATAAAACAGAACATGGCAGGTGACAAAGAAAAAGAAGCAAATAAACATGGTTTTGTAACTATGCAGTAGCAGAGCAGGAAGCATAAGAATGATGAGAGAAAGGCTTGGTGTCAGGGGGAAAAAGATTATATCCATGCTTACATGGGAATAGTACTGCAGTTGTGTTTGAAATTGTGTTTGTGTTGTGTCTGGTTGACTGAGGTTTGGGCTTCATTTCTCTGCCTCTGAATTCCAGTCATACTCATTACCTCTCAGATTCTCAAAGTGTCTTTCCATACAGGAATTTCCTAACAGAAATATGCCCTTGTGCTATACACGCGTATGCATATTGAGTCCAATGTTCCTGGAAAGTATCAGCTGTACCACTGTTGCAACACACAGATGGGCTGTGCATGCGCACTCAGTCTGGTGCATTCTCAATCCATCAGATTTAGCAGAAACATGCAGACCATCTGTGCAGCGTGTATACAAAACCACAATGCTTGCTTTCAGAAGTTTCAGACTTGCTACGTAAGTGATGTAGCGTTGTGCTCTATGGAGTCACTGGAAATATATCTGGGATTTCTGGACTGTTAGCAGCTAGGTCAGGTGCTCTGAAATCTTAGAAAGTTGTGCACCGTCTTAAAATTCACCCAAACAAGATACAAACACCAGATATTCTAGAAAAAAACTGAGATCTATTTTAGCTATAGTCTGCAGGACTTATTTTATGCCAGATTTCCTAAAAATGTTAACTTCATTTATCATCTCTAAAGTATCCATATTAATGTCATGCTTTCTAGCTCTGTTGTGCCTATTTAGGCTATCAGTTATTTACAAAATTAGATCTGGAAGTTTCCTACTGGAGATGTGTAGAAGCAGTTCAATGCAAGCAATAAATATTATATTTTGGACTTGTCCAGTCAGGTGAAACAAAAGGATTCTTAGCCTGCAGATTTGGCACTGGATATTGCCCTATGAATGCACACTTTTCTAGCACAGTGTTGCTAGAGTGTGTATTTGCCAGAGTTGCTGCTTGAATGCTTGATTTGTTCTTGCTACAGTGTTAACTTTTATTGTCACAGTTTACAAGTATATCCATCCTCTTCCAGCCTGTCACTGTCGTTATTTCTTTTCACCCTTGGAAGAGAAAACCATCTTATTTTTTGAGTAGATCCCTATGGTAATCTTCTATTGGCAGTGCTGCTATGTTCTTCTGCTCCTGGGGACTAAAACACACAAAGCACAAAGTCTTCAAGAAATTTTGATAACTCTAGCAGATGCAGCCCAAATGGAGAGGAATTACTGTATCTTAAACAGGTCTATTATACTGATTCTGACCAGCATACAATAGGTATAACCTGAAGGTTGAATTTGGCTTCTTTTCTGCAGTAATGCCACAGCACTGTCAATGAAGTGATGATAAATCACCAATAATATCCACAATCCTTTGAGATACCTAGTGCTATTTTCAGTTTCAATATTGCTTTTTTTTTAACATTCGTTGTCAGAGATGCATGATGAAAGACGTGTCCAACAAAGCAAACAACTCCAACATGCTGTAATGTGTTTGATACTTTTTTTTCTCCCATGCCAATCAATGTTGTGGGCTAAAACCCACAAGAAATATCCATATGGATGTTTTTTAGCTTTAAATTTCAACCACATAATCACAGAAGTGAAATCTTGAAAACTTAAAGACACTGTGTGGGTGACACTCCTGTTTGATTTAGGCCCTCTAAGAAGCTCATCTTTCACACAAATATCAATTTAAGGACAAAATGAATCTTGCAATCTGAAATGACTGTTGAAATGTATACTGATAACCATCAGCTGATTTATCTGTTTTTTTTTCTTGATGAAACCATGCTAGCATTTTATCATCTTATCTGACTACATAAGCAGCAAAGAGCAACTACAGTTATCTCTAACTGGTGAAACTACTGGCTGAGCAGAAACATTCCGACTTCACACATACACCTCCTGGCATTTCATCTCCATGGTTTCCTTGGAAAGAAAACATGGAGCTCCACACCAAAATAGTCAGGGTAATTCACACATATTGACTTGATTGGTTGCCTGCAATAGATGATTAGAAGATGGGAAAACTCAGCATGCACTTGACCTGCAGTTGAGACAGTGCTTATGAGACTGCTCTGTCCTGGAAGCTTAAAGCAAAATTGATCTGACGATGTGGAATTTGAAGGCAGCAAAGGGTAAGCTGACAACACAGTGTTTTTATTAGATAATACAGTAAAATCTCCATAGCTTCATGAAGGTTTTCAGTTGGTTTCTATTCTCTTTCTAAAGCCGTGTCATTCACTGGAGTGAATATAGAATTGCCTAAACCACCACTGACATATGCTAGTAAGTCAGCATAGTGAGGAGCAAACATTACTTTGGATCTAAAAGCAGTAAGGTAATCAGAACAAGTTCCAGCCTCTCAGCTGGTTCTAAAAGTGCCTGTCTTCCCATGTACCCTGGATTTACTACTTAAAAGCTGAAAGTAGAAATGAATGTAGCCCAGAGCTTTGGACATTTATTTATTTATTTATTTTCTTTCTTTTGAAGCAGTTTTCAGCCAAAACTGTTCCAGTTTTCGGAAGCTCATAGATTAAAACCTGCTGCTTCCAAAAGCCAAATCAGTTTTCATGGGTTTCTTGCACTTGTCTTAACTGAAGAAAAGTTGAATAAAACCCAAAAAAAACCCCAAAACCAAAAACCACTCAAACAAAACCAACCCACAGAATTTTTAACTGGGTCTCAGTACTGAAATATTCTTGAATAACAGTATGATTGTATTTGCAGAATGGAATAGACCAGATCCTCAACCGGTAGAATCTTACATAGCTGTACTGTATTAAGGGAATTAGATCAGTTTATGCTGTTCAACAATTAAATATGGCTAATACACCATTAACTTGGGTGTTGCTATGAACAAGGGAGTGCCACCCAGGACACTTCATAAAATCTCGCGTTTGGTTCTACCTTACTAGCTCATTTCAGCTAAGGGAAAGTTGGAACAAGCTGAAGGCCTATATGTAGAGACTTTGGAATCAGTGTTCCATATCAGTACTTCCGTGATCTAGCACAAGGTACGTGTTAAGGAAAGCAGTGTCTTCCCCACGTCACACTTAGGAGTGTTTTGCAGGGAGCAACACTCGCCAGGTGCTATTCAGCAATACTGAAAGCACAGCACCAGTAAATTGGACAGCCTTGCTTAGCAAAGATAGAATTAATAAATACATTACAACAGTTTTTTTTGTTTACTTCATGCCCTGAAATCAGGACACTGAAAATCTATGTTGCTGTGATAACAGTTTTCTGAAAGCAATAAAAAAGTATTTTAATTGTTTTAATTTAATATGCGAGACCTACAAAATGTTCAACCTCACATTGCCTCCATAAAAAAAAAAAAAAAAGACACTGAATTTATATTAATTTGGTCTAATCTAGGATTATTGACTATATAAAGACATATAAAACAAGTCATTCAGTATACAAATGTTCTAAACCACATGATTAATAAAAATATTTTGACTTTTATAATCCTTTGGTTTCTGTGAAAACACATGGTCTCGATAATACATATATAAAAGAAATCTTGTTAAAGTAGTAGCTATTTCACAGCAGTACTACAATATAACAATTCAGACTTAATGAAACATTTAAAATATGCTATTACTGATATTGTTCATTTAAATATGCCATTACTGATATTGTTTCATTATACATTTTCTTGTACACTGCTTTCATGCTCAAGTGACCTCTAAATTGGACTATTGCAAATCACTACTAATGGATTTGCAATGCAGTGCTTGATACGGGTTTCTATTGAGACAAAATGTGGCTGAGAAGGTACCCTCATCTCTATCACATTTCACAAAGCCTTTTGGAAATCAGCAGTATATTGTGTACAGTTCTGCTGTCCTCAACGTAAAAAAGGACATGGAGCTGTTGGAACAAGTCCAGAGGAGGGCCACAAGGATGATCAGGGGACTGGAGAACCTCCCATAAGAAGACAGGCTGAGAAAGTTGGGGCTGTTCAGCCTGGAGAAGAGAAGGCTGCGTGGAGACCTCATAGCAGCCTTCCAGTATCTGAAGGGGGCCTACAAGGATGCTGGGGAGAGGCTATTCATTAAGGACTGTAGTGACAGGACAAGGAAGGGGTAACGGGTTCAAACTTAAACAGAGGAAGTTTAGATTGGATATAAGGAAGAAATTCTTTACTGTGAGGGTTGTGAGGCACTAGAATGGGTTGCCCAAGGAGGTTGTGGATGCTCCATCCCTGGTGGTGTTCAAGCCCAGGTTGGACAGAGCCTTGGGTGACATGGTTTAGCATGAGGTGCCCCTGCCCATGGCAGGGTGGTTGGAACTAGATGATCTTAAGGTCCTTTCCAACCCTAACTATTCTATGATTCTATATGCAGAGTTTCTTAAATTAGGGACCCAGCACTATTTATGAGTAACAAACTGATAATGGTGACAAGAGAGGGAGAGAGGAGTGGGTATATTATGATGAGATTCAACTCGGTTTGCTGTTGATGGATAAAAGATGAAATGGGTTAGAGGTGAGAGAGCTGTTTCCACAGCAAATATTGTAGCTATTCTTAAAAATTTAATGAGGACTGTAATATGTATTACTAGCAGAATATATTTAAACCACTGAATGTATCCCATGATTTGCTCTAAACATCATACTGCAATACTGGGGAGAAAAATTTCATTTTTTTTCCACAAAGAAAAATATCACTTCCTAGTTGCTGCAATTTAAACATTCAGTTACTGACAACTTGGAGGTACAATATAATGTTTTATTGTAATTTATTAGCCTCCCTTTTTGGAACTGTAGTGAAACTCTGACTTCAATGCACTCTGGTGAGGCACAGAAATCTATTGGCATGAGCTCTGTATTTCTGATATAAAATATAAAACAAATAGCATATACAGCCATTAAAACTGTACAGCAGGATATTTCTTCAGCTTTTCATTCCCAGAGAACAATTGGCCTTTCTGCATTTTGGTTGAGAAAATGATGCCTTAGAAGAAAGTTCTAGTTGCTTCCATGCAGCTTGCTTGCCATGGAGCTGGAGGTGGAAGACAGCAGCCAGCCTTGCCTTTCTTAAGTTTTGACAGAAATTGATTTTCAGGTACAATGGGAAAAAAAAAAAAAAAAAGAAAAAAGAAAAGGCATGTTTAACAGTCGTGCAGAGGCTGTAACCTCCTCTTTTTCCTCTTGACTACTTCATTCCCCTCAGTATCAGAGCAGGAAGCCAGTGTACTTCAGCTGAATCAGTGCCGCTGACAGATGTATTCAGGTCAGGAGGAACTTTAGTGAATTAATGCAAGGAAAAGTCACCTACTTCTGATGATCACAATAGCAAATTCTAATTATCAGGATAGTCTAGTGCCCTGATAAACCTGAATACACTAGCCCATGGGAACATATCTCCGCAGAATAAGTAAGTAGTAATTCCTTGATCTAAGTGGAAATACACCATGAATTATCTCTGCTGTCACTGTAAGTTTATAAAGCATTTTACAAAGACATAGTAAGACATAATCCCTTACTCAAAGATCTTATAATTTGATATGAGATAAAAACAAGACAAGACAAGAAACAACAGTTCAGGAAAGATCACTGATTATAAATAAAGCGTAGAAATAATTGTCTGAAGAAATGTTTCAGCAAGGAATTCAAAGAAAGAGAGAAGATGCACGCATACGAGATCAGAAAGATAGTTCCAGGCATATACAGCTGAAAACCAAGAGCACAGGATTGGAATGAGCAGAGGGACAAGAAGCAGGAGGGAACATGGTAGTGCTGAGCTACTAGAGGCAAAATTTCACACAGCTTGGCAAGTGAGTATAGCTCTAAGTAAGGAGAGCTCTACTGGATTTAGTAAGATATCCACAACAACAGCTCCTAAAAACAGGAATGAGGACAGTTTAATTTAGAAGAGTTTCCATGATGAGGTAAATGATAGATGATTCAAACACAGAAAAGAGGGCTTAAGGTTTTATATCTATATATTTAGAGAGAGATATTAGAAATAGAGTATGAAGTAGATGTCATTTCATGAGCAACTCTGGTCAGTCCACACATACAGTTTCCTAGAAATACAGACTCTGATATAAACATTTTACCAGTTCCACTTGCTGATCTGGAAAGAAAAAAAATACACTACAAAGGAAAAAAAAATCCCCTTTCTGTGCTCTGTCAGATCCATCTGTCTATTAGAACAAATGAGAAGAAGCCCCTCCAGTGATTAGAAGCTGGAAGTCCACCAGCAACTCCATGACAGTAATCATCATGTTGCAAGGGACCTTTATTCTCTCTCCCAAGACAGCTAAATAAATCTGAAGGTGAACAGAAAGCAGTATCTGCAGGTGCCAGACTAGCTTCAGAAATGTGACCAAATAATTAACTGGTCTTTTACCACAGAAGCTATGTAGGATAATACAGTTAGTATCCTACTGGAGAACTTATATAAATGAAACTGCTATTCACCTTGATCGACCAATACAAAGGGAAAGGTCAGGACTTGTTTCTTATATGCCTGGAATGTCACAGGCTTTTTTCGTGCAGGCATTTTCTGTCAGATACTTGTAATGTTTTTGTGAGTATTTTTAAAAATGAATTTAATATCTGCAATGTTGTGTGGAAATGTAGCCATCCGAGTACAGAGTAGCATTTGTGGCAGGATTGTATTGGTATATACAGAAATATCTTACTGCAGAGGTGGTTACTGGCTGCACTAGACGATTTTAAGTTACTTTCCAACCCTAACCATTCTATGTTTCTGTGATACTGAAGAGAAATCCTCTTTGCTGCCAACATGTAGTCATTCTTCAGTGGTTATTTCAATCCTCACTCACCACCAAAAATTAAAAGGCAAACATGAACTCTGCCTGTGACTAGTAAATCTATTCTGTCAAGAGCTACTATTTACCTGAGGCAAGACTCGCATTTCTATTTTTTTTTCAGGTTAAGTGTAAACATTAAATATTTTTCTTACATACTATCTGGCCATACATAATTTACAGCATCTGAAATCCCATTCTCCTCCTGAAGGAGAATGCAAAGTCTTCTCTCCCTGTAGATGTTTTACAAGGTTGAAGATTTGCATTTAACATACTTGAACTGAATTGGAGTAGATTGATGTACAATTTCTGAGTTCTCATCAGCGCAGAAGGCAAAGTTTATCTTGAAGTGTCAAAATAACATGTTCCTTTATTTTTGATCAGCAGAGTTCCCTTACTTTTGATCATTGCAAAAACTGAACATGGCATACACATAGAAAGGATTCTGGGAACTATTAGCAGCTAAGCTTTTTTGGATTAACAGATCTCAGAAAATTACCTCCTTATCTTTTGATCAGAAATGAAAAGTTGTTGAAAGGTAACAACTGTTACACTCGCTCCTATTTGGCAAAGGGGTTGTCTTGTTTTGTGGCAAAGCAGCATGTTACGAAACAACTAGTCAAAACTGTTACACTGATTCGGGAGCTGACAGCATTTCTGTTCATTCCTCATCAATGACCTTGTCTGAAAGAAAAATGTGGATTATTCTTGATAATGTTTACCCAAGAGGTAAAAACATTTTCAGCAAATGAACGTAAATTGTACAAAATCTCAGCCTACACAGGCATTAAATTCCATACTCTCTGGCAAAAAGCAAATCGTGAAAGGAGCACATCTTTATTAATGCTTGCAATGCATGAAGAGTATTTTTGATAACTCCTTACTGCATTGCCTCTATGACTGTAAAAATCTGAAATGAGAGTGGGTGTGAATGTGTATGAATGAGATGTATGGCACAGGAAGGCTTTTACTCAAAGCACAAGTTGGCACAAAGGGTTTGCAAAGGCAGCTGGAAATCATCAGCTAAAAATTACTCCTGTGAGTCACAGGGGAATAAGAACAGGCTGACAAACCTGCAGTTGTGGCACAGAAGCACTGAAGTGACTTCCAGTTACATGGAAAATTTTAGCTAGACTGAGATTAGTGCTCAGTTCTCTCAAGTTTCAAACCAATTTTAATTTCCAGGACATCCATTCACCTCTCAGTTTCCTTCATGAGGAAAGAAGACCCATGTTAAGCGTGAAAAATCACACTTGTGCAGACTGAAAACTCACACATGCACACACAGAATTATCTTTCTCGGTCTTTATATGCTTTTCAGGAGGCAGCAAAACCAAACATGCAAGATAAACCCAAGTTTAGAGGAAGAGATTTATTTACTCAGACCAGACTTGTGTCACTTATATCTAGGCTGAAATGGTTACAATTAACTCTCAGGAAGTAACAAGAAGTGACAAAGAATCCCTACTGAGATAGAGGAACTGAACTGTTTCTTCAAATGTTCTTCCTTCAGGGCAGGTTTGTGTAAATAACCCATTTTTACCCTGACTCTTCAGAATGAGTACAAAGAACACAAATAGTGTGATAAAGATAAGACTCAAAGGATGTACAGCTATCTCCTGCTTCACTGCTAAAATTGCCCACACTAACTATGAACTAGTGCTTAGCAAGGCTGTCACACCAAAATTCAGCATCAAATGGAATTTTTCTCATGTGGAATTCTGTTCAAATAGAAAATCCAGTGACAATCTGGTGAGGGGACATAAGATGCACAGATGTGCTCTAGCTTGATTGGGCTTGGTGTGTGCTCTGAGAAAGGTATGACTGTGACCCAAAGTGAATTTCTGGCTCAAGCTACAAAGGGGATGGAGAATTTCCAGCTGAGTTGTCTCTTGAGCTTTATGTATCCTTTTCTATCCAGAAGTCAGACTGATATCAGGAGAATATGAATCCACTCCAGCTAAAATAACAGCTTCACCAAATGAAAACATCTACGCTTTCATAATTTCTGATGGGAAAGAAATAGAATGTTTGTTTTCATCACAGCATCTCTGAGATATCAAATACTGTTCTACAAAATCAGGCAAGTGGCTATCTAAAAATATACTGATCCTGTCAAAAGACAAAAAGAAAAAATAAATAAAAAAACTATTTAATTTCTTACAGCATGGGTTTGTTCTATCCCATTATTAAGAAAATATACAGTAACTTTTCAAGTTATACTCACAGATGGACAGTGACTGACAGTGTAATACAGAGGAACCTAGCTGATCTATTAAGTGCTGTAAAATCTTTAATCATCTGTCACTATAAAACTGCACATAAGTCTTTTTCAGGTGTTTTCAAACTTTTTATTCATTATTTCTGTTTATTTCATGGTCCAAATATGCAATGAAAGACTGCTGATGTCTTTTAATGTTACTCAGCTGTTCTGAAAACTGCTATAGCCCCCAAATCTGCCTACAATCCAGTAATACAGCCTTCTTTTGGTTCAATAACAATTCATTCATAATCAATTAATTCATCTTGACAATCCCCCAGTTAGTTGGGAAAGTACAGCAGCTAAGGACAGTTAAAGCAACTTGACCAAGATCACATAAAATCAAACCTGTGATGCCAAGGCCGGAATTCCTACTAGGGTAAACCACAAGTAATGGATTTTAAAACCAGGAGTAAATAGTTAAGAAACACTTTGAACCAGATATTGTCTGAAATTACTGTTGTATTTCATATTTAGAATTTTGCAATAATTATAGCTTAAAATATTTATCAGCATGAAAGTTTTCTAAAATAGAATCTTTGCCTCAAAATACCTGCCTGGTCACCAGGAGGAAAACTGTGCCTTTGCATCTTCTTTCATACCATCTTAACATGCACAGACAGAAAAACATGGAAAAAGAGAGGATTAGTGAGACCAGATACTGAATGAGTGCTGTAGACTTTTGACTTAGTCATCTGTGTCTGAGTAATAACACTCTTATTAATGTGTCCTAAGCGGGTGGAGATCAATGCCTAGAGCTCTACTGCTACTTATATTTCTTAATAATGACATTCTTAAACAGAATATAAATTAGAAAATACTAAGAGCATGCAGTAGTCCTGCTGTTTTTTTCTGGTGTAACTATAAAAGCAGAAAATTAAGTAATTTGTCCTAGAATCCAACAGGATTCCAAAACAAAAAAAAACCTTAAGAATTCCTAGTTTAATGGAGATTGCCTTCTAGAATGCATTTTTTTTTTTTTTTTTTTTATTTCCAAAGAGATTTTCCCAATTTACTGTAATTGTGGTTCTTCAGTTTTTGTTTTGGGTTTTTTTCCTCTCCCCTGACTTATCTATATTTATTTTGCACGGGTTATTTACCAAGGAATTTTTTTATGATTTCTTCTATATTAAGTGAACTTCAAGGTCTTCTGATGAAAAATCAAATCACAGTAAAAATGTTCCTGTACAATACATCCATAATAAATAAGCATTGATATTGTAAGCTTAAGAGAGAATTCATTAAGAATCAAATAACAAAAGAGAAACTCAGAAAATAAAATATGAAAAATTAATGGACTTATTGTACAGAAAAGGAGAGCAAAGAGAATAAAAGAAGAGTGCTTACTGTAGGCAAGTCTGTTTAATGTTTATTTAAGTAAAAACAAAATGTAAAGAAAGTTAGATTAGTGGGTAGATGAAAAAGATATCCAATGAAGCTAAAAAATAGGAAAACAATAATGCCTATTGAATTTTCACAAAATTTCAGATTTGTCTCATTTCCCTTTGTCGTTTGTTTTCTCATTTAGAAAAAAAAAGAAATAGAATTAGCAGTGATCAGAGGATCCATGTTAGAGTCGCCTGTAAGAAAAGAACAAAAAGTAGCCTGATGACTTTCAAGAATTCAAATACATTTTACATTTAAAAAAATAGAGAATCTGTAGGAGTAAAGACCAGGAAAATGTTATTCATTCTGTTACTATTTCTAAGATTTTCACAAAGTCACAGATATGGTTTTAGTGCCAAAATACATCATTTGCTTAGCATTACATCAAGATATTTCAGGTCTGCTAAGTAACTGCCTCCTGAAATGCTACCCACTCAGCTTTTGGGACACAAGGAGAAATACTGATGGTTTATTTTGATGTGTACAGACATATAAATCAAAGCAGTGTTGTTTTCCTGGAAGTTTTCTTGGACAGTTAAAGGCAATGCATTTGAAAATGCGCTCCTAACTTTCACACCTATGCACTTTATTAAGCAATATAGGATACTTTAGGGTTGGTAGCATAGTCATTGATTGATAAAGGTACAAATATGTGTCACATAACATTTTTTTAAACACTGATATTTATTACAATCTAAGTATCTGGATCTGTGTGAAGAAAACTACTTGCAGGTTATTTATTTGTACAATTAACGTATCCACACATGCAATCATGCTAAAGTTGATAAAGTATAGTTTGATATGTCTGTCTCTTCCAAAATATATCCAACTACTGGGACTACAGACTGTGGTTGAGTAAAAGAAGGCGCCTCGGGTACTTTCTGTAGGCTCAACCTCAACACTTCTTTTGGTTTTAGTCTTAGGATACCAAAAGAGGACAAAGATGATCTTCAGGCTATAACAGACCTAAAGACACGGTCCACAAATTGCATAGGTGTTCCACAAATACCTGGGAGTTAAAAGATAATCTACAAATCACGTGCCTTTGATTTTGTAGCAGTCTTCACTGACAAAAGTGTTTATTCCTCATGAAGGGATCTGGCAGTGGTCTCTTTCTCCTGTTAATCTGAATGGGGAGGAAACAAGTCTCCATGGTGAATCTGGGTTATAGGTCTCCACTAGGATTCTGAGTGTGTTTAAATGCCCAGGCTTTATCTGCCAGACATTTTTCTGGGGAACCCAACAAAAATTTAGGTTATGAGTCTATATAAAATGTAAGTACTCTGAGTTTAGAATGTCTAACTTAAAAGATGTTGTTTTAGGAAAAGATCGCAATTCATACTACTAACTATGTGTTGTTACAGTCTGATGTTAATTTCTGTGAGAAGGGTAAAAACCAAGCAAATTTCAGCATTTCTACTTCATTCAAGTTCTTTTAGGAGTCCACATCAGCTGGAATATCCTTCAGGTATTGTATGGTGTAAGAGCAACGGAGTCTTTCCTAGCATGCACTCAAGCACTAGGTAATTTAAATATAATCAAATAAATAACCCTGCTAAGTACACCCAAAACTCTAACATTTCTTCTATAATTAAGGTTTGAAAAAAATGTTTTGACTTTTTTATAAAAAAAAAACCTCTTTTTTTTTTTTTTTTAATCTCCTGAACGAGGATATTTATTCCTTGTTTGTTTATAGATTAAATTGTTCACATCACTGTAAATAACTTCTGAAATGCTGTTCTCTCAACTGTGCTAAGCTTTAATATAGCATAGTAATGAGTGGGATGTGCAACTTCTGCTTATCTGTTCTATTCTGGACAATGCCAGTGGCTCGTGTTTATTAAGAAAGTTGGCAATGAAACTGAATCTCTGGTTTCCCCCTGGTTGATAAGCTGTGTCTGAGCTAACATTCATGAGGATCTTGGAAGACTAATTTAAATACAATGCCTAAGGCTACACATTTTTTCCTGGATTCCAGAATAGCACATAAAGCTTTTAGTTTTCTGATGTTCTTTTGGAACTGATGCTTATGTATTACAAAGTCTGGCCAGTATTCTGTAGAAAGTACCAAAAGTCTATATCTGAACTCAATGTTCAGGTATTTTTGCATGTTGTTATCCACATTGCAAGGAAGATTTTTTTTTTATTTTTTTAGAAGACTTAAAGAAAAAGATAAGTTCCATCTTGACAGTATATTTGTATTGTAATAATCTAGGGAAATTTAACAAGTATTTTTCATCCTTTTTTTGGGACCATGGATCTCAGCTATTCACAAATGTACAGCATCTCCTTCACGCCATATTAGCTTATGAAGTTTCTTCACTTAACCTAAATATTTATTTTAAATGTCAGTTCTGCATGAGTGTCCAAATAAGTTCTTTTTCAGTCCAACAGCATAGTCTGAGCCTTTTCTGCAGGTTAAAGAAGTATCACATTTTTCAGCTCTTTAAACAGTAGCCTTTATTTCATATTATCGCTATGCTCTATTTCAGATATGCTGAGACCATCTGAATATATTTGGATACCTTAGAATAGAAAAAAATTGCCTATTTATGTCGTCAGTTATTAATGGTATCAGTAGTTAATACCGCACATATTGCTATGCTTCTCTGTCATCTAAGCATCAGATAAGTCAAAGCAAAATAGCTGATAGAAAAATGGCATTTTTCACTATAGAAAATTTTGAAGGGGTCAAAGCTTCCTGGAATATTCATGAGGTGGAGGTGCTTTTCACTAAACATATCATGTCAGGCTTTCTAAGAATAACTGTTGGTTCTGTCTCATTGGAGCCTCTGCCATTTTCTGCATCTCTTGACAGACTGAGGTTTTTATACAAAAAATGTGTAGGTCTTGTACATGCTGAATGACAGCAGATGAACATCTGCTCATTTGAAAACCTGGACCATGTTATTTTAGGAAGGAAAAATAAATTGACACTTACATTGTAAGGACTTCAAAACAAACAAACAGAAAATCTCAAACCTAACAAAAACCTCAGAAAGTCACAACTCCAAACCATATTCCTGTGAATGTGAAAAGTGACAGGCTGGGTCTGAGGGTTCAGGTGCTACAGTGGCTGGCTACCCTTCAAGGTCCTGGCACAATGAGCGGAATCCAGAATTGAATCTTGTGGAAGAAAGCTCCTACCTTCTATATCAGGTACCCTGTGCAGCCTAAGGGAGGGTTAACTCTTGCATACTGGTATTGAAGTAGCAAACAGGCAGAAGAGGGATCCTCTTTTAGTCAACCAACAAGTACCCAACAGTAAGTTAAATGCCCAAATATTAATTTACTCTGCGTCTTAGCTGCCTCTGAGAACCTTAGATCCTTAGCAAGCACCCGTTGTTGAAAGCAGGTACCTAGTCCTTTTGAGCAGCATATGTATTTTTCTTTAAAAACACAGCTGAAGGAAATGCCGAGTCTTTACTTTCTGTGCAATAGCCAAGTGGTAAGAATGCAGATTCAAATCCCTCTTGTCTGAACTTCAAATTTGATCTTTTATCTTTCAGATGAGTGCCCAAAACACAAGGCTTGCAAGACACAAGGGTACTCAGGAGGTAGGAAATGTTGCTCTTTTAGAGCAGTACCTTTGTGCAGAAAAAAAGGTCAGCTTTCACAAAGTCAGTGTCCTGGTTTAGCAGTAGCAGTCATTTTTTCTACTGGTGCAGTGCTGTGTTTTGACTTTTGGGCTGGGAATAATACTGATAAAGCTGATGTTTTCAGTTGCTGGTCAGAATGTTTACCCTGACCAAGGACTTTGTGAGTCTCATGCTCTGCCACGGAGGAGGAGAAGCCGGGAGGAAGCAGAGACAGGACACCTGACCCAAACTAGCCAAAGAGGTATTCCATACCACAGCACGTCATGCCGAGGATGTAGAACTGAGAGTACCCGGAAGGGCACCTCCTCTTTTTGGTCGGGCTCTTTTCCGGCGAGCGGTATCATATTTTCTTCCTTTGTTATTTCTCTTATCATTATTATTATTGGTGGCAGCAGTAGTGATTTGTGTTATACCTGAGTTACTGGACTGTTCTTATCTCAACCCGTGGGAGTTACATTCTTTCGATTCTCCTCCCCATCCCTCTGGGGAGTGGGGGGGGGGAAGTAGACTGCGTGGTTCTAATTTACAGCCGGGGCTTAAACCACGACAGTTCTATTTTGGCGCCCAACGTGGGGCTTGAAGGGTTGAGATAACAACAGATCTGACCAAGGCACAATGCTGATTTATTGGCTCTCAAAGTTGTTTCTCTTGATGTCACAGTTTCAGTATGCTGTAGCTTACTTAGAGCCGGTATTTGCTGTGTTAGTGTTTATCAAGTGTGGGCCTTGGGCTAAGGTTCTTGTTTCATTGTACTTTATGGTAATGGCTTGTAATGCGGGCGGGCTCCGGCAGCAGGGCGGGATGGACGTGGCCATGGACTTGTACCTGGCCGTCCCGCTGCTCTTCACTGTCCTGGCCCTCGTCCTCGCGTCCGTCTTTGTGAGGCTGCGGGGAGCTGGGGGGGAGCGGCCCCGGGAGCCGGCAGCGGCCGAAGCGGCCCGGGAGAGCGGCCCCGGGGACCAAGCGGCGGCGGGAGCGGGGCCGGAGGCCGGGAAGGAGGCGGCTGCCGAGGAGGGGAAGGAGGCAGCTGCCGAGCAGCGGGAGGAGGCGGCAGAGGAGCCGAGCCCCACGGCCGAGCCCAGCCCCGCGGCGGCCGAGAGCGTCGCCCAGCAGCCGTCCGCCGAGCCCGGCGAGCCCGAGCTGCAGGAGGATGCAGGAGACCCCGCAGCATTTCCCAGCAAGGCAGAGGAGGAAGATCTGGACTCAGAAAAAGAGAAGCTGGTGGTGAGAGAGCCTTCAAGCACAACAGCTACAGCCCCAGTGACAAGTACAGCAGCAGCATTTGAGAGTTTTGAAGGTTTTGAATGGCCTTTGGGTACCCTTGGGACCTGCCTGCTGATTGTGATGGGGATCAGCATGTTGGCACACACACAGAGTGTGTTTTACCCACAACCATTTTGTCTGATCCCAAGAGTTAAGCAGAGTCAGGTTTGGGTCTTGTCTGGATTTAGACAATACGGGGGGACCGAGAGGTTTTCCCCAAGGCTGGACAGTCATGAGTGTCACGGTGTGTGGGACAGTATGGGCGAGTATCTAATCCACTGGGCCCCTCCAGTGCTTTGGAAGCGTCGGAGATGGAAGGCAGCTGTGTGGAGTCCCCAAAGACAAGTTGCAGAGACTGCTGCAGGGGAGGGTGAATTATTTTGAGCCTGATGGGCCCATGACACTTCAGGCCATCAGGGCAGAGATGCAACATAGAGATGGACTCATGATGGAGGGGTGGACTTTGCAATGGGCCTCTCCTGCTCTGAAAGACTGTTACAAGGGATGGAGCCCACCATCATGGACTGAATGGACTCAGCAGCTTTATAGGGATTTGTCCGTGCACTAAGATAAGAGTGCACTGAGATGAAAGTGATGGTATATTGAAAATGTGGGATCTGAGCATGACGTGAATGGTATGGAATAAGGGGTGGATACTGTCCTGGTTTAGCAGTAGCAGTCATTTTTTCTACTGGTGCAGTGCTGTGTTTTGACTTTTGGGCTGGGAATAATACTGATAAAGCTGATGTTTTCAGTTGCTGGTCAGAATGTTTACCCTGACCAAGGACTTTGTGAGTCTCATGCTCTGCCACGGAGGAGGAGAAGCCGGGAGGAAGCAGAGACAGGACACCTGACCCAAACTAGCCAAAGAGGTATTCCATACCACAGCACGTCATGCCGAGGATGTAGAACTGAGAGTACCCGGAAGGGCACCTCCTCTTTTTGGTCGGGCTCTTTTCCGGCGAGCGGTATCATATTTTCTTCCTTTGTTATTTCTCTTATCATTATTATTATTGGTGGCAGCAGTAGTGATTTGTGTTATACCTGAGTTACTGGACTGTTCTTATCTCAACCCGTGGGAGTTACATTCTTTCGATTCTCCTCCCCATCCCTCTGGGGAGTGGGGGGGGGGAAGTAGACTGCGTGGTTCTAATTTACAGCCGGGGCTTAAACCACGACAGTAAGAAAGGATGGATAACCCAGCAGTTCAGCATTTAAGATGTTCATTACATTTGGTCCCTGCTTAAAGGCCTGTTTCTCCTTTTTAAATGTAATTTCTGTTGAACGTAAAATTCAGTTTTATTTTCTATAGAGGAAGAAGGAAGTACAAACCTACTTGTATGAGCACTCCCGGGTGAAAGAACTCCCCAGCCCTCCAGCTAGGGCTCATACCTATCTAAATAGGCTAATAATTGAACTAATGTATACAAGAAAAAAAGCTAGTGACTTGAACAACAGCAGCAGGGTTTTCAAGGGAAGTAGAAACAGCCAGTGGTTAGAAGCAGTTAGGCAAGCTAAAAGATCTCCTGAGGAAAGAAGATACATGAAGTATCATCTAGTCGATGGATCTCAACTGAGCTGAGCTGTCAGCCTGGTCCAGAGGGATGTAATTTGAGGGCTTGTTTAGGGGTAATTATAAAGCTTCAAGGTCAAACAGTAGGATCCCCCTCAAGTTTATGTTTCTGTAGTTTTAAGTGACAGCTAAGTGGAGATTTCTGGACAGCAGTTTTAGACACAACCATTGTTTTGTATATTATAGTTAATGATCTTCCTAGGAAGATCGCAACTGATATACAAATACCTCAACCATCAGCCTGGCCAAACCCCTAAGTTTGAGTGCTAGTGAGACCTGAACTGAATTTCCAATACTATCTTCATACAGACCTTGACTAGACATTAGTCAAAGCAGTATAACCTTGGGTTTTGTAAAGCTATGAAAAAATCTCATGGGCAATTTATGACCACTTACATGGTGGCCTGCTAGTTTAGGTACTGCAGCTTCTCTGAAGTCTGTGGAATTATGCCAGCTTGTATCCACAGCCAGTGTCACTCAGGACTCAGTTGCATCTTTTTTAAGTGCAAAATGTCATTAGTTGTACCAGAAGCTGACATGAAGTAACATTTCCACCTAATTGTCCTATCCTTTTACTGACAGCTTGCTGCTGCCCTTCCGAAACCTTGTCAGTTGGAATTTTACTGAAAAAGTGCATTTGGTACCATTTTGAACCAGCATTTTCCTTGAAAAGTGTTGTTTGAAGAGTGAGGGAGGAAGGGGAGGTAGACCAGATATTCTGTCCTAACAAATAACAAAAGTTAAAGCCTTTGCTATAAAATAATTTTGATTCTTTGTTACCCTCCACTGTATTTTCTTCCTCAAAAATATTAATAAGCTCTGTTCTTAGAATCCCTGAAGTTTTCGAGTATGGCAAACTCTCATACCACCCTTTTGGCTGCTGTGAATTTCCCTCATATGGAAAGCTGGCAGCAAAAAATAATTAATTCTACTTTTGTTCAATGAAAACGTTATTTAAATAACCTTTATTCAAAAAAACTGGTAAGTGTATTGCTGTTTATGTATCCAGCATTGTATATCAAGATGGCCAGTCAGAGCAAGGGCTTTCCATAGAAGCAGTCTGAGGAATCAAGCCATTTTTTTTTTCCTAGGAGTCAGCTAATTAAACACTAAATTTGCTGCTCACCTGACCCCTCTACCTGATTGAAGAGTCTTTCTTTTTTAATTCCTTTCCAAGATTCCGAGTTGAGCTGAACAGATGGCTTAAACCAAGGTCAGGAAAAGGCAAGAATTTATTCTTAGATGCTTCAGCTTCCAAAAACTTCTCAGCTATGTCTTACTCACTTCCCATTCAAACTGCATGTAACAGAGGTAAGCCAACTGAATTGCTGAGTTTTGACAATAGAACAATCACCCCAGTATTGTGAAGACCTCAGATAGGAGGCTTGTATCCTAAAGCTATAACATTTACATTATCAACTTGGGAAGTCTAGCTTATGTTGAGACACAGATTCTATATTCAACATAAAGTTGTTAACCACAACTGGCTGTAAATACTTTTTCCTTTAAAAAGGGGCGGATCTCTTGCCTTACTGGAAAATAGCAGTGCTATTTGAAAATCTCACTTCTAACATTTGCAGGACACTATCTTAGAAAGTAAATAACTGCTGCATTTAAAACCAGAAAAACTTTAATTCAGCATTCTGAAAGTTGCACTCCAAGTCATAGCTAATGATTTTAAATATGCTCAAATCCAGGCCCATTTCAAGAAAATATGTCTGTTTTGCATGGTAAAGACAACAGGTATAAGGTCTGTACTTCTGAAAAATGAATCTTGAAAGTCTGAATACTGGGTAAAATTAAGTGAGATTGTAGCAGCCTGCAAAGGAAATTATTATTGTCAAATGTCTGTATCACAAGTCCAGTGCACATAATATAGAGAAAAAAATAGAGAATTCTTTTTCAAAGTTTCAAAAAGGGGAAGGTGGGGGCAAACTTCAGTAGAAATATAAAACCTCAGAAGATGGCCGAAAGAAAATTAGAAGGTAATTATCACTGTTGGAAAAGGAAAAAACTAATTAGAGCATCAATAACCAGGACATGTGATGAACCAACAGAGCATAAAAGAGATGGATAAAGAAAGCAGGGCAACATTTTTTGTAGATCAAGAGCATTTGTTATGGTGCAGGATACTGACAGAAGCTAGCAGACTGGAAAGACATGCTGAAAACGCTAAAAGTAATGAAAACAGAAAAGAAAAAAAGTGAAAATGATACTATTTAATGAAAAACAGCATGTACCAATACCTCTGTTAAATTAGGGGAGAGAAGAAAAAAAATATCAAACGATAGAGAAAGGTACTCCTAGATTTAATCCTGAAAGCACAGCGCCTAGGAAACGATACAGAAAACAAAGGCTTAGTCATTAAGAGGTATGGAGAGATTACAAAGCAGGAGATTGAGGCTTTGCTGCATTGCAGTACAGGATACAGAATTGTGAAAAGAATAAAGGAATAGCTGGAGCAAAGTGACTTGATTAAGTGTCACAGCACTTAAGGGAACATGAAACTGAAGGAAGGTTGTACCCTAAAAGAATTAACAGAGAATTCTGAAAAAGAAAGAGAGTGGGGGAAAAGAAGGTAACACTCCTCAGTAAATAAAACATTAGCTAATTTACACTGGCCTTTTCCCATCCTTATGTCCTATGTCCTTATGATTGACACAACAGTGTACCTTTAGATGAATGCATTTTCACATATAACTGTTTTACAATTCTCACGGTAGCATTTTCTACCTGCTAATATGCTTTATCTTGTGGCTTATTAATAGCACATCAGACTGCTGAGAGAGGGATTTCTACCTTTACATCCTTACATCAGATTTGCAGCTATTCTTTTTTTCAGCCCTTGAGTTTGAGCCCCTGATTCAAACATGGACGCCTAAAGTTCTGTGTGAATTTTAAGGAAGTCTCTTTCTAGATGGTTGTGGGCTGGAGAGAATGGTACACAGCTGAAGTAAAACATTTAAGATTCTGCATACTCATGCATGTAAACTGGGGGTTGTGGGATCATGTTACAGCAGGGTGGTTTTATTTCATAGAAAGCTATCCAGTTATTTTAAAGCTGTGAAGAGTTTACATTACTTATTTTTTTTATCTGCATATCTTAATTCTTAATTGTATTTATGATTTTAAAGCCTTGATGGCTTTGTAGTTGCATGCTCTCCTCTGTCAGAAAAAGACTGAACCTCAGTTCCTCTAGGAGTCTGTTGTTGTTGTTTTTATAGCTTTGCTCCAGTTAGGAGAATGATTTAATATTAAACATTAAAGTATTCCCTTTTTATCTCTCAGAGATAGGCATTTTAATCCTCTGTGAGAGGCATCATATGTCTGTCTGGTGAAGCAGTTTCTTGCTCTTGCATTAGCAGATGGCATGATGACAAGTTAGAACATGGGACCAAAGGTGGCACCGGTCAAAGATGTATGTATAGAAAACACGGTTTCTTCCCTCAGTGTTTGCTTGCAAATTCTGCGGACAACAAAGAAATTAATAGAAAAAAGGTGCAGTTAGCACAGACAGCATAAATCTGAACTTAATTTTTTAAAAGGCTGAGTCGAGAGGGCGTAGTTTGAGTCAGTTTATCCTAATCAGTAGTTGACAGGCAACATATCACCTGCCAGTCACTCAATACTTCTTGTCAATACAGGAAATTGTAAGGTTATGCCAGATGATGCTGGTAGTGACAGTAAAGGATGATACTGTCCATAGAGCACAACTTCCTTATATTTGCACCCAAGGAGCAGCAAAGCTTTTAAACTGTTGGGTTGGGGACCTGATTCTCCCCCACTGGGTGATGTCTCAAGGGGATTAGGCTGCTACCTTCTGAGAGGATGGTACCTACAAATAAATGGGAAAAAAGAACAACTTTCTGAAGGTGTCCTGATGCTTAAAGGTCTTAACCTTTTGACTAATGCGTCTCTTGAACTTTTGAAGATATGAACACTAAGGCACAATTTTCTCTGATGCAATACATGCATTTAAGGTTATGTGTATATATACACACCTTTCCTCAAGAAAGTCCCAAGACATTGAAGAGAAAAATTAAGAATATCCTTCTTATCACAGTAAAGTTGACAGCTCAATTTTAGGAAATGCCTTTCTGAAGTTCTTCATAAGAGCAGTCACATCTGGAAAACAGTCAGACTCTACAGTACAAAAATACTGGGCCTGATTGTTTCCTCATTATACGCAGGTTTGACACTCACTATATCTGTTAAATTATTAAGTCCATTTGTTTAATACTTATATCAAAAGAGAAGTACTTAAACAAAGTCAAATACTAGAAATTTTATTAAAGGATTCAGTCCATATCTTTTCCACTGATAAATGTCTACATAATATTATTACATTATTTGTTTACAGCATGTTTCTACTTCTACGATTATTTTGAACAAGAATGATTCTTCTGTAACATATGCAGGTATGTACTTAGGTAATTCAATTTTTATTACTTTAAGGAGCTTCATCTGATTTGGCTATACTTTCTCCCAGAATCATCCTAAAGAACCAGGTTTAACAGTTATGCTATTCAAACTTTTGTAAAAGTCACCTTTAAGATAAGCCATACATATTTATTTATTTAAGTCTTCTCTCATTGATCAGCCTTACCAAGGCCTCAGTCCTGAATGCCCTTTCAGTTTGTCGATCTTTTTTTTTTAAGCTGAGACTCCATAATAAAGCTTTTCCAACACTGAATAATTCCAGTGATTCTGTAAAAGAAACATTACCTTCTTGCTCTGCACTCTCATAGTAAAATATATGCAGTTGAAGGCAGTAAAAATAAATCTTTAGAAAATTCTGTGGTATACCATACCTAAAACTTTATTACATTTTGGTCAAATTTGCATCTTTAATAGATTTTTTCTATTTCACTTAAGTACAATCTTAATATCTACCTTTTATCTATAACATTTATACATTCCAAGTATACATAAGAGTAAAAATGAACTCTAAGGACAATAAAGATTTTTGTTTGGTGATAGAATTTTGCTAAAGAATGGCAAGGTATTTTTTTCCCTTCTCCATTCATTCTTCTGTCGACACTGTGTATGCTTCCTTCTCTCCCTCTGCTTTAATTCTGAATCCATCAAAAATCAGAATCCTGTGACTGATGTTTGAAATGAGCTGAGGTTGTATTGAGGTTTTGAACTTTATCTGAACATGTCACTCACTTAAAGGCATTCCAGACCTCAAATGGCTCAGTGCCATTCTTCAGAAATGAGACAGGAAAAAGTATTGATTTTTCTTTTCTTTTTTTTTTTTTTTAAAAAAAAAAACTGAGTACCTAATGAGCAAATGAAGATATGGTTGGTCCTGGATTTATTAAGTGATCTAAAACAGGCTGCTCAGAGTGCAAATGTATGGAGAAGAGTTTATTGCAATTCCACTTTCTTTTTCTTTTTTTTTTTTCCTTTTTTTTTTATTTTTTTTTAATGGAGATTTTTTCTATAATATTGCTGAGATTTGGAGATCAATTATGCCATATTGTATTTCCCTAGCAAACTGAAGGTATTGTTTGGTAAAAATATGTTCTTTGGTTCTGACAAGAGACTGTTACCATACTACAACATATTCTTGTTGGTACTTGAGAAAGTAAACAAAATTAAAAGCCACTGGGAAAAGAGAATACATTGCTCCCTGAAGGTACAAGTGTTTCTTCAAGCTGAAAATTACAGATTTATAAGAAAACCCAAGTACTTTCTCAAAAAAGTGTAAGGTGTCTCAAATCTGCTGAAGTGAGATAAATATATTGAACAGACAACTGAATCCAGTGAACAGGTAGGAGGTAAATGTATCCTATCTCAAGAAAAATATATTACTGTACAGATGAATGGAAAAAACTCCTTCCATCAAATAGAACTGAGAATTATCTAGAAAATTTAACAAAGAAAATGGGAAGTCCTACTGCCATATGTATATAATTATTTAGGAATAAATAGATGCAGAGTGGCTACAAGCAGGGAGGTTTTAAAAGCTTTCAGCAGTTTATGATGCTACCACAGATGAACAGATGGGGCCTGACCAGGTCTAAGTCCCACCTGCCTCAAAAATTAGAGGAGGTTCCAGGAATCATATAATGGACAGAGAAGCAGAACAAAAGCTCAGACACCAGGCTTGCTGTTCCTGCTGTGACTAGCACAGAGAGATGACAGAAAAGTGCTTTCACTGGGTGGGATCACACCTCCCATTTCTCTTCTTGCTAGTTACCAACTGGTGCACTCCCAAGAAGGCTGTAACAAGCCCAGCTTTCAGGGGTGAAAGTGCAGATAACGCAGGCAGAAAGATAGTATCTGCTTTGCTGTTTAGGAAGTCTGTCATCACAGTCAACTGCGTATCTTTTCCATGCACAGAATTCATCCGGATGGCTGTCAATTCAGGAAAACCAAAATTTGATGTTTTAGATCCATAGATTTTCAAAAGGAAAATTTATCTGCAGATTTAACACAGGATTGTATTAATATCTCATATATTTTTCTGAGTTTAGTGAGAACTGAATATACCTACATTTTCTGATGCCTGATTACTCTTCTAAATCTACCCTGGAATGTTATATACGATTAAATCTTGTAATTGAAAAATAAATAACTTCATCATGCTTTGAGAACACAAATGGTCTTAGGGCATCCTTCTTTGAATTGATCACTGTGTTTTCCTTCCTTTTCTGATCTACAAAGATTACCAATTTATTTTAAACATGTAGGAAAATATGCAGCAGCTGTGTTTCTAGAATTAATATAATAGAACTTAGATTTTCTCTTTCAGACTTCTGATACTAGCAATAATTGATATTATTGATTCAGTTCATTAAATATGCCCATTCTTTAAAAGAAAGACATGCTTTACATACAATGTTTTAATGGTTTATTGCTGGGATGAGGGTAATATAGTTCTTGACTTGAGAGAGAAAGATGGAGAATACATTTCGATCTCAACGTATTTCTTTCCCTTGTGTTTCTCTCAGTTCCTGTGTCCTGTGTTCCATCTTAGACATGATTTCATTATGGTACAGAGGAATCCCACCCCTCTTAGTGAAATTTATTCTGGAATGAAGAACTGCTGTAAGAGTCACAGCACTATGTAAGTGAGCATTGCTTGGGGCTATGTTTTTATTAAAGAAAACCCCCACAACTGCTGTGTACGTTACTGGAAGGTTTCCCTATTGGCTGCACAAGGATTTGTTACAAGCAATGCAGTACAACATTGAGGGAAAAGGTCTTGCTTAGTGACTCTGCTGCCATTGGTCGTTACTAGTTAGTATAGAAGCAGCATACCATGTCTGCTATTCCCATAATCCCAGTTCCTCTAGGCACCCCTCCTCATGAAGCTAGACCAATTTTAGCAGCCTAAGCTTTGTTAAGAAATTGTTTGGAAAACCGAAGTGGTTTTAATACGAAAGTACACAGTGAGAGCTTGCAATTCACTACAGCATTTGGGCATGTGAAGACATAAGAAGCAGGAAAAAACAAGCCATGTATGTGAGTGGACTTTTTGTAATTTTGGAGAAAGAGCTTTTTAATATTTAGAATTTTGAAAGTGCCATAGAAGTACAGTGGCACCATGTTATTTATCTTAATTGAAAGAATCAAAGAATTGTTTCCATTCATCTTCAGAACACAAAGTTCTGTCAAGCTCTGATACTATGATGTAACAGACAGCATATTGTACTGCAGCAGCATGGAAAGAAAATACTGTATTTGTATAGCATAAAATGTACCAACACTGAAAGACCCATCTTTAAGGAAAATTAAATGGATATTAGTGTGAATAATCCACGATCGTATTGCAGTTTCAATGATCTGTTTATGTCTGCCTCCCTGCAGCACTAATGATTAAATGCAGTAACTCACTGTATAACAATTAGCTTGGGATTACAGAATGCATCTGAATGTTAAGATGAAAATTCTGCTGCCATGTGTGTATTATAAAAGTCTCTCTAAGAATCTGATCTAATGCAGTATGTTGTCCAGAGTATGTATAATAATCTGACTGGCATTGGTAGAATTAGATATGGTAGTGTTGATAAGTTAAATGCATTTTCGGCAACATATTTTTTATGAAGATTGTTTATTATTAACATTGGCTTATATTCAGCTTTAAGTACTTGATAAAAATTCCTAGTGTAAAAAAGATGTGCAATCAGTAATTCTTTATTATCTCATTTTCTCTTGGGAAAGAAAATATGTCGCATGCATCAATCAGTTGATCAAATAAGAATATGAAAATCTTAATCATAGTAAATGCATTCTGAGAATATCAATGTAGGACCAGACCTATAAATTTTTACTTACATGAGCTGGCCTTTCAAAGCTAGTGTGACAATCTACCTAAGTGAAGGCTGTCCCTCTCAGCAAGGGCTTCAATGGCCCAATCCTTCAAATAAGCACAGGGTAATTTTTTGATGTATCTGTCTAGCTAGCCTGATCTTGTAAGACTAGAGTTAATGAAAGTCAAATAATCATGAAAATTCAGCTTTTGTGCTGGATTTTTTTTCCAGTTTTCTCTCTATCAGCATTAAGTAGATGGCTTGTCTGACTCTGACTACAGCGAGATCCACCTGGCAGTGGAAAAGAAAATGCAAGCCAATTTAGCTCAAGCAGAGAAACAAACATGGATCAGGAGAGCATTAACTGTCCTCCTCCTAAGCCCCCCTTTCACACTGTGTTTACCCCATAGTCTGTCAGATCATGGCTTAGCAAAACAATGCTGGGAGTTAATGCTTTTTTAAAGCACATATATTTCTAGCAGAATCTTCTCCTCACTGGATTATTTAAGGGTAGAAGGCAGTACTACTATGTTGTAGAGAGTGTTTGCTGCAAAGCCCCTGCAATGCCATCTTGAAAGGCAGACAATGAATGTAGTCTTAGACACAGCAGGATATGACTGGATCCTTTCAAACCATGGAATACAGATATGCAGACCTTCCCAATCCTTATAGCTTTTACTGTTCCAGAGGGAGCATTATATTTGTGAAACCTTTACAGTACTTTTAGATCCCCTTTTCTCAGTAAAGTTTCCACAGTAGGGTAGAAAAAGGCTATCAGTGCTCCAAATATGTGTTTCTGGGCACACAAATCTGTTATTTCTCCTGGACCAACTATGCCTATTGAATCCGGCACAGATAATCCAAATGTAAAAATATACAAATATTGGCAGCCAATAGGGGGCTTTTCATCTCAAGCAAGAAAACAGAAGTAATTCTGATAGCTTTTCCAAGAGATGCCTGGTGGGGCTTATTTTCCAAAGTTTGAATCTGTAATAAACAGCCTACTGCTGTTTCTATTTTGAAGTCTTCATATTTAACATTCATTGATGGATTGCCATGTACAGAATGTGTATAAACAAAGTGATGAGAAGAGGCTTCCACATGAATGCCATGAATGCAGACTGTTTATAAGTACTCATCTTGTTCAGAAATCTTCCTTTACTTCTTTGATTTGTGAAATAACTCAGCCCATGAAATGCAATTTATCATTGGATGTTATATGTGACAACACATCAGTGGGGAAGACGAAAACTGTTAAAATACCACTTGCTTTGTACAAAGGAATAGATGTTCCCATTATTTTCAGGGAAATTCAAGGCAAAACCTCTCATTTTCCTCTCCTTGGAATTATCGTGTGTTTGCAGAATTGTTGTACAAGCACAAGTGCTTCTATTTCCTTCTTTAGGTAGGAAGGTCTTCAGCACAATTCTGTAACATTCAGTTAACTACCACAACTTTAGATTTTGGTTACAACAGTCTTATGTTTGAATCTTTATTTAAGATGTTATAGATTTTCGTGTATGAACAGAAACAGACATGGTACATATGCAGTATATAGCTATATGGTAAAATGCAACAGCATGAGAAAAAGATTTCATGGTATGAATCTAGGACTAGCTATAGGTAAACTGATGCAAATATTCAGAGCATTTGGGGAGGAAATAACATCGGTGGTAGACCAGATTCAGATAATAATGTTGACAATAAGAAGAATTTGGAAGTCTATTAAGAAGAATGTTTAACACTTTAAAAATTACTTTTAATTTTGAAAAGCTTCTGCTTTGAAAAACTCTTTAGAAGCTTGTAAATGGATTGAATAACTCTTAAATGAGTCTGCCCAAACCAAAACAATTTTGGTTTCTGATTTATTTTTTTTTTTAAGAGTTTATTCATTTTGGTTTTTCATTTTGGTCAAAGCAGAAAGTTTACTCTTTTCATATTTTTCACTTGTGGTATATTTGGCATTTCCCAAAATGCATGAGAACAGCCATATTCACAGTCAGGTAGTCAGTATACACAGCGTGACATACTGTTTTAAAACAGATCTTTGCTGGAAATACTGTAGAGCAGCAGTTTTTAAGCACAGTACTTGCTAAGTTTTAGGAACATTATGGTACCTGAAACTTTCTCTTAATTTTTATTATGCCTGCTAAGCTATAATAAAAGCTAAAATATGTTAAATGTTTTTTTAATAATTTTTCTTGTATGAGCAGAATGCACAGCAGGAATGACAGTTTGAACACATGCCAGTATAAGCATATTGGGTGTTAGTGGTGGGAACTTAAAATGCTTTAGGCAGCTTCATTTCTCCAAGAATGATGCATAGGGAATCAGATTTCTCCTTGAGGTTGATCTTCGAAAAGTGATAGGCAGACATTTTCCAACACTGTAGGTCCCCAAACTGATATTTGGGTCAGGATAATGGAACTCAGTAAAATTAGCTCATACAACCTATACTTTCTTACCTCTGGGTAAAAATTATTGTTTCTTATTTGTGTCTTCCTTCTACTCTCTACTGCGTAATACGCCAATTTTACGTCTGCACTCCTGTAATATATCAAATAGATTCTTTTAGTAACTTAACAGAATAGGATCTTGCAGTTCTCTCAGCCTTCTAATGATGTTTCTTTTCATTAACGCTTTAGTCCCTAAACATCTTTTTTTGACTCCTCAATTATACCAATAATTAAATGAAGGCTTGCTTCCTAAGGCATAATATACACCCGTGTTCTAATATAACCTACTGTGTGTCAGGAGGTAAATGGGAGAGATGTAGATCCATGGGGATTTGTCCATCAAGCAAAGCAGTTCAAGAGAAGATGCTTATCTCCCCTGCTAGTTCAAGGCTGATGATCCCCATGCCTGTTCCCAGTGAGTTCAATAGCAAAATTGTCACTGTCTTCAGATACTGCAAAGACAGTGTACTCTTGCAAAACCAATTATAACCTTGCTGAGAAGTGTCCATCTTTCTGTTCACTCTACTGTTGCACATCAGAGAGGTAATGAACCAATAAACTCTTGCCTTCCTAAAGTCACTGGCAAAATTCACTAGTGTTGGTTGATTGTTCTGTGATCATCTTTTTTCAGGTCAGCTATCCTTATTTATTGTATTTTTAATTTGTATTTATTTTTAATAAATATAAAATATATTTTAATATTATTTATAAATTTTTATATATATTATATATTATATATATTCATATATATTATTTATATATTTTTAATATTATTTATATATTTTAATAAATATATAAATATATTTAAATTTAATTTTCTTTTTTATTTATATTATTAATAATTTATTATTATCCTTAGTGTATAAAGCTTACTACATTAATGTCTATAGAAAATCACACCACTTGGCAGCCATATTACTTACAGAATGCAGTATAACTGATTCATAGTGTTTTTTTCTTTTTTTATGTAGTTTTTATCTAGTTACTTTCAAATACCACGTATATATTCACAATCTACGCACTGCTCATTGTGTTTCAGTGTCCATAATTAAATTTTGATGGTCTTGATCTTTTAAAAGTTGACTGCAACTTGTGTCAGCCAGTTCTTGGAAGGAAATCAGCCATAATTTGCCTTTACTAATTACTTTACATACAGCAGGTTACTATGCTGGATAAACACGTTCTTAATTATAAAACTGGAGAACATCCTCCAAATGAAATTATTTAATTATGTTCTATTTGGGGGGGGAGAAGTCTAGTGGTGTGGTTGAGATGTAAGGTCACGATTCCCTGTATCACTTTTATCATTGATTGTATTAAATGTGACAAGCTTTGCACTGAAGCTAGAGTTTTATTCATTCAATAATGATATTGCTTTTCTCCTATTTGTGGTGCAACTTACCAAAAATTAGAATCTTTTCAACCATTTTCCTGATTATTTTTTGGTAGGTCTGGACTTTCCTTTTGTAAAGATAGTGTAATACTGAATCATTTTCACAACAATTTTGCAACAAAACCCTCTATTCATGTTTTTCACTTGTACATATTAACAGTTTGAACATCAAGTCAAATGTGTACTCCCAGGCCAATTACTGTTTTGTTCATAGTTTTGGTGTATGCTGACTCTCATTACCAAATACTTGTACTTTTATTGAGTTCTTTAACATCACCAGATCCTGTATGATTTGAAATAGCCAGCAATATAATATATTACTCAAAGTGATGAAGCTGTATTGAGGCTGTATGTAATGCTTAGCACAATGGTGTGAAGCTTTAGGGCTGCAAGGTTGCAAACAAAAAATGAAGAAAAGCTGCTTTCCCCAAATCTCTCTTGAAAACAAGCCAATCAAAACATGAAGATATAAAAGCATGGATTATTTAGCAATGAAACAAATTGAGAAGAAGTATCAGTTCTCTCACTTACTTTAAACAATTAAACACAGCATCTTAGTAGTTTTCTTCATAGGTTTTCCTTTTTTCTAGTCCTGATCATTTAAAAGCCAACTAAGAAAAATACAGTAAGAAAAAACCTATAATTAGGATTTAAGAATGTAATGGTATGAAACTCTAAATAGTATATTCTATTAAATTTAAAGGAATGCACTATACTTTTTAACACCTTTACATTGAAGCTATAAAAGAGGTGCTTCCAGGGTAATTGTCCTAGAATAAAATTGCACTCTAATAAAAAAGTTAGGGCAAAAAAGCAGTGTGCAGACAAGGCTGATATTTCAGTGAGTTGGGCTATTTTTTCTGTCAGCCAGTATACCCAAACATCAAACAAAACCTAAGCAATTATATACACTAATCCTTCCCCATGAGAAGTTGCAGCCCTATGTGAATTCAAAAGCACCAAGTTGCAAATCCCTCCAAAAGCACATTTACAACTTATAATGGAAACTCCAACAGAGCTCTAACTGTAATAGTGTGACTACTGCAGCGATTACTCTTTATTGCCATGGCATTTACTGCTGTAATAGTAGTGGGCAGATCCTAACATTCTCAAAATTAATGGGCAGTATCATCCTCATGTAAGGTATTGCCCAAGGTATGGTGTTTTGAAATGTAATATATCAAAATGATGATACTTTTTCATTTGAGTTGTTCTGGTCACTCACTTCATGCAATTGCCATTTCAAAGGTACTTTTCATAATTTCAGAATAAATATATATGAAATAGAAGATTTGGAAAAACATTTGGATTCTGACTAGTATTAATGAGGACTTGGAAAATGCCAACCCATCTCCAGTAGAGCAGCTTTATAGCTGAGAGAACACTATGGTGGAGTGTTCTCTTGTAATGATTAATTTCCCCTTGTGAGCAATACACTTATGACCCAAATCAGCTACTCCATATGTAGAACTCATATTGTTTTCTGTCGAAATTTTGCCTGAAAAACAAAAATGTCGAGTCTCTCAGTAATGGCACGAAGGGAAGTAAACCCTGGAGTATGAACAACAGTGAAAAGGGTGCATTGTCTCAGAGAGAGAGTTCATATACTCCATCTTGCTAGATCTCTTTTTTAAAACAAGAGAAATCATACAGCTGTTAGTCCAGTTTCTGTGTTTATGCATAGTTGGGCTGGTAGTGATCTGTGGCCTATAATTAAAAGAAAAATGTTTCTGTGTTTCAAGTTCATTCTGATCATGACACTAAAAATGCTGCAAAAATGCAATCTTACTGCCAGAAATGCTGCATCATTTAGTTTTAATATTAAAAGCATTTCATATCTACCCTATATGCATGAACTGTAATATATCTTGGGAGAGATAAGTATCTTGTTATTTTGTATCTTTTATTTGTGGTAGTAGCAGACTAAAAAGTCTGTCAAAACAAAAAGTAATCAGAAATTCAAATAGATTGTAGGCTTAGCCGAAACAGGGTTGCTCATCTGCCTTTAATCAGGAGGGACAAAGAGCAAGCTAGCAAGTGGCAACAGCAAAAGGAAGCCTACTAGCAGAGAAATGAGGAAGGGGAACAGACTTCCCCAAATACATATGGAAGCAGAGTGAAATAGCAGTCACTATTTTACAACAAAGATAAAAAGTAAAATAAAAATTCAAAATTTTTTAAAGCCTTTACACAGGTCCCAGCAACATTTTTTTCAATGATGCTACTAAACATGATATTAATCAATCTCATTCTAGCAGGATCTGCACTTCTTTTGTCACAATGGAAATATATAAAATATAAATGCTATATAGATATGTAGCAAAGATTGAGGTGAGCACTGACAGCAGATCTGCTCATAACTGGGTACCTGATCACTTATGAATAGGAAACAAAATGAGCATGCATTTTCTAAAGTTAGTTGTAGGTTGGGCTGATAATTCTGATCATTCTGATTTTTCAGTCTTTTCACTTATTTTATCCAGACTGGTTATTTCCTTTCAGTCATAAACATAGTTGGGGGCTCACACCACCTACTTCAAGCTCTACTGATTTCAGTGCCAGGGATAGTACAGCCAGATCCCTTCAGTCACTAATAGTTCTTCTAAGAGCTAATTGTGAGTTGACTTGAGGTGTCCTTCAGAAGAACCCATTTCCCTCCCCCACTGTGTACAGAACCTCTCCTGACCTACATGCCTAGAGTTCATTTGTGGTTTTGCCTTTTTATTTTCCTCAAAGGTGATTTTTAGCTTAGAATCTAAGATAAACAAACAATATATTACTGCCACCACCTTCAGTACTTCCAGTGACCCTTTCAGTACATATTATTACACTTCCATATGCTATAGGAACCAGTAAAACAAGATCTTGTTCAAATTAAAATCTAATGGCTTTACTGAGAAAAGCTTTTTACCCTGTGGGTTTGCTATATATATATTTTTTATTTTGAAAATTTCTTTTTTGCAACCAGATGGTTTATTTTAATTAATTCTTATCACAGAGACATCTTTGTCATAAAGTACTTCTAGAACAGTTGAGAACAATAATATAAGTGCTTTTGTTTACAGAATTACTGAACGAATTACTGTTTCACAGGGGAAGCGCTGTTGTAATTCCATCTTTAATTTTTCCAGCATCCTTGACATTTAAAGACAGTTTTAATATTATTATTATTGAATTGCAAAAAAAAAAGAAGGGTGTTGAATTTGTATTGATTTTGCATGTGTGCTTGCACTCAGAAAGATGGCATTTCAAAACCTTTTCTAAATAAAAGTTTTCACTTTTATAGTAAACAATACAGAATACATTCTATCAATGCCAGTGTTTGACTATAGAAGGAAAAATGTTACCTTGCATCAAAAAATACTAAAGAATTTAAGAGTGTATTTGCTCTCCATTTCTCTCTATGGACTACAAACCATGATGCCATGTGGTAAGTTCAGAGAATTTGTCTATATAAGCACTGAGTCTTTAACAACAAGGACAAGGTTATCATTTTCTTTAGCAATGTAAGGCACAAAAACATTGAAAAGATAACTTGAATTTGTAAGGTTTTGTCACACAGGGTCAAAATCATGTGAAGTTTTGTCAGGCTTTGTAATTCTGAAGTTTCTTCCTAAACAGAAACAATAAGCAAAGATGTTCACTTGAAAAAAAAAAAAAAGAAAAAAACCCAAAAAGAAACCAGATCACAAACCAGAATGATAATATGCAAAGGAGTCTGTACATAATTTTATAGGTTTAATTACAAACCAGTTATTTTCACTTCAGATGCAGTCCTGCCCTGACCTACAAGTACTTGAGATCTTCTTGATCTAAAAATCAAAATCAAGATCTAAAGTTCACTGATGCCTCATTATTTGTATAGGATTTTTACTGGTAAAATAATTATTCATTAGAGCTATGCTAAACCTACGAAGAGTCTCACCTCCATGCCTGGCAAAATCTCAGAGCAGATTCTCCTGGAAGGCATGCTAAGGCACATGAAAAACAACAAGGTGCTTGATGACAGCCAGCATGGCTTCACTAAGGGGAAATCCTGCCTAACCAATTTGGTGGCCTTCTATGATGGGGCTACAAAACTGATGGACGGGGCAGAGCAGTTGACATCATCTACCTGGACTTGTGCAAAGCGTTCGACACTGTCCCATACGACATCCTTGTCTCTAAATTGGAGAGACATCAATTTGATGGGTGGACCACTTGGGGGGTAAAGAACTGGCTGGCTGGCAGCACGCAAAGAGTTGTGGTCAATGGCTCAATGTCTGGCTGGAGACCGGTAACGACTGGTGTCCCTCAGGGATGAGTGTTGGGACCAGTCTTGTTCAACATCTTAGTCGGTGACATGGACAGTGGGATTGAGTGCGCCAATGACACCAAGCAAGTGTGGTTCGGTTGATATGCTGGAGGGAAGGAATGTCATCCAGAGGGACCTCAACACGCTTGTGAAGTGGGCTGATGCCAACCTGATGAAGTTTAACCATGCCAAGTGCAAGGTCCTACACCTGGGTTGGAGCAATCCCAGGCACAGCTACAGGTTGGGCAGAGAAGAGATTCAGAGCAGCCCTGCGGAGAAGGACTTGGGGGTGTTGGTCGATGAGAAAATGAACATGAGCCAGCAGTGTGCGCTTGCAGCCCAGAAAGCCAACCATATCCTGGGCTGCATCAAAAGAAGTGTGACCAGCAGGTCGAAGGAGGTGATCCTGCCCCTCTACTCTGCTCTTGTGAGACCTCACTTGGAGTATTGTGTGCAGTTCTGATGTCCTCAACATAAAGAGGACATGGAACTGTTGGAACAAGTCCAGAGCAGGGCCACAAGGATGATCAGGGAACTGGAGCACCTCCCGTATGAAGATAGGCTGAGAAAGTTGGGGCTGTTTAGCCTGGAGAAGAGAAGGCTGCGTGGAGACCTCATAGCAGCCTTCCAGTGTCTGAAGGGGGCCTACAGGGATGCCAGGGATGGACTATTCATTAGGGACTGTAGTGATAGGACAAGGGGTATCAGGTTCAAACTTAAACAGGGGAAGTTTAGATTGGCTATAAGGAAGAAGTTCTTTACTGTGAGGGTTGTGAGGCACTAGAATGAGTTGCCCAGGGCGGCTGTGAATGCTCCGTCCCTGGCAGTGTTCAAGGCCAGGTTGGACAGAGCCTTGGGTGACATGGGTTAGTGTGGGGTGTCCCTGCCCATGGCGGGGTGTTGGAACTAGATGATCTTAAGGTCCTTTCCAACCCTAACTATTCTATGATTCTAAAGCCACCACAGGATTCTCAGTTGCTGTAATTTATCATAAGATGCAATGTAACTTCAGTATTAAGGGGGTTTACTACTTAATGGCTTGAATATATTGTGGATGCACAATTTTTTAAGCAAAGTAAGCCAATATCTTCGAACAGCAAAACTGCTGATGGGCTGAACTTCATGGTCTCTAAACTCCAGCTTGTATCAGCTCAACAAGAAAATTTTCTGAAGTAACCAATTCAATTCATAGAATCACCTTATCCAAGATAATTCAGCAGCAACGACTTACTGCTCCACCCAATAACCAATAGCAATAGTTTATTTTGACATGTCGAATATAAAAATAGATGCAGCTGATGCAATCTCACTTGGGATATGTAGTGTACCTTATTGTAAGTTGCTACCAGACTTAACTGGTAAGAATAGGGGAAAAAAACCCAAAACACCTTACATGGGACTGCATGATATAACAAAGAGGCAGCTTATTGTAGGGAAAATACAAATAATCACACAGGAATACCATTCCTCTTCCTGTGAGCTCAGGCCTACCTGTCCACAGCCGCCCAGGGAAGGTTCTGTTGTAGACAGGGCAGAATAATGAGGTAGACAGCTGTGCAGGTTTTATTTGTGAAGTGATTTTATCTTTTGAAAAAGACTGAGACAGTGCTGTGAGCAAAACACTGGTTTTGTTATTAGGTGAATGTATTCCATTATTTACTCCATGTTACTCCAGTGGCAGTGCATGTTCCTTACTGGTGCTGGTATTGGAAAGTGGGCATGTGTCCTGGCACACACTGAGCCCTCTGGCTAGTGTCATGTCATGATGACATTTATGTCATCACCAGAGTCTTTCCTAGAGGGCTCACTTCTTCTGCTTTCAGCTGTGTTGTGTCACTGAGCTGAGGGCTGGCGTCTGGGGGAAGAGAAGCACTTTTATGTAGCCTAGTTGAAGAGGGTTACCAGAAGTTGAAGTTAGTAGTCTTCATCTGGAACGGTCACTATGGTGAATGTAAAACCGAAAACCTGACTCTTTATTGGTGTGGACTGGCAGTGAAGGTGGAGACTTAAGCAGTTAGAAGTTTAAAATATTTCTAGCCTTATGGATAGTAGTGATTCCTAAGGGCTTAGGTGTGCTGTATAAATCCTCTGTTAATGTGACAGCCTGCTAAAGACTTTTTTTCTTGTTTTCATTCAATTACTACGTAGTTATGTGGAATCAGGATAACAATCTGATTTAGTATGCATTGTTGGCAAGGACCAAAAATGGAGCTTGCACACCTACCTTTTTTAAGTGTTCCTCTGACTTTAAAGCTCTCAAGAGTCACATAGAAGGAAGGAAATAGTGGGACACATTTTTAAGAACGAGGAAAGCATTCTGATTCAAATGGGCCTGCTTTTAAAAGGAGCTTTTACAAAATATTCTATGTCTGGAATCAAAAGCAATTGCTTGAAGGGCTGTTGACTAACAAGCTCCATATACACTGCTCTAATCAGTGAGACTGCAAGTGGCGATTAAAGCTCAGTGTTTCTGAGAACCAGACTGTCATGCTTTCTCAGCAGACCAATGTGCCTGAACTGTGGCTAGAGGAGCACATTCACAGCCATTATCCATAGCTGTATAACATGGCAGACATTGTATGATCACAATTTATAAGAAGCATAGGCAAAAGCGGATCTGTTTCCAAAGCCCTAATGAGCAGTTGCAACTCTTACAGTACATAAAATATTAGGCCCTTTCAGTGAAGCTAATGTCAAAATTGAATATTTAATTTGCTGGTTTGCATAGCTTAAAGAAAGGTGTTGCTGAATATAAATCAACAGAGATGAAAGTGCCAATAGTTAGTGCTTTTCAGATGATGAAGGCTAGGTTTTATAGACTTGTCCTATTTTTGTTCTCCTTACAAGTACAGCTGGTATACTTTGCAGAAAATAGAGATCAGGTATCCATAGCCTGATCCAAATAATTTTTAAGACCTTTACTTTCTTGTCTGAGTGGCAATAGGACTTCAAAATCACTTACCACTTAGGTAAGTCCTCTTTGGAGCATTGATTTCTCCAAGATGAGGGGGTCTTTTTAAGTACCAGAGCGGTCTAAACCTTTTTATTTGCCCTTTCTATCACCAAAGTATATAATGAAAGTGAAAATGGGGATGAGGAAGCAGGCTTTAAAAGGAAGCAATTAGAAATGGTTTGCATGGCATACAGAAGGGTTTTCAAAGTGTAATAAGTATTTTGAAGGAATAAGCAACATAATTCTCAAGTGTGGCTGCACTGCAAAAAAGTTAAGAGATTAGTAAATCTTTAATCATTCCCATGTCAATTTAGCATTGCTCCCTCTATGCTGAGGAGACTTCTAAAACAGGAAATCTGCCACAAATTCCTCTTGGAGAACTAGTTTATGCACTCATCAATTTTTTCTTTTAGCACACATGTCCCTCTGAAAAATTTAGCCACAACATTACTCAGATTCAGATAGTCAAATAACAGGACTTTCTTATGAGAGCAATAATATAGATGATGATTCACTGAATAAATTCAAGAGTTCTGGAAATCAACGTAAATGGAAAAGAAAAGCCCTATTGTTCTATCAAATAAAGCTACAGAAATTAGAGTCAAAAGAAGCAGGCACCTCACTAATGAAAAAATGTAAAAAGAAATATACAGCTCAACAGTCTCCTGTACGATATGTTTTTAATTCATTTCTTGTTCCTTGGACAAGGTGATAACAGTGTTCCAGTTTAATCCAATAACCTATCTCCAAAATGATCGGTGTTCTTATTTCAAGCCTTGGTTCCTTTCTGCTTTGATTCTGCTCATATGGTTCCTACCCTTTGATTCTGTGCTCACCTCTTCTGCATGCAACTTGACCTTTTGCAGCTTTTCTCCCCCCTCCCATTTGCCACACTCCCTTTCTCCTCTCTCTTTCATCTTTCCATACATATTAACTCAGCAGGATTTTTGCTCTAACCTTAATTTTCCCACATCCCAAAGCTTCACAGCTGAAAGGTTGCTGCTAATCCTCTTTCTATTTCTCTTTCTTTATAGTGTATTTTATTCATCCACTTTCATTTCCAGAAATACTTTGTATACATAGACATTTACTCAGACTTGTGTATTCTCCAGAAGAAACCATTTTTATAAGCCATTTTTAATGCATTTTGAGGATCACCAGGGGTGACAAATGTAGGACCATGCCTATATGAGGGAAATTCTTACTCTTAATATATCATTAACATTGTACAATATTGAGAGAAAAATTGCATCCCAGCAATCAGGCAGAGGAAAGCACTTCTGTTTACCATAGATGGGAAAATAAGAGATTCTACTATACTTCCAAATCACTCACAAAGTTGGTGGACAGCATTATGGATGACAGTGTCAGGTTTTCAGTATGCTAAAGTCTATTAGGCTAATGCTGCAGATCAGCTTGCCTGAATCTGACAGTTGGTTAGAGGGCAAAGGTGCATTAAACCTGTTCTAATGTGGCACAGTTCTAGGGCCAAGGAACACTACCCCTTCATGACAACTTTAAGGTAAAAGGCTTGCAGAAATCTCCTTTGAACCTGCAGGCACTATAGTTTCGTTTGCAGTTACAGATGGGCTAGGCAGAATAGCCCTTGAGGAAGAACTCTAGGAAAAACCAAAGCTGGAGCAGAAGTTAGAGCTTTTTGCACAGATGGCCACCTCCATAGTAAAGAGAACAATCAATGGGAGAGGATTAGTTTTGACCTTTTCCAGCAGGAATGGTAACACATGGAGAAGGCTAGGAAGGATGTTTTCACAGTACCAAGTAGTCTGAATGTTTGTATTTTTTAATACACTGTTAATGAATAAAATATTGCAGAAAATGTTTTCTTGCTCATGAAAAACTCAGTCTCCTGGAATTCAAAGAATATTTTTTGGCATTAACACCACCTTTTTAGTTAGGGTTCTCTTCTGAGGGTTTTTTTCATTTAAATTTATGAACTATTTTGAAAATGACAGATGTTAATGATCTGTGTAAAATTCATATGCTTACTTGCATTAAAATAATTCCGTTAGTATATGGCTGTGTAGATTCTCTGACACCATAATTTTAATACAATAAATTAAAAGCAATATAGATTTTTTTTAAAGTGTTACAACATGGTCTGAAGAAATGAGTTTTGTGGAATCCCCAACCTGCTGAAGTGCAAAAGCAGAATTCCCATCAACAAGATGATAATTTTATCCCATTCAAAACATGGATTTCAGCATCTTCTACAAGGGGGCTTTCTTACTAAATGTTTTGACAATAGAAGACAAAAAAATGACTGTCTCTTCCTTTATTAGGAACAATTTACCAGCTGGTGAGGAATTGGGTTCTTAGTTAATGAAATTCATTCATCCTCTGACAGGATGCTAAGACGGTCAGAGCATGCATGGTGCACTTTCTTAGGGGCAGGACTAAAAAAGAGAAGGTGGAGGAAAGAGAGATTTTGTGATTTTATGAAGGACACCGTGTCAGCCCCGTTTTATTCTAAGTATGACAGAGAGGGCATTGCTCTGTGAAGTCTGATGCAAAACACCTGCAGAGTACTTTGTCACAGGAATCAATTTGTTTGCCAGTTTTCAAAGAGAAGCAATATGAATTAAAACAATCAGGTTTTGTACCTTCTGATATTTTCATTTTACTTTTGCATTTAAGCATATGATTGTAAAACAAAAGGATATCACATGGCAAATTTTAAAGTTATCTTAGGAAGTAATTCTCCTTTGCATTATTTCCTGTCTATTCTTTTTTGCCAAGATTCATATTTAATATCTTTTTCAAAAGCTTTACTTCAAAAGAAATACTAAATGTCTAATCCCCCATGCCCCTCAAAAGTAGTGGTCCTAATATTAAAAAATTCTCCTTCGAATAAGCCCCCATTTGGTAAATGCATGTTACTCTTTATAATTCCAGAATAAAAATAATACTAGCAGAAATAATAAAATAACCCCAGATGATAAAGCATTTGTTCTTTAGTTTTGTTTCATTAGGTAAAGATGGTTATACTCCCTGCTTTAGGTTGGATAAATGCAAAGGCTGGTGAAATTTGTTCGGCTCTTTCTCAACTTTTTCTTTCTAACATCTAGTGAAGGTGGTCTCGTGATCAGAAATTTATCATGAGAAGAGGGATGTATTCTGGGGGAGGAGAGAGGAAACCTCTTAGAATTTTTATTGAAATTTTCCCTACATCTTGTTTCTGTAAAAAAGTACAGAAGATTCTAGTATCTGAAATTTCATTATCTGTTGGCCAGAAAAATTTTGATTCTCCAAAATATTTTTGTCAGGAGCTCTTCAAGAATATAGATCTAGGCTTTCACATATCTGTATCTAGGTGGTTTTCATGTTCCGAGCCTAGTGTATGGATGTTTTTCAATAACCAAGTGTTAAGCAGACGTTTGTCACATCTTTCGTATAGACTTTTAACAGGATTTAAAACATTAGGGCATAAAAGAAATGTGTGTCTGATATGGGATGAAAATAACTTCATAAAACTGGGCAGCAGATCTGCATGAGCAGAAAGGAAAAAAACATGGATGTGTTATGTATCATGAACACAGCCCTTTGTTGAAATACTTAATAACAGTGTAGCACTTAGTCACAGTTACTGTCTAGAAGTATTCTAATATAAATAGAAATGAATTTAAATGGGAACATGTGACTCAAAACATTCTGAAATATAGAAGACTAGAATTTGGATCAGTGCAGTGATGGCTGGGTTTATATCTGGAGATGTGAGCCTGAACAGACAATTAAACACGAACATTAGAGACCTTGGGAGCTGATGTCCAGACCTCTTCCTGCTTTTTCTATTACCTCCATTTTTTTTTTTCCTTCAGGATACATTGACCTGCTAAATGTAGTAAGTTCTTTAGTATATCTGAGATAGAAATACTAGCTTTGTAGATACTCTTTCTGAATGACATTCAATTAAGATTTTTCTTTTTCTTCCTTTGTTTTTCTCAAGCTTTGGAAAGCAATTCAGTGTCCTGGTTTGCTAGTGTTGTCATTAACTTTTAGTTTATCTTTTTCTAACAAGCTATACTATACTCAGTCTTAATGTACAATAAAATAAACTCCTTTCTTTTTCTTGCAGTGAGCTTGGAAATGAGAAATAAGACCAAGGGTATTCCAGTCATGGAATTGAATCTGTGCTGGATTAGAGGTCATTACATGATGTAGCAAAACATGTTAGATGAGAATAGTATTTTCCTCCCTTCCCCAAATGGATTTAATTTCTTAAAGTTGTTGCTTTACCTGTTAAGTCTAGGTCATTTAAATGTTATTGCTTCCACCAGCAGCAGGTGGAAAAAAGCTCATACTATTCAGCTGGTACCCTCTGAACCCTTTGAAGCAAATTAAGGATGGCACTGATAATCAGTGGTGATGTTGAAAACCCGCAGAAATATTTTTTTTTTTTTCCTTATTTGTCCAGGTGTCTGTTTTACATGAATCTGTATTAGGTCTGTACAAAATTACACATTAGCCTAAGTATGTTTAGTAATTAAACTAACAGTGCTTGTAGAAGGGCAGTCTTATTCTGTGTGTTGTTTTCGTATCCGAAAAGCTATCTACTATGTACTGGGCCAGACCCTGATTTCCTGCCTCCTATGCAAAAGGAAGTCAGTTTTCTGCCTCCCAAGAGTATGTGGATACTGTTATGAGCTATTGATCTAAGGTGGTAAACACAGTCTAAATGCTGGTATTCAAAATGCAGCATAAGATCATGGTGTCTCAGTGGCCTAAAAATGGCTACTTATTAGAAGAATTCTTAAAGCATCTAGGAGCACTAAGCATTTGTGAGACTACTGAAACTGGAACTGTCCTAGATGACTCTGATAGCAGCGGTGGGTGAACAAAGTATATCAATGGCACCTCAAAAGCATTGATCTAATTACACAGATTAGAGAAGTTCAGATGCAACATAGGTTGTGTATCTGTTGACACTTAAAAACACTTGAAGGGTTATTTTTGTCCTGCTCCTTTTTGAGTCTACTTTTCTGGAGGGAAAATATTGAACATAAACATATGAGCCGTCTAACTAGACAGAGCAGTGGAAGAAATTTTCTGTATTTGAGTACTCTAGTAAGCACTGCCTTCTTTACAAGAGGTTTGTATGAATCAACATACATCTGCCTGGAGAAAAAACCCAGCAGGATTATGTTATTATATGAACACTACTGAATGCACCACAACACCTGAGGATATTTCTGTCAAGTTGGACAAAAACAATGTAAGTGCCTGGTTTTATCGGACAGTCTTGCTATGCCACCCAAGTCTCCAGGGAATTTCGCTGCAGTTTTACAAAAAGAGCATTTCCATACCTAGCATACTGACAATTATTTTAATTTGTTTAAATTGACATACCCCTGTGGACAGCTTATTTAAAAGCTACACACACTATTATGTGTTCATTCCCTAAAGGTATTTTTACTTCAGGCACATTTGGCATTGAATTAATTATCATTCTAAAATGTACTTTTAGAGTCAGACTAGTTTAGCTGGATGAAAAAGCTTTGTGTGGAAGAAATGGTGATTACTATTTGGAGCCCATAATGGTTTACAAATGTCAGCTCCGTTGCTCATGGAAAGTGAGCCCATTCTCCTTGAATCCACTAAATGGAATCTTTAAATGTTATTAATTGAAACTGCTTATAGTTGCTCTTAGCATCACTGGAAGCTCACAAGCTTCTCAAATACATCTACATGTTCTTTCTGTTCATTGCAAAAGGGGTTTGTTTGTTTTTGTTAGTGTGTTTGTGTATTTTCTGAATTAATCATTGTTTGCCTTTTTAATTGATCTTTACTTTTTTTTTTTTTTATTTAGCTGCTATCTTTTTCTTACTGAAATCTACCCTTTCTCAAGTTCCTAGTAAAGTATGTGATATCTCACAACCTAAAACAAAGGCAATAACACCAAAAATCTCTTGTGTTGGAGAGGAGTTAGTGTAAGCGGTGTAATTCAGAGGGAGACATTTCCTAATCTTATGGCCAGATAAAGTCACGTCATTGATGTGACTGAGCTCAGATTCGTAAAGGAGTCAAGCCTGGGCAGCATGCTCCCAGAAAGCAATATGAATTGGAGGCACTCCGTATAGTTTATTTAGAGGACACTGGCTGAGGGCTGAAGCAGTTCTAAGCACTATGTGCAGTGTTTTCCTGTATAGAGAAGTGTCTGTGTCTGCCATTTCAGTGTACAAACCTGGAATCATCAGACAGAAGTTAAAGAAGGGAACACCAAGGCATCAAGTTGTATTGGTTGTTAGTGCTGTGGAATTGCACATCCATAGTAAATCCATCCTAACTAGTTTTTCTGGTTTAATTGAGGATTCCTGGCTCATGACTTTGTAATCTCTGAGTTATCATCTTAGCAAATTCTTTCAGAAAGAGTTTTTAAGTGTAATACTTCATTGGTTGAGTTCTTCAGGGTGCAGTTGTGTAGTTCAAAATTTCACTTCAATTCTGCCAATCAGGTTCAGGATTTGTAATGTGGAGCGCTTAACATTTAAAACTGAACATAAACACATTGTAAAAAAGCAGCCAAAGAAAGCTCTGTCTTTGAAAAATCTTGAGTTGGATTCCCATCATCCTCTAGTCATCTCTATCGTGTCCCCCCATGGCAAAGTCAGAGCTGCTGAGCTCCACAGAGTATCTTTGCAGAGTTGCTTAGCATAGGTGTTTCTGTAATTATGATACATTTGAAATAAATGTTCTGTTTAATGATCCTCAAAGGTGTATTTCCATTTGTGACAGTGGTACTGATATCAGGGTGGTAAGCTGTGGTGAAACAGCTTTAGAAATCAGAGATGCCAAAAGTAAGTCTAGAATTTCTCACTTCCATTTTTGACCCTTTCGTTGTATATGTAAGAAGAAAATACAGCTGGTTTTAGTTTCAGGGAAACATGAATCAGTAGAACCTGTGAAACGAAAGCTAAAGGAGAATTAATGAGTAAAAAATAAAGTTTTCCACATACTTGACTGTTAAAACCAATCAGATGAAATAAACAAAATTCTCATGACAAATTGAGGTTATGCTAAATAATACAATGAAAACTTCAGCCTAGTGTTTGACAGCAGTCAAAAAAGTGAAGCAAATGTTAGGGACTTTGTAAAGCTTGCTCTGAATCTAAGAATGAAACAGGACAGATCATGATTGGATAAACTTATGGGTCATCTATATCTTGAGTGACTGCGTAGCTATGGTTCCCCCCAAAAAAAGTCATGTCTGAAATGGACGTGAGCACATTTGCTTTCTTTTCAAATATGAGAACTAGGGGTCTTCAAAGAAAGTTAACAGAAGACAGATTCAAACCAGAGAAAATAAAATACTTCTTCACAAGATAGCTAGCAGACATGTGGAAATATTTATTGAATGTTGTGGATGCAAAATGTTTATATAGACTCAAGAGACTAGTCAGAGATTGAAAGAGATCTGTTGTGGGTTACTAAAAAAGCAAACCACAACAGGCCCAGATTTCCTGAATCACGGAAGGGTCAGAGGCTGGAAGGAAAAGGAATATTAAGCAAGGTATCATGTGATTGTTCTTACTTTTCCCTAAATATCCGCTTGTGGTCCCTGTTGGAGAAAGAATACTGAGCCAGATGGATGCTCGGTCTGAATCAATACAGTCATTCTTATTTTCACAAACTATTTATTGTTTGAGGTTGTTTAGAGAGACTAAGAGTGATGAAGATTCATGGCAGTAGCTGAATGTTTCCAGTTATGCTTGGAATACTTCAAATCAACGCAGTGTTTATGGTTTTGTTTTTTTCTGTAGTCTAAATGGCAGAAGATAAATGTAAGAGTTTAGAGAAACAAAGTAAATGGAGAATAGATTTTCTGGGTGGGCTGTTGGAAATAATCTGCTCTTTGTGATGCTGCATTTCAATTGTTTTTAAATGTATGAGTATTTCTGAATTAATTAATGAGAATTCCTGAATCAAAACTGGTTTATATTAGTCATCAAATCAGATAACCGATTGTAGGAAATAATGGGTTTGAAAGTATACATTAAATTGTTGCAAATTCAGACCTCCAAGGACTTAACCAAAAAGACCTGAAATACAAAAACTATGAAAATACAAAAACATATTTTTTTAAAACCCAAACAGTCCCCCCAAAATATAGAAAACTAACTGTATGTCTCATTTCTCCCCTAGTATGAGACTTTACATTTATCATTAAAAAAAAATCCAGGCAAGCTATTGATCATATAGTATGCAACAGGAACATTGTTCCAAAATTATTTGCAGTCTTAAAAATTTCATTACAGGCAATGTACTGGAGGCAAAGAATTCTAGAATTTAGCAACTAAATCAGTGAAAAGATATATCGTGGAAAGAACATCAGAACATCCTTTAAAAAAATTCAGCTTCTGTAGATAATGATATGCATTACAATTCATTGTGCCCATTGATATTTTTTATTTTTTTTAATTTTAATAAATGAGACTATGTCTTTAAACTCAAAAGATGTGTGCTGCCATGCAGATCCACTCTTGTTGCATTGTTTGGGTGATTGAGAATGTTACTAGCCTTGCAGCACCAAGTACATATTGCTTGGGGAATTTTTGAATGGCCTCTACTTTCACTGTGAAATACTGCATTGTGAAACCTGTTATTAAATATATATTTATGTATATTTCTATACAGATATTGTAGAATCAACTGGGTTGGAGAAGACCTTTAAGATCATCAAGTCCAACCATTATCTCAGGACTGCCAAAGCCACCAAAAAACCATGTCACTAAGGGCCTCATATACATAGTTGTGAACATTTCTAGAGACGGTGATTCCATCACTGCCCTGGGAGCTTGTTTCAATGCCTAATTAGCCTCTCAGTGAAGAATTTTTTTGCTAATATCCCATTTAAACCTCTCCTGGCCATTACTTCTTGTCCTATTACTTGTTACTTGGGAGAAGAGACCAGTCACCTGCTTGCTCCTTCCCACTTTCAGGTAGTTGTAGAGAGCAATAAGGTACCCCCTGAGCTTTCCCTTCTCCAGACTAAACACTCCCAGTTCCCTCAGCTATTCCTCATCAGACCTGCGCTTCAGGCTCTTCACCAGCTTCTTTGCTCTTCTCTGGGCCCGCTCCAGCAACTCGATATCTCTCTTGTAATAATGGACCCAGAACTTAACACAGTGTATTTCTATAGGTGTATCCCCATCTGTCAGTATTGCCTGAGACGGTATATTCAGTGAAAGCCAAGAAGACCTTGGCGCACAATAAGTAGCTGTGGACTGTGTCGGCGTTTTATGTTCTGGGTTTTATATGTTCTCAGATAGTGATATCCAGGCAACCATATATCACTCACTTAAGCAAGAGTAGGGACAGTCAAGGCAGATTAGTATTTATTGAATGGTTTGGTTTTATTTCTTCTCCCTTGCTGGAAATTTAACCCTGCAAACTGTCTATGAAAAATACAGAAATAATCTGTGCTACTGTGTTGTATGTGAATCTGTAAAATGTGTGGTGCGCCCACATGCAGCTAAAATGGTATAGTAATTCTTCTGTGTCTGAGTTGGGCAGGATACAAGTATTTTCATTATAAATTCTTCAGCAAACGTTTTCTCCATCCTTCCTTGTCCCCTGGAGTTGTCAGTTGAGCATATAAATGTACACTGTATTTGCCTTCCTCTTGGTAACTCCAGAGATACATACTTGATTTGGGGATGCCATACAAAGATCGAACTTGCTCAGGTTGTGAGAGAGGTTTGATTCTGGGAACACTCTTCCAGTCCCTTGAAATCACAGCACTTTTGTGATCAGGAATTGTCTTTATACTCTGAATGAAAATCTGCATGCTGTAACTCTTTAATATCTGGATTTATTGAAGAACTTGTACCTGGCTATAAATAGGAATCCAGAACCCCTTCTGCATGTGTGTTTCCTTTTTCTGGAATCAGCTGCGTCAAAACTAAATTCTAATTCACAAGAAATGGGAATAATTGGAGTATGTGAGTCGTAAATCCAGTGAATTCCGGTGTCTCTACTTGCCCATTTCTAGCATTTTCGTGCTATGATCAAGACTGGAGGTACTCATATTACATATTTGCAGCCTATTATACAGTTTTTAAGATAGACTTCTAAAAACATCCTCTTATAAAGCTGCTCCAATAAAAGCAGTTGAATTGATGAACACATGCATCCAGGCAGTGGGACCCTGAGCTCAGTGCTTTACACTTAAGGAAAATTGAGTTTGTAGACATCAAGACTGTACCCAGTTACCACATTACTAGGTAGGGGCTCTCAGCCATCTACAGAAGCTGAATGACTGTGAAGAAAAAAAAAAAAAAAAGAAAAATAGTTGAAAAAAACCAAGGTATTTTGATATAGAAGAGCAAGAACATTGAGGATGCAGTACTTCAAAAGCTCTCTATCATGGACTTCCTTTCTACTGCCTGCTCCTCTATTATACAGTAACAAGGGATATAATGGTTTAGATGTAAACTGTGTCAGTTATATAAATGTGTATCTCAAGTTGTTTATCTCAAGATCATTGTTGTCAACTGCATTTATAGTCCCAGGAACACTGCGTTTACCTTAAAAATCAGCCTTTTTGTTAACGTGCCAGTAGTATCAAGATTCATAAAATCGACAAGCAGAAACTTTAACTTGCATATCAAGGGGAGAGGGTCTCCGCTGGGATAATACAGCCTCATATTTTGAAGTCTAAGTATTAGTTTCAGACTTGTGAGTAATTCCATCCATTTGCATTCTATGTCAAAACAAATAATTTTCTATGCCTATTGCAGGTCATTAATTTTTCAGGGAGTATTCAGTGCTTCTCAACTGGCTGTATCATTAGTCATTAACATCCTTCTTTACAGCTGAAGCTCTGTTTTGACCTGTCAGTAGAGGCATGGTTTGTGGAAATTCTATCTATTTATTTGTTTTACAAAATCTCAGAAACCTTCTCAAGCACTCAAATTTTGAAGCTGTATATGTTGACATTTTAGCAAAAAAATCCCTGGAAGATCATTTGGGTCTCTGTTTGATGGAGAACTTGCAGTCAGCTGACTTCGTTTGTCATACAAAATGTATTCAAACATTAGCCAAATGGTTTTGTGTATGTTTGAATAAGGATGGTTTCTTTTCCAGTCATTTCATGGCTTTCCACCATTAAGACTAGAAGTGAAAATAAAAGTGTTTTGTTATCTGATGGCACAGACTGTTTCCATCATACCTTAATTTGTCTCCCGAGTCCAAGCTCCATTCACAGCTAGCATGTTCCATTTAGCCATGAGCTGAACTATCCACTTCCCTTCCCCTTTTTTCTTTTTTTTTTTTTTTTTTTTTTTTAATAACTGCTATCAATTTTACCTAAAATGCCCTCATATGTATCATTATGTTGTGACTTGGCTTCTCCCTTTCATTTGCTCCTGAAAGTTCGCTTTTAGCTGAGGCTTGGGACCTCTGCCTGCCTCCTAAAAAGATCCTCTTTAGTTTCACTAGCGGGAGATGCCTTATCATGATAATTCAGTCATTTTCACATCAGGTTTTAAAAAGACCAAACAACAAAAACCCACTTAAAAAAAAAAAAAAAAAAGAAAAGAAAAAAGAAAGAAAAAGAAAAGAAAAGAAAAGAAAAGAAAAGAAAAGAAAAGAAAAGAAAAGAAAAGAAGAAAAGAAAAGAAAAGAAAAGAAGAAAAGAAAAGAAAAGAAAAGAAAAGAAAAGAAAAGAAAAGAAAAGAAAAGAAAAGAAAAGAAAAGAAAAGAAAAGAAAAGAAAAGAAAGAAGAAAAGAAAAGAAAGAAAAGAAAAGGAAAGAAAAGAAAAGAAAAGAAAAGAAAAGAAAAGAAAAGAAAAGAAAAGAAAAGAAAAGAAAAGAAAAGAAAAGAAGAAAAGAAAGAAAAGGAAAGGAAAGGAAAGGAAAGGAAAGGAAAGGAAAGAAAAGAAAAGAAAAGAAAAGAAAAGAAAAGGAAAGGAAAGGAAAGGAAAGGAAAGGAAAGGAAAGGAAAGGAAAGGAAAGGAAAGGAAAGGAAAGGAAAGGAAAGGAAAGAAAAGAAAAGAAAAGAAAAGAAAAGAAAAGAAAAGAAAAGAAAAGAAAAGAAAAGAAAAGAAAAGAAAAGAAAAGAAAAGAAAAGAAAAGAAAAGAAAAGAGAAAAGAAAAGAGAAAAGAAAAGAAAAGAAAAGAAAAGAAAAGAAAAGAAAAGAAAAGAAAAGAAAAGAAAGAAGAAAAGAAAGAAAAGAAAAGAAAAGAAAAGAAAAGAAAAGAAAAGAAAAGAAAAGAAAAGAAAAGAAAAGAAAAGAAAAGAAAAGAAAAGAAAAGAAAAGTAGCACAAACCAAAGAATTTTCTTTTCTCTCTAATTTTATTATGGGAATAATACAGATAATTACAGACACTCTAGGTGATGTTAAAGCAGACAGTTACTTGGCTTTACATTCTCCTTTTATTCAAAAATATTACACATTATTATTACTAAGGCAAAAAAAAAAAGAAAAAAACCTTGAAGTAAAACAATTAAAATGTAATTTAAATGAAGCAATACTTTTGAGAGTTAGTAATTGCACTGAGCAGCTCATTATGCTATAACTAGCCAAGCTGAATTCAATGACAAAGTTTTATATATATATATATACACACACACATATATATATCCACAGCTTTAAGTACCTTTATTGTAACACAGCGCTTTGAGAAAAAACTTTGGAAAATTAAGGTTTAAGGTGAAGTTACATATAAATGTAATACTTGTGCCTCTCTTTGTCCTAGAGCTGGCTCTTCAGCATAGTGAACTGGCTTTAGAAGAAATGCATTCACACAGACAAGACTGCACTGGGTAGAGGCTGTGAGCTGTGGCAGCGCTCTCCTCGACTGCTGTCCACGCTATGCTGCAGCATCCACAAGGTGTGGGAAAGTAGGCTGAGGTGAGAACAGGGTGAGAAGTACACACACAGCAAATAGCAGACAAATTCCCTGTGTAAATAATGGAGTTTTGCATTTCCACCTATGCTGTGTTCTAGTTTCTGTTCCACGAAAGTCAAATGATAAGTCTTCAGATTAAAGCGGCTCAAGAAAGACAAAGGAAAAGAAAGGCTAGGTTTTCACAGCTTGCTTCAGAAAAAGACTGAAATCCAGTTTCATTCTTTAGCTAAGGGGACCTGACCACCCATGACAATCTGTGAGAAGAATATTTCAACCATCAGGGCTTACAGTATTAGAACTGAAGTTTCTCTCAGTCAGTCTTTTGGAGATGTTCCACTGCGAATGTTGTTATTTGCATTACATTTCAAATGTGGTCTAGTTTAGATACTCACTTGGGTGGTTGTTGCAGTGAGTATGTGAGATGAAAGCTGACCTCTTTTAAAGATAAATTTAAAAGCTTTTCCTATGCCCTGCTTCAAACCACTGTAAATTATAACTCTTTTGTGATACATAGTGTCGCTTGTCCTCTTTGTTACCATTGTCATTAAAGGCAACACTATGATGTATCTCTCTGTATCTAATTTCCCCCAAAGCTGTGTCTAAGTAGACAGTGGGGAAGTAACAGCTCTCCCAGATTATGTCACAGGCTCATTTTTAACAGTGTTAACAGAATAGGGGCAGAGGTTTGCAGTGAGCACTAATTGTGCTAAACAGGGTTTTCTCAAACAGGATTCTGGGAGCTCTGCAAAAACATCTTGATTAAAGATATCCCTTAAAAGAGGAAGAAAATGAATCCAGGGCTCCTATATTAATTCTCAAGTGTCTTTTCAAATGAACCAAAACTGTATAGCAAACTCAAAATCCTATTAAGAGTAGCGATGACTGAAACAATATGTTTCAGTGTATTTATTAAATGAAAAGAAACCCATGAACGTTATAAACAGACATGTGTTGCTGTCTTTTCATCCTGGGTTAGATGATCCTCTAAGTCCTTACACTTACTGACTTAAAACTAAATTGCTATGTGGAGAGTTTTGTATGCCTTTATGTCAGCTGTCCTCAATCTTCCTCTGTCATCCGAACGCTTGTGGGAACAAAAAACCAGAGGAATAAAATGGCAGAAAAGAGAAATCTGTTGAGCTATCCAAATGTGAGTGTGTTCAGAGTCCTCCTCTATTTCCCTTGCACACTGGTCAGCATCATCTTTAAATGCTGACAGTCTCTCTTTAAGTGTAGAACTTGTTAATCACCACAGGTGGATTGTGTCTGTCATCTTTCTTGATGAGCATGGTGATGGAAAACATAGCGTTATGTTTTGGGGGCAGAGAATTAGGTTACTTGTGAAGCACTAAGAAAAACAAAAGTTTTGTGGCATCTTGACAGCAGATGATAACAAACCAATTTCATATTTGCCAGCTGAGAATTACAGGCTTGGCCAGGAGTAATACAAGTATAACTTTTTAATTCACTGTGTTTTCAGATTTTTCTTTTTTTTTTTTTCTTTTGTCTCCCAGAGAAAGAGACTTCTAGGCAAACACTTGAGGACATGTAAGAGAATTACACTTTTAATATTATAGTGCTCATTATTTTAATTACTGGCTGCAAGAAGTTGCTCTGAGACAATTTTTTAAACTTCCTGAAATGATCGTTAATATTTGATGACAGAAAGAACACTATCTCCTCAAGTAATGAATTGGTGTGTTATAAAGCCATGTATCCAGAACACTTCTTGGGCAAAATGTTTTTATTTCTTTGACTCACACTGCTCCCAAATGACTGAAACTTCCATTAAAGCTATGTTTTCTACCTGCACAGTACTAACCTATTGCCTACTATTTTTTACCATTGCCACACCTTTCTGAAGTGGAAGCTGGCTGGTTTAAAACATCCCCTGATTTTCAAAGGTTGATGTTAGGCATGTAGTTGAAGGGATTTGTGTGTTCTAGAATAACTTGGGGAATGAGCCTGAGAGATTAAGCCAGACATAATGAAGCACCAGCATACTGTATCAGGCAGCTATCTTCTGTGGATCAGCTAGAGGCAGGACAAGGCTCTGCCCCACTGACTTAGTACCTAAGCACCAGTGCCTTTGAAAATAGTAGTCCTGTAGCTGTACATGTTGAATCTTTGCTGAATATGCTAGCTATTGCATTTATAACCAAAGAATTCCAGATAGAATTATCAAAATATATAGGCTCATTAAAAAATTTCAACTGCAAGTCTTCTGGGTTTGTTAGCTTTTGTGGTTTGGACTGGTTTGAGTCTGCTGTGCAGATGACCAGATTCCACTGCCTCCTTTCACTGTTCAGGTGGGTTTTCTTTAATCTTCTGTCTTTTTTAAAAAACCTTTTCATATTGCTCAGATGATATTGTAGGGAAAACTTCAGCTTCTCAATCCTTCAGTATCTGCTTCAGTGTTTCACCTTTGTCAGATATTCCATTGTCTGCCTTATTGTCTATTCCCTTCTCTATCTTCTTTGTTACCTGTTGAACCAGCTTTCTTAGCTCTCTTTCTCTGGTTTTCTTTCCTTTTCCTATAATGCATAATTTATTGCTTGTTAAAAAAAAAAAAAAAAAAAGACAAAAGGGAATCTATGAAATAAACAGGCATTTTGTTGGTGGATTAAGCAGGAGAGCTGTCTTGCACAAAATCTATAAAGAGAATAGCTGATTTCAGTGATCATATGTGGTAGGAAATGCTGACATAGACTCAGGTCATCAAGTCTTCCTTCAACATTGACTGCTGAACTTTACCTTTAAGGGACGGTGAAGAAGAAAAAACATGAAGTCTTAATGTGTTATAAATTGGCCAAGAGAAAAATAGATGCCTCATATATTATCAGTCGACAAAAGCAGTCAGATTCTTTTCAGATTCAAGGGGGTATCTGGGTACCCAATGTAAAGAACCTTAACCTTAAAAAAGTATCAAATTCAGAAGATTAATCACTCCGGTCAAATTGGGCATCCAAATCCTGTGCTACCCAGGATCTGTAAGAGTTTTCAAAAGAAATCTGAGTACACTTAGTTATTTTCTATTTCCTATTCATTCAGGTCTTTCAAAATAAAACTTCATTTTCAGTTAATTCAGCTAATGTTCTCAAGGCAAAAATAAAAAAACCTACAAATTTATTGTTATCCAGTTTTAATAAGATTTCTTTGTATAAAACACAAGTAATGACTCTATGATATAAAAGGTATGAACTTCAGAATACCTGAAAATTATTGTAAGAATGATCTTTAATAATTTTACAGCTTATTTTTAACCAATAGGTTATGGTTGTTTTTTTGTTACTGCGTTGGTCTCAGTGGACATAATTAATAGTGAAGTTGTTTTTCATTTTTAACAAGAATATTTTTTAGTGCCCCTGAAAGTAGGGGCATTTTTTTTTTTCTAATTAATAATTCTCTCTGTTGGAAAAAAAAAATCAAACATAATAATGGCCACATTCTTTGCGTGACTGGAAGGCAGCTGCTAAGCATACTATGAAGTCATATCTCAAAACCACAATTCTGAATGAAATTCTAAGCTGGTATAAACAGGCGTAACTTCATTAAGTTCAGAGGAATTATGTTTGCCTGCTGTAGTCTTGAAATGGCCTTTATTATCCCTGAAGATATTAAGCATAGCAGTAAGTCACTAACTTTCTTGCTTTTGGAAAAGCTTTTATAGCTTTTGAATGTGCTGTAAACAAGAATGTGGTAGATTGTCAATTTAAAATTATTTAATGGCACCATTTCAATAGAGACGTGTTATTAAGCAACACAAAGAATCTTTGAGGCTATGCAACTAACTCTGGAATCATTCGTGTCTTTTGTTGTATGGAGATGCAACTAATATAGAGATTAATTTTGCTAATTATGTGAGTAAAGAAAGTATGGTGGGAGACCAAAGTATATTTTTCTTTCATTTAAATCTATCACTAACAAATATTCTTTTAGGACTGTAGTTCTCTCCGCACTGTAAAAAAACCTATTTATTCTTTTTGGTGATTTGAAAAGCAAGGTAAGACAAACAATACCTTATCTTTTAAGAAAGACATCTCCCCTCGCCCCTTACCCCATCCTCATCTAAGGTTGTAGATTTATGTGTCTGTGTGCAAATTGAGAACTGGTCATCAAAGTCATCCTTTCTTGATTTGGCACTACTTACCTTTTGAAATTTGGGGTTTTTTTGGTTTTTGTTTTTGTTTTTGTTTAGGTGGGGTGGGGAAGATGTTTGAAATATTTCAGGGAGAAAAGATAAAACCATTGTCTTGACCTGTTCTGATAGCTATGTAGAATGAAACTCATGACTTGTTTGGGGTTTTTTGGAGGGTTTTTTCTTCAAATTCCTTGGTGTTGAATGTTTTATGTTGTACATGCCTGAGGTATTACAGGTGTTATTACCTGGTTTAACAACTGACTGCCTTCAGTTCTAGTGTCACCCTGAGCTAGCAGAAATTTTATGGAAGACTTGAACAGGTTCACTCCCTGGTCTCCTGAGGCTGTATATTCACCATTCTCCATCACAGATGTGGAAGTGCTAAGTTTTCTGGAAAGCTTCTCTCTGTGATAGTCTCAGCTTGAGTCTAAAAATGGCAGCTTCAGTAGCCCCAAAAGAAGCTGTCATTGAGCTGTTTCCATCCTAATGTGACAAGTTTAAGAGATATGAAAAGACTGACGCATTTTGAACAAATCTTCCTTAAAACTATCAAACTGACTGGTTACTTGAACCTAACTTTATTTAAACCCCTGGTAGTTCTCCCAGCATCAGTATTCAACATACTGTACAGTCAGTCTTCCCTCTTCTCTTTGTACCACTGCAGCGGGACATGATAAAGTTCATGCAGTTGTCATTGTAAATAGATGTGAATTATATGTAATTGCCCATGTTACCAGTTTATAACAGAATAGGCTGATACAGAGCCCATTGATGTGAATCTCTCCATTGCCTGTAATGGATTTTTTATCAGACCCAACAAAATAGACAGAAGAGAGACAAGAGGAAAGAACAAAACATAAAAAGCAAGTGAGTCTAAAGGTAGCAGAAGAGTCTCTGCTGAGGTCTGAGTGTTGAACTATAGAAAACCCTCATTGAATATCCTGTATGGGTTCACAACTGAAAAATATTTACTGAGTACATTTAACCAAACGGATTTAAGTATACATAATCCATTTACAAAACATTTACAACTATTGGATAAACTGAGCTCATTGTTTGTGTGGTTGTCTCTGCAATCAAACCGTAATCATGTGTAAACTGTGAGCAACCATGTGCAGTTCATATGCAATTACTTATGAACTGGTTTTGTGAATTCCAATTGTATTACCAGTGATAATAAACTTCAGCAATATGGGGGTTTAACATCTTTAAAAACCTTCAGTGTCTTTCTTCCTATATTAAACTCTTCCAAATTTAAAAATATACTAACATATACCACACATTTTAGGATTACCTTTCATTTGAACTGATGAAGTTCATGTCACAGAACACAGTGTCTGGCCATAACCTGCTTTTTCCATGCGTACTTGATCATTTCAACTCCAGCTCAAACCTGGTGTGTGTACTGTAATTCAGAGTAGCATCTCTATGGGCTGACAGTACAGCAAGAGAAGCTTTAAGCTATACTACTTTCTTTTTAAGACTGCTAAAAGGTGTCTATTTTTTGCCTTCTTACCACTCTATCAGCTTTTGAACGTTAAACAGTAAGTCAGCATAGCTTTACAGGTGGTGAGAAATGAAAAATAGAATTAATGCCATTTCTTTTAAAATTCCTATTTCTAGTTTCTCTGGGAAGCAAGTCACAAAAACATCATGAAGTTATGAAGCCATAGAAGTTTCTCTCATATACTTTTGAGAGGACCTCATTAGTCTCCACTATACTGCCTGCACATAACTGCTTAAAACTTATGCGAAAGCACCATAGTAATGTGTCTCCCGCTCATGAACATATACAATGCTCTCTGATGAGACTTCTTTGCCATAGTTTCCCAGTGCCTCACAAAATTCACTGATTTAGCCTTCTGTCATGTTGTGGTTTCCACTGACATTTTGTGTACTGCAGATCAGAGTGTGGTAGTCAGGTACTGGAGTCATAATCTTGAAAAGGATGCTTCTACAGGTATAAATCCTGAGGTTGCTGGAGACTCTTTCTTCTGTAAGCTGCTTAATTAGCCAGCTTTCTCCTTCCCTCACAACCACCTATGCTGTTGCAAACAGTCCAAGGAAGATGTATAAGAATAAGCAGCTTTTTTTCCCCTCAAAAATCAATTAGCACAAAGAACTTTTTTCCTCATCCTAGGAATAATAATTTCTGCTAAAAGAGAACTAGCAGAAGACAGAACTAGGTTCTGAGAAAATGCTGGTAGATGTTAATGTGAGAAAAAGGAGCCAAATCCACTCTTAAGTAAAGGTAGCAAACAACCAACAACAAAAAAAAAAAGCTATCCCTAGTCTGAAATTCCTCATTTAAATACTAATTATTACTTTCTTTTCATGAGTGTATAAGTTCATTCGGATACTTCCTGAAAAAAGTCTGTACGGTCTCTCTTCAAAGAAAAATGTCAGAGGACAATAGTCTGCTGCTGGGGAAAAATGTCAAGGTGAAGTCTGGCCATATATCATCTCTAAACACTGAGGCACAAGGATTTCAAGGGGGAAGGTATTTATCATGTGATATTGTTCTATTACAATGACTCTATATTTCTGTTCTGCCAAGTGATTGATGCATGCTGTGTGTAATCATTCTTTTAGTGCACTAGTATGTCAATTTTTCACTGTAACGTTGTTAAACAGTTGCATTCAGGCTGACTGCAACAAAAGACTCATGTTGGTTTCAGCCAATCTGAAAACAGCACATCATGAAAATGCCAGTACATAGGTTCAGTATTTATTCATTTACAAACAGTACAAAAATGCTAGATTATCCATCACACTACTGAGCAGCTTTGCTAAAAGCTTATAATAAAGATTATCTGACAACATGGATGGTTTGCTTCTGTGAAACAGAAAACAATGTACATGAAGTAACTGCAATACATGTGTAGCTTGAGCTTCATTTGAGGAAGTATGTGGAATGTTTTAGAGTGCATTGTCTGCCTGGGCCATTGTCAATAACTGTATTCCAGCCTTGCCTCTCCTCTGAGCAGAACACAGGACAATTTTGGTCCCAAAGTTAAATTAGTAGAGCAGTATGACACACAAAGCAGCATTTATTGTCACTATCATGTGCTAATGTGCTTCATGGTGGTTTGGGGGGATTGTTTTGAGGGGAACAGGCTTATTTCCTGCTGATCAGAAGTAAAGGTGGAGCTAGCACTGAACTATTAGATTGGACTAGATGATCTTTTGAGGTCCCTTCCAATCTTTAGCATACTGTGACACTGTGATACCCTACATCTCAAGGTGCCCTGATTGATAAATAGAGAGTGCTCGGGTGAACGCCCAGTCAGTCTACGCACATCCTTAGTCATGTTACTAGTTATATAAATAGCCAAGAAGCTACTTACATAAATAACCTTCCTTTCATTATGAAGTAGAAAAAAATTTAACAAAACAGAAAAACTTGTATAAAACTTGGTTTTTTTTAAAAAAAGGCTATTTTTTCATAACCAAACATGATGAAGTGATCCCGATTTGTGTGTGAGTACATTTATTCATGTCTTTGAGTGTCCATAAAAGTACATACTAGTCAAAGATTTATTTGCAAATTAAAGTTTTTACTGAACTTCTGTCATGTTTTTGCTAGTACCCATAACTTTTGAAATGAAATATATTTATTTGAAGTACTAATTGATACTAAAATTTTAATATTAATGTTAAATAATGCCAAAATTTCATTATATACTTTTTTATATGTGAGATATTATATAAATATGATTGAGATTCTTCTGTTTACATTGGAACCAACCTCATACACTTGTAGAAATACCTACACTTCATTGTTCTTATTCATTAAACTGTAACTGTACCTAATACTGTGGAAAAAAATTGGGGTTTTTTTAAGCTTTTGGTACATTGCTGTGGAAAGTCATGTTTCATGTTTTTCACCTTCCCAAGGTATAGTTATTTAAGATTTGGGGCTTCAGATAAAAATGTTGTCAGCACACTTTTAGGGGATGGTGAAAGAATTGCTGAACAAAAATTTTATATGTATCATACAGCTGAAAATTAATCTGAAGGAAAATTGTATGAAATGAAAATGTGAAATTTTCAGTGATATGTTCCCTCCTCCTTGCATTAGCTTCACTGGCTTTTTACTTTGAGACATATTGTAACTGTTAATTGTTACCCCATAGCGCAGCATTCACTGCTCCACTGAGCACATGAGACATCGCTCTGAAGGCATTGCCTGAATGAACAATCTGGCATGCAATGGGAATACATCCATTGCATCAGTCTTTAAGAAAAAGAAGAATGACTTCCTTTATGTAAGTTAGTGACTTGGCTGGTCCTGCATGTTTGTAGAGTAGTTTAGCTTCCACATACTATTCTTCCAGCCAGCAGTCAACAAAAAAAGAGGCTACAGGGACCCATCCTGTGGTTCCCAAAACCCACTTAGCAGGGAGTAAAAACTAGGGTTAAATGTTTCTTTGCCTTTATTGCCCCTACTTTTGTTCAAATGAGGACCAGCTATGTTTTTGTTTTGTGTAAAAAATCATGCAGGACCTGCCATAGAACTGAAATGAGTGTATTTTATTCCATTTAGAATTGACCTTGCTTAGAGGGCTTGAAATCTATCAAAATATGCATTTCTATCATCCTTAAGAGATACTGTTCTTAAGTAATTTGATTGTAATGGAGATAATAATAGGAAAATTATTTGAATCTTTTCTTTTTCAGAGGTATGTTTGACTATTATTCTGCCTTTCTACGTCAAGAACTCATTCAAAAGTAATATGTGGAATAGATTGTTCGGGTAACAAGGTCAGTTTGTTTTATTTCAACAACATATTCAAATGGCTAAGCTGATATGACTTCTGTAATACTGTTCCTTCTGTTCCATTACAAGAAGGAGGCAATGAATTTAAGTTAGATTTTATAGTAAGTAGTGGCTTTTTCTAAAATGACGTGCACTTTATTCCTCTAAAAATTTTGGAAAACATTTGAAAACATTTAATCTACCTTCTACTTACACGATTTATTTAGACATCATAATTAAGATACAGTAAAAATGCATTGTGGACTTTCAGGCTAGATTGAGAATGTTACAACACAGAAACTCAAAGTGGAAATCCTGTATATACTCACATGGACCTCTAATTTGTTCCAAAAATTTGTTCTTTTTACAAGTTGACTTTCTTCACAGTAAAGAACCATCAAGCTATGAGACTTTTGTTTTATGTGGGACCAACCACCTTCGCTCCTCCTGTCAGTGTAAAGCATAAACTCTGGATTACATGCAGCTTTGCACTACTGACCTAGCTGCAAGGTGCCATCAAAAGGGTGGTTATCTGTTCTGCAGCCTTATCTTTAAACCACATTGTTGTCATAATGTAAATTCCCGGTCTGTGGAAACAGGTAAAGTTAATGCAAAAAAAACTTCTGGTTTAATACTAGTGGTCAGTTAGATATGCAAATTGTAGTTCTGAAAACTAGGACTGTCTTTTTAGCAGCAGGCCAGATTTTTAAAAGATTAAGAAATAATGAAAGACATCACTTTATTCTGCCAGAATATTTCAGACAAGCTTTGGATGCAAATTCACATCCATCTTATCTCTCCTTTGTTAGTGGAAAGTTTCAAGTGTCATAAAGTAAATAAGATTCTGGTCTTTGGGTCAAGTTGAACATTTCAGTTAGGTACATCATGTAGCTTCATATTTTCCATCTTGCTTTTTCTTCGTCTCATCCAAATACATTGAGCTTCTAACTTTCTGAAAGGTGGGTATTCCTGTACTACTGTTAGCTTCCCTGTATCTTTGCACAACACATTTTCAGTCCCACTGGGCTGGCACCAATTGCAAGAATATGTTCCTTACATTTATTTTTTATTTTACCACATGTTCTCTCAGGAATTTTCAAGCTTGCAAGACTATGAAACTATAAAAATGAGAAAGATGATTGGGAGTTTTAGGCTGCATCAAATGTTCTTTTCATGGCTTATGCTCTCCGAAAGTCATGCACAGTCAGGTTTCAGACAGTGCTCAAATATATCTAGACTCAGTATTATACCGTTGACTGTATTATCAGCTGTTACAGTCCCAGGGCTGGGAGAAGGAGGCCACATCTTTCTGCTCATGCAGACATCTAAAAATGTTGGCTGTTGTAGGATTCCATTTAAATCACACCATGGAAGAACTGGCAGCCTAGAAAAACAGATCTGTTTTGTCCATTGGTGAATTACAGTTTCGTCAATTTCTCAGTGAACTTTTGACCCTCTGTTACTGTTGCTCTGGCAAACAGAGGATGGGAGCTCTCTTGTTGGCTTTTTCTAGACCATTACACCAGAAGTCAAGAGAAATATGGGGAGGAATAAATCTTGCTTTCCCATTGGAATAGAGTTGATAATTCACACCAGAGTTTTCAAACTCCAGAGTCCTTTCTAAGGGGCAAGATAGCATTCATGTTGCTGTAGTGACAGGAGTGAGAATCTGCTTACTTTTGGAGGTCTAACCCTCAGTATCTGAGCTGACTGCTTAGAAATCATACTTAGAAGCTTAAAGTTGAGCACTAGTTTTCTCCTAAGTTCCTATTTCTACTAGACTCTGTGATATGAGAACCAGTTTATATAATCCCCATGTTTATAAGACTTGTACCCCTGCTAGAATGAAACACTGGATAATTTAGTAAGTATTTGATGTCATAACAGATCTGTATGAGTCAATTAAAAAAAGTTTTAGCATTTTTCTAGGCATATAGATCAGGCAGAATGATTTATCTCTGCCTTTTTGGTCTCATTACAGTAATACCTTTTCCATCTGATAGGAACTCTTTGAACAGTTGTTCTAACTTTGGGGAAAAAAAGACCCTCTTCAGACTCTTCAAAGGTATCTTCAGCAGCTAATAATTAATTTTTTGGAGTGAAAGTAATTGTCATAGAATTGACCTTTCCCCGTAGCAATAGCTTCAGTCACTTCCATCTGTCAAAACCTCTTTGCAGGATTATAATTAATGGTGAAAAATATTTGCTGCCCTGTCAGTGAGTTATTGAGAATCCCAAATACCTGAGTGCTTTATGATATTCTGGCAGTTAAAAATAAATAAACAAACAAATAAATAAATGGAAATGCCACCTCCAAGGTGAGGACAGATTTCCTGGGATAATTTCTGGAACACAGAGGAACCTCAGTGCTCTCCCAGTTGATTTTGAAGCCAGAAAATAAGGAAAAATTATTGGTGTTCCTCATGAGGCTAGGAACAGATGAATCCAGCTTTCCAAAGGGAAGCTTTGTAACAACATGGCCACATTCTTTCAGAGAGCTGTGTGAATTACATATATATGAAAATGGCTTATTCTTTCTCTGCCACCCGTATTCTAAAACTGCTAGTGTTAGCAGAAGTGGTAACTGGACTGCTGCCACAGAATTGTAGTCAGCTCTGTCTTCAATACTCAGCTGCACAGATCCTCCCTATATTTTCTTGCCTTTTAGGCAATGTATATTTTCTCTGGAGGGAAGGCACAAATTCAAGGATAACTCACATCTTCCTCTTGAGCAGCTGACCAGCTGAGCATTAGCTTAGATATGACTTGGTCACAGAGAGTGAGCATTAAAATCACTGCTTGCTCACCACACCTACTGGGTTAGATGGACACCACAAAGCAGGAAGAATGTGCGTGTACAGAAGACTGCATGTTTTCACCGTCACCTGATAAGCAATAAAATTTCTTCCTGAGTTCTTTGAATATGGCATGTCACTTCCATGGACAGTGGAGTGTAAATTCCACAGTGCCACCTTCAGTGTTTTCCTTTTGTGTATTGACATTGAATGGTAAATGTAATCTCTCCCTTGCTTCCTGCCGAGATCCTGTGACTTACAGCTATTTTAATGTCAGATGCTGCTACCTAGTCCTCTGGTATGTCATTATCCATGTATTTAAGCTAAGACTACTTACAAACAGCTGCTTACAAACATCAGTCAGATAAGAGTTCTTATAGGACATCTGCACAAGTAGAAATCTATTCCAAGTTCTAGTACTGGAATGAGTGTGAACCCCCATAGTGGCTCAGGAATACTTGGAGGCAGCTATCGACATAGCTACTGAACATTCTCACCATGTGAAAGCACAGGAGTTATAATGCACTCTGCTTTCAGGTGTGGTTGGTGCTTTCAATTCTTTCTCATTATCCCTGCTAATACCCTCTGTTCTCAACTTCAGGCACATTACAGCAGGCTTAGCTATTGCTGCTAAAAGGTAGCTGTGAACTGCATTTGTATCTCAGTTCACAAAAGTCAAGCTGATAGTGTTACAAGACGGTGAGGAGGGTTTAGTTCAGACCCAGTTTTAGCTACTGAGCAAATAGCAGCAATACTGCCAGCCTTCATTACATTGCACAGACAGATGGTCTGGACTGAGAGACCAGCAATTAATGTACAATGTGTTCTTTGTTGGCACTTACCACAAAGGGATTTTTTGTGTATATAAACTGTCTTATTCTTAAATCTTGTTTTGTTTTGTGACTCTAGTGTCTGTATGGAGCTGGAGGGAAATAATTCCATGTAGGCAATAAATGGAGGAGTTATTCTCTCTTTTAGTTTTCATTCAATGTTGTAATGATAAAAATAATATTTAAATTTTGAAATACTCTTGTTATCATAGTAAAATATCCCAAATGTATCTTCTGCATTAAAATGAGTTCTTTGCCCTCTAGTATTCCTATTAAATTGGAAATTCTATAATTTCCATCAGGAAAAAATTTCCCTTTCCTGCATGATACATAGAAATCTAAGACATAGGAGTGAATGTACACATTTGATCCAGATGCTTGCCTTCATGAGAATCACTAAAGTTTTGTACTTCACTGATCAGCTGAGAACTTCTCATTATTTGTTTTAAATAATTTTTATTCTTCAGTTCTATTACCAAAACCCTGATTCATTCACTAAGTAGAATCCAACATGAAATGAGCCAGATGTACGACTCAAAGCCATGCCTTGTTCCTTGACTATGCCTCCACTATTTTATATCCTGAATGCATGTTTTTTAGGCTAGAGCTGTATCAAAAGACACCAACTTTTCAGGATTCCTATTAAAGCCAGAATGCCTGTGGATGTGTGTCAATACATGTCTGTTTGTTGCAATTTGCCACATCTGAGCTATAATTTGAAGCAGAGGTGATTATCTGCAAAGTCTATTTCGTATCAATACTCCTGCCTCATTTACGTGATACTGTCAACTCTTTCAATGAAGTTGGAAGGCTTTTTAGCTGCCTTTGAGGTATTTGGGAACTTATTTGGTCAGGATGTCAAACCTTAAATGCTAAGGACATAAATATGTGATCACGTAATCAGAGTCTGCATCATGAGCAATAGATAATATTCTAGAATTAATTTTCTGATATTTCTCCCTTTCCCTACAACCTTTCTTTTTCTTTTTTTTTTTTTTTTTTCTTCCTTTTGAAATTGTACTTTATATATGCAGTAGAGAAGACAGACAGATAAAAGATTGGACTATAAGATACTACAGATAAAAGTCTATTTTTCCATTCAATAAGGCAAACTGCAAACTTCCTTGGGCAAATGTGTCAGCAACGCAGGGGCTTTTTCTTTTATACCATACTTATTAGCCCTGGCTGTTGTATAAAAAGCACCATTAATACAAGTAGGAATGACTCTTTTGTAAACATTTGTTGTGCAGTCTTCAGATTATGCTACATGACATTGCACTGGGGATGTTCTTCCTGGTATCAAGCACTTTTCAACCACAGTTCCTCACTATCTGTCTATGGCTAGCTTTCTAAACTACAGTAAGTAGAGAAATACACTTAAGTACTCATTGTTGGCAGATGCTGCAGATATAGTGGCTTTTTCTGGGGGTTGTTTTGTTGGCTTGTTGGGTTTTGGTTATTTGGGCTTTTTTTTTTACATCAACAGCTCCATAAATTCTCAGCATTTCTTCTGTATTCTGCGGAAAAAGAAATGTGCCTGAGTGCCAGGCATATGTTACTACATTGGTGTTCTTCAGCTCATGTCACATGGTTCATTGTTTCTCAGCAAAGATGCATTTTGTGTCTAGGTACTCTTTCCTGTATTTTATTTTATTTTTTAACTCTAGCCCTTTCTCCAGAATTGCTTCAATACAGAACTCCAACTCTTAAACTTTTAAGAAAGCATTTAAATCTCTTTGATTAATACAGTTTTTCACTGACTTCATTGCTCTCGTTTTGTAATAGCCTGAATTAAGAAATAAGAGCAACAACGTGAGAATTACCTTGGTTGAGATGTTCTGTTTCAACCAGCAACAAATTCCCTTAATCCCTCCTCCATATACACAATGAACAGTGACTATAGAGCAATTGCTAGTTCTTGGGATACTTTGATGCTCAGAATAAAGTTCTCTGTGAACACTAATGAATTAATCAGTCCTCAACAGTCTCATGTATCGAACAAAATACATTTTCCACATTTTATACATGGAGAAAAAGGAGACAAAAGAGGCATTGACTCATACATCAATCTAGCTAACCTGTCCTGACAGATACCTCATTGAAAGTAAATATTTGTCTTTACTTTTTTGCCTACATTATAGAACTATTTGTGGTTCTGTGTAGCCCCTGGCTTAAAACTTAGCTTCAGGACTGCAATAATTTATGGTTGTCTGCAGTAAAGCCCTCTAAGGCTGAGTTTACCTATAAGGTCTCAAAGACATATATTGCGTTCCCTGCATATGGAATAGAAAATATCTGGTCTAGCATTAAATTACATGGGAAGACACCTGCATTTATGAGCAATATCTCTATTTTATAGTATTTCCTTTAATTCCAAAATCCAAAGTCCATGAAAATATTAATTACACTGGCATATCCTCTTAAAACATCTGATAAATTAAATTTTTTCTCTTCTATGCAGAATGAACCCTTAACTACCTTTATTGGGACTAAATCCCTTGCACTTGAAAGTTCAACAGAGCACAAGGTAGTAAGGAATCAGATACTAAGTGCCCTTTTCTCTCTAATGACACTTCAGGCATTAGTCTGTCTTTAACCTTTTGATATTCAGCCCACACTTCTCCGTGATTTTGATATTGAATCACATATTGATATCAATGTTTAAAACATTGTGTTTAATTTGTATAAAGGAGTTAGAAATTGTCATTTCATATTCACAAAAGGCAAAGCAAGATCATACACTGGTTTGGGTTGGAAGGGACATTAAAGCTCATCCAGTTCCAAACCCCCTGCCATGGGCAGAGACTCCTTCCGTTATACCAGGTTGCTCCAAACCACGTCCAACCTGGCCTTGAACGCTGCCAGGGATGGAATAGCTACAGCATCTCTGGACAGCCTGTTCCAATGTACAATGTAAAGAGTTTCCACTTAATTCTCTTGGAAGAATACGACTACTCTTCTACTACTACATCAGGGATCTCTAAGATCAGCAGGAACATGCTAAGCCTGATTTGAGTGGGTATGATGGAGAAGCCAAATTGGGAATGTTAATAAGCCTAGTGGTCTGTATATAATGTCAAACCATCTGATTAATATGGAATTAAGACAATAGGGACTTGCAGGTCAAATTGCCTTTTTCCCCAGATTTAGTGGGTTTTCTGTCTGCTTTCAGCGAGCAATGAAATAAGCTCAAAATGTGCAGGTTCTGCTCAGTGATACATTTGTCTTTTTCCCATCTTTGGTAGATTATTTGCAGTTACTATTTATTATTTCTCATTAATTACTGATCATCTGTAGTTACTTGTTGTGTTCTTCCAGAACTATCTGACAAAAATCAAAACAAACTAGCTTAATGATTTCATATTAGGATTCAAACTTTTTATGCCCAGGGCAGTCAGGAAAGCATAAGATCTCTCTGGATTATCTGGATGACTGAGAATCACTTTCTCATTACAGACTAATTTACTATGCTGGAATCTCAATATACTCTCTTTTACTACCACTGCTTAATGTAGTAGTTGGCAGAAGCATTAACTCAGCTGTTGCCACTTGGAGCATTTGCCTCAGTGATAAAGGCAGTAATTCAGTGCTAGGAGCAGAGCTCAACTCAGTGCCTAGAGATACTACAACTCAAGTATGAGTAGGCTGTGAGAAATCTTTAGTGTGTTTGTACATAATCAAGAAGACATCTGCCGAAGACCCTGCATGTAAGAGAGGGAGGGCAAGCAGCTGGATACAGAACCTACAATTTCTTGTGGCACTCATGAGCCATCCCTGAAAAAAACTTTGACATTCCAAATATTTAGCATAAAATTTCTGTTTATTTCAGGAGTAATGTTAGGAATTTCAACAGACTTCTAACATACAGTCTATTATTGAAATAACATTCCACTTCTTTAGAAGAGAAAAGGTTGTTGTGTAGCACACTTACCTTTAGTCAGGTAAAAACTTCAAGACTACTGTTTTCTACTTCGTACTTTCATTATTTCTTTCATTATGCCTTAATGTGAGACCCAAACTTGGACATCTGTAAGTTTGGAAAGAAAATTATGAATGACAATAATATTGAGTCTTCCTTCCAAAAAGGAATGACAATTTTAACATTGATTTAGAGCCCACTTCATAAACAAATAAAATTGGCTTTTTAAATTCTTAGACCACCGTAAAAACATCAGACAGTGGTTTGTGGTTGGCATAAGAAATGGCTTTTTTTTTCAGCTTGGAGGGTATTGCTAAGAGAGATATAGTGACCTCTAAGTTACTCTATCTCTACTTGTTTGAAAAAAAAAAAAACCAAACCACCAAGCTATATTACTAAAAAATGTAGTGAAAAGCAAAGCTAATTCTTCCAAACCACAACTTTGCTCCATTTTATTTTTCATTAAAAATAAGGTGAGGCTGCCTTAGTCTACTTGGAAATAAGAAAGTGCAAACAAACTTTCAACCTCCTGCTTGACTGTAGCTTTGTTTTCCCTTTGTGGGCAATGACGAAAGTTTTCCCTCACCTCTTAGGTGTACTGCTAACATATACCTAGTAAGAAATTAAATTCACATAATTCAGTAATAAAATAGCTGCTTTGGTCTAAGATGGTTTAGGTGTATGGGGAGTACAGACAGACAACGATTACCATGTCCTTCCTTTACTTGTTCAGCTAAAGTATAGATTATATAGAGATTCTCAAATGTAGCACATTTTATTTTAAGATAATTCCAATGTGAGTCTATCCGAGCAAAGCAAGCTTCCAAAATATTTTCTTTTTTTTTTAATGTCTCTTTCACAGTTTAGCTTTGCTAGATTCCCTTTCCCAAAAGCAAAGCTGCAGTAGGTGCAAAAGAAGAAAACTGGAGGAGGAAGGGGCCCTGCACAGGATGGGACAAGTTAGCCACAAGAATTGCAGCAATCCTGATAAACCTCATATGAGGGAGATTTGTTTCGCCAGCTATGGCACTTATTTATCTAAAAAAAGTAGGTGCTAAGGAGAAAATTTGGGATATGACTCCTGCTTGTCTAATGTCTAGCAGCATGACATAATGATTGTGCTCTATTTTCAGATACCTTTTTGAATTCTCGCTGTGTACAATACTTGTTTGGCTTTTTTGGAGAGCTGCTAGGCATTATGGCAGCAACAAAAGCCATCTTATACAATTGTTTGTAATAATTTCTACTAATTTGACTGCCAATTACTTGAAATGACAAGTTGATACGGGTTTTTTTGTTGTTCTATTATTATGTATTCTAAAGAAATAAAAGTAACATAATGGCTATGAGCAAAAATAATTTTTGAGAGAGAGGTAATTCACATTTTTAGCAGCAGTTTGCTGATGAATTCCGTAGAGTTATTAACATTACTGAATATCCTGAAACCTGAAGGATTTTTACAAGCTTAAAAGCAGTTGAAAATCTTAATATGTCTTAAAATGCATGGTCATCAACATGAGAGAGGGTGTATCAGACATGATTTAGTGCTTTTGAAATGTCAAATAATGCTGATGCCTTATAACAATACGAGCGTTTTAATTTCTGTGGCATTTTAAAGAAGTTAACTTTGCAATTTTATTGCAAGATGTAATGTGCGATTGTTAAAACATCATCAAACTGATTGCTTTATTTGATTTAAAATGTCATATTCAGTGTGGTGATTTTCACTCATTAACATTAAACTCAGAGAACCATATGTTAAAACAATCTTGCCTATTGAATGAGTGCACTCAGTTAAATAATATGAGCAGAAAAAATGTGAGACTTTCTACTAAGCATTTTCATCTCCATTTTTAAAATCCTCTAAAATTCATTAGGACAAACCTAATCCTGCAAATGGTATATCATTCTATTTATAGATCACATGGCATTTTGATATTAAAATGCATAAAATCTGCCAATAATTTAGAAATGAGGCATCAGCAAAGAGGATTATTGGTCTACCTAAATAATAATACAACCATTAAGAGGATAACATTTTCCAATTGCAATTACATGCCTTAATTTTAAAGAAGTTATCATTTACAATAATTTGGCAGATTCAGTCCATATTTCTTTCACAAATTTATTTCTTCATTACGCCTCAAAACAAATTTATAGTGCATTTATGTTTATGAAGATAATTTGCTTAGTTTATTGTGAATGGAAATCAGTAATTACATACAATCTCATTTTCTACAGACATAAAGTTAATTCATGGTAGTAATTTTACACAGAATATTAGCCTGTGTTAGTTATGATGAAAATGTTACTGTGGCAAATACTCTATTACTGCATAATTTCCTTGGACTTGGTGAAAAGCAAATACTCACTTAGTAAATAACACTTAAGTCATTGATTTTGTGATAATGTGGGGTGATTCTAAAGATTTAATAATGTTTATGGGAAAAATCCTTATCTGCCCTAAAGTCAAAACCTCTTTTGTGAGTGTAAACTGGAAGCTTGCTGAAGGAAAAGTAAACACTTCAAGAAGTCTAGCAGCATATATGCCCAACTAGATGCTGGAAGTAAGTCTTCGATGCTGGTTACAAAAGCAATAGATCTAGTTCTCCAAGGAATTTGAATAGAATCCCTTGCTTTAGAAATCTAAAATGGAGAAAGCTAAACAAGATTTCTGGAGGCAGCAATTCTGTATTAGTATTTAAAAAAATTTTTTGTTATAACCAATCTTTTCAATCACATGATGTCTATAACCTGTCATGAGGTTAAACCTTTTGTGACAGGTATTAAAGGAACATACATATTAAAAAGAAGAAAGAAAAAAATAGATGTCTTACTTTGTTCATGTTCTGCTGATGGATATTTACCCATAAGCACCTGTAGTAGTTCAGCTAGACATAAAGGTTTTGCTCTGGACATTTTGGTTTACAGTGCATTTTTGTCGTTCCTTGATGGAGATTCCACTTGAGAAGTGTGAAATAAAAATTACTCATTTTCTCCCCCACCCATTTCACTCTAACAAAAAGTGTTGAAGCACAAGAATTTCGCAGAGAAAGGGGAAACAATAAAAGAATGCTTGGCATTTTACTTGATAGCATTGTAGGGCTAAATGCACTGATGGCTTGGCCTTTGAAAGTGCTGGTATGCAATGTTTTAACTTCATTGTTCTGTGGAGTAACACAGCTAAGGTGTCAGCTGCCTGCTTTGTCCTGCTGCACACTGAATGAAATGGTCTATTAAACTGCTGTGAGAATTATATTTTCCTTGGTTTTATGCAAGAGTTAAAGAAAGATAATTTGCCATTTTGGAACTCACTTCCTTGGGGATTAGGTAATGCTAAATAATTGTAGTCTTCCAAATATGCCACAAGAAAGCTTGTGTACTCCCAGCTGAATAGAAGGAACACAAATCTGTAATTAGCCTTTATATCATAAAATTTATAAAAATGTTATACACTGTGAAATATCTGCCACCTCATTAAGAGTGAATGAGGTTTGGCAAAATCTGAATGTTTAGAATAAGACTATTACCAAAGCACTTATGCCATTAAGTATGAATTAATTGTGGATTTATTAAAGGAATCTTTGATCTCAAAGACTGTTTTAAGTATTGCTTTATGTAAAACATAAATTGCTATTGCATAGCATTTATGGAAGTATTTAAACATTTAGACTGAACTTGTATTTAAACTGAAAGCATGTGGAGCTCTTGTGGCTTTAGAAAAAGTTGATTTTCAGGTGCAGATACAGTTGATGTGTGTGGGTTTTGTTGGTGGGCTGTTGGGTTTTTTTGGGTTTTGTTTTGTTTTTTGTTTATCTGCACTTGTTTTTAAATATTTAGTATTTCCAATATGTGCTTGATTTCAGAATGACAGCCTCACAAAAGGCTGAAAGAAGCACAGTAGCACCATCAGAGATGCATAGCTGAAGGGGCTCATTTTCATAAATGTAAGATGAGCAGGTAATTTCATAAATGTAAGATGAGCTACCCGACTCTGCATTGTCTGTGTTAATTATTAAGACTTGTTTTCCCCTTATCCTTTTCTTTACTGTCCTGGGTTCAGCAGTAGCAGTCAGTTTTTCTCCTTCTTAGTAGCTGTTGCAGCACTGTGTTTTTGACTTTTGGCCTAGGAACAAAGCTGATAACACTGATGTTTAGACTGATCAAGGACTTTGTGAGTCTCATGCTCTGCCAGGGAGGAGGAGAAGGTGGGAGGAGGCAGGGACAGGACACCTGACCCAAACTAGCCAAAGAGGCATTCCATACCACAGCACGTCATGCCCGGGGATGTAGAACTGAGAGTGGCCCGGAAGGGCTGGATCATGGCAGGGTGGGGGTGAGGTACCGGTCGGTGAGCGGTTGTATTCTCTTCCTTGTTATTTCCTTTATCATTATTACTATTAGTGGTAGCAGTAGTGATTTGTGTTATACCTTAGTTATTAAACTGTTCTTATCTCAACCAGTGGGAGCTGCATGCTTTTGATTCTCCTCCCCGTCCCTCCAGAAGCGGAGGGAAGAAAGGTGGGGGGGTGGGAAGTTGACTTCGTGGTTCTGATTTATAGCCTGGGCTTAAACCACGACAGTTACCAAAAATGGGAGGGCAGAATGCTATTTAGATGAAGTTTGTGTCTATAACTGTCGAACAACAGTTTGATTGCAGAGTGAATTCCCCCTATATAAAACTGAGAGTTCATTACTGACATGACTTACTACCAGGGAGCACCTGTGCAGATCGTTGTGTTGAGCATCCATACATATACATCAAACATGCACAAAAACCGTTCATATCCTGTAGGGAGATATGCGCAAAAGAATTCACATAGCTTCATGTCTAAGCATGCGCTAAAAGGAAAAAAATTCTATTAAGCTCTGAGGGAGCTGGGTCTCTATAGTTTGGAGAAGAGGAGACTGCGAGGGGACCTTATTAGTGTATATAAATATATAAAGGGGGAGTGTCATGAGGATGGAGCCAGGCTCTTCTCAGTGGCAAACAATGATAAGACAAGGGGTAATGGGTGTAAACTGGAACACAAGAGGTTCCACTTAAACTTCAGAAGAAACTTTTTCTCAGTGAGGGTGACAGAACACTGGAACAGGCTGCCCAGGGGGGTTGTGGAGTCTCCTTCTCTGGAGACATTCAAAACCCACCTGGACACATTCCTATGTAACCTTATCTAGGTGTTCCTGCTCCGGCAGGGGGATTGGACTAGATGATCTTTTGAGGTCCCTTCCAATCTCTAACATACTGTGATACTGTGATACTGTGAAGTCTTGGCAAATCCCATGAAACATGAAAAAATATTGCTTCTTAAAGGAAGTTTAAAAAATTGTATGTTTTGTTTTGTGGTTTGATATAAAAATGAATTCACTTTTGGAAGAACTAATTTAGTTTTTGAGCTTAAGCTCTGATCTTTTCCACTTTGAGTTGAAATACTGGGGTTTTGGGTTTTTTCTCCTTTTCTTTTCTTTTCTTTTCTTTTCTTTTCTTTTCTTTTCTTTTCTTTTCTTTTCTTTTCTTTTCTTTTCTTTTCTTTTCTTTTCTTTTCTTTTCTTTTCTTTTCTTTTCTTTTCTTTTCTTTTTTTTCTTTTCTTTTCTTTTCTTTTCTTTTCTTTTCTTTTTTTTCTTTTTTTTCTTTTCTTTTCTTCTTTTTTTTTCTTTTCTTTTCTTCTCCTTCCTTTCCTTTCCTTTCCTTTCCTTTCCTTTCCTTTCCTTTCCTTTCCTTTCCTTTCCTTTCCTTTCCTTTCCTTTCCTTTCCTTTCCTTTTCCTTTTCCTTTTCCTTTTCCTTTTCCTTTTCGTTTTCGTTTTCGTTTTCGTTTTCTTTTTTTTTTTTTTTCTTCTTCTTTTCTTTTCTTCTCCTTCCTGGTCTTGCATTTTTTGTGTTTGTGTACAACATGGTTTTATGGCAGAAACTGTTCTGTAATAGGTTCATGCTGTTGCCGACTGACTCACTGATTTTGTTTGCAACTTCTAAGTGCACCTGAAATAAAAGTTACTAAGAACATTTTTTATATTTTTTTATCTGTGCATTCTGTTCCAGTAAGTTCTTAAAACCTCTAAATCATGTATGAGTATGCATATCACCTAGCACGAAGACCCTAATACAATTTAAATTCTGCTTTAACAACAGAAATAAATAATACCAGTAACCAGTTGCTTTATAACCTTGCATTTGGGCACAATATAAAACTGAATGTGAAATTATACATTTGGATCAGTTGTTGACTTAGTTTATAAAACAAGGAATTATCAGCAGCAGCAAGTTTTCAATGTGCTATATTGCCTGTCAGTTTCTGAGTCTTCCATTTATGCTTAGAATTTGAAACTTTATGTGGGAGGCTTGAATGCTTAAGGGAAATATCTTTAAATTAATTGTGCCCCAGATCAATTGCTTTGCAAGTCTTAAGCTTGACAATTAAAATAGTGAATACCTAGCCTGGAATCAAATGGAAGTCTTAAAAAAGTAAACAAGCAAACAAGCCAACCAAAAGACCAGAAAAAGGGGGAGGGGGGGAGGGGGGAAGAGAAATAAAAAACTCAAACAACAACCCTATGTTAGTTATATGTCTTATAAGTATTTGTGTGTGTACATATGAAAAAACACATCCTGGTGAGTTCTGTATTTTACTAGCATGAATGAATTCCACAGTGTATAATATTATTCTTCATTTTTAGGGGAGATACTGAGGTGGCAGATATCAGTCTGCTCCTTAAATCTTCACAGTTGGTGGCCTTTTTTCATCCAGACTTCTATATTGCTGCATATTCAGAGTTCTTAAGATGTAAGGTTGTCTTTTGAAAGGAATTTTATGTATATAAGTATATATACATTTAGTAAAAATATAGATAAAACATTATGTAAATCAGAATATCTCAAGGGGAAGATGAAAGCTACTGGAGACTGCAACATGTCATTCCAGAATAACTTTTTGTTCGAAGAAATACTTTTATTATTAGTTCAAAATCAACTCAGAAGTGAATATTGCTTTGAAGACAGGCTATATGGACTTCGAAATTATACAGTAGAGCATCAAAACAGTTACACTAATAGATTGTGGTTACATGGACTCTAAGAGTTAGCTTCTGCTAATAAAGTAGATCTTTCAAATACAGTGATAATTTTTTAACAGTTATAGAATAGACTTCTTATAACTGAAAAGTAGTTCAAAAGAAACAAAGTGAGGCTTATTCCACCTCTACAGTGATCAGAAGATTAAACATTCTGAAGTATTCACTTCACCTTCTGAAAAAAAAGTGAGGAAAAACTCTGTAGAATAATTGAAATTTAATTTTCAGGCTATTAGCAACTTTAAAAATGGAATCATGACATAAAACTCATTTACTCTTGCTTCTCATTTTCAAATTAAGTATGTAATTTCTATTAAGATAGGCAGTTGGGTTTTGTTTTTTTTTTTTTTTCAGGAAATGGTTTAGAATGAGCAAGCTACTGTTCGGCTGGGAATCTAAATAAATGCAACTTCTTGTATTTTCTGCTGCGACTGTAAAAACAGCTGTTATCTTGTGATGCCATCCTAACTTCTCCAAACTAGAAGGAACTAGAAATACTCCACTGAGCCATTACTGTGTTAATTCCAAAGTTATTGAACTTGTTGGAGTTTTCTCATCTATTTCATTTCCATGTTGTCTGTTGAGGTTAGTCTCATTTGTTAGCAAGCTGAGCTGTACTGCTGTAGTACCTAGTAACCTTAGTCGTGGATCAATGTGCTAAGCAATGAGCAATCAGGAACAAATGAATGGGCTGCATCCTGAGAGTTTCAAATCCAAGTGCTTACAATGCATAACTTAACTGGTGTTAAATGTGTCCTGTAAGAAAATGCTCATGGCAAAGCTGGGCCAATTAATGATGGAGAAGTTCCTGTTGCATATAGATAAGTACACAGAATCCACTTCTTTCTCCAGGAGCCCCTTGCACCAAACAAATAGTTGCAGGCAGAGAGAAAGTCTGGGTAATGCACCACGTATGCTCTGCTTATCCTCTTCCAAGAAGCTCCAGCCCAACTGGATCTTTCAGATAAGCCAATAGAGTTATTGTGTTCTTTTTTTGCTGTCTTTGCAAGACATTATGTAATGAAGTAATTCAGAAAGGTAGTGGGTTTTGATGTAATGAATCAGAGAACTGCAGAAAAAGACGATGTCATTCCTATTAGTTTAAAGAGTAGTTGTGTGCCAAAAGAACAGCTTCAGTTCCAGGTACACCGAAGTTTTGCTGCCTCACAGCCACTTCAACTTCATTAGTTTATTGATTGCTTCCAGCTGTTGCAGAAACAGTTTTGGACTGAAAGCTCAGGCACTGTGAAATGGTTGTTTGATTGCTAACAATTTAAGAATTCTGGTGGCTAGCAAAATGAGCAACCCTAACATTGAGAAATTTTGCTGTATTATTCAGGAAGGAAGGGGGTCTAAGATGAATATGTACAGATTTTGGCCACAAACACATTTAGCAGGGAGCCAGTGTACCAAAACCGTGTGACTCTTGTTACTAGAGCCACTTATCTGCTCTAATGCATACTTATTTAGAGCAAAGTAGAAAACTGGCACCAAGGGAGAACATGTCTCCCATGTGCTTTATTAAGACCTAGAACATTTTTATGTAGGTGGTGGTAGAAAGTGGTGAACAAACAGTTCCCCTGTTCAAAGGTGGATGTACACTTGGATCTTCTGCAACTAACTGTTTAGTTACTATACCACTGCTATTATGAAGCTGTCTTCAGTGGAAGGTTATGTATTATTATGGCTCAGCTTACCAACTGATTGAAACCCATGGATGACAAGGCTGAACATGTGTTGCACTGGAGGTCCTAGCAGCTGTGCAATGCCAGAATTTAGCTTCTTATGCCTTTGCCAATCAATAAAAACATTTTACTGTTCACCAGCAGAAGATTCAAATTTGTTTCTGTGGCCCAGTGCACTGCTGTGTAGATTCCCATGCTAGCTGTAAAGGAGCTCAGGCACCAGAACCAGTATATCTGTGCTAGTAAAGTGCTTCGACCAAGCAAAACTGGAGCAAGCAAAAAGCCAAGTTCAGGTGTCTCTTCAAAGCAAGACATTATGTTGTGTCAGAAAACTCTAGAGGACTTTATTATTGTCAGGATTAGCAGCGGAATTTGAAAATGATAGCAGGATAAAAATGATGAAGGTTGGAACTTAGGCATCCAAATCCTGCCGTCTCAATCTGCTCTGTCAGTGAGAATGCAAGACTCTTCGAGTGGCAGGTTCAGAACCACTGTTATGAATTTCTAATTGGTTTTCCTTCTCGTATGATGCCTGCAGACTTTCCCTAACCATGGACAGGTTTCTTACAGGCCACAGGCAGGTTTTAAAATTAGTAAAATGGAAAATACTTTTTCTTTTTCTGTTGCTTGTTTAATTTTTTTTCTCTTCCTTTTTAAGCCTATTCTACAGACCAGAATTTTGCTGAATGTGGTAAACTCTCCCACACGCAAATTTTAGGGTAGACATTAGTTAAGAGTAGACTCTCACAGCCCATATTACAAGTGGTTAGAAGATATTGCCCAGATTTATGCCAGGATTCATCTTAGGAGTTTGTGAAATACCTGGAACAATAAAATCCTGGTCTGATTTAGGAGGGTTTCTAAATACTGTTGCAGTAAAAATACTCATAAACTGATTAGGGCTACCTAATTTCTAAAACTAGTAAGCTATACTCCATACATTACTATTTCCTGGCCCTTTTGTTATAGTTTATTTAAGCTAGTTAAATGTTGTTCACACTTACCTTTCCCCTATGGGTACATATGCAGGAGCTGACATTGCAGGTTAGGGATATTCCTTCGCACGTCATGCAAATGATGCGTAATATCTTTTTGCCAGCCTGAGAATTACAGGCAGTCTTGTCATAAATACTTTAAACTTTGCTACACCAGTTAGGTGTTTCACTGAGATTAAAGTGGGTCTCTAATGGCTGATACAACTCTTATTATGTGATTCTGATTTCTCCACTGAATATAAACATGTTTCCTAATTAGGACTAAGACTGTGAATAGGCCATTATCCTTCAGGTTTCCAAGAGTCTATTCTGCTGGAGAACAATAAACGGGTACTGCAAAACAGATATCAACAAATGAATGTAGAACAGTATTTTAAATAGCCCACAGCAAAGTGCTAAGTAAATATGAGCAGATAAATCCTAGGTTATGCTGAAAACTGTAGTGTTTGGTGTTGATGGTAGTGAATCAACAAGGCAATTTTGGAATCTGCTGGGATGGCATTTGGTGACCAAGCTTGAGTCAGCCTGTCATACAATCAGCATTCTTGACGGCTGATGCTGTGATCCCTAGCAAATTCTCTCTGACCCTCCCTCCTTGGTAAATTCTTAAAGGTGGGGATTGTCTCCCAAGATGTACTTAGACACTGTGCAAGTTTAGTCTCTAGTGGATAAACTCAATAGTGGTCTTGGCTACATATGAGCTCTGCCTTAGAGAAACTCTGCCCAAGGCAGAATTAACATGTGCACTTACACTTTATAATGTGTTTTTGTCTCAAGTCCATATGCCACTTACATAGCAGAAGTGTGTTCTTGTTAGGGTGGACTGTTTTGCTATTACTTGTGTGTGGGAGAGTCTCTGTTGTTCTCAGCTGAGATGGAGACTGAGTCCTTCAGAGCAAAAATCTGTGCACCAGTCTGGGGCTCTTCATTTAGTGTGATGCATCAAAGGAGTCCAGAAGACCTGAAGTGACACATTCTGATAGTATCAGTATGTGAAGTGTGAAGATCTACCTATGTTTTTCTTTTTAGGTTTCTGAATACTTAAATATCGAGAAGAAAAAGAGAGAAAATCAAGAACACTACAATTAGCTTGTTACAACTTGCCCTTTACTCTATCTGGATATAAAGAAACAGTAGAAGGATACCAAGTATTTCAATTTCTGTAGTGCAGAGTGTAAATGCTCATCTCATCTTTATTTGTGCTGTTGGAAACTTTTTGAACACTATCACTCATTGCCTTTTATGTACAGAGACAGATCTTTGTCTGGGAGCCTCAGTCTTGGCACAGAGTTTATAAACCTTCTGGCTGAGAATTGGGAGCCTCCATCACTTCACTAATGTTGCTATTTACTGTAATACACAGGGAACCAAAAGACTTCTGTCTCATAATATTAAAATGTACTGTCTCTATACACAAACTGTTGATACAAAATACAATAAATATCTTCATCCTTTCCCCACCATTTTGAAGAAGTCTCTGGCAAAGAATAAGACAAGCTTTTCAATATTTTCCCCTCTCATTTTGGAATCATATCAATGCCAAGATCTTTCTGCAGTATCAGTTATTAATTTGTGTTTAGTGGGGATGGAATAAGTACAAATATTCAGAGGAATTCACAGTCATGTTTCATCAGTGAAGCACTTGCACTTCTTGGATCTGGTCCACTTACATACCAGCAACAAAAATCTTTATAAAGCTCTGAGAAGATTTTTTAAATTTCTTCATTTTAGCCACCTTTATTATCTCTTCCAGCAGAAGCTGTAACTATTCTCTAGGAAAAAGCAGAAGAATAAAAGTGTTGAGATTTTGGCATGTGAATTTTATGCCACCTACATAAAGGCAAGTCAAAATAAACAAAGATAAATAATTCAGGCAGAAGCTACCCTTTCTGTCTCTGGCAGTAGCAGAAAAGCTAGGCTCAGCTCATACTCTGAGACCAGACAAACTTGTATTGTCATTGTTGTTAATATTGGTGGCTCTTTGTTAGTCTCTGGCCTGCAGTAAAAGCTAAGCAAGGTTGCACCTAAGCTAAGGCGTTACTAACTGGAAGGAAAACCAAGCTAGACTGGAAAAGAAGAAAGAATCAAATAAAAGGATAAAAAGGAGAGGCTGACAGGAGCTCACATTTCAAATCTGAGGTGTAAACAAATCTGGCAACATCAGGTGAGTTCAAAATTTATTAAGGACTGGAAACAAAGCTATTGTGTCAGAGATTCATGCTCCAAAGCCAAAGTTCAAAGTTTATCTCTTTGCTTTTCAGGTAAATGCTGCCTCTCAAAAGCTGGAAATTTTTCCACAGTTTGGGCAACTGGAATTTATTTTGATGCTTTTATTATGAGCCTTTCTCCCAGTTTAGAAAATCTTTCAGCTTTTTTGCAACGCAGCCTCTGATTTTACGAAGTATCTTTTCATTTATCCTACTTTTCTAACCACAGGACTCAGTCTGAATGTGTTACATTTGTGTTCATTCTCATAACAATTTGTGCAATAGTGCAAATTAGGTAACAGGACTATTTTGTAATGTAGGCATTTACTTGACAGCTTTGAATGCTGGGCTTCATCCTACCCACCAGTACTTCCTGGCCATTTCTGAAGCAGAGAGCATGATGCAACTTGAAGGTATCAAACTGTGATATGTGAAACTCCTTGCATAAGCAGGATCATTCTCTGAATGGAGAAGCATTTAACAGTACAGAGAATAATAACAGACTGAAATTCACAGTGAAATTACTAAGATGAAACAATTTATGAACTTTGTAGTTTAGGTTTGCTTGGTCTGAGGCTTATTTACAAAGTGAAATCTTAAATGCTCGTGTGCACAAAACCATTACAACTCGGAAAGAAATGAATAATTGTGTGTGGAAAGCGGCATTCTTTAAAAAAAAAAAAAAAAAAAAAAAAAAGAAAGGAGATTCTTTAATTTCTTTCATATGTGAATAATGCAAATTCCCAAGCCATTTTTCTTTCTTCAAATAAATTTCTATAAAAGCTTAAATTTTGAGCTGGCTTTACAAGAGGAAATATGAGAAACTGGAAGGGAGGTTGACTTCCTAAGGCATAAATTCAAAATTCAAAATTTTAATTTTGTTTACATTCTTTCACCATTATAAGAAGCAGACATACATAAAATACTTTTCCCCAGCTTCAAGCAGAAATCTACCTTATTTGATAGCACTTTATTTACTGACAACCTTTACAGATTTGTGAATGAAAAGCATCACATCTTTTCTTCAGGGGGAGAAATTTCAGTTCCATCTTATCCTCTAAGTGAATTTTGCCGGTCTCAGCTCACTTCCTAGTAACTCTATACTATATATTAGATGTTATTATTAAAAAAAAAAAAAACAACAAAAAAAAAAACACAAAAACAAAACAAAACAAAACAAACACAAAAAAAACAAAGAAAACAACAACAAAAAAAAAAAAAGGACAAATTGACTGCATCTGATAGTGAGAGTCCTCAGAATTGAATTAGCTCCCTAGTCAGGATTGAGGTCATTGCTGGGACAATGTAGCAAAATCATTTTATTCAGTGGCCTTTCACAGTAGCTGTGTCTGAAAGCCAAAAGTCTCTGTGTTTCTTACTCAGGGATGTCAGAGAATGTCAGAGCAGAGATGCACAATGCACTGATGTGAAGAAAAGTTATCTGTAATGGATATTAACTACGCTAAGGTTTGTTTTCAGAATGGTAAAGGTTTGACCTAATCGGGAGGAAGGTGGGTTTTGTGTTTCACAATTTTGTATTTGGAAATGGGGCATTGATGATATTAGAATTCATCTAATTTATTCTTCAGTTACATAAATGATCCTGGGGCTTTAGTTTTGTCACTTTGCCTTCTGTTTTACATTGGTTTTAGAATCAGAATTAAATAAGAAAATACTCTTAGTGTGATGTACCCTACAAGATATGGCTTTAAGAATTAAAAGTTGAAATGGCTAAGCACACTTAAAAATGTTAAGCAGCCAGCTCTCATTCTCCTGGAAGGTCCATGTTCACCTTGCATCTTGTTGGGCTTATTTGTGGGTTTTCAGGCTTTAAACCTAGTCACATTTGTTAACAGCAGAACAGACTATTATTTTGTACAGGACTTTGCAAGTTGTTTTACCTAGAGAGCTCCCAGGGATTTATAGCTGAAGAGGATTTTTATCTTTCAGCAGTCTTGATTTAAGCCCTCCTGCTCCTCTTTTATTCATCCATAGTCAGAAGAGTGTGATTTAGGGGCTTAAAATATTAGCTGTTATATTTCTCATTATTTGTCTTCCTTCTTGATCTAACTTGCAAAAGAAAAACCAAACAACAAAATAAACCCCAAACCTGCATGCAAATATGGGAGTAGCCTACTGTGCATAGGTATTGTAGTTGTGTTATATGCAGTTATTAAACTATTTTTTCCCTAGCTGATAATTTAGTATTTATATGTATAACTGGTTTATGATCTATTTAATATACCTTGAATATTTTTTTAAGTAATATTATCTATATGGCAGAACCAGAGGCAGTTCAAAGTGTACCAAAGAACAAAAAAGGCAAATAATCTGTTGAAATTCTAAAAATCTGTTTTTCTTTGAGCCTGATAAACAGACAATTGCTAATGTGAAGTCTGTAACATAAAACTGAATGTTTTTCTGATCTGTAGTACGCTATCAAAATGGAAGTGTCAAAATGAGAGATATTGCAAAATACTTGCCTCGCAAATGAATACTCCTCTGGAAGATACTTAATTTAAAAAAATCTTACTGGTAGCAAAACATAAACCAGTCAATACTGATCTCACATTTCAGGCAGTCAGATGTTATAGTGAGACTGCTTTTGCGCAATGACATGCTCAGTTAATTTCAGACAAGTATTTCTGATGCAAACCTGAAAATTCTTACTGCTGTCAAAATATGCAAAATCCCAGTCTTCACTGATACCCAAATTCTCTTCTGTCCATTTATAACTGATACATAGGCAATATAAATATATATTAATATACATATAATATAGGTAACTGATATATATCGGCAATAATGCAGCCTTGTTATATACATGATATCCAGGCAATAATGCAGCCTTGGATTTAGTTCCAAGCATTGTTCCCTTAATCTCCTTTCTGAGTGGATTGTGAGAAAAGCAATAGCAAGTCTTTAATTATCTTCTGCACCAGTAGTTCTGCCTTTGAAGAGCAGAGGATTATTCACCTCACATCGGCAATCCAGTAGATTCTCTGTGCGCTCTCTGGCCCAGTTGCTGGGAATCTGCAATGAAAATACAAGCAGAGGACCAGGAAAGTACTCTGCAATAGAAAAGTGACAGCATCACTAGCACTCACATGAGAAAGAAAGTGTGACTTTCTCACTTCCTTTCTTTGCTATACTTTGGAGGCCTTCACAATTATAAGAACTATGGAAGAAACATTATAGCATCCACTCAGTTTAACTGAAACTCGTTGACCTGGTGGGGTTTGCTGTGGTGTCTGAACTTTGTTAAACTGGTCTCAGCTGATCTCTTTGGGATGTTGTCAAAGTGTTCATGCTGCACTTTGTGTTTTTAATGTTTAAAAGTAAATACTTTTGCACTGAGAAACACCAGTCTCCTGGTTCTTATGCTGCTAGTAGTGATATTAATTTAGTTCAAGATAAAATGTGTGCTGTTAATTTGTTCAGTATCAGACTTCTTCCAGTTTAGTTAGTGGCGGAAGCCAGCTTTCTCTCAATTTGTGTATGTTAGAAAAGAGGAGAAAAAAAGCTGGCTGTTCTTGGGAGTGGGAAAAATTCTGGATAATTTAAATCATCTAAATGAAAGAGAAAAAGCAGCTGACATTCTCATTCTGACTTTAAACTTAATGCTATAAGGCAGAGGTTGAAGTGCTTAGAACAAGTTTCAGATGAGAAGAACAGCTATGAACTTGATGAATTAATTAGGGTCAAAAATAAAAATCTGGCTGTGATGCTGTACCTCTGAGTCATTTGGATATACTTGGAATGGTGGTTAATAAAAACGCTCAGGTTTACCCAAGCTAAAAATGTTATCATTTTTGGCTGACACAGGAAATATAGCTTAAAATGTGTATGTCATTTTAATGCCAGAAATGTCTGATAATTCATGGGAAAATTAAGGCATTTATAATGACAGAGCTGTTTCAGCAGTGTGATGATGAGAACCAAGCCCAAGCCCAGGCATCAAAGCAATTCAGCAGGCTCACAGCTTCATTTGTACTTGTTGTTCTAGTTTTTCTAATCATAGTCTCTTGAGGACTCCGGTATGGGACACATCATTGTCACTTTTACAGCAAATCCAGACATTCTTTAGCAGCTTCTCCGTAGGTAACAGTTTCTTAGTGTTGCTCTGTTTTTTTCCTCCCTTGTCAGATACATGCGACAGGTTAGCACCGATTTTTGACTACATGCTCCATTTTCACTGCATGCCGAGACAATTTGCTATCAGTGCACTTTGTTATTTCCTTTGCTTTGTCTTTTTGACCTGCAAGGTGCTTCTCGGCAGTAACTGTTCTTTGAATACAAACATTCTGAAAGCTCTCCAGGCTGCCTGCTGTCACTGTGAGTTTGTAGAACAGTTTTAATCTGTAAGAACTAGGTTTCTGTCTACGTACCCATTCTGGCTGCAGGCCAAGTTATTGTTTAACAGTCAAGTTCCACTGAGTAGGTAATATCACTGCTTAATCTCCAAATGGTTAGGGCTGGGTGAGCTCAAGAGATACTGGTTGTTTCTGTGCCATATGGTTCCTCCTGCAGTCTTATGGACTGAAATGTTCGCACACTTAGACAACACCCCAGCATTTACCTTAGCCCGTTGGCCTTCCATCCTTCATAAGTGGACAGGAAAGCCTCACTTGAAAACTTATGGTATTTTCAGTTGCTTATTTTTGTTGGTTTTGGGATATTACAGAAGTTCCTTATTCAGGAGCATTACTGTACTGTTCAGGTAACAGGGGAGAAAACAACTATGATTACTGTTTCCTACAGGAACTCAGGGAAAGCAACCAAGATAAAGATAAAGCTCTGCTAAAGCTTCTAATAATACACTTGAAAATGTTTTTCTTCAGTCTATCTTCTTTTCTTCTTGACCATAGATAGCTGAGTTAATAGTTTTGTTCACTTACTATATCTGAATGGGCTTTTTACACATTTTGATTGTTTCTCCCATCTTTTTGTCCATGACATACCAATCTTCTCTCAGAGCCATGCTTGCATTTCTTTTCCTTACTGGTGGTTTCTCCTTTTTCAAGCTGCTCTTTCAAAATATACAAGTGATCACGACTGGCTCCCAATGGACTCTCTAAGGGACCCAGTGATGTGACAGTAATTAATTTGTATGGGGAGATTCTAAGAAGCTTGTTGGCTTTATAAATAGAGAATAAAAAATGAAATTAAAATGAAAAAAAAAAGAAAAAACAACAAAAAAACCACCCCAGACGAACAAAAGCAAATACCAAGATTTTGTACATCTTGAAATTGAAGTAAATTTTAATCCTGGATAAAACACACACACCCTTTTATCCAATTTAAATGGCATGTAGCATATTAAATACAATTAATTATCCAGTACTATAGAATGCTGCAATTCCTAATATGACTTGGCTCATCTGTGGAAATCTAGAGCCTTCACACTGCAGTTCTGTATTAAATTCTCATTTGATGCATATTATCATTATTAAGTAACAAAGTTCTTATCGTCAGCTGGTAGCAGAGCTGGAATTTAAACCTACTAATCTTGATTTCATAACCTCTGTTCTAGCCAGTAGATCTCATTGCTTTCTTATGGTTTTAGTAGTCAGTAATTCTTTCTGTGCTTTAAAATATGTATGTATTTCAATAAATGCATGTATATTACAAAATGAATGTATAGGCATCTACAGACACGCCGTGAAGTACAGACTAAGCAATGCAAATCTGCAGTCTAATGAAGTAAAGCCATTTAGCACTGTTCTGATTTGCTAAGCAATGCCTAAGCTGAACAGTATTATCAGATTCAGCAGCTGCTCTTTTGTTCAGCCACAGGCTGAAATACAGGAGGTAAACAAAAATGGAGCTAAAAATCCACAGTAACAAAGGCTTGAAAAGCTTGATGAGGGCTTTATTTTTCCTCTAAGACTATATCTACTCCTCCTGTCAAGCTTTTATTGCTTCAGTGTCCATTAAGACAATAGCCACATACTTTTCTTGGGGAGTCAGTATGTATTTACTTTTTAACTGAGTCATTTGCTCAGTGAATATTTTCAGAAGGTTTTACTTATTGTATTTCTGCTCAACAGATACAGAGACCTTAAGGGGGGAAAAGAATCAAACCAATTGCATATTCATGGACTGTGTTAGACCTGCTTCTTTGCCTTTGTCCTTGTGGCACAGTCCAATGGGCAGTAACACAAGCCAAGTTAAGACCAAAGCAAGTGAGATTTCAGGGTGTGGACTATGTGTGAGTGCCCAAAGGTGGCCCTGCCTGTCCAGCACAGGGAGAAGGAGGTGGAGCAAATGCATCAGTAATGCTTCTTACACTCAGGCTAGCTTGAGCAGAGTATTGCATTGCATTGCACTGGGTTCCATAAACTAAATACACCCTTACTTCTCTTGGGATATTTATTCAACCATTTTCCTTTTGATTTTAGTTTTTGTTGTACAGTAATGATGATTACAGAAGTTGGCAGTTGTCTGTCTTGTGGAAGGGTCAGACATAGCATTTTCAGCTTTATTTGTTAAAAGATCCTATTAACACCCTACTTAATGAAGAAAGCTCTTAAAAAAAAAAAGAAAGAAAAAAGAAAGGGATGGGGATGAGATTGTGTATTTTAAATCTTCTCCATAATATAAATGTTTATTTTCTTTGTGTATAAATGGTATGTTCTGTACAGGACTTTAACGTTATGTAGATAGCTGTACATTAAGTTGCAGGTATCTGAGTTATCTTCAATAAGTGGTGTTATTGAAATAAAATCTCAGTAACAATGAAGGAATTTCATGGCTAAAACCTTTTTTGGGATCCATCAATTGAACCAATTCAATAATTTGCTGGAGGGCTCATGTATGTAATGTAGTGCTTATGACTAGATAGATTTATTATTGACCTAGCTTTTATTAAAAACAACATAGAAGGTATCAGTAGCTTGCTTGCTGCTAGCCAGTTATCTGAGGAAGGCATCCCACCCTTATATCAGGAAGGGCATGAATTCTGAACATGAAGATTGATTCTTAAATACTTTTAATATTTCATAGGAAGGTTTTTTTGTGGCAACGTAGTGCATACTACGATAACTGTCTCCTGGGCAGAAAGCAAACTTGCTTGCTAAAACTTGTTTTTCCTTGATTTTTGGCATTTTCTACTACAGCTCTAATTTGTAGCAAAGTATTTTATCTGCAGCCAACATCACTGTAGCATAAAATGGTACTGGAATACAGAAACATTGTTCATGCGTGGTTTTGTTGTTGGTTTTCAAGAATTTTGCTACCAGTGCAGCTGCTGAAGATCTCTTGTGAAGTACAGAAAGTAACCCACATGTTAATTTAGAATAATAGAACTGAACACTGGAAAAAGTAACAAGCAAGTGACCTCATTACAATAACCTGAAAGCTAGGTAGGAAATGCTAAATCAAACAGTGTGAATTACAGGAATTAAGTTTCTTTGCAAGCAAAATTCTTTTATTCCATACTAGTAAGTAGCTCCTCTTTAAATTTGGACTTTTTTCCAGTATTGACTGTAAACTTGTATTACAAGTATATATTGCCAGTCTTCCTCACCATTCTGTAGTTCCTGTGATGGGAAGGTGATGCATAGGAATTTCATAGCTTAATGGGAACGTAAGCATTTCAAAAAAGACCTTGAATAGGAATGAATCTTTTTGCATCAAGTAGATAATACAGTGACAGCAAATATGATTGCACTAGACTTTCTTTTACAGTCCATTACAGACCCATGAGAGTCTCGTGGCGATTTTCGTTTTGATTTAAGAAGCTAAAATTTCCCTCAACACTTCCCCATGCCCCCCAATTCATAAAACTTCACTAGAGAGTGGGAGTATATCCTGATAGAAACTAATTGCTATGGATTATAGGAACAAGCTTGCAGCCTCCACATATTATATCAGCACTCAGAACAGACACCGAAGTTTTTATGAGAAGGAAATTACATTTGAAGTACTCTCAATATTCATAATCTCTTAGGTTCTCTCAAAACCTAGGTGCAGTGTTATTTTAATAGTGCACAGTGATTGGCTGTGCGGAGGAGGTAAAATTGGTTTGTCACAGATCCAGAAGTGATAAAGCTGATTTTGAAATGGAGATTAAGGCCTTGGGGGGGGGGTGGGGGTGGGGTGGGGGGAAATGACAGTTTTATTTAATAGAAGAAATATTTAATGCAGTAATGCCCATTCATTTTCATTTTTATGTGCTTGTTCTGTTCCAGCCAGGTACATCAGAGGTCAAATGCTCTGAGACGTTGTTTCTGAAGGATTTTTTTCATGCTTAAGTTACCTCAGAACAGAAAGTCCCTCTGTAAGTATGAACAAAATTCACGGATTCATGGATCTTTGTAGTCAGCTTGAAGCCTCCAATATCCTATTATCTTTAACTGCTTGTAAAGTGCAAATGATTAATCTCAAACCTAGGGAAGAGACATGAATGTATGTGGACTTCACAAATGGTTTCTGTAAGTAATGGCCTAAAACATGGTGCTGGACCTGTGCATGTAAATATATTCCTTTTTGGTTTGTTTTTATCTCACTCCCAAGGAAAACAAACCTGTAAAAAAGCCTTTTGGACATTTCTGACCATTTACAATCTATTTGAAAATTCTCAATACGGTTAAAAGAAGATATGTTATCTGGTAATTAAGAGAAATTCATCCACCAATTTCATACTATTTTTAACAGTAAAATTCACTAGGCTTAGGAAAAAATTAGGCAAATATTTTCTTAATGGAGCGAGGCCACAAAAAATGTTACCTGCTCAGTTACTAGAACTTTTATTGTTTTGTCATTCCATATAGCAAAGTGATATGAACAGATTAAAAAAAAAAAAATCAAAATAAATCTAGAATAAAAAATACAATCCCACAGGATGAAAAGGGAACTTCCTCTAAGGGCACAAGAGGAAAACAGAACTTCAGCTCTATCAACCATATCAATATTTTACTGCAGTTACAAAATCACACAGATGCTAAGATATTTTATATTGCCAAATGGTGCTTTTATTTTGAAGCACATGTTGTGCATTCTTTTTTAGAAGTGAACACATCTGCTATGACTTCTTCCAGTATCCATTTTCCCTTCCCTGCAATTTGGGCTATGAAGATTACAAAGCCATAAATCAGAACCATAGCAAATGCAAAGGAATCTGATTTACAAATGCAGTTAATCTTCACCTTTCCAAATGCTACATGCAGTGCAAGGAAGCTGGAGAACTTTTGACTTTGCAGGGTGGCATTTCCAGATCTTTGCAGGAGGATCTTCTGTGGAGAGAAATGGGAAAAATCTAAGTCTATTTTCCCAAATGTTTCAGGTGGTTAGATGAGAACAGATTCTAAATGCAACTGCTGAAATCTAAATTTTGTTAATGAGAGAGATGAGCAGGTGATTCGATGGGTGAGGATTCTGTTGGTAACCACCTGATATCCATCTTTGTTTCTCATGGACACTAATTCCTAACTTGTCACTAACAGAATGTGTGCAGAATAACTCTCTGTGTTGCAAAATACCCAAGCAGTGCTTGATTTAAAATACCTTCTGTTACTTCTTTCCTGTACCTTTAGCCAAAGTTTATTTCATACCATTAAAACTCTGCTACAGTCGCTGCTTTGAGGGACACAGAGAGATCACCCTTGAAGGGGAGTGAGCATTCTGGTGAGAAGGTAAGGGAAATAGGCAGTGGCTTTTAAGGTTTTTTTTTTCTGCTAAGTTAAGTGAAAGACTAATTGCGGTACTTATCACAGACTGGTTTGGGTTGGAAGGGACCTTAAACCTCACCCAGTTCCAATGCCCTTAACATGGGCAGGGACACCTCACACTAAACCAAGCTGCCCAAAGCCCTGTTCAACCTGGCCTTGAACACTGCCAAGGATGGTGCAGCCGCAGCTTCTCTGGGCAACTTGTGCCAGCGCCTCAGCACCCTCACAGGAAGAACTTCTTACTTAAAGCTAATTTAAATCTCTCCTCTGACAGCTTAAAGCCATTCCGCCTTGTCCTGTCGCTATAAGCCCTTGTAAAATGTCCCTCTCCAGCTTTCATATAGGTGCCTTCAGGCAGCGGAAACTGCTCTAAGGTCTCCCTGAAGCCTTCTCTTCTTCAGGCTGAACAAGCCCAGCTCTCTCAGCCTGTCTCCACAGCAGAGGTGCCCCAGCCTTCAGAGCATCTTTGTGGTCTCCTCTGGACTCACTCCAACAGGTTTTCCTGGGTTCAACAGTAGCAGTCTTGTTTCTCCTTCTTAGTAGCTGGTGCAGTGTTGTGGTTTTGACTTTCAGCCTGGGAACAGCACTGATAACACCAATGGTTTTAGTTGTTGCTCAGTAATGTTTACTCTGACCAAAGACTTTGTGAGTCTCATGCTGTGCCAGGGAAGAGCAGAAGCTGGGAGGAAGCAAAGACAGGACACCTGACCCAAACTAGCCAAAGGGGTATTCCATACCACAGCATGTCATGCCCAGTATATAAACTGGGGAAGTTACCTGGAAGGGCTAGATCACTGCTCGGTCGGGCTGGGTATCAGTCGGCGGGTGGTGAGTGGTTGTATTCTCTTCCCTTGTTATTTCTCTTATCATTATTATTATTGGTGGTAGCAGTAGTAATTTGTGTTATACCTTAGTTACTGGACTGTTCTTATCTCAACCCGTGGGAGTTACATTCTTTACATTCTCCTCCCCATGCCTCCAGGAGCAGATGGGAGGAAAGGGGGGAGAGTGAGCGAACAGCTGCGTGGTTCTGAGTTACTGGCTGGGCTTAAACCACGACACAGGTCCATGTCCTTCTGACCCTGGGGGCCCCAGAGCTGGATGCAGGACTGGAGGGGAAGTCTCATGAGAGAGGAGTAGAGGGGGAGCATTCCCTCCCTCAACCTTCTGCTCACATTGCTGGGGATGCAGCCCAGGACCCGGTTGGTTTCTGGGCTGCAGGCAGACACTGCCAGGTCAGGTTGAGCTTCTCGTCAACCAAAATCTCCAAGTCCTTTTCCTCAGGACTGATCTGATTTATAACTTCAGAACATTTTGGAAGATCTGTCTTTAGCTGTAAGACAACTAATTCACAACTAAATGTTACAGTGGCATACAAAAGATTATTTTCTTTAATATAATTTATATAAAGATATCTCCATCTTAATGGTCAGTCCACCTTCTTTGCGAGTCTAAGTTGAGGTTCCTTATGTATTTCCCATTCTTGGCCCATAAAATAAAGAAATCCCACGTCACCCTCTGGTACATTATAGGAATTGGCTTGAATTGTAACATTTATATTTGGGTTTCTTGAAGACCCATTCTCCTAGCACCTCATTAACCTGTCTGCACTTTCTCCTGACTTCCAGGAGAGGAAGAGCTGTGGCTTTCATGACTTTGAGTAAATAATGCAAATGTATTTTTAGCTCTTTCTTCTCATTGTTTCTCCCTCTCTTTCCCCTCACCCACCCTCAATAAAAGCTGCATTGCTTCCTTCTGCTCTCTCTTATCTTGTGAAGTTTCAGAAAAAAGGGCATGTCATTGGCTTAGTCCAAATATGGAGGTAAAGCATCTAATAAAAGTAAAATATTATCATAAAATCATTACATTTTTAGAAAGAATAACATCTATATAAATGGCTAGAGCAGCTACTCACTGGTAAATACTAATGACCAGTAGCCACTGGCTAATTTTATTTAAGCTGGTTATTTACATTTGGCTCTTTACTGGTGAAATACATCAAGAACCAAAGGTTTTTACCCCATAATGCCTTAAGCTAGAATTAAAGTTGCAGCAGTATGAGCAGGAGTTAATTCATTCTGCTATTAAGCCTTCAGTTACACTGAGGCTTTATCATTCACTGCTAATAAAAGGTATTTATAGCTGGCATATACCTCCTGTAGCAACAATAACAAATGTGTTGCCTGAGATAACCTACTTTATGTAGCTGTTAAAAGGCACTTTTCATTCAAGTTTCACAATTTAAAAAATTCATTATAAACCTCTTGAATCCTCCAAAGACTGAAACAATCCGTGAAGCTGGATGTTTAAAGTGCAGACCAGATTTTGAAAAGGGCTCAGAAGAGCCTACAATAGAGATCAGATACTTAAGTGTGCTAAGCACACAGCAGCTCCTAATGCGGTACTTAGATCTAGGTTCTCAAAAGAGTTCAGAAGAATCTTGTGTGCTGAGAGCTTTTGAACCACCGGCCATGTCACAACAAGCACTGCTGGGGACTTTACACACCTCAAAATCTGCTAAGTCTGGCTTTGATTTCTCTGGGTCTTAAGTGCTTTCGAACGTCTGAACCCAAACAAAGATCTCTGCTTTATGTGGGATTATTTCCTTTTATCTAAGAATATCATTATTCCATACTTTCCTATAATTATATATATAAAAAAAAAAAACACCAAAAACACATGGCATGATGTAAGGATGCATGAGAACTGAGTAATATTCTTCTGACTGCTGTGTATTCTCCTTTGTCTCAGAAGCCAGCCAGAACAAGGTTGCCAATTTTGTCATGTAAGCACAGATGAGAATCCTGTTTGAACAAAATACAAGTTGGTAACTCCTGCCTTCCTTCTGGACGTTTCAGTCTGTGGCACTCAGTGCAGACAAGGGTAAAAATAAGTGTGTGCTGTGGGTTGGCAATAGGGTGGGGAAAATTTTCTATTCCAAAGGTGTCTGATATATTTTAAGTAGTTCTCACATCCTTCCATGCTGCCAGGTCTCAACTCAGATGTTTCTGGGGGTGTTGTCCAGTTGAGAAGATACACACCTTTGGGAAAAATGGAAATGAGCAAATGGAATGGACACTTTTGGAAGCAAAAAAAGTGCAGAAACCCCACCAAATAGTTAAATCCCTGACTAATCTCTGTGGAAATGAATCTTCACTAGTTAGCTACTGTTTTTACAGCTCTAGGCCGGAGGAGCAGCAAGTGTAGGTAGCTGGGCCTTGCACATTGTGTGTCGCTGTTAGAATTGTAACTTATGTGTCTGATGAAAAGCAAAGATAGAAGTGTGAAGAGAAAGAGCTCGAGTCCTCATCTTTGTTCTCCCTGATAGTGAGGATTTCATTTGAATGATTCAGCTTACCACTTCCTACGTTTGCTGTGAATTAGTATTGAAGTGTCATGTTACAGGAGCTGCCTATTGATGGAAACTTAAATTAGCACTGAGGAGCAGCTACAGACTTTGCAAGATAATCTGGTTTTATTTGCACCTTCCCTTCCCGGCTTCTCTGTGTGTATATCTTATTTGTGCCTTCCCTTTCTGGCTTCTCTGTGTATATATCTAATTACTAGGGAAAATTACTTTCCTTTGTGCTGCCCTTTAGAACTGTGAACAAATTACACCAGTCCATTGAATGAACAGCAGCACGGAGATTAAACATGGGAGGTGTCAAACTGCTAAAAGTTAGTGTGCTAAACCACCAGGAAAAGCTTTGAAACGGGTGGCAGGGAAGAAGATGCTGAATTAATCTTAGTATTGCATGTGACAGTGCAAGGACTTTAATTTGGTGGTAGATGCATTCTGTGAGATCAGGGAAGGTAAAGGTTTGTACTCTTTGTAAGTGGTGCTGGAGAGTCGCTGACTGGTGTGCAGAAGGAAAGACCTCATAATGGTGGTGCTGATTCCTAATTCAAAGAAGCAGAACAAGTAGCCTGGAAGGACTGATGAAAAGGATATGTGGGAGTATGGATAACTAAGCTCTAAAAATCCTATTTCATTAAATGCAACATGTAGTGGTGCAGAGGATTTAGTCAGTAGTTGGAGCTGCAGTATCTTGCTTCGCTTGTTACTTTTTCAGTTTCAGATGCCTTAAGTATCTAGGTCCAGATTCTCCTGTGTTGTAAACTGGGAAATTTCATTTGAGATGTACCTTGAGGTGGGGTGAGATAAAGGTGTGATTTCAGAGTCATTTTCTTCTGGAACAGTAAGACGGTTAATATTTGATTTGGGTTTTTTTCTACTTTGGCCCTGGCATCCACTGGCACTCTTGGAAAATGAAGTGTATTGTTTTTTTTACATGCTTCTGGACCCTTTAAAGTTTGGGAATGAAGAGCTCCTAGTGTATGGTTCCCTTTATCCAACAGCCCTTTTTTCACAGGGGCTGAGTCTGATGCTTTATGACTGCTGTGTTTGTAATTAGTAAAGCATCATAGACGTCTTATTCCAGGGTCCTGCAAACAGACGTGTTGTCATAAGTGGTATGCATTTGCAGCTGGCTCAACACAGTGACCAGTATTTGGCTTCAGACTCTGGATTTCAAGCCTTGATGTATGACAGAAAGCATTTGGGAAGTTTGATTGTCTTGCTAGTCATTACTGAGATCAAAGGCTTGGTTGGTTTGTTTGCTTGTTTGTTTGATTTTTGCATCAGACTTCTTTATTCTACCATCTGGGCTGGCTTATTTATTGAAAGAACTGCATGCAGAGATGTTAAATTCCAGGGAAAACTCAGTGATCCGACATCATTCTTTATTGGGTAACAGTTGAATGCACTGCCATTACAGGAACTTAAGCACAAGTTTATCTATTTTTCCTGGGGAAAAGATTTAGCTTTCTGGGTCATCCTTGTGTGCAGGCAAATTGTGGTTTTCTCCTTTTGCAGTGGAACACTAGAGCTTTCTAAAATGCAGGTGGGAAGTCCTAACAGTTTAAATAAAATTGCTCCAATCCTGATTTTGAGTCAATAGGTAGCACCTTAATACTACAATACTTGTCAGTAGTTAGGGTGCTGATGAGTCCTCTGGGGTCCTGATGAATATATATCTAATTTTAATGGGAAAAACAAAACACCTCCTATTTTCAGAAGGTTACATTTAAACCATTCCATTGAGATGGAATAAATTTCTTTGTTTTCAAAAATGTTTTGAATTGATAAAGAAAAAGACAATCTGTTGATTTAAATTTGCTGAATATATTCTATGTCTGAGGTCAGTGCTTCTCCAAAATATATGACTGCTTATGGAGCTTCTAATAACATTTTGTGGATGGGACTGTGAACAGCCTGCTCTAATGGAAGGTGTCCCTGCCCATGGCAGGGGGGCTGGAACTCGGTGAGCTTTAAGCTTCCTTCCAACCCAAACCAGTCTGTGATTCTGTGGTATTTATCTGGGCAGTATCTGTCAGATAGTTCTTTTCTGAAATGCTGAGGATCCTTGAGCTTTGCAGCATAAAGCAAAAAAGGCCTGGGATGCAATGTGATTAGCAGATCTCACAGCCTGAGAACTCCACCGCTTGGATTTGGCTATGCCAATAATAATCATTCAATCATATTATGTTTCCATACCACAAAGCCCCAGTAACTGCTCTACATATAGATATTTCCAGCATTATCTGAGATCAGTTATGGTTAGAAGTGCATTTCTCTTAGTATTGGAGCTGGAAAACACAATATTTACACATTTTTTTAACCTGAATTACAATTTATTTAAATTAAATAGGGTTCTTTGGAAAAGCAAACCCCCTATTTACTGATGTTGCACATAGTTTCAATTAATCTATTCTTCAAAAAATAGTATTTGTGAACTAAACTTAGCTGAACTTATATTGTAAGCATGCAACTTCATCTGAATTAGCTGAATTTCAAACAAATGAAATTTAACTCAGGTAAAATGAAATACTGTGTCCAAAAGCTGTTTCTGCTTTTCTTATTATGTAAAGTTGTAGGATTTTATGTGAGTTGGCTTCCGGCCAAACATTTTTTCGCAGCTATGCAAAATAAACTTTAATGAGATAGCTGAGAGATGATCTCCTCAATGTGTCACTGTATCTTCAAATAGAAACTAATTGAAGATGCCCATTCAGAACATTTGCATGGATTCAGAAACCTTCAGATAAGGTTTCAATATGGAGTCTCTTGCATATTCTAGCATTTAGCTGCTGTTAAGTGACTTTCAACTTTGTTAAGTGACTGCTGTTTGAAATGTCAAGTCCTACAATAAAATGCCCCAAATCTTCTAGCTGATGAGAAAGAAATGGTGAACTCCAGTACTTGTTTTGCCTGTTGCTCCACAATCTACTAGTAATGCGCTGTTTTGGCCAAAAGATTACATCTTCATTCTGAGAGAGGTAGCAGGCAACTTGGACTGCAGTTTTGGGTTTCTAAATCACGTAATTGAAAGGTCCTTTTGAAAAAAGGACTATCAGAATGCTTGGAAGCTGTATTTGAGCTACCTTTGTATTGCATGCTTATGTCTTTGCCTGTTTGGTTTATGCTTCTTACTACATGGAGCTTGTTTATTTTTATTCACTTTAGGCAAATGCATTTGATTTTCACATAATCATTCTGCTGAAAAATATGAATCTGTGCCATTATAAGAGGATAAAAAGAATAACCTCTGCAGAAATTTGTTAGCAGGGTCTATGTTACCTTTTAATCTCACTACAGGTTTGTTATTTTTCCTTTTTCAAATTATTTGTTTTTCCTTTTCCCTGATTCTATGGTGTGTTCCCAAGACTTTTAATATCACGATGATTATTCCTTGTCACACAGTTGAAGAAGGACCCACAAGCAAAAGATTTTTTTTTTTTTTTTAATCCAGAATCCAAGTCTATTACTTCTGCTATTATGAGGATTTGTATATCTTAATTAGACCAAAAATAAAGCAGTTTTACTCTTCAGATCATAAAATGCAGGCTATCAGAGGTAAGAAACAAAACCTGAGGAAAGCTATTAAGGACAAAATTATGCCTAACACTACGTGATCATGGGTAGACAGATGTTAGCAGCAAGGTAGCAGATGTCCTACTAGACAGCAATAAACACACTGGAGGCAAGTGCACGTTTCATACCATGGGATTAGAAAATAAGTTGAAGATGCCAAAGATGCTCCTCCTCTTTGGTTTAGCAAAAAAAGTGCATCTATCCCTTGAGTAAAAATCACGTATTGTGCAGACTTTCTAATGCTATTCAGAAAATTAATGAGATTGGAGCATTTTCTTCAGATATGAATGTTGTTATTTTTATGAATTTATTTTATGCTTTATGATTACAGTTAAGCATTAATGGTGCTCCTGCTGCAGATCAAATTCTATGTCGTGATAGGGCTGATAAACAAAGTGAACAGGGCTATAAGAGCAGCAATGCTGGTAAGATGTTTATAGTAGATGAAGATTTCGTTAAGCCTCCTTTTGTTACCTTAGAGATACTTCACCTTAATGAGTGCTGTTTCTTGCCCTGGGAGAAGGGAGCATGGACAGTTACTTATTGCAGGTTTTGGATTTGGCACAGTGGAATTAAGAAAACTGAAATTTTGAAGATGGAGGGAAAAAAGGAGAAATATTTCGAATGAAAATGATTATTTGATATCTGCAATATAATCTGTATCCAAGAAAAGAAAACCTCTTCTTAGTAACTGTTAACCAACAATTTTGAACTTTTTGAAGTAAAAATATTTTTTAAGTTTCAAGGGGTTAATTATGGGGGTTTTTTTAGGCCTGCAAAGAAGATCTGAATAAAAAAACTGATCAACTTGCTTCATAAGCAAAGTCATAGCAGAATTCTGGTACTGCAGAACAGCAGCTGAAATTCAATTTTGTTCCAGCCCAGAGCAGGCAAACAGACCGTCCAAAATCTGCCTGAGTAGCATGTATGTCTCACAGGCACTGTTACATCAGACAAACATCAGTTGTCACTTGTTAGGACCATTAACTAGACAAGTCCAAAATAAAACACAGACCAGAAAAGATACATCTTACATTCTATAAATTGTGTGGTCTGAGTATCTATTAAAGCTGACAGAGAAGAGGGCTCTGAATTGGTGAGCAGGCTGATTACACCTCGTTCTTTATTCCCTATTGACTTTGGGTATGCCATACCTTTCCATTTCCTAGAGAAATAAATTAAAAGTCAGAAGTAATTTGCCTGATGGAGGGTGCAGGTGGAATTTTGTTCAGACGAGCATTTGCACATTGTGAAATCCAATTTAACCCCTTGATGGGGTATAGTTTATTTTCTTTTGTTGACAGCTTTGTGGCAGCTAAAATAGGAACCTGATTAAATAGAGACAGTGAGAGATTGAGGTCTTGTTCTAACAGCAGGAGGATCAAGGCCTCTAATCTTATCTCCCCGAACACTGAGATGAGCTGAGGAAGCTGGCAGCGAGATAAGCTTGGCTATTTTGAGCTATAAAAAGACCCCAAGAAAAGAGAAGAGGTGTGAAGTAGGGAGAGATTCTTCACATACAAAAATAATACAGTGTTGTTTAAATACATTTGGGTCAAGTGCTTGGTATGTACAGGGTATTATAATAACGATGATTTCATTTTACTATATGGACATATATCAAAGTACAAGTAATAAAAGCTTGCTCCCTCTTTGCAAATAAAACACACGTCTGCAAATTTCTAAATACAATTCATAATTTATAATCTACCAGCAGAGCAGTAATAACAGTAGAGGCCAAGTGGGAGGAGATCACTTCTGGCAGAAGTGGAATTGCTTTTTCTTGCAGTCAAACTCTAAAAATATTTGAATGAAGCAATAACACCGAATCACTGAGGAAACTCTTTTGTCAGGTTTCATGTAGAGCTGTCAGTACAGAACTGCTCATTTGTTTTTGCTCAATTGTTTGGAAGTAAACAAAAATTATGGAAGCTCTGTTGCCTTTGTTCTACATATGGGGTAGGGTTTTTACATTGTCTTGTAATACTTTGTCCAATATCAGATTTCCGGAAGTTCAATAAAAATGGGAAAGAATGAAGAAAGGAAAGAAATGAGACAGCCCTATGCTTATAATTAGTTCTCCTTGGCTTACCGGAAGAATAAAATGAAAGGAAAGGTTAGACACAAACGCATGAAATACTAAAATAAGATATTACACCAAAGTGTAGTCCTGTTTGCTCATCTGAAGAGCTGAATATCTGTCAGGTGCATAACATAGAGAGTTTAATTGTGTAATTTCCTGAGCCCATTTTTGAAACTCCATTGCCCTGAGTGACTGAGGGTTAGTCTCCAGCATTAGCTGGCTAGACGGCTCCTGTGTCACAAAAGAAAGTACAGCCAACACATTATGTTCTACCTGGTAGGGCCATTCTTCTCTCTGATCAAAATAGCACTTAATTCAATTCCACACTCAACCAGAAGGTATTTTGAACTTCAGTTTCTCTTCTTTTTTTTTTCTTTTTTGTGTGTGTGTGATGCTTTTTTTACCATAACACCCAAAGCTCTCCACTACAATATGTATTTTTATTCTTATCATGTATTCCATATGAGCTTCACATATTCAAAGAGATCTTCACTAAACACTTTTTAAGGGTTTCAAACCCTTGGTTATTGCGAAGTTATAGGCTCAGATCCTTGTGACAATTTTTAGCACTGATTTACATTCTTAATACACCTTGAATCTCATCAGAGAGTACACTGCATGATTAAACTGAATCAGTTGTAATGGTGCACTGATATCCAAGGCATAATTTTCTTATGGACACTGTTGCAACAACAGAAGATCCTACACATGAGCCAGTATGTGCATGTGCAGTCAGAATTTTTCTTGGGTTCCTATCTTTCTTCTTAATTATCTTGAAAAAAAACATCATCCAAAACTACTTGCAAACTAACAGTTTTCCAGCAAGGGTTTTTGAAAAAAGGAGAAAAATTGATAAACATTAACAAGAGTGTTATATTTCATAATGGACTTAAGCTTTTGTTGATTCTTCTGATAACTTTGAACTACTGCAGAAATAAATTACTAGTAGTGACTTGACTAGATAGGTACCAGTAGCTGAGAGCTTACCATGTATTAAAATTCAGCTTGTCACAGTTCGATATTTAGATTATTTGTAATTGGGCGATATTGAGATTGAGACACCTATTATTTGTTAAAAAAAAAAAAAAAAAAAAAAAAGTAGCATTTTTCAGAAAGAAAGAGAAGATTTAGAAGCAGAAACTGGTATAATTCCCAGCATGCCATACAGTAGAGAGGAGTTCATTTTAAAAATGATGTAGAGAGGTATTAGCTCCAGCAAGTTCACTCTGGACATGGACATTTTCCTCATGCCCCTCTGAATGCCTCTCTTCAGAGGAATTCCAATCATAAGAGCAACATATTTGAAAAACTGAGGCAGATGCAATATAATCAGGTTGAAATGTATATATATCTGCTTTGCTTATGAATTATCATGGGTGACTCAGAGACTTGGTTTGTGCTGTACACTAGAACTCAGATGCAGGGATTGGTGAAGCACAGGCTAGCTGAAGGGTAGAATGGGAGGCAGGAACAACTCTACCTAAGTCATGCTTTGGAGGTTTGGTGTATCAAGATACCACACCATAGAAAAGTTTGTACATGCCTACTGGTTAGCAATTTAGCTGTAAGAGCACATGCAGAAAAAGAAGACTATCAGGAAGTTCCACTTTCACTAAATCAATTTTCTGGAGGCTAGAGGTTATTCTGTTTCTCACCCTGATGATACATTGTGCTTAAGGGGATTGAAGGACTTTGGATGACTTTTTGTAGGGATAAATAGACAGAAAACACTTTTTCTCACCCTTCTAAGCATTTGTCACATAGACTGACACTAATTTGACCCTTAGCTTGAAAGGCCACATATTAGGAAAGGTAGAAGGTAATGCACGACTTAAGAAGCGTAATTTAATTTTAATTATTAATGGAATTGTTACATAGTAATCATACAACAGTTAAATATTATTAGGAGTTTGCTCATTATTACTGGATCTTTGTCACAACCTTTAATGGGAAAAGAACGAAATGTATTATTTTCATTAGAAAATGTATTGTTATTAATTCTGTTCTAGGTCTGAGTAGAGATTTCTCCATTTGAGCAATAATTATGGGGTATGCGGATTAGTGAATCATCTGCAATGACTGAAGTTGCAATATTGTAGTAGTTCTTGAAAACTGAGACTATATGAAGCAAAGGCTGGGCTATATTTTTTTTCTATTTAATGAAAGTCAGGAGCAAAATGCTTAATCATTTTTAGTCAGGAAGGTTTTAATCTACTGTTTAAAGGATGTTAGTGGTAATTTGTCTTAAATTATGAACATCAATGACATAATTCTTTTAGGAGGGTTCTTTATTTTTGATGTATAAATGGCGGTAATTCTTTACAGGCTTCAGTTAGGATGGTCAAGCACCAAGCAAGGTAGCTAGATTGGCTCCAATGCCCTGTGGGCAATCAGCTTCATGCCTGAACTGCAGCAAGTGCCTAACATTTTCTTTACACAACCAACACAGTCTTCAGTAAGGTTTTTTTTTGAATTTTGTTATTAAATTGTCCTTCATACACAAGCTGGTTTTTACATAGCACAGGAGTTCCACTATTATCACAATCAGTAGTGTATTATTACCTAGAAGGGTCAACACTTTTCTGACAGACTTTGCTCTTCATTCACATGGAAATGGAATTATAGAAACAGCAGCTGTAATCGAGGACGATAACATCTATGCAATATCCATTCATATCATAATTACTTATACAATGCAAGCCTGCTTACAGGTACTGTGAAAAACTGTGCTGCTCTATTTCATGATTTATTCTGTACGGTCTGCCTTGCTCTGTGAAGTTAATAATTTCCCCTAAAAGAAGGTGTGATTATGCCAGCTGATTAGAATTCATTTCTCATTGTCATGTCCTGAGAGAAATTTTTGTACACTTCCTTTCTTCCCAACTTGTGATTACTTGGTGTAGAAATGCTAGCAACACTCAGCATCATCTCCCTGACTCATATTTTTAAATGAATATATGTCTATAATGTATATCTAAACATATTCCCTCAGATTTTTTTGTGATGTTGTACTTACAGTTGACAGTTCTAGGTAAAAGCTGATGCAGAACATTCAAAGAAGTTAATAAAAAGAAAAAGGAGAGACAAACTAGTTAGAGGTTTGATCTCCAGCTGCGAGAGATGTGTGAGATCTGTGGAAGAGGATCCTTACTGTACTGCATCTCACTGCAATTTGTCACCTTCTGTGAGTGTGAAGGGCACACTGGTGGTTGCTAACATCTCTTATATTCTTTCATTAATAAGTGTTTAAACAATTCTCCCTTAATTATGAAACTGCAGATTGCTGTATTTCTAACAAGAGTTTGCAAAGTGTGCCTTTTTTCTTCTAATTAAATTTTAATCTATGCACTACATACAGAAAGACCATTTCCCCTTACAAGTGTAAAAATGTGTTACTTTAGAGAAATCCAAAACCCTCAGTGCTGGAATCAAATTTGGAAGCAGATTTATAGCATAATAAGAATTGATATTGTTTGCATTATAACATCTTTTAACCATAGTGTCCTACAAAATAAAGTGTTCACTTGATAACAATAAAACTTCCAACAGATTAATTGCTATAAGCCTTTGGAAGATAAAGAACATACAAATGATGGCAGATGACTCTTTATCCCTCTCTTTAATTTGTTTTGGGCATTGATTATAGTGTTCCTAATCAGTGGAACCACTGTTGAGAGTTGAATGGTCTGTGGGCAGGTGCTGTGGAAGAGTGATTTAACTGAATTCTGTTGTGCAGGAGCCCAAATAGTCTGGTGAGAAGCTTTTACAAGAATAATTGAAAGCTTGCAACAGATCACTTTATAATGTGGTTTTGAAGTTAATTCACCTCAGTGTTGGGTTGACCCTGAACCCCACTCCCTCTTTTCTGAATGTAGTTCATGCTACATTTAAACTTGGATCTCTCCAAGTAAAATTGCTGTGCTGCTGTAAACGTCACTGTGAACTATGCAGTTTTCCCCATGGAAGCATTGGTAGAGTGTATATAATAGCTTTACAATTGAATAGAAATTCTCAATTTTATGACTAGCTAACAAGATTGAAGAAAATGAATGTATTTGCACACCATAGACATTCATTTTGAAATCATTTTGATTTGCTCTGAGTGTTCATTTTTCATGAATGGAGGATGCCCTTTACATGCTCCTCATCAAAATGATGAAACCACTAAAGCCAAGGATGACAAAAGCAATTGGAGGTGTACGAGTGAAGCTTTAGGAGTGTGATGGTAAAGGCCAGGCTGTGTATGATATGAACTTTCCTTTTGCATGATTCACAGTACCACTCAGCACGTGAGCCAGCCTGTTGTTTCTCCTATGGACTTCATGATAGGGCATGGTCTTGTTCACTGACTGTAGCTTCCAAGCTTATTTGCAAACAACCATCTTGTAAAGTTAGAGAAAAAAATTCTCCCTTTTTTGAACAGCCTGAACCTTGTAGCTCTTTGTAAATGTGATAATTATGATCAGAGGGAGGACACTGAAATATTAGACCTCTACTAGGATTAAATTACCTGCAGTTTCAAATCAAAGGACATTTAAAAGTATTCCCTGTGTTCTAGCTGTACAGGAAAACTAATAATCCTAGGTTCACTCATTCGGTTTTAGTGATGGATGTCAAAGCTGTAATATATAGAGGATTTGTGTGTAGCTTGCTGTGTGCCACAGCATACTGAATGTGGGGCATACAACCATTGGGCTGGCTTCAGGCATCTGCCCTGGCTTTCTGACTGAGCATGTCCGCAGCTGGCCTTTGTGCATGTGCACCAGTGGCTGCCCTAGCCTGTCCTGTCCTATGTCCCTGAAATGCCTATACCAATACACAGGCTCCCCAGTTGAAAAGCCAGTCACAGGATTGATTTAAAATATATGCAAACAGTTTAAACAGGAGCTATTTCTGGAGGCCAGACTCTTGAAGCTACAGAGTTAACACGGAACTTTCCAAACGGATTTAAACTGTCTAGTAAGGCAGTTACTGCTGGGGAATTATTAAGTATTATTGAAATACTAAGTCAAATCTTTCCAGAGCCTTGAAAGTATAGATTTTGGCTTCTATTTAACTTTTTGAATTTGTTTGGGTTTATTTAACTTATCAGTTTGGAAATGCATAAAATCTGTAGTGAAAAAGTTTAGACACGTTGATGAGTGAATGAGATGGGCATGTTTCCAAAACAACCCAGGTCACTTGGCAAAGTAGGTGAAAACGGTTTGTTTGTCGCTTCTGGCCAAAAGCATTTCAATATGGTTTCAGTATGAGAGACTTCCAACTTAGAAAAAGTGACTCTGAAAGTCTTGAAGATCATGCTACAAAATCAGTGCATTGTGTGCTCCCACTGCAATGCTGTGTGCAGCAGAGAGGTACAATCATAGAATCATAGAATAGTTAGGGGTGGAAAGGACCCTAAGATCATCTAGTTCCAACCCCCCGCCATGGGCAGGGACACCTCACACTAAACCATGTCACCCAAAGCTTTGTCCAACTTGGCCTTGAACACCGCCAGGGGTGGAGCATTCACAACTTCCCTGGGCAACCCATTCCAGTGCCTCACCATGCTCACAGTAAAGAATTTCTTCTTTATAGCCAACCTAAACTTCCCCTGTTTAAGTTTGAACCCGTTACCCCTTGTCCTGTCACTACAGTCCCTAATGAAAAGTCCCTCCCCAGCATCCTTGTAGGCCCCCTTCAGATACTGGAAGGCTGCTGTGAGGTCTCCACTCAGCCTTCTCTTTTCCAGGCTGAACAGCCCCAACTTTCTCAGCCTATCTTCATACGGGAGGTGCTTCAGTCCCCTGATCATTCTTGTGGCCTTCCTCTGGACTTGTTCCAGCAGTTCCATGTCCTCTTTATGTTGAGGACACAATGACCAGGGGATTGATGCTGTGAAGATGTAAAGTCTGTCAGAAAACACTGAAATACAAAACATGAGATAACATAACTACTTCACACCTGATTTTTCTAGTAGAATCTTTTGTTCTGAGCTTGATGCTTACTTTCACCAGTGTGCAGGTGGGTTGCTCTTTCTGAAAGAGATTCACAGCATCCATGCACCAAGCAGAGAGCTGTCCAACCTAGTCACTAGGAAATCATGAAGATGAAGTAGGATTTCACAGTATCACAGTATGTTAGAGATAGGATTTATGTCTTTCTTTTTCCTTGCTGCTAAAACTTAAGTTTAATCTTGGTGTATATATTTTGTAGAAGGTGGAAATGTGGGTTTGAAATCACTTAGGCAGACAAAGGGAACCTACATCTGGTGTTTCTGGGGTATGTGTTCACACAAATGAAGGGGAAACAGCAGCACTGCTGTCCCCTGCTTTCTCTGCTCCACCTGTTACTTTAAAAGAATGGCAGCTATCACTGCATTCTCTGTGGGATTTATTCTGTTTTTTTTGGTAAGGAATGATTTAAGAACCCTTCCAAAGCAAGGCCCACTGGCAATCTAGGTGAAAGAATGCCTTGCTTTTGTGTCCAAATCAGGCTTATGAGCTAGCTACGAATCAAATTGTTTAATTCTAGAAATACACAGAGGTACACCCTGGGCATCAGTGAAAAGGAAATAGTTAAGGTTTCTGTGGAGTAAGTGATTTCTGTATTACTGGTAAGATCTTTGCAGTATTTAAGTGCCTACATTTTATTTCATTCTCACTTTACCAGCTAAATCCTTTCAAATTTTGGTCCTCTGGTATTTCTATCATTGTGCATTACTGGAATTTCTTGTTCTCTGAGGTTTGAATGCTTTCCGTGTAATTACATCAAGATATTAAAGGATTTGGTCACAGTCTGCAAGCATCTGGCAGATTTTTTTGCTCCTTAGTTTAGGAAACAAAGACACAAGGTACAGTGGCTGTATACTTAGGCTCTGTAAGTTTAGTTAAGAAACAAGGTTATTCTTTTCTTTTTTTTCTTTTTTCAGTAAAGGTAACTTAACAATTGGAAATACTTGCTAATAATGGTTTATTGCATTCTCTGTCGGCTGGTTTGGGGTTTTTTGATTGTTTTTTTTGTTTTGTTTTTTTTCTTTTTAGCTAAGATTGAGGTGGTTTGGGAATTTTGAAAATCTAAATTTAGACAGGTATTAATTGAAGGAATCCCATGATCTGTGAATCAGATGTTATCACATCATTTCTGGGCTTTGTCATTGTTGAATATATCTGCATTCACTTGGATGGCTGAAGAAATGTGTTTTAAAGTCCCAGCCTTTTTAAGTACATAGGTACATGAATTGAGAGGGACCTCAATGCCAGGGATTAAGTTGTTTTGCTGTATGTATTTTTAACAATTAATACTGTTGAGATGAAATTTGGTGTGTGACTGGCTGTCACCAATCACCTACTTATTTTCTACGTGAGTTAGCATAGTTTCTAGGAAAATGTGGGCATGGGGTGACTGACTTAGACTTATGTGAAAAGTATAAGGTCAGTTTTGCTTTTTAGGTACAAATCAAACAGCTTTGTTTCTGCGACATTTTAGAATTTGTAAAAGAGTTTACAAGTTAGCACCTGCCTAGCTGAATTGCGTTACTGGGCATCGCCTTTACCCTACTCCATCATGTCCTCTTCCAGGAGAGAAGCCATCACAGGAAAAACAGCACCACAAGCTTTGTATTAACAATGCCACCACAGATCCCTAAGTGACCATTCAGCTGAATGGAGGTTGATAACTAAGCTGGCAACAAGCTCAGTGGTTGGAATAAAAACAGCATCAGCTTTTCATATCATACCCTTCTCTAATGTAATTACATTCTGAGTCATAGACCTGGAGTGAGGCATGCTTCCAACTGATGCTGCATTTCCTGAAGGTCAGCTGGAGAGCAGTATATTTCATCAAGTGCAATGTATAGCAATGCAAGTTTCCTGATTAGGTTCACATTTGAAGAGCTTCCCAAGGCCTAACTTAGTTGGGAAATTGCCCATTTAAGCAATAAAATGTAATAACTTATGACACTGGTGCTTAATGTTATCACATAGGGGTGAGTGCATGTGAAATGGAAAGACAAACTGATTCATATTCTCCATTTGACAGACTTTTTAAAGCAGTAACATCAGTTCTCTGAATTGCTTATAGCTCTTTTAAGATAAAGAGTTTGATGAATAACATTCAAAAAGTGTTTGATTCATCTCCCCATTCCTACATTGTGGATTTATTATTAGATCTCAACAACTTCTGTTTTTTTTAGGACTTCATGAACATCATATTCCTGGTTTTGTTATGGTTTATCACTGATTCTTGTCTGACACAGATGAGGTAATTCCCACTAGGTGAGATAGAATCATAGAATCATAGAATAGTTAGGGTTGGAAAGGACCTTAAGATCATCTAGTTCCAACCACCCTGCCATGGGCAGGGGCACCTCACGCTAAACCATGTCACCGAAGGCCTCATCCAACCTGGCCTTGAACACCGCCAAGGATGGAGCATTCACACCTGCTTGGGCAACCCATTCCAGTGCCTCACCACCCCCTCAGTAAAGAATTTCTTCCTTATATCCAATCTAAACTTCTCCTGTTCAAGGTTGGACCTGTTACCCCTTGTCCTGTCACTACAGTCCCTGATGAAAAGTCCCTCCCCGGCATCCTTGTAGGCCCCCTTCAGATACTGGAAGGCTGCTATGAGGTCTCCACGCAGCCTTCTCTTCTCCAGGCTGAACAGCCCCAACTTTCTCAGCCTGTCTTCATACGGGAGGTGCTCCAGTCCCCTGATCATCCTCGTGGCCTCCTCTGGAGTTGTTCCAACAGTTCCATGTCCTTCTGATGTTGAGGACACCAGAACTGCACACAATACTCCAAGTGAGGTCTCACAAGAGCAGAGTAGAAGGGAAGGATCACCTCCTTTGAGGATCACCGCCTTTGACCTGCTGGTCATGCTCCTCTTGATGCAGCCCAGGATACGGTTGGTTTCTGGGCTGCGAGCGCACAGTGCTGGCTCCCAACTGTTTATCAGAGGATGAAGAAAGCAAAAGTGTGCTAGTTATTAAAAGTAAACACTGTCTCATGTCCTCATTTACTGTCTATGATTATACATGTCAGTTTGGAAAAAGGCTGACAGGAATGGAAATTAAAATTATATAAATTTATAATTAAATTACCTGGTATTCCTGACTAACCCATGTCCCTTACAAAGAGTATTTTTATGATGAAATGCAGGAATATCAGCCTTGTCATCCTTATATATATATATGTATATTGGGGGAAGGGAAAAATCTTCTCAGTTGCAACAACAGCTTCATTATGCATAGTTAGTTAAAAAAAAAAAAAAAAAAAAAAAAAGATATAGCTAGATATGTATTAATTCATTGTTTGGATATAAATATTCCATGAAATCAGCTGGGTTTGTTTCTTGTAATAAAGGATGGAAACACTTCTGCTAATGTGAGTACAAACACAGCTCAGAACTGACATTTTGGATCCCTTAACACAAGTTCCCTTAAACCTAATAGATAAGAATTAGATCGTAGTGAAATTTGGAAGTGACCAACTTTTGGTTTTGCCCTGAAATAGAAGGTTTTATTTGTTGAGGCAGAAATATTCTGAAAGATGCGTTAATAAATGTTCTTTTGTCACTTTTATTTAAAATGAAATGTTTGGGCATCACTAAAGTAGAAATCATGAGGAAAGAAAAGACATTACAAAGGACACACATTTTTATGTATTTATCTAATGTATCCCAGGAATAATCACATACAAAATCCACACAGGGCTAAAACTCAGATTATTTTCAAGTTGAGGAGTAATTTTACTTTGCTGCAACTACAAAAATGTTTACAAACTTACTGTGTTTTAAAAGCCAAATGAGGAATTTTAGAAGTTTCATTCAACTTCAGACTCCTTTATCTTAGTCATGGGAAGAACAGTAGATTGGGGAAAGAATATCTTTCAGTAACAGGCAGTGAATCTGCTGCTTATTTTATTTTGGGTAATATGATGGATGGAAGATAGTTCTTTACTGATATTAAGCATTTTCAAGACTCAGAATGTAAAGAACAATCTTCACAACTTAAGGGAAAAGAGTAGTTAACATGATATTTTTCAAAATACTTAGCTTTACACCAACAAAATATTTAAATAATGAAGAGATACAGATTTAGACATTGCTTGAAGTACAAGGCACTCAGATGTATCTGTTTTGAAGATAATATACAAAGCCAATTTTAAAAAAATAGACATTAATTTTACACTTTCTGTTATATTTGCCAAGAAGACCCAATGTGTCAAGAAAGCTGGGAGGGCTGTGAACTCTCTGGGCCTCCACAATCATTCAATGATCATTGTGAAGAACAGCTCTCCTCCCTTGAAGGTTTTCAATAAAAGTGCAATTTTTTTAAAATAAATATAAAGCTAAGGATGTCAAAGGTACATAGGTAACTGGAGATGTTTTCAACTGCATTAGTGAACGTCTTTTAGGTGTCCAGGCTGTACTGAATTTTAGTGATACTTAGGAATTATTTTACATCTATGAAAACCTTATTTGGTTTCTAAATAAATGTGTTGATTCTTTTCATAAGTGTTGAACAATTGATAGCTTTTCAGATAAGTCCTTAACAATGTGTATCATGACTCAGCTATCACAAAAATAGCAACTTCAGTATACAGATCATGAGGATTTCTGTAAAGTTAGATGGTCTAGGGGAACATTCATGAACAACCTTAACAAAAATATTTTGGACATTGTTGTCTCTGAGTAACAGATAAGACTGATACTTGTGTCACTTGCAAGGTGTGATCTATAATTTAAAGAGAAGAAATTAGTAACAAGGTCTGAGGAAGTCGCTGTAAGTCATTAAGAGCTATTTAGAAACCTGATGGCAAAGACTGACTGTAATTTTTCAGAGCTGCCCAACTCCTGTTACCTCTAAACCAATCTAGTTACTTCTGACAATTACCCCTTGTATGCTCAGATGGATATTTTAAATGCAATTAGACCTAGCTCCTCATACAGCTACCCATTTTGCAAAGTTCACCTCAGCTTCCATGGATGTTGGGCCTTTATAGATGTAGTGTGCCATGAAAATACCATTTTTCAGGCATAGGTCCAATGCAAACCTGTGAGTATCTGCCAAAAATTCCAATGTGCTTGAATTCTATAGTACCATTGTTCATGGTAAAGTGGTGGCTTTTTTTCCCCGATTAACACCTCTAAGCAAGACTTCACCAAATAACTTGTTCAGCATAGGCTAACCAGCGGGGTAGAAGTCTGCTGAGTACTTTAATTGATGCCTATTGGTGCAAAGCTTTTGTGCTATGATTAGACACCCTGAGATATACCTACAAGGAATCTTCATTCCATTAATTCAGTGGATGCTGCTTCATAAGTAATGAAAAATGAAGTGAACTTTGACCAAACCTTGGGAACATAACTCAGGAGTTAGCAATGGAAAAAACAATTAAAATACTTTCCATGTATTTGTTTTTAAATATTCATGCTATTGAACCATTCCTACTTAATGCATAAATGACAACATAATACCCAACTGTAACAGTTGGTGGAAGCCATTTTAAGTTGCAGTGTAACAAACAGAGATGGATTTTAATTTGCAATGCCAGTTGAGCTGTAATAAAAACGAGCATTCCAACTGTGGAAAAAAAAAAAAAAAAGACAGCTTGGTTCAGAGTTATTTGCAGATGTGTAGGGATTTTTCTTTTTTTCTTTTTATTTTTGTCCCCTAAGCTAAATAGTGAAATTATTTGGTCATTATTCCTTCCCAGAAACTTTTGTATCAGATGCCCTAATTTCTGGAATCAAACTCCTAAGAAAATACGCATTAAAATATTATGGCAACTTTTAAGTGTTCGTAGATTACAGAATTCAATTTCCTGATACTGTTCAGTGTTAATACAGCTGTGGACTTGTTTTTATGGACGGTGATGAGCTTCTGTTGACTCTGAGATAAATCCTATACTGTTGTCTTTGAATTATTTCCAGGTTTTGGCATTGTTGCTGTCTCCTGGAGTGTTATTTGGATTCTCACATGCTGATTTCTGTTTATTTACCCTTCTGTCCTGGGTTCAGCAGTAGCAGTCATTTTTCTCCTTCTTAGTAGCTGGTGCAGCTCTGTGTTTTTTGACTTTCAGCCTGGGAACAGTGCTGATAACACCGATGTTTTTAGTTACTGCTCAAATGTTTAGTCTGACTAAGGACTTCATGAGTCTCATGCTCCGCCAGGGAGGAGGGGAAGCTGGGAGGAAACAGAGACAGGACACCTGACCCAAACTAGCCAAAGGGGTATTCCATACCACAGCATGTCTTGCCCAAGATGTAACTGAGAGTTACCCGGAAAGGCTAGATCACTGCTGGGCAGGGCGAGTTATCAGTCAGGAGGTGGTGAGATGTTGTATTCTCTTCCCTTGTTATTTCCTTTATCATTATTATTATTGGTGGTAGCAGTAGTGATTTGTGTTATACCTTAGTTACTGGACTGTTCTTATCTCAACCCGTGGGAGTTACATTCTTTTCGATTCTCCTCCCCATACTTCCGGGATCATGGGAAGGAAAAGAAGAGAGGGAGTGAGAGAGAGACTGTGTGGCTGATTTATGGCTGACTAGGTTTAAATCACAACACCTTATCAAAATATCAGCTGCTGGAATCATGATATTTTGTGAAAGTTTTATCTTTCTCTTTCTAATAATGACATTTCCACTGCATGAGGAGAAATTCTACAAATAAGGGCCAAGCACACCCTGGAAATCTCTTCAGGACAACCAAAGCAAAAAAAAATAAATCCATGTTTTTCTTAATATTGGGTTAGGACAAGGAGAAGATAGGATCACATATTCCACAACATGCCTGAAGGAACAGTTCTCCGTACGTTCGACTGAGTGGAAGACGCCACTAACACAATGACCTCTGTTCCCTGCTTTATGCCTTTATTTAATACTTATGATATTATGGTCCCTGAAGATTCATCTGCAGCAAAACATAAGCTCCCATGAACAAAATGTTCATTGCCCTGAGAGGGTTATATAAAATACTTCTTATCTGCATTAAGGAATTTGGCCATTGAAAGTGTTCTTGCTTTTATAGTTTCACTGTTTTTTCCTTTGTTTCTATCAGCATAATGTTATTAGAGAGCAAAAAATGGTAAAATGGACTATATTGTAAAGCTAAATACTCAGGGACCTGAAAGTCTGCAAATGGTACACATAGCAGCAAAGTTTCTGGACAGGACAATTTGTAGAACACATAAGCCTGACATGTTTTAACTAAAGCAGTAAATTTCAGAAAAGAATTTGGGACAACTTCAAAGACACTAAGAAGTTGTAATTAGAAGTTTGCAATACGTAGGTAAAAAAGGGGTTATTAAGAACAGGTATGGTATGCTCACACAGCAGGGCTGGATAAAAGAGTTTATTATAGGATGCAGGAACAATGAACATTAAGAAGAGGAAATACCTCTTCTGACTTTGTATTATCATATTAATTACTTCTGACTTTGTGTTATCTGACTTTGTGATACCACGTGAATTGTGTCTACCTGAGATTCAAGCTTTCTTATTTTAACTACAACTTTTAGTATGGTAAAGGCTTTCAGTCTAAATAGGTCAAGTAACATGTGGGTCTGTGGAAAATATTTCAGTGACAACTGAAAAAACTGCGAGAAAATGTCTGAATTCTAGTCTTCTTCATTAGTAATGACATCAGGAGAGTTTAACTACTGTCATCTGAACTGCGTGTGCGTTACGGATGAAGAGCACAACAGTAACTTGGCATGCTCATGAATTGTTTGGGAAGAATGAGGAATATAGTGAAAAGTTGAATCATGTGTGTAAAACCCAGACATATTCTTGAACACTTCAGCCTACTGCAGCCAGCCTACTGCAATAGAAATGATAGTGTATCTTGTATGGACAGAGCATAAAAAAAACATCCCCTGAGAAAACCGTTTTAAAAAATGCAGCTTTTATAAGCAACTGTAAAAAGTAATATGTTTTCATGAGGCTATTTTCTTGTACCTCAATTTAATTGCCTTTTCAAAAAAAATAGGCAATAAAGCATTTTGCATTAATGCACATCAGGAAAGCAGACTTCTCAAACAACAAAAAGTGTCAGAGAGTGTGTCCCCTGCTATACTGTGGTGTATTGTGCAAGCCTGAAGCCCATGGAATCTACCTGACAAGCAGGAAGCAAGGTCAACTGGTTGTTTCAGTCACCTGGCCCTGCAGTAGTGGGAGAGATGTAAACTGGATCTGAGGATGTACTGGCATGTGGGTAACTAATTTTTATGCATAAGCTGCAAGGTCTGCTCTGCTGACACTCTCTATTTGATGTGACCTAAAAGAGTGCTTTAGCAGAAAGGTTAAAGTGTAATGGCTAGTTTGTAACCAGGATGAAAGCTTTTTTGCCTCAGTTCCTTTTTCTTTCGAACAAATACATGTCAGTGATGAGCAAACCTTTTGGGAAGAGAACAAGAATGACTTGGAATAGGAGTATCAACATTCATGAGAGTATAACTTGAAATCTGGGCTTACGTGCCAAGAGAGAAATAGGAAAGATGAAGAAAACAGAAGGCCTAATTCCCTTCCACCCTTCTCAGGATTGCAACACTGAACAGCCATTTTCTGGGAAAGTATTTGCTTATATACATTGACTGAAAGCACTAACTTACAACCCATCACTATTACCTCTCCCATTTCTGGCTTACACCTTTTGAGATTCCAGGAGAAACTTTTTAGAATTGAAGCTGTTCAGTTTGCTGCCCTCAGGGCTGGATATCTGTCATTCTTAGTTAAAAGTTGGTGGCATGGCATTTTTGCAGAGGGCAACAGTATTACTGCTATGCAGATCACTTAATTATTCCAAACGGTATGAGTGCGAGTCTCTGAAGATGATAATGTAATGTAGGGAAAGCTGAAATGAGAAGTAATGAAAGGTAATGAAAAAGTCAGGGATAGACAAGATGATCCTGTGATGGGGGGTCAAACAAAACAAAACACTTAATAAAGGACTGTGTAGCTGGAATTAGCCAGTATTGCTGAATGAGCCACCAGTGTCACAAAAGCAATATACTCACTGGGAGCGGGGGAATGTAAAATGTCAACATGCTATAGAACTAACTCCTTGCACTCCCTGGAGGCTGTTTAAAAGCTAACATTGCACCTACTGAAAAAGATTTATCCTGTATTCAACTACTATGTGTAAAAGAAAAAATGACGCTTCTTGAGGGAAGTGGCAAAGCAAGCAAACATAAAATGACTGTCAGCCCCTAGAAAGAGCAGTCTCAAAATTATAGGCTTTCCTGAATGAAAGATGCAACCAGAGGCATGGATGTCTCCATGACATCTTTTGCCTTGAGTGAAAATGTTATCAGAATTTAGGAAAAAACATCTACAGAAAGTAAGCAAAAATTACTTAATCATTTAGAGCCAAGACCAAACTATTCATTATTAAAATTTCACTTAATGCCTGGGCATAGAATACTGAGTTTGCAGATAAAAGACTACAGGAAACCCTACCACACTGCCTTCATTTGGCACCTAGGGACCTTATTGATGTGGATTATTGTGTTTATCACTTGAATTGAGAAGAAATTGCAGGATCTTTCTGGATTGAACCATGACCCTCCTTTGCTAGGTATATTACAAATTGACAAAAATTAGCCAGACACTCCCAGTCCTAAATCACTTTTAATGTTAAAGCAGATAGCAGATGGATGCAGGCAGATGGCAGAGAAAAAAATTGCCTAGGTCTGATGAAGAATGCTTTCTCATCAAAACGATGGTGATTGATAAGCTCTGCTTTACAAAATTTGGATTTGACAGTCTTCACAAAGCTTTTGATGAAGAGTAAAGGACAGAATTTCCAGTCAAGGTAAGGGAAACAGCAGAGAATAATAATGAGGTTGTTACATTAGGACGTATGCCATACACTCCCAAGCATGGGAAAACTAAACAGGGATCTCTGTGTCTCATCCTCTACAATTGCCCAGAAATAAAGTTATTTTAAGGCAAACTTGAGAAGGAAAACTCATTTACATATAAATGTACATCTTCTTCAGCACTAACCTGACAATATCAAAGCTAATTGAGGGTAAGTACTAATTGGAAGTTTGATTTGCATAGTTTAACATTGAAATAGAGTAAATACATGTTGAGATGCAAAATACAATATGAATGGTAATTCGGTTCTGGTATCCCTTTAATTGGTATATGGATGCAATCAGTGAATGCATCAGTGTCCCTTCTGTTTTAACATATTGCAGTATTTTGTGTAAAATTAATTTTAGCACAATGAAGTTCCCATAAATAGATTGAAACTTATTGTGATTTTTTTTTCCTAATGAAATCAAACATTTTATGGCTCAGGTTAGCTTTATATCTTGCATATTTACTGTGTACAACATTTTATTGCCTTAAAAAAGTTGCTTGGATTTACTTTGAGGCCTAATGGATCATTTCACCATGAACAGTTACTCACAAGCTTGTAGAAGTTTAATCCATGCTTTGAATGACACTGTTTCAAATAACACTGTTTTCTTGCAAACCAGATCTACTTCTGAAAGTTAGAATAGAAATAGAAAAGAGATTGACTCTTTATTTGTTTTGGTTTATTTTGCTTTTCTTTTAACCACAATGGAACAATTAGTAGTATACACTAAAGCTTTCTCCTCTAAGAGGGTACAAATTACCCATTAAGACGTCACAGTTAGGGTTTTTTTCAGAAAAATCAATTTTTTATATTTTTTGAGGCTAAACATAGGTCAGAAAATGGGAACTGCCTCATCATACTTCTGTTCTATTCAGGGTCTAAAGGGTTGTGATTTGATAAGCAGCTTTTTTCAGTCTTTAAACATTTATGAATCTGGTTTAAAGATGATAAAAACCCATATTTTTTGCAATTAAAAAAAAAAAAAACAACCCAACTTTCAGTCTTTATCTGAATTTAATTATCCCAGTAAGAAAAGCTTTAATTTTAACATTTCCTTTTAAGGTTGGATGTCTGTTTCAGTAATGTAAAAGTATGTCTTGGGAAGTAAATTAAAAACATCATCAGTATACAGAAAAAGGCATGTAATGAGGAATTTAGATATTTTTCCTATGTCTTTTTCTTTGAATTTTGAGTTTTTACTAATTTCCTCTCTGTACAATTGGAATGGGAATAATATGATGTCATCTTTTCTCCAGCACAGCCATTTAAATGTTGTTAACAGGCTCAGTCATGTCTAAAAACAATGTAGAAAGAAAATATTGTGATGATGAGAAAACACTTTGTCTCCTGAAAAATAGAGGGTTTGGAATTTTGGAAGAGCTAATCACGGAAGTTTAACTTAAAAGTGATCTGAGCTTTTGAAGGAAGCCTTGATTGATGTGCTTTCTCTTGGCATCAAGGAGTCTGTCTTGCTTTCCCTCTTTGTGCATTCAGTTGCCTTCTTGCCCTGAAGCACACCCACTTCTCTATGCATCCCGCCTGCATTTTGTTCAGACTGGAGATCCCTGTAAGTTATCCCAGGTAACATTTAATTTACATATAATGGTCAAAACTATATAACATTAGTAAAATTAATTCTTACTAAACAATATTTATTCTGCCTGTGGAGAAACTTCTTCACGAGGTCTTTTCTGGCCTGGTTTCCTTAGTGTTCAGCCAATTTTTTCCCCCTAATACCATCATGACTGAGACTCATGAAGTTTAATGACCATCCAGTGTCCTTGGACTGGGAGTTATATATACCCAGTCCTGCATATGATGGCATATTTTATGATACAGCAATTGTACATGACTTGCACAGAAGAAAAATTTCCTGAACTGTTTACAAAAGCATCCCTTTTCTATCACAGTTAAAAAGAAAGACAATAAAAATGCATTTCTATTAAAGCTGGAGAAGTAGCTAGTATATTTGGAATAAAACCAAAATTGCTATGATAGTTTTCTTTTGACTTTTTGGCAGTATAAGAAGAATTAATACATTGCCTAAGCTTGCCGGATGATAATAAAAGAATTAAAATAACTTCAACACATTGTAGATAAACCTTTGAAAATAAGTAAAAATTCAGTCCTAAGTATCAGAATAATTGGAATGTATGAGTAACTATTTCTAAGAAAAGCTACTTTTTAAAATGCCTCATTATCAGGGTGTTACAAGAGCAAGCATTGCATTGCCAGATATAACATATACAGAGGGACAAGACATTGAAAAGGTGGAGAAAGTCTACAGAAGGTTAAGGGGGAGGTAGGAGAAGATGATCTATCTATCAGTTCTGCCACTGTAAGTCTTGATTTTTGAGAAATAGTGTGACCCTAGAACAATGAGAACAAAATTGCTCCACTACGCTATTTCCAGTGTCTTAGTAACACTATGGAAGTCTTATTGTTCATGATTTGTATTTGTTTATTGCCACAGGAAACAGGATTCCTGTGGTTTAGTACACGGTGAACATTTCTATTTCTGGCAAATAGAAAATCTCTAAAAAAAGGAGGTGGTATTTAATACAAAATTAACTAAAAAAATAAAATAAAGGGAAAAAAAGAAAAGATGCAGGATCATCTTTTTTTTTTTTTTTTTTTTTGCCAGGAGGTTTCTCTTTTTAATCAAATCACAAGGTAAGTCATTTTTTCAAATAGCAACAACAGACACAAGAAAGAAACACCCAGGCATTCAGTTGATGTAACCAGGAAGATGGCAGTGCACTTTGACAAATAGTATGCCAGCTCCGTCTGGAAGTGACAGACTCTGAATGTGGAATGTAAGAAAGAAAGTGTGTTGTGGTGGTAGTACAGACGTGCACAAATGGCATGTACGGTTTCGTGTGTCTCTGAAGAACAGTATAGAAATTAAGGCACAGTTTCTTTTGAAGAAGATATTTTTTTAGAAAATATAAGAAACTGAGTGGCATCTTGTTTTGATAGGGAGAATATGCATACGTGGCACATAGTATATTATAAGTCATAAATACCATCACAGCAGATCATAATTAATATTAAAATACACAAACAGATGTAACAACTTGCATTAATCTCTTTTTCTAAATGCTGGAAGTTGCTCTGTGCTTAATTAAAGGGTAGGATAATCTTGTCTTTATGGCTAGGCTTTAACTGAGTAGGTATTTGAGTCCTGATTCTGCCACATGCTTCCTTTATGATGTTAATCGGAATGCTTTTATCTCTATTTTTTTTATTTGAAAATTGGACATAACAGCTCCTCTTCACAAGAGCAAATATTATATCTTACACTAATTTTATAGTGAACATATGTAGAGTAAAGCAATTTTATTTCCACTGTAAGTGGAACTGGGGAGACAATGATTTTTGAATATTGGCCAATCTTAAAAAAAAAAACCTGGAAAGAAAATAAAAGTGTTAAATCTCAGCAAACAATTGAAAGAGAAGCCTGTTCAGAAAACAAAGATCATAGCTGGGAAGGGAAGAAAAGGCCAAATTGTTTAACCTTTGTTAAAAGGAGATTCAGCTTTACCTTGTCTTGGTGTTCAAGGTATTTCTGATTGCTCTTTAATTTGTAAAAAAATGGACAAGCAGATACAGTGAGTGAAAGCCAAAAGTGGGCCAATTCAGAGTGGAAGGGAACATTTTTAAAAGGCCAGATTAGAATTTGTATCAACTGTAATCTTTTAATGAAGGCTAAACAATTTTCTGAAAGATATTTTATACCTCAGCAGAAGTGACAGACTTGATGCAAAAATTATTGGTTTGCATCATGACTAAGGTCAGTCTAGAGCATCCCAATAGTTCATTCTTGCCTTACAATCCTTGAGTCTATGAATTAATGTTTGTGAGTCATGCTGATACCATAATGATGGAGGCTGCCAAAGCATGTAAATTATGCTTACCACAGGTCTTGGAAACAGAAGGGAAGAGAGACCACTTGCAGAAAGCTATCTAGGAACATATCTTTGCAATATTTTTCTCAGGTTAATTCTGTGAAGGGCATCTAGTGTTCTGTAATGACAAGTTCTTGTGCCTGACTATGAATTCATCTGCTTTGTTCTGTGGGTTAGCTGATGAGAGAAAGTTGGATTTGTTGGTACAGGAGGTTGTGTTTTAGATGAGTGGTACAAAAATAGGTCAGAAAACTGAACACTAAGCATGCTTCTTTTTTTAAGGTCCCAGATCATTTATTTGCAAAGAATGAACTACATAGGTTGCCTCCTCACGGATTTGGTCATGTTTACTAAATAATGTCAAAGGAAAGCAAAAATTGTTGTTAGTGCTAGACATCCTTAATGGAGACTTGGGAGAATAGCCTTTTCCCTAGTGTCCAGGAGCTCAGCTGTTACAGAATTCACCTGGAAAATGGCAACTCTGAGATCCTCCTACCTGCAAGAGTTTCAGTTCAGAAGTGACTAACTTTCCAGGGTAATGACCTAACCAGCAGGTACCAGGATATTCTGGTAGGACAGAGGCAGGGTCGCTCCAGGTGAGCTTTCTGATTATGTCGTTCTCACTGTCATGTTTTTGATATTAATGGATATTTAGGAAGAAGAACTGAAAATCTTTGGCTAAGTATTGCTTTTGTGTTGGGGTATTAGGAGGCAGGAGAACCGAATACCAGTTTCTTCCAGGAGTAGAGATAGCTATGGGTTTCCTGTGCTCCTTTGTGCTTTAGCCATGCATGGTTATACATATAACTGGATAAATAGCTTCCCTGGAAATATTGTGAATCTTAGCCTCCTTTTTCTTATTTTTTTTTAAGCTTTTCTTAAGCTATTACTGTGACTGTTTTAGGAAGAGACTTTTGCATGTAGAGTGAAAATGATTTTTTTGAATTATTTTGCTATCCCAGTGAGAAAAAAGCAAATGATTTAAAATCCATTTGATCTGAAAGGATATATTGTTTCTTTTTTTTCAAGTCAACAAATGAAGCAAAAAATGAAAATATTTTTATAAATCTGTGTGTTCCCAGGCATTGTGAAGATGAAAATAGTTAAATAGTTCGAATTCAAGGATATGAATAGCCCTTGTGTCTATACAAACATTGACTTTACTGGGATTATTTGCATGCTTAGGTATCTCACTAAATCAGAACAAAATAGGCTGGAGTTTATTTTGGTATTGTATTATGTTGAGATAACCACTGATTTGGGTGAAAATAGAGTGCCAGTGTAATGAATCATATCCATAGTATTTTTAAATCAGTTTTGGTTATTTTTAAAGAAAGTTCATGGCAGAATTGGCTATTTGTTCAGGAAAATGGCTCTTCATCTTGCCCCTGTAAGCAGCAACAATTTAACATATAAATAGGGGAAAAAAACAATGCCTTTTTTGAAGTTTCTCCCTCTTGGTAGCCCTTGCGTAATGAAGGTCACATGCACCTTCATTCATCCCTTATCTTCTGACATTTTTCAAGGCATACCTTGTGCTTAGTGTTCATGCCTGAAGCATTATATGTCCTTAGCACATCCTTCAGGACACTATACAACTCTCTTATCTTACTTGATTCAGGCACATGCACTGCAGTTTAAGAGGAGGCTGAAAGCTGAGTAAAACAAAGGGTCATATAAGGTCAGATACCTTTTGCTTTGGTCTTCTCGTCTTTTGACCTGGGTAGCATTTTTTTTCCTTGTTTTCCATCTCTGTGTTACACATTTGGAATTATTTTAAATCTTACTGTTTCTAGAAGCACCTCCCGTATGAACATAGGCTGAGAAAGTTGGAACTGTTCAGCCTGGAGAAGAGAAGGCTGCATGGAGACCTCATAGCAGCCTTCCAGTATCTGAAGGGGGCCTACAGGGATGCTGGGGATGGACTCTTTATCAGGGACTGTAGTGACAGGACAAGGGGTAACAGGTTCAAACTTAAACAGGGGAAGTTTAGGTTGGCTATAAAGAAGAAATTCTTTACTGTGAGGGTGGTGAGGCACTGGAATGGGTTGCCCAGGGAGGTTGTGAGTGCTCCATCCTTGGTGGTGTTCAAGGCCAGGTTGGACGAAGCCTTGGGTGGCATGGTTTAGTGTGAGGTGTCCTTGCCCATGGCAGGGGGGTTGGAACTAGATGATCTTAAGGTCCTTTCCAACCCTAACTCTTCTATGATTCTATGATTCTATGAAGTGAAAAACACAATGTAATACAAACATGTAAGCTAGAATGCACTTTGCAAAAAGTTTGGATGACTAACATTCATCTGTAGAGTAGTACAAGTACTGACTGTTGTCTGCAGTCTAAAAGGAAAAAGAAGAATCAGGTCAGACACATTTGTTCCATTCTGAGTACTTAATAACTTTATTAATTGAAGTAGAGTTTTAAACAAAACCTGATTTAAAATAATGCATTGAAAAAAAATTGTTGAAAATATGTAAAGTATTTTCAGAGAAAGATACAATTTCTTGAACATATTTCACGTAAGTTCAAGCAAAGCTTTAGTTGATTTGAATCTGTATTTTCTTGGGTGGGCTGGCTTTGGTATGGGTAGAAGGAAGGTTACATGCATGCATTGCAGCAAGTCAACAGGAACTGAAGATGTCAAATAGATACCAAAAATAATTTCAATTATTTTACAAACAATATATCCCAGACTCCAAAAGTTGGAGACCCTACTATTTTTGGGAAATAAACTTCCCTGCAATTCTTGTGTATTCTATTTATATTTTCTAACATACCATCACTAACATGCACACAAAGATTGTTAATGTCTTATACTTCAGCTTGCTTTACTTTAAGCAGCTTATAACAGATGTAAAATCTAGGCAAGATATTGCATTATTCATTCCAGCCAGTTTGAGTTACTGATTATGGCATTTTAAGGTATTTCTGCACTTGCTTTTTCTTCTTCTTCTCCTCCTAGACTGATAATATAGAAAATTAAAATGAACAGGTAAAAACAAGAGCACAACCTTGGTTCCACTTTAATTTCCTTGTTAGATTCAGTAGCACATTAATGAGGCCTTTGTTTTTCTTCATAGAATCATCATTTCCATACCTTGCACATGGTCATCTCTCAGAGAAGCCTGGCTGCATGCATAGTGTCAACTCTTGGCTTGATACAAAAGTACAGAATTTTCATTCATAGAGGCACAGCATTTTTTTCCTTTATAAATGCCAAACTGAATGAAAAGTACTCCTTAGAGAATTAGAAAATAATGAATGATTGACATTTGGTGTACAATTTCTTATTCTAGTGAGATTTTGGCATGCCATTCACTGGGAAATTCAGAGTCTTGAATGACATCTACATTTACCAGATGGGCTGTCAAGGCATAATATGTGTCAACACCTTTGCAGAGTGTCACTTGAAGCCTAATTCTTCTTATTTATGGGCATCTGGTTTGGTGTTTCTGAATAAGGTATTGTATGTTTGGGTTCTTTCCCTCTCTGAAGTTGTTCATGTTACTACAGCTATGGCTTGGTCTCCTCATCCACAAATGGTACCTGTGTGGGGGGATAGGGGTTGAGGAAAATACATAGGCACACACATGCACTGAGTAAGTGATAAAGTATGCTTAATTCTGTGAGGTTCTCTTGCACCCTCTCACATGTTGGTACCTTAAGGCAATATGGATCATCTGGCATTCATTAACTAAGAAAAACTGGTTCAAAGTCCATCTGGTGACCAGTTAAAAGTTACATTCCTTAGAAGCTGATAATGATAAGTACTGCTTAAGTTGTTAAAGTGTTCAGTAACGGTCTGTTTCTTGGGATGAAATCTTCAGTAAGTTTGTGCACAATGCCAAATGGGGTCGAATAGTTGATCTGCTTCATAGCAGGACAGGTCTGTCACTCAAAAAGATATGTACAAGATCTAAAAATGGGTTGACAAAAACTTCCCTGAGGTTCAGTTAAGACAAAAGCACCATTCTGGGCCTGGGATGTCAGAACTCAAAGGTGTGATACAGGAGGGGAGTTGTTAAGCTGCAGAATGACTCTGCATGGACACTGTGATAACATAGTCCCAAGTGTGTGACAAATGGGTATTCAGTTTCTAGTACTTGCTGTGTGAATACAGTGGCCACAGGGAGGTGATATAAAGTTCAGGTTGGTGTTGTGATTTAAGCCCCGGCTGTAAATTAGAACCACGCAGTCTACTTCCCCCCCCACCCCCCCAGAGGGATGGGGAGGAGAATCAAAAGAATGTAACTCCCACGGGTTGAGATAAAAACAGTCCAGTAACTAAGGTATAACACAAATCACTGCTGCTACCACCAATAATAATAATGATAAAGGAAATAACAAGGGAAGAGAATACGATACCGCCCGCTGGAAAAGAGCCCGACCGAAAAGAGAGACATGCCCTTCCGGGTAGCTCCCAGTTACATCCCCCGGCATGACATGCTGTGGTATGGAATGCCTCTTTGGCTAGTTTGGGTCAGGTGTCCTGTCTTTGCTTCCTCCCAGCTTCTGCTCCTCCCTGGCAGAGCATGAGACTCACAAAGTCCTTGGTCAGTCTAAACATCGGTGTTATCAGCTCTGTTCCCAGGCTGAGAGTCAAAAACACAGTGCTGCAGCAGCTACTAAGAAAGAGAAAAACTGACTGCTACTGCTGAACCCAGGACAGTTGGTGTTTGAAATGCAGAAATGGCAATTAAGTGTTTATCACACCAAAAATTTCCAGCACATTGCAGTTCTGGAAAGAACCTCAAAATCAAGTGCAACTATGTTATTCCAGATATGCCATGACTTCTGTGTTCATTACAACAGGACAGATCACAAATGAACCTGTTTCAACCCTCTGCTGTTGCGCTTTCTCTAAGTTTTCTTTGCTGTCCAAGCAATACCCTACTTGTTGCAATGTTGTTCAGGATCAATTCAATACCCTGCTTGTTGTCCTGTTGATCACTGCCTGGAACAGATTGAATTCTCCACTTGAATTTTTTTTCCCTTGTCAGTTGTGTTTCGCAGTGTCTGACATTTTTTTTTTTTTTTTTCCTCACTTCTGGATCCCCTCAAGTTGGTTCATGTCTTTACAAGTGTATTCCCCAAAAGTGAACTTCAATTAACTGAGGACTTAAATTAACAAAGACAGGCTGAGAAAGTTGGGGCTGTTCAGCCTGGGGAAGAGAAGCTGCGTGGAGACCTCATAGCAGCCTTCCAGTATCTGAAGGATGACTACAAGAATGATGGAGAGGGACTCTTAATCAAAGACTGTAGTAGTAGGACAACGGGAAATGTGTTTAAACTTAAATAGTAAAGTTCAGATTAGATATAAGGAAGTTCTTTACTGTGAGCGTGGTGAGGCACTGAAATGGGCTGCTCAGGGAAGTGGTAAATGCTCCATCCCTGCGGGTGTTCAAGGCCAGGTTGGACAGAGCCTTAGGTGACATGGTTTAGTGTGAGATGTCCCTGCCCGTGGCAGGGGAGTTGGAACTAGATGGTCTTAAGGTCTTTTCCAACCCTAATTATTCTATGATTCTATGACTTGTGAGTGCTGAGCTGAAGGATTTCTTTCTGTATCCTGCAGGTCATGGTTTTGCTTGGATGGTGTTTATAGTATGATGTTTCCCTTTGTGCAACACCTAAGTGGTGACTCATATTCTTCTTGCAACCCACTATAACTCTCAAATCCCTTCGTATGAAACTGCTATCCAACCACTTAATTATGTGGTGATTTATTTAGATTTCTGAATACCAGTGTAATAGAGTGGTGAACACAACTGCCTGTAACAGGTTTCATTCTTGGCCTCTGACCATCTAAATAAATGTCTTTAGAAGGTTTTACCAGCTGCTTTTTAGAGCAAATAGCCAAGAGCCAGGAAAATTCTGAGATCAAATCCTAATTAAACTGCTGACTTTCTGCATGACCTTGGGTGGCTACCCACTTTGTGTAGCCATAAGTCCCAAATCAAAACCTCTCAGCTGAACTTCTCTGAAGATAGATTAATAAAAATGGACAAAACAGAACCTATGTACATCACCGACAGTAATATTCTGTTTGTGTTGAACAAACCTGACCACTGATACTTAATACAAAATACATTTTCACCGCCTTATATTTTTTCTTTTTCTTACTTATTAATGTGGGTCTGTAACCACATTATGATTAATACAGATACACAGGAATATCGAAAGCAAATTTTTACAGATCTGATTACCTGTTTTATCATAAAGAAATGGAGAAGGTTTTTTCTGTGCAGCTTGTATAAGATGATGCTTTTTTGTAAGAAAGTGTATTGGCTATATTGCCCTGTGTACAAGCTTCAACGCAGAAATGCACTGCTAGGCACCACACTAATAAACCCTATGTTGTTAGCTTCAGTCATGCTGGACTTGACTTAGGTTGCATGCAGAAGGCTAATGAGTTCAGGGACAACATTGAAGGAATATAGATGAATGACCAACATACTAACTGCCTGTGAAACTTGAGCTGTAATAGAAAAACCAATAGGAGGATAAATGGCTACAAATGTAGAAAATCAAAGCACGCATCTTTGCATATAGTTTGCCAGGGACTTTGTCTGTAACAATCTGGTGGCTTAGTGATGTCCAAGGATTCACTGGGCTCACATACTATCATGTTTCAATATATTTAGAGCAACTTGGGGAAATTTCTTTACTGGCGGATTCTGTGCTGCCTAGATATTTCCCAGACTAGGTGGTTCAACAGCATAGTCATTCTGATGGGGTTCAACTGTTAAATATAAAAAGAACCTCTGCTGATCTTCACGGTAATTCTGCCATAGATAAGATGTTGTACAACTTCTTCTATGGTAGAAATGAAAAATTGAATTATGAACTACACCTGCGTATCCTGGTGACTATGAGCTAGGACAGCGTAAGTATAAGCAAAGTTTGTGCAAGAACAAGACTTTGGCTCAGGTGCTGATAGGAACACTTTTATTCTGGAACTTCACAATTAAAATATAGTGCAGTTACAAACATGAACTCAAGCTGTATACTACTTGTTGCGTGTGAGAGTTAAATATTTGGAGATGAGACTTTCATAAATAGAAGAAATAAAAATTTAAGTATTGTTTAATACTAGATGTGGCAGTGTTTGGTATGATTTCTCAGCTTGTGGATCCTTAGTAACTGCAGATGATTTTCACACCTTTACAGGACCTTCACAGCCTTTTATATCCTTCAGTACCTGAAACTCCTCTGCTTCCACTAGTCACAATCATGATCTAACCATAATCTCTCTTCCAATTTCCCTACATTTGTAAGAAGTGCTTGTATGTTGCAGTCTGAGGATGCTCAGCCAGTCTCACAAGGAGGTGGAAGGTGGTTCTTTGGTGGAAGTGGCTCTTTGAACAACAAGGCTTGTATAATGCTAACTGTTGCTTTGTATGCTGGCTCTGTAACATAGTTCATCAGCGCTACTAGAAAACTATTAACCGCCCCTTATCCAAAGAGTGGCTGTTTTCACTAGTGTTTCTATGATTGCTCTCTAGAGTGATAGCTCCTAAGGTGTGGGCTAAAGAGAACAGATTCCTATCTTGTTTGCTGATCAACTCAGAAATACGGAATACAGCTTAGCTTTAATGGTGAATAGTAGCTCTTGCTCACAGAGCTTATATTTTTATTTGCACTTACTCTCTCTTTTAGCATTGTATTTCTCCCTTCCAACATTCTGTATATGTACCTACAGATGTGTGTGTGGAGGCGCTGGGCAGGAATTATATATCTGTATCTCCAAGTATAGACATTCTTTCTCTTTAACTGATTCAGTGATCATTTTCGGCAAGCAGAAGTCTAGCTACTTTCAGACAAATTTACAAGCAGCTAAAATTAACTCAACACAAGTTCCTAACAAAGGAGTTACTGAATAGGGAAAGGTCAGTAAACAGTTTGCTAAGCTGACTAATTCCAAAATAAGCTAATTTATCCATCGAGTAAGGATGCCTTACAGAATTCTACAGAACCTGTCCTATAGCTGATTTCAGCATAATTTTTATGACAGCAATTAAAGCTTGATGTTTAAACTTATTTTTAATGCTTATAACATGAACTTATACAACTCTGCTAACAAAAAGTGTGTGTTTTTCCATTCTATTGTATGAAATTTGTGAAAAATAAAAATTTCCCTTGAAAACCTTTTACAGCATCTCACTGCGCTGATACTGTAGTAGTTAACTATTTCTCATCCAGTTCAAGAATCTAATGCTGAGTTTTCCATAGTATTAAACTGAAAACAATATTTATCAACATACTGCTGTCACTGAATTTAATATTAATTTAATTTATGGCAATAAATCCTGAGACAGTTGCTAATACTTCTACCATTCTTGGAGAATATTATTCTATCTCTTAAAAAAACTATGGCAAATCTCACCAGTAGCTAGTGGCATTATTTATAACCATAATTCTTTTCCGTATGCACCATTATACAGTTTTCACTAAGAGTCAGTTTCTTTACAAAGGCTTTGGGAAGCCTTTGGCAAAACCACAGCTTCTAAGGATAAATATAATATAAATAAAGATAAGAGGACATGACAATGTATCTCTAAGAGCAGGTTCTAGTATTCTAAATGGATAACAGCTAGGCATGCAGAGGTATGAAATGATCCATGCTAAACCCTCAAAGACAGCCTATCTGCAAATAATAGAGAATTTATGGGCAAAATATGAACAAGACAGAATGTTCTCCCTCAGTACTTGATGCAGTATAAACAAGAATGTGAAAATACTACGGAATAAGCCTGTTTCAAGAAAGCTGACTCTCAAAGAAAAGTTGCTAATTCACGCCCTTATAGAGCCCACTCTTTTCACATAGTTTGCTGGCTGCCCTGTCCAACTATTTACATCACAAGTTACATCAAATCAATCATTATAAAAGCATAGACTGCAGAGTCAGCTTACATAGATTCAAACATCTAAACTGATTAAAGGATATGAAATGTCAAGGAAGTTGGAGTTTAGCATTTTGTTTTCTGAAACCTGACTTTCGTGGATACCTTCCAGGCAATTGTAGAATCTCATTCCAAACCCAGGAATAACTGTGGGTCCTGGCTTTTGGCTCTATCTTCTGTTTCACTTCGTAATCTTTTAGAACAAAAGTCTAGGTTGTCATCCCTGTCTGAAAAAGAACCAACCTCCTCAAGCCTTTTTCTCTGCTAGATATATGGGAATTAGAAGGTAAAAATGCATAAACTGACTGTAGATAAATTCTCTTGCAGTATAAAGGAAGTAGAATGCTTTCCAACTTACATACACAGTAGGAAATGATATGTTATTCAAGGCAATTGCTTCTTTTTCATTTCAAAAAACTGGAAATGAGGTTGATGTAAACAATATGCAAAGAGAACTGAATCTTAAACAGAGACAGGTTTTCTGAAACACCTATTTAAGCCAGGATGCATAGCAATCACACATCATCTCTCAGGATTTGACACCTTATATGAACTGTAAAAACCATAAAATGCACAATACACACACAGAGAAAAGAAAACAGCAGGCCTTGTACAGTGTAGAAAAAGAACTGCACTTTGCTAATAGGGATGAAAAGAATGTGCTTTCACTCCAGCTTATATGTCTGAAATAGTAGTACACCCAATGTTTTTACTGGTTCGTCTGAATAATGTTGAAATCTGAACTCCAGCTAATGCTCATTGCTTATTGTTTTCCCAAATAGCCACATATCGCTTTGTTTCCTCCAGCCCAAATGACAACAGATGTATTTTAGTTGAGATTTTCAAAACTGTTTATGTTAGCAGCAGCTGGTAACTCTGAATAAAATGTGTCACATTGCTTTTAGGATGAACCACTTCACTCAAACACAAACATTTGAGTCTATTTACAGCTGGCATGTTTCCCCATAAAGCACAACTGTCTTAAGTGCAATTATTTATATGCAGATTCAGTGGCACTAGGAAGTACCCCTCCTTCCCTACCCTCAAAAGGCTTGAAAGATGATGACCTAATTTTCTAATCTTTACCCAGATATTTTATGTGTGTCTGATCAAAGTCTGGCCCGTTAAAGTAAACAGGGCATTGCCCTTTAATAGAATCAAGATTAACTGAAAATCCTCTTGAAAACCATTGAGAGTAGCAGTAACTAAGCATCTCTCAGCTTTTGACTGAATGAGAATTGGAAGAATATCAAATGGGTCTATTCAGAGAATAAGTAAAGACTAAAGCCACACTTGGATGCTATTATATCTCTAGTCCGACATACATTAATAGGACTCATGTCCCTTTAATGTAGAACTCCTTCTTCAAGACATCTTTAGAAGTAGTATTCATGATGCCTTGACAGTTTAGTCCACTATATTAAACAGGGAATGGAGATATGAAGGAAACTTCTCTTTAAACAAGGTCAAAACTGTAGACATAGACATTTTATTTCACTCTCCTGAAGTGCATGACTCAACTCCAAAGACTTGGAGATGCTTAGAGCTAGGCATACGTGGCAGATGCTTTGGTTTGAGTGGTTTTGGGTTTTGTATTACTAAAGAAACCTCAGTGGAAGTCAGGGGTTTTGAGTTGGTTTTTTTTTAGAATTAAACTTGTAATAAGTTTTGCTGCAATGCAAGTATTAAAACGCTGTTTGTTCCTTAGAAAATGGCAAAGGATGTACTTTCTTGGATCTTTTGAACACAGATGATTGAATTGCACTTGTCTAGAGTTTGTTAACTACCAGTCTGTTTCATAGTCCCAGCCTAAATAGCCAAAAAGCAGCAGATCAGGAGAGAATATGTATAAACAATAACTTTTGCCTACATTCAGCCATGGTGACACTCCAGAATTTCATAAGATGGGCATTAATCATGACTGGTAAATTCAGGATTACTCTCGTCAGAAGAACAGCCAATAAAAAACAAGCATACTCCTTAGAGACTGACTTTGGATCATTAAACTAGCACAAAATAATATTTCAAACATGTCTTGTGGGCTGCTGTAGCTGATGTTAAAAAAGGATTTAGCAATATAAACTCCATTTTCCGTAGGGTTTACAAGTGAGACAACATGAATTGTTCTGGGTGGAAAAGTAGTCTGCCAGATCCTAGTCCAGAGTGCTGTATTTCCCATTTTAAAACCTGAAAGAATTAGTATGTATGATGCATATGCAATTGTGTAAATATGAAGGATAAGAACACTTCCTCCGCTGCTTACTAAAGGCACATGTTAGAATGTATCATTTGTCCTCATGGTTTCATGTGTGTAATGGTAAAGCCAAGCTGGAATGGGCGTTCGGTTGCTTCTGTGAGGGACTGTGTACAATTAATAGTTCCTACCCTGACTCTTCGTTTTATTACAGTCCGAAAAAACACATACAGCCTTTTCATTGCCCAGGAGAGCTGTACATACATTCAGGTTCCCATTCTAAAGTATAAGTATTTTATGTAACCTGTCTTTTTCACTCCTTAGTCTTTTTCTATACTCGTATTCTGATGGGTGCTAAGTATGCGCTACAAGATAATACTTTCAATCAAGGTGAATGGCAAGTGATGTTTAGGCAAAGACTCTAGTCCATTTCAGACTGGATTTAGCTGACATTATTTGTCTTTTCACAAAGGGTGGGTTTTTTTGTGTGTATGCCTGTTTAATATATAATGGTATACAACTTAAATATATATTTGCACAAGAGCCTGGAACTCTACGAGAAAGAAGCACTATACTTGGTGGTCAGCTATATGGATTTTAAAACATTTATAAATAGGTTTTTAGGTATCAGAATAGAACAGTTCCTTCACAAAATCTACACATTAGTAGGACTCCTATTTAAACATATTATTTACCAGGGGAGACAGGAAATTGTTTCTTCATACAAATTCCAGTCTCTCATGCAGATATTACACATTGAGAAATGTACAAACACATCATTTACCTTAAAAAGACCACTAAGATATTACTCATTTCTGCCTGAGATGTTTTATTCCAGCAGGTAAACCACTGTCAGGTTCTTACCTAGACGAGCTCCTGTGTTGAAATGTGTGCCATCAGTGCTATCAGTGTATTTTCTTTGAAGGAGAAGAAGCATACATGAAAGATGCAATAAAAAAAAATAATAAACTGCATGCTCAGAAATGACCAGTTTTAAGTTATCCATTACACTGCATCTAAATTTCTAGCCAAATATGAAAACAAATTCTTCCACAATATTAATATACCTCAACATTTTACAATCGACAACTTTAAAATGTTTTGCATATTTTGATGTGACTGCTAGTCACATTGTCTTTGAAGTGCTGAGCCCAGGCTTTCTGTAACAAGGAGGAAATTTGATAATATTTTTCATATAATTAAGACCCTGTTTTTAAAAATAAACCTCTGAAGACTATTTTTTTTTTAGGTGATAGGAAGTGTTAACTATTATTGTAATGCTATACATTGTCTGTGAGTGACTGCTTTTCTAAATATATCATGCATGCAGAGATATTCGATATGAAAAATTTTTGACAGTTTTTTTTTATCCCAAAATACCGTCTTGTCAAAACCAGAGCTTTGCTGGAACACACTAGATTTGAAAGAAGCTTTTGTGGATTGGAAAATCATTTTCTGGGTTTGAATTCCTGTGTGAAAATCAGAGTAGGGATTTGAACCCATCTCTTTCACATTCCAGAGCAGTGCTGTGATAAGGACTACAAGTGGACAGTTTTCATGAGGTTTCCTGTTTTCTTTCCCTTTTTGAGAGTTTCCTGGTCTTGGTTTCCTAAGATTACTGTTTCAGTGCAGAATGGGAGGATTTTGAAATCTCAGTGCTATGTGGGGTAAAACATATTTTCCCTTCATATCTGCTTCAAGTCATATTTCTTCACTTGACTTACTGTCTGAGATGCTTCAGATGCAAAACATTACAGTTCAGTTGAATAGAGGATATTGCTCAAGTCTTCTGTGGCTCTTTTTAAATGCTCACCATGATGGGCAAGAGGTAAATGCCCTGGGATGGGAATAAAAAATTCCCAAAACAGAAAGCGTTTTGACTTGCAGAATTATCCCTGTCTCCTAGTAAAACCCTAGGAAATTACTTTCAGCCAATTTGTATTCATTAGTGCTTAATTATCTTCCTATGTGCAGCATCTCTTCCGTTTGCATCTGTAGTTTCCAATTCAGTAAAATTTCTCACAGTAAAATTTAGAAGTGTCCATCTGAGTACAATGTTATTTTGGAACTTGCTAAAGTTTCCTTCTCCTTAGCATGGTGGCACTACTGCAAACAAGTTGCTGAACTGGGCTATTTCTTCAGTAAAAATAACCAGCTTTTTAATAATTGCATGAGGTACCCATGATGGTTTCCTTTAGGTAGCTCACTTTTACTCTGACATAGGGATCCTGGGATGGTGGCTGCAACCCTGGGATTGAAATGTCCATCTTCAAAGGCAGGAGCTGGTGCTTTCACTGTAAAACACTACCTCCCAATAAAATCACTGCTAAATGTCCATGTACTGCATACAAGTTTTATAGAACATTTAGTTGCTGAATATTCTTTTTCCCACTTCCACTGTCTAAAACTACTTTCCACTACTGATGTATTTCAGCCCCCCTACCTTGCCTTTTTTCTAGATTTTTAATTTTTTTATGAACCACAGCCTACTCATCTTGGCTTAATGGGCCTCTTAAAATGCTTTCAGCAGCCTGCCCCCTCATCCTCCTCTGCCTGGTCTTCATTCTGTTCTTACCTACTCTATTTATCTGTCATTAAAATCCACATCCTGTCTCTTTTTGCCACTCCAGCGGTTGCTGGTCTTGAACCCAGTCCTCCTCCTCTTCTGCGTTTAGGCACTGGATAGCAATTCCTAGAAAGATAAATCTGTCTCACTGCAATTGCTATCTAGGAAAAGAAATCCATCTGATTTTAAAGGCAGGTGGACAATTTGTTTTGACAGCAGTAATTATCTGTGGTATTAATGTATAATAATTATTTAGAATTAAATTAGGAATACAAACAGTTCATAATAGTTCAGATATGACTGTCATATAAAAGTACTGCTGTAAAATAGGATTTTTACATATTCCTGGAAAAAAGAGGGAGTTTGGGATTTTATTTTATGCCAACAGTTTCCCTTTTTCAATGACTGCTAGATTATCTGCAGATTCTGTTTTATTCCTGGATTATTTGGGATGAAAAGACCTTGCAAAATGCCAAGAACATTTATTTTCTCACATAGCTGAATCGAGTGTGTTTCAGCAGAGGCTTATAGTATGTGGACAGTAATTGTATATAACCCATTTGCTGCTAAAGAGAATACCCCATCAAGAGATAGAAGTGTCACTAACGCAATGGCATGTTTGAAGGTATATGAAGAAAGATATTATCTTTAGATAAGATTCATCCAGCTGAGACAGATTTTGGTATATTCATTAGCTTTAATCTTTGCCCAAATCTCCCGTCTCTGCAATTTAAATTTGGTGTCCTATACTCAGAAAGATTCACATTTCATGAGCATCTGAAGTAGCACTACTGATGAAATGAGTTTCATACATTAATATTGTTTCACAACTCATTTCTACAGTATGGGTATTACTTGTAGTGTGAATGCACCATCAAGAAACTTTTTAATGTATTCCTATTAATATGGGTATTTTTTCACCTAACAATCTATCAAAAAGAGAAAATCATATGAGCATCACTAAATCTTTCTTTAAGGTTTCATTGATCTTAGCCTTAGAACAAGATTATAAAACCAGTCCTACACAGAGACAATGTCTAGAGGATTTTGGCTAATCTCAGCCCTCATTTTAGATTAGATCTAGTCATATTCAGACATACAGCTATTCTTTAGATAACATATGCCTACCAGTGTTTACCTTTAATTAAGATGCAATAATTGCTTTTGTTTCCTTTGGACCTAACAAGTGTAATGCAAAACATATTTATAGACCTTTGATGTTAAATGTCTTGTACTCAAGGTATAACATTCCAGGCTCAGGATCAATTTTCCCTGATGAGGAATTCTTTCTAATGGCGAAAACTTCTGCGGTGAATAACACAATCTTCATGCATCTAATGTTTCCAACTGCACTTAGGTATTCAGCTCACTTCTTTATTCTTTAGTTTCCATTCCGCAGAAACTTGTATATATAAAGATTATTCAAATAGCTTTTTGTCAGTGAGTAAATTATTTTGGGAAGGACAGCACATAAGAAAAATGTGGAAATTACCATAAAAGTTGAAGAAAAGATTTCATTTTCACCGTATCAGTTTTCAGATGTCAGCTGTAAATAGAGTTTTACAAAGACTAAGTTAGCAATACAAAGAAACCAGAATTCAGACTCTAGTGTTAAAATAATAATCTAGATAATATTCTGCACCTCAGATCTGTCATTCAGTTGCGTAACTTTTCATGGATTTTCCAGTTCAGCAAATCATCAGTTTTCAGAGTGCCTTTTTTTTATCACATATGTACATTCATCAGAACATCTAAATCTTCTCTTCCTTCTAGAAGTTGTATGCAGTAATATTTTGGGGTATCTTTTATTATAAATATTTAACGTTATCCAATGCATTGCTTTTCACAGGGGAAAACATAAGCCTCCAAGGGTGTAACATTTGTTTACAGCTGGCTCTTTTTCTCTGACAGAACATTTTGCTTAGCATTATTAGTTAATAGCAAGGGAAAATGGAGAGCAAAATTACTGCTGCATAAACAAACCTGCTACACAAATGCCTTTGATATTCCAAATGATGATGCTAGAGATTGTGTAATTTATTTTTTTGCAGGTCATTTTTGAATAACACAATAGTTTAGCTTACACAATTTACCAGCCATAGTAATGGCAGAATTATTTAGGGCTCAATTCTTAAACACATTAAAGTTGATGATTAAAATCCCCTTGGCTTAGGCATTTGGACAATAACTCCTAGACTAAGAGATTTGTGTTGTGTAGTTAAAAAACTACTTTTTTCAGCAACAAAAGAAGTGATATCTTCCAGAAACAATTTCTGGTAGGAGACTGAAAAATTATCTTCCTGAAAATGCTCTCAAGTGTATGTTCATAGTGGTTTCTAATTTACCATAGGGCTTGAGAACATTATGCACATCCTTCCTACACAGATAACATGATATAAACAAAAGCTGCAGTAGCAACAGAAGCAGTGGCTCTCTTTCCATGTAAATGTTGCAATTAACTATTGCTCTGATGAACCAGCTAAAAACGTCTTTATATATTTCTGCTTAAATTACACAAACTTCAGTATATTGATTGTTGTTATTCTGCATAGTTACTTCATGTCTCAAAAGTCCTTAATACCCTATTTTAACACACCTGCTCTAACTAATGGTGTGTGATGTTAGAAGACAAAGACAGGATAGGTTTTACTCTGTTCATGTTAAACAATTAATACAATGAAAATAGTACAGAGCCCAATAAATATCTGCATTATGCTATACTTACTTAAATCTCAAACCACTGAGGTTTTCTTTCCTCTGCTTGATACCTTAGCTACATTCTTCCCCTTTCTTCTTATTCAGTGAAGCACATCAACGTGTTTAACTTTCTCCATCTACTTAAGACTCAATGCCCAAGGATATAATTAAAATTAAGCCTGTACTATATTCCTGTTCTGCACAGGCATGGCTGTGCATCACTGGGTTTTCTTTTTTTCTGTTTTTCTTTTTTTTTAATCTGATATTATGTTTGCTATTTTGTCAAGAAATTTACCTGTTCATTTCACATAAAATATCACTCATCTTCAGGCTACGTTGAGATAGTGGGCCTTACTCCACTCCTGTCATGATTAAAGGTAAAACTCCTAGTGACTTCTGACAGCTTCCTACCTCCACATTCATTTTTTTTCCATTTCACATCCCTATCCATTTATTTGAGATATTTGAGTAACTTAATCACATTATCCTTTGGTGGGAATAGCTATACTTCATTCATTTTAACATGGTTCATCTGAGGAAGACGAAGATATTAATATTAAACAATAATCTCCTGTGTTTAGCAGATCATAAATTTTATAGTTAATGTATTGCTTACTTAACCATGAAATATCCAATATGTATGCTCCTAATCAGGCTTGTTACACCCACTGAATTGTAGGGCAAGGTTGCAATGTACTTCGGACATAATGGTTATTGGTCTTAAAAAGCTTGAGCCAAGGGACCTTTCTGGTTTCTGTGCCTGGCTCTGCCATGTATGTGCTGTATAAGCTTGCAGAAGTCATGTAATCAGAGCTAAAGCTTAGTAACTGAAGTCAGGAACCTGAGTAAGCATCTTGGCATTGTAGAGTCTAAGAACCCAGCAGCCACAGCTTGCCAAGGTTTAAGTCTTTTGTCTCTTATCTCCCCTTCAATAATTTCATTTAACAGTCAGTGGTTAAGCCTGAATGTGTTGGCAAAATTTCAGTTTCCCTTCACCATGTCTGGAATGCGGACAGTATCCGTACCTGACACTTGGCCGTAACAGGAAAAAAAGTCATTATGCGATTAATATCTGGGTTTTGTTTTGATTTGGATTTTTCTAAAACTATACTTTCAAATGTATTTTTTAAAACTGCAACATATCTACAAAGTACTGATGGTGTTTTCCTACTCTGAAAGATGTGCTGCACACTATACATGCAGTAAGACCAAAGCTTTTGAGAAGTATGTGACTTTGTGTATGTACTGTACAGCTACTTTCTATCTATCTGCATTAACCAAAGCTTTTGGGGACACAGAGGATTTGTTATACACTGCATAAAGTATAGCTTCTGTGACTGTTTCTGCTTCTTGGAATTACTGGCATAACTGTTCATATAGAGGCCAGCCAGAAGCACTGGACCTGTTTCACAGACATACATCAGCTATGTAAGGTATGCACAATATCTTCCTGAAATTTAAGGGGAACAGAGATGGAAATACTCTGTATTCAGAAATTCACTTGCTTTCACTTTGTTTCTGGCATCTCTTGAAATAGCACACCAAGTCAGATGTATTAATCTTTTAGGTCTATAATAAATTCAGAATTAGTATTAAGGATTTCAAAATGCAAGCAGTCCGTATTTCCAAGCAAATATTTCCAAGCAAAAATTTCTAAGAGGGCATAGGAGCCCTCTTCAGAATTCACATGCAGCATATGCCTTGTAATTTCTGTTCATGTAAAATATAAAATAAAATCACACACAAGAGTGGTTAGAAAATAACATTGCAATTGTGAATGAAACTTAAAATCTATCAAAACTGCAAAGTTAGATGCAGAAAGCTTTCAATTAAAGAATTAAGATGTACCAAGTACTGGGCTGGTTAACATACTTCATTTTTTCATCCTAAGCTTTCTTCACCATTTGTAAATACCCATTTCATACCCATTTGTGCACCTAAAAACACCATACTACACAACTCCTCCTCCCCAGTGGTTTTTGATTTGACACTGTATTCTCTATACAGTTGTGAGCCAGTATGTTCACGCCAGACACCAGAAAAATGGGATGAAAATCAGGACAGAAGTGTTAGCCTTGTTGTTTCCAGCAATACAGCCCAGCTATTGTAATAACCATCTGGAGAGGCTCTTCAGAAAAAGGTATCCAGGGCCTATCAGTGCTTACTGTGTTTGGAAAAGTTCAGAGGCTTGAGCAGCATAATGCTCAGTGATGTCTGCTACACTCCAAACATTCATGTATTTAGCATAAACTTAATTTATTGTTGACAGTGACAGTCTCTCTTTATTTCACTGTGTAATCTTTGTCTGATTTCAAGTATGTCTGTAAATACTTATGCCATTTTGTCAAACAAGTTATTAGCTCTTTCAGAGGTAGAGACATGAGAGCTCTTTGAAAGGTTAAGCCTTCTGGAAAGCAAAGTACCTTCTGAAGGCGGAGGCAACTTCTCCTTTCCTTTGAAGATAATCAGAATATGGAGAGTAGCTGGTCATGAACAAAATGATCAGGGTGGCATAACTAAAGCTTATTGAATTTGTGCTGAGGATCCCAAAAATGGCAGTTCCATTTGTTCCACACAGTTTTATCCTTTAATTCCTAATCACAATGCTGCCTTATTGTGCACAATGAAAAGACTAATTTGACTAAATCCATTCATAAATGACAAAATCAATAGTTCTCCTTTTGAAAGTCACTCAGCATATAGAATATGAGAATTTATGGTTAGTTTACTGCTGTCATGGATGGGTCTCTCTCTCTCTCTCTGGTAGTAACTGATAAAGCAGCTTTTGAAGTCAAACTGTCTCAATAAAGTACTTAAATCCATCTTAATGTACCCCAGGGAAGCAAGTCTAAATTAACCTAGTACCTTAGTTTTGCAACAATAATAAGGTGAAAGGGAGTATGCAGCAGAAACTGATTATAATAAGTGATACAAAAGGAGACAGCAACAATGAGGCAGAAGTAGAATAGGAACTGGGATTAAGGGATCTCTCACCCAGCCATGTGCAAAAATGTTGAAAATTAATGTTGTATTGTTTAGCTAACAGCTGTCAAGTCATTCAAGTCATTGTAATGTGTGGTATGCGTGCTTTCCCCTTCATCTCACCAAGAGCATACTAGAAATCATATTCTCTTGCTTCTGAAGAATGACAAAGTTAATCCTTTCTTGCATTGCTTTTAAGACAAACTCATAGCAAAACCTGTCTCTTAAATTTGTCAGTTAGGATATTAATGTAGCATGAAACTTTGATGTTAAACTGGCGTTTGATGAATGGGGTTAAAAATCACTTAAGGCCATATTCTTCCAAGCTATTATATTTGTGCATAGTAGAAGATGCAAAGGATGCAAATATGCCCTCGTACATTTGTGGTGCTGCTGTAATCATAGACAGAATGTCCTATTTCTGATGCCAGTTAAATGCTAAGATATGTTCTTCTGAGAGCATACGACACTCAAATGAGACCAAGGAGGAATACAAGGTTCTTTCTGTTTCATTAATATTTTCCCTGTAATCATAATACAGTAAAATTGAAAAATAGTAGCAAAAATGTCTTTATTAAACTGACTTGAAAACCAGTATCACCAGACATGCTTAAAATCTAGTATCAGGCAATGCCCATATCAGTGTATTCTGACACCTGTTATTATTTCTCCAATTCCAGTTATCCTGCTTCATTGCTCTCTTTTTGTCATAGTTTAATAAGTAACAAATATATTTACTAAAAAGCAATGTTTAAAGCAAATATTTAAATTAATCTTTTTTTGTGATATCTCATTATTTCTAAAATTTGCCCATGGATGAAGAGACTTAGAAATCAAAATAGGTTCATTGAGACATTTTTATCTCTTGTAGATTCAAGCTTTGTCCTCAATTAGCAGAACTGAACTTAAACCTCATGGCTGTTAGCTCTTGGAGAAAAGCAGAGATAAGGACAGATTAATGATAGATGCTTGGAGTTTGGTCAACATTAATGAGCAATTGATTTCATTCTTATGTGTTGCTTTTGCTCTGTTCCTCCCATCTGTGAGACAGGACAGCTAGCCCACACGTGAACTACATGCATTTTTAAAGGAAATTAAACAGAACAAAGCTTTGCTTACATTTATCTGATGCTCATCATCTCTTAGATAGCACTAAGGCTTTTTTACTTTGTTAGATGTCAATTAATTCTTATAAAAAAACAAACAGAAAATATTCTTTCACTGTTGTGTTGTTCTTGTGCTGGTTAGCCAGGAAAACCACTGTGTCGGAACCACTCTACGGAACGGGTGTCATCACAGAATCATGGAATAGTAGGGTTGGAACTTTACCAACAACATTCTCTAAAACAAGCAAAATAGATTGTGGTAGTTTTAAAGTAGATCAAAAAGGAAGAACAATTTCATACAAATCAGAGTAACTTTAATTCTTCATGTGTAAGCAATTTATGCAAGAGTAGGAAACACTGCAACAGCAACAGGAACTTGCAACAAGTGAAGATGCACTCTCACATAACACACTTTGCCAATTGTTACTGCATATCCTTCTAAATCACTACAAATAGTTGTGCTGGTGTTCTCTGAGGACACTGTGCAGCAGTGCATGCATAATGAAAGGTCCTTTCTAACCCTAACCACTCTGTGATTCCATGCTTTTATGAAATACTACCCTTCACCAGCACTGAATTTTAGAAGCATGCTTTCTTCATTTTGAGTGGCTCCACTGAAAACATGCAGCAAATGCATTAACTGTTTGAAGTCTTTACCACTCTAGACTTCCAGCTACAACTGTGTAGTAACCTTTCTTTTCAATAATGATAAAAATTTCAGAGATAACTCTCTTTTAGTTGTTTAGTTTGTTGTTACTCTGGATAAGAGCATGATGCAAGATGGCACTTCCTTAGGAAAGCAAATTGAGTACTTTGTTTCTAAGGTGAATTGAATAGCATCTCTTTACAATATGGAACAGCTCTGAATCATGCAGTGGCTCTGCCCCAGCTTTTGCTCTGTGGTGATCTCAGGGTGTCTCTGCGGTGATTTGCATTTGATGGTTACCCCCATGCTCAGTAACTGGCAACGCCTGAGTGTTCTGAAATCAGCCTCTTCAGAACTCAAATATTTGCACCTTGCAATCTCTGAATGTTCTCACTACTACTCCTCCTCTCTGCACTGCTATTTCAAATCATCTCTGCTCTGTGCAATATTCTTCTAAAAATTTCTTTTTATGATTATTACCTTGTTACACATCACTTAGCTATGTTCTCCCTGTACTCATCATGTCACCCCTTGTGGATAGCATTGCAAAATATCCAAAATACTTGAAACAAGACACTTGGGAACAAATTCAGTGAAAAAAAAGTAGAATAAAATGAAAGAAAATGTTTTCAAAGCCAATTATGATTGGCTTTTTATTGATTTTTTTTTTTCCCCATCAAGGAAAATTATCTTTAAAGCCCCCTGTTCATCATCATTTATCAGTTCCATTAAAAAATATACCAAGCTGGGTTATACCACATCAAGAGTTACTGCTGTGGGTGTATTGCCTCCAAGCAGCAGGAACCATTTCATCACTTCACGCTGTGAGCTCTGTCTACTAAGCCTTTGCACTACTGTTCTGGGAGGCTTGCTACCAGCGGCAGTCTTGCTTTTCTTGGAGCCTCGTTACTATACAAGGTACTTACAACGAATCCCTTCTCAATCCCAGTGGAAGTAAGATAGGGCTGTTCAGTCATTCCTTTTACTTTTCTACTCTCCTAAAACAGTTCCTACATATTTATACTCCACAAAACAAAACAGTCAGTACATGATGAGGCTGAACAAGCAATCAGAATTACTCACCTGCACGAATACTGGTCATGGTCTGCCTGTCAGAAGCTAATCCACTGCAGTCTAACTTTGATTCATTAAAATATTCTGTCAGCCAAACTGTCTGAACACTTAGAACAGCTTATGTTAGGCTGTTCCTATTAATTCATAAACTGAAACCAAGCTTGACCCAGGATTTCCACAGACTTTTTCCATGCTTTTGGCCTGCTAAGAGAAGTGTTTTTCTAATGATTACAAGTGAAAGATCAACTGCAAGCAAATTGTTGTAGTACAAAAGGTGCAGATTCTGTAAACAGGCACTGGTTTCTTCTAACAAGTGATTTTCTCATCAATCTGTGTATTGTTCGCTCTTCTGGCTGAGCTGGGGTCACTCACTTCTGTTGTACTGTTAGCAGTGATTTTTGTTAAGGCTGTCATCATTACATTGTAATAATCTGTGCACCGCTGTTTTCTGCAGGGCACTTTCACCTTCATCAGGCACAGTTTTCTTTCCTTCACAATTTCACCCAAATAATGTTCTTGCAGCTCTATTTTGGTGCAACTGTAGCCATTTGGTGTGCAGTTGGCAGCTGAAGAGCCAAATACTGAAGTTGGTACACTGCATTCATTGCTTCAGGAGCAGAAGTGTGAGTCTTCATTTTGTGGATACAAATTGTGACTCCCCCGTTTTTTTGTGTGTGTGCAGTTAAAATTTGTGACCCTTTGGGGTTTTTTGTGTGGTTTGGGTTTTTTTCCCAAAAAACTTCCTCAGCTGAACACTTCAGATGGCAGTTTAGGTTGACAGATTTGTTGGCAGACAGCAGAACAGGAGAAAGACAGGCGTTCGACAGGCTGGGAAGGTGAGCACAAAAAGCCTAAAAAGCTGGTACAGCCAGTGAATGAGAAACAAATAGCAGTGATAATAAGATAAGTATCATTGCCAGAAAGGCATTGTTTTTAGCAACTGTTCATTAGGAAGGCTGAAAATGATCAGTATCAGGTACTGGAGGCATTTTAAAAGAATCAGAAGTCCACATCAATTGTTTCAACATTCAAGACGAAGGTGCAGAAAGGAGCTATTTAGACAATGACCTGGATACAGAAAGAAAATCTGAGAAGGAAGGTAAATAGCACGGAAACCGCAAACGCAAGCACTAAGGATATGCAGGATTTTCTAGTGATGATAAAAGGGAAAAAGCTTTTAATAGTGTAGCTGCAAAAGCTCAGTTTTCATTATCCAAGATTTTAAAAAATGAATAAACTTATTCTCATGCCTCAGATTTAAAATCCACAGGATGCAAGATGGATAGATGCTGGAGGGTGGATATACACTGATTTCTCAACTGGCTTTTTCATTTGAAACCCTGTTAAATAAATGCATTTCAGAATGTGGGTATTCTTTCTAAAACTTTCAGCAAATGCTGGTTTTGTGCCACCATCTCTATGAGCTGTAGATTATTACAGTAGTGCATATTGGCTGCTCAAAACCAAGACCTGTTCAACAGGATTGTTTGCAAATACAGAAACAGCAAAACCACTTACAAAGTAAGAGCATGGAAAAACTGCAAGAGATATGAAAGCTAAATGGGCCAGCCAAGATAATATAGCTGAAGGGAGGTTTATGTACTCAGAATAGAAAATAATACATATTTGTATATAATCTGCAGGGGTTTGCAGTCTGAAATAGCGGAACGGGCTAAGTCTGATCTCCTTCGCCTTCAGTTAAATAGGGTATCAACCTCCACCCACAACACGTTAGGTATGTGTTCCATTTCTAAGGCTATTTCTTGTGTTTAAAATTCATCTTCACATACATATGGTTTGGTGAAAACCAGAAGCAGTATAAAAGCTAGCTCAACCAAAAGTAAATAATATGTATTTTCACTACTGTTTTCACCATGAATCAAATTTTAAATAAGGAAGAAAGTAATTCTAAAAGCTTCCTGGGTTGGTTTGTTTTGTTTTTTTTTTTGAAAGGAGCACTGTTTTAGTTTAGCATTTTAAATGTGCTGACTGCCAGCACATTTTAAAACCTGATGGCACATTGCATCAGGTTACCTAATACTAATTTGCTTTTTATAATTTATTTAATATCATATCGATTTCATTAGCATTTGGATTAATGACCTTTTAAATGCTCAAAGACTAAAGCAGTTGTCTAGTAAGATGAGAAGACAGTCATAAGGCTGAAATAGTTGCCCAATCAGTTTTTTAAAATGAAGACTTTGTAAACCAAAGTAATGTTGAGAATTAGGGCTTTCTAATGAGATCGTAAGTTCTAAATCAATATCAACAGGGTACACACTTTTGTTTGATGTTCACTATGTACTTGAGAGAATTTCAGTAATCAATCACTGGCGCTCTGACTTGCAGATGCAAGGAAGTCCACCTCAGTGAAATGCTGCAGACTGCAAAGTAGAGCCATGTGCAAGTACAAGGAATGCAAATTGGCCTGTTTCCAAATGGAATAGCTGAACTTTCATAATTGTATGTTAAACTCACTGGAAATCATGCAGTGGATTGAATTTGAAGCAGATCCTTTGTAAAAATAAGGGGATACATAATTTGCCTAATCTAAGCTTACTCATGAGAAGAATCTCAGCTGTCATTTTCTCTGCTGATCTCAGTATAATTTAAGAGGATAAAAAATGAAGTCATGATGATGGCAGGGAATTCAGGAAGGTAAAACCCTTTCCATTCTAAGTAAAGAACCTGACTCCAGTGATGCCATTTTGTGTTGTTTTTGCCATCTCTGCATACCCATTCCTTTTCACAGTTATTTCCCTGTCACTGGTTCTTTTTTCTCTCTTTTCCTCTCTGTCACTATGAAGATTTTCATGTAGTGACTTAGAAAAACCTGCGACCAGTTAAGAATACAAAATCAGCAATGGGATAATCACTGCACTTTATTCTTGCAGTTTTTACTTTTCAGGGTGGTGAATAACTCTGCACCTCTGCTTCTGAGAAATACTTTTTAACATACACCAGTTAAAATACATAGTGAATCCCTTTAACAGCTTTACCAGTGAGGAAGTCCAGCTGTGACTATTAGATCGTCTGATTGTATGAGACTGATGGATTTGCAGTCCATCCACAAAAGAGAAATAGTGAGGAATTAGGGAGTCTTGTCTCTATGCCTCATGTAAATCCAGTTAGTACAATCTGTGGGGTTTTACTTTAGTTTCTTGAAACATGAGTCATTATTGTTCTGTTCTCTGTTGGATAGCCTGAATAGTTTTCTTGGTAGAGGTACTGTCATTATCCACAAACTGAAACTGCAATTTGTCCAAAGCACAAGACTTTGTAGTAAGCTATTTCCTGTTCTCTTAACCAGTGGGAAGGGAATGGAAGGGTTGGAAGGGAATTTTGTGCTGTGCCTCCAGCTGGCAGCACCCTGCACAGAGCACAAGGTAGCTTTGCGCCATCTTTGTGCTCTCTGGCCTGTGTGTGCAATCCTACACAGTTTAAGGGACTGTAAGGATTTTTACCAAATGTACCAAATATAGAAAGGGCACAGATAAATGCTGTCTCCAGCTGATTAACCATTCCCTCATGAAGTTTCTTCTGTATTTATGAAATTATGGGAAACAGTCCTTTGCTAAACCAATATTAATTTTTAAGTATGGTTTCCAATTTAAAATATTTTTATTTTGGCTATTAATTTTTAATGTCTGCATAATGCAACTCTGAAAAACCATGCAAAGTAAACCCAGAAAAAAAAAAATGAAGCTATTAACATCAAGTGTTTGCACAAAAGCCATGAAATACTGAAGCAAAGACTGCTAGGTAACTGGCAGTTCATACAATGAAGAAAAAATGTACAGAAACTGCCATTAAAACATCAATTTATCAGAATAAACTAATGGTGCTACATTTACTTCATATCCCCTTCCAGCAGAAAAGTTATTCTTACTTTTATTTTGGGGGGATAATAATAGAGGTTATTACTAATTTATTATGTCTTGGAGCCATTTTGCCATCAGTATTCCTGTTGTGAATTGAGTGGATGATCATACCTGTTATCTCACAGCACACTTCTGGCAGTAGCTATGGATGATAAGTATGAGTTAGCTGTCCTACCAAGCCCATCAGCTTTGCTTTATTTTAGCAAGGACATCTCTGCCTTCGAAACAGAGATTTGTGCTTTTGCCTATGCATAAAACACACAGATGACTGATTTCATTTTATAACTTCTAAGTTGATAGTTACTTAAAACCATAAAAACTTCAAGTGTTTTACTTGTACTGTAGTCAAGCCATGATGATGATGATGATGATGTGCATCAAAGCAAATGCATGACCTCATGGAGTATCTTTTCAGATGGTCAACATATATGGTCAAAAATAAGTCAGACCTGCATTCGTGGAAGCTGGATTATTCGAAGAGTAGACATGTTACATGGATAGATTCCAAAACCTGATGAAAGATCAGAACATTTGTAGCCAAAGTATGAAAAGGAGTTAGCAATCAATATAAATGTTTTACTGCCTTGTTTTAGGATACAGTTAAACATTTGGGGAGGGAATTAAACATTTAAATTTTATATTTTTGATGTTGAGATACTGACAATTTCCTTTTCACCTTCATCCAAACCAACAGAACCCAGTAAGGAGAAGAGAACATAAAGCAGAATTACATTATAAAGGACTCACAGTTGTTAACCCAACTAGTCAAGGAAGTCAGGAAACATGTATGTGCATTATATCTAAATAATAGTAAAGTAACATTTGAAGACATATTCATGGAAGAACACATTTAACCATATAATATGCAAAAAGTATTTTCCTTTTACTAAAGTACTCCAGTTGGCAGTTGTTCCAGGTGCCCTAAAGACACTTAAAACCTGAGCGCAGGCAAAGGTACAACAAAAAGTCAACTCCTAAGCTGCAAAATGAGGGATATATTAATAAATTAAGTCTTGTATGTCTCAAGCCTCTTAGTGAACTCTACAAGTATCATATTATTTAATGATACTACTGGAAATCAGCTTGGTATTTCACTTGTACCAATGAGTATATATTAATTCCAGAAGCACAGCTGATTGAGTTAATATTCGTTTGATCCTTGCATTTCATTTATTTGGGAAGTTTAACAATAAGAATTCTGTTTTCCAGTTGTTCTATAAAGAGGAAGAGTTGAAGGCAGAAGGTGTATGTACACTGATAGGCATAATAGCAAGCACGCGTATGTGTGTTTGTATGTTTGGATATGATATGTGTGCTTAAATGTGAGTGTATGTAGATAGTGGATATTTATTTTTGGCAGGTATTTAAGGGCCCATAGATAACGGTCAGACTCAAGCACCAGTTTTTGATGTGCTTTTTTCCTTCACGGACTCCAAGTGCACAGCCCTTGTTGCCCTCAGGGGAGCCTGTGAGAAGCTAATCCTAAAGGTTTGTGAAATACAGACTTCTGAATGGTTCAAATAGAACTCTGTGCACTAATTAACATTTGATTTTATGGCAGCTCTTTCTTCTGTCCTATGCTTCTATGCTGCTCCCTTAGTGGAGTGACAGATGTAGTCACACATCTCTTATGCTTGCCAGAAGATGGATGTCACTCTTTAGAATAAATGTACTTTGTCAACACCAACATCTGTCTGTATGGCTGCCTTCCATGTAATGGGGTATGAGAATGCTGTCTGGAGAGATTGCTGAATTAGTCATTGGAGGGCTTTGCTTACTTCTGTGTTGTCCAGGCAACAACTTTTTCCTGACTTTCTTTTGATCTTCCTATCCTTTACTTAAGTTTGAAATGTATAAAATATTTCAGCTTCTAGCTGCTAAAATATTTTTTCAGAAAGTTTAATGCAGGAATATTCTGTGAGGGAAGAGTAACAGAAGCTAAAATTCATCCTATTATAGTAACTGAATTTTCTGATTTATAAAACTCAGTTACTTGAAAAAAGGCTCAATATTTTGCCTTCAACATCTCAACCTTTGATGGTGTTATCTTCCTTAATTATAGTACACCAGAGACACTACGTACACTTCTAAGTGACCTGAGAAGGCGCAATACACTTCTCATGATAACTAATTGGCAAGTTTTGTCACTATAGATGCATATTCAGAAAGCTAATGTAGGGGCTTTGTGTGACTGAAGGACATCATTCCATTTCTCTTCAAATGCTCCAGATATATTTACTGAAGCATTTGCATGATTATTTCATATGTATTAATAATAGGTCTATGTCATTACCACATTTTATTTCCTGCCTATCATTTAGAAAAGGGATAGGGGCTGGAAGAAACTGTTCTCCTGGCCCTGTGCCGTGGGGCACTCTGTCTTTTCTGTTGTACATTCAGCTTCCTTCAGCAGTTCTCTGCACACCCAAACATCTAATCTGTGCTGCATTCTGTTGAAGTTCTTTTTATTTTCAATGTTATGCACACATAGAGATGCTTGTCAGCACATCTCTCTCCTCTCAACCACCCCTCTTCTAATTCTCATCTTAACCTTTCCAGTGAACCACAGGGGCTTTTTCACTGAAAACTTTGCAGGCTCCATCTGTAATAATTAGGGAGAAAATCACAAGAAAGGAGATGAAGATAATCTGTTTTCTTCACAGAACAAGTTTACAAGGTTTTACTGCAAACTAAAGTTTGCATGGAATGTTTCCCATATGGGTCTCAGGGAGCAGTCCCCCTAGGGTCAGTAGTGGCATTCAGTTCCCATGCCCATTAGATCTTTGTTACCTGATAAACCTGACAACATATATATCAAAGAGTGACAGCTCTGACAGTATCCTTGTGATGTTGACACTTGAACACTGGGAAGTACAGTGAAACCATAACTTGCTTCATGTAGGCCACAAAGTAACTTTCAGAATAGTAGAATTTTAACTTAAAGGCATGCAAAAGAAAGACAGCAATGATATTTCACATGAGATCAGGGCCTTTACCTGCCTATATTAGATCATTAAATTGCCTTTTCCATCTGCTTTTTTGGAAAGAAACTAATTAATGCTCTTTTCTTACATGGCTTCAGCCCAATATCAAGCAGCTCAACAATCCCATTGATGACTAAAATTAATCAGTCTCTCAGGAAAAAGGATATGATTAACAAACTTTTAAGAAAATAATTCATCTTCATTGTTAGAAAGAATTTTACTGGTAGATTTGAAGGCAAAAGACATGATGAGACATGCAATAAATTGATGTTAAATTCCACTTCCTCATTTACCTTTTTCCCCTCTATTTTCTTCTTTATAGAATTCCTCAAAATAATTTAATTTAATTAAAGTTGAGAAAAGCACCTAATTCAAATAATTAGGCTTGAGGTGTCTTCTCCTTCACTGAGAAATAACAGTAGTTGCTACCTTTGACATTCAAAAAAACTAGGGATGGCTTATACCTTGAAGCTGCAAACCCTTAACACACCCAGGGTTTATGTGTTATACTTTACACAAATACATGTGTATCTACATTCTTATGTTTAGATTGTATTGATAATTTGTACCATATATAGCTCTTTTCTTATATTAAAAACAGACCTGTGGTGCTTGAACTGTACTGTTACGCTTGTTGGCAAACCCAACAAGAGAAATTGGCTTAGCTCTCACAGGAAAAAAAACCTGATATCCCACACTAGAAATGGTCCCCTTGACTTTAAAATTGACGTAACAGTAGCACAGCAGTCTGCTTTGCACAATTCTGTCACTGAGTAACATTTAGGCCTGTCGGTTGAGCACCATGAACAAATGCTAAATATGATGGATTTGTTTTCAGACCGGTTTTAAAAATAAGGAAAAGGTGGAATGTGCTCTTCGTGGAAGCTTCTCTGTGAATTTTAATACACTATGATGTAAATCTAGTAAGTTTTTTTGCAAAGAGACTAAATAGAAACGGATGTTCTCATTATAGGCTATTTGCACATTCAAATTTTAAAATTCACTAAAACTATAGTGATAGAAAAACGTGAATTATGGTTGTATCTAATATATTTCACTATTCAACATGTGGCTTAGGAATAACTACAGGACTTTTTCCTCAGTTGATCTTCTTCCACATGACATGAGCAGGTCCAATACTTCACATTTTTAATCAGACATATTTCTTACATCATCTCTAACATCAGAAATAATTTTTTTGATCTAGATTGGTACCTGAATAATGTGACCACTTCAGGCACAAATTTAAGGCTTCAAAATCAATGGATTAGTTATAGAAAGGTACAAGCAGATGCAAAGGATTGCAGCACATTTGAATTCCTTCTTATAGTATGTTTGCAACTTCTGGAGCTGCTCTGATGTTCAGTGTATATGCAATTACTTCAGGCACTAAAGGGAGAAACTGCCCTTCATGAATTTTAATCCAATAGCCTTTTGGATTCTTCTCAGCAGCTTTTTCCTGTCTTGTCGTTAAAGCAATGCAGACGTATTTGAGAAGTAGTTTTCACAATACAATTTAAAAGAATGTACTGTTTGAAAAGCTTACTGGAAAATTTAATTTACATTTTGAAAGCTAAACAAAGAGCAGTTTAAACATTACTGTTGTAAGCTATATGTGACATTAAAATGTCTCACTTTTGGTGGCAAGAACTCATTGATCCACCATGGACTGATTTAAGTGAAACTATTCCAATAATATTGGTAAAAATTAATAATAAACCAGATTTTCAACATGTTTTATGCCTATGGCTGAAGTCCTAGCTAGTGAAAAAGGGCTCTGTGCTGTAGGAAAGATACTGTGGCTTATGCAACTACTTCTGTAGCCAAGCAAACAATATGTTTCACACTCCAACACTAATTTCACCAGCTGAAACAGTAGTGTCCAGGATGTGATTTTTATCTCACTGTTCAGATGAAAAAGTGTGAGTGAGAAATCCTCTGATCAGCTGTGAAGATAAATAGCTGCTATGAGAAATGCACTATGATCACTGTGTTGTGCAAAAAATATGTGCTCAGATAACCAAGACAATCAAAAATACTTTTTATTTCAGGAAACAGGAAAGAAAACTTTCAGATATGTACTTTGAAGCATTCAGCAGTCCATAGGGCATCTTTTATTTATTAAGATTATATATATATATATATATATATATATATATGTATATATACTCATTGCTGCATCACAATGTAAAATACAAGCCCTTGATACATTTGTTAATGTAAAGGTGGTTGTGGGTAGTTTAGTGAATTTACCACTCTGTTCCTCACCAAGCCATCAGAAAAATATCTTCCTGGGAGTTAGGACCGCATGCTTAATTTTCTGCCAAGTACATCATAGTGCTGTTTCTTATCTTTGCAGGCAAGAGTACATATGCTGTGGCTGCTCTCACAACTTCTTCCCTACCTCATCCTACCTAAGAGGTATGTCCTATTGCTGGAAATTCAGAGTGATGTGTTTTAGCCGTTGCTTACTGTAATCCCTTCATGTCCCTTGGTTACCGCTGGTAGGAAATGCCATAAAGGTGCTTTCAACCCATGTGTAACAGGCACGTGTTTAAATCAGCACTGATTTAAATGACACATTCTGGAAGAGTCTCTATTACATCCTTGTAGCCTACATTTGTATTTCATCATCTCTTTCTCCAGGGAGCATATAGATATTGTGAGGCTGATGAATCATATGTGAGTGTGCTTAAAATGCTGTAAAACTGCTGGCCACCACCAGGGTCTTTCTGTTAAAAAGAAGGAACATCATATTCAGTGAAGATATTATGGTCAGTCTCCTAAAAGCATAAGCCTCACCAAGAAGATTCCTATTCCTTTTTTCCCTTGTGTTACCCTCTCCCCTTTGGTAGTAGTTGAGTAGATTAGGATAATTTCAAATTCTAAACAGACTGTCACCTTATGTCTGGTGTATCATCTGAAGATACAGACTAATGACAGGTTTGGCCTTAGTCTGAGTCTTTATGCAACAAAGATGAAACTTAAATACCATAAAGTTTATTAAAACAGTCTATAACAAGATTAGCAGACTTAATGCTCCTTTTTGCAAGTTTTAACAAGCATGTTTTTCCTGCACAGATTCAGGAACAAGCATTTAACTCCCACCGGTTTCAAAGCTATGGGAAATAAGCAGGTGCTTAAAGTTAATGAGGTACTTAATTGCTTTGTAGAACCAAGTTGGACTGTTGCATTACAGGTACAATTAGAAATTGTCACTGATTTCCTTTCTGAGTGAGGAGATTTTTAAAGATCAAGATCTCAGTTGCAGTCCTTCTTTTTATAATTTATGTATAATTTGATGGTTGAAAACTTTAATGTTCTGTTGCAATCTGGGTGGATTCAGTAACAGCATCATTAAAACCATTCAAGCTTGATCAAAAGATTGGATAAATTTTTTAAACAGCATGATTAAAACCATGGAGGGCTGAGTACTGCCTAAGCAGTTTATACAACTTCTGATTTAGCAAAATATAGTCTACTCCAGATCCTACAGACCAGAAAGGTCTACAGCAGTGAGGTAAATGGGTCATAAGAACAGACTTCGCTCTTAACAGATGGGGCATACTGTCTCTGGGGAGTGGGCCTGAGAGAAGGAAAATCACTAGCGGCTAGGAACAGGAGTATATTTTTATTGGAAAGAGGTAACTTTACATCTGGAAGTGTTACACCAGGTTTTAGCTCTCAATTGCACTGGTGAAAATCCAATCTCTTGATACCCTGCGGCACACTAAGTCATATGCAGGATGGCCACTGTCATCTGGGTGAAAGACAATTCAAGCGAGTAGTGAATGAATTCCTCATTTTGCTTTGCTTGTGCATGTGGCTTTTGCTTTACCTGTTAAATTGTCTTTATCTCAACCCATGTTTTCTCACTTTTGCCCTTCTGATTCTCTGCCCATCCCGCTGCAGGAGTAGTAAGTGAGTGGCTGTGTGGGGCTGACTTGCCTGCTGGGGTTAAACCACAACGGTTAAATTCACATATGCTCTTTAATTAGCATGGTCAACATCTGTTCCATTTTCCCCCATCTTTAAAGCACAGAGTAGTATTTTACTCTTGCATGCTAATGTCTGTTACAGCAATAAAGAATCCACTTCAAGAGGAAAGGCAATTCTTACATGTGTGTCTCAGAGTAACTTTAAACCGTTTATGGTATTTCCATTTAGAATAATTCCAGAGGTGTGCCTATTTATCTTCTGCATTAAAATTCAAGAAAAAGGTTTAGCTTTTGGCTTGCCTTCAGGGCTAAGCTGTGCAGCAGACATGCTTCTCTGAGATAATTTGTTTTCTAATTGCCATTCGTTTGCTGAAATACAATTAAAGTTATTGCTCTAATATTAACACCAACATCTTGATTGCCTTATCAGAATATGAATATGTATTTTTCTTGCTCTGCTTAGAGACATCTTTCAGTAACTTTCTCTGAACATACAGCTCTTAATTAAAGAGAATTTTTAATTCATCTGTAACAGCACTTTTCCAGCAACTGCTGCCAGTTTGCTGGAGGGTCACTCCTTACCTTTCTGTCCAGGTTGAGATCACCCACTGTCATTACACCAGGGCATGTGTTAACATTGAATACCTGTGCCTTTGAGTCAGCTCATACAAACCATCTGATCTTTGTGCAACTGCCAAAATTAAGTTGGAAATCAGGCAAATTTAAGTCAAACACAGACTTCATTAAGAACTGGAATATGGCAAACAAGTATGGGAAAGCACTGACCAGCCAGTTTATCTAAAGTGCTCCAAATGAAAAGGAGCTCTCAGGCCACAAGATGAGGATTACACAGTTTACGTAAAATAATGAGGAAGTGCTACTTACCAGTGCAGCTGTGTGTTCCCATCACTTTATTAGTGGTTTACCGAACCTTTTATTTGCTACAGGTGAAACAGAATTATCAAAAACAAATAAGCACAGTTCTATTTTTCCAAATGTTCTTTATAAACTTTTCAACTTGGACTTTCTTTATAAGACTACTTTACAAAGATGTTTAATGAACAGGATTCTTTCAATCAGTAAAAGGAGGAGAATGTTCCAAAATAGTTACATAAATGAACACGCCACTTGGGACGGTAAAAGAACAGAGAGATGGTGAAAAAGCAGTCCCATTTGGTGATGAAATTGTTCTTTTTGCTCTAAGAGATCCTTTTAAAATCTTTTTTTTTCTCATTTAGTAATTTTCCTTTTATGATAGTGTATCTATTTCCCATACCTCATTAGTTTCTGAGCACATATGAATATCCCACTGAGTTACAAAGAAATTATTTTTTTTCAGAATATGATAGAAATGCAAAATTGAATCCTAGTTAAAAAAAATAATAAATTGACATTTATGCTCTAGCGAGTTGTTCTGTAAAATGAATTAATGTATAATGATCAGCAAAAAATAATTTATAATTTATATCATGTAGGGGTAATTGTTCTGTTTTATATAACTTTGTATTTTAAGACTGAAATAGCAGCCTGTATTGACCTTTGAACAGACCTCAGGTAGCAGAGATCAAGTCTGTGTTTGTTTTCTCTGGGGGATAATATTTTTACGTATGATAACAGGGTTTTGAAAAATACCGAGATCTTTGCTTTCCAGGACCTTTGTTAGTGTGAGCAAAAGTCCTGGGTCTGCACTGCCTCTTCTCTGTCATGAAACATTAACTGAGACCAGATCAGATTTGTTCTGAGATCAGTGCATTCAGAAATTTGTAATTTGGCTGTTAAATATACTAACAGAACTTAATATGGTGGTTTATTCTATGAATAGATAATCATCGAGTTTAATTCAAGTCCAATAACTGTATCAGTGAATTTGCTTTTGGTGAAGAGTGGCTTGAAGTGACAGAGAAAAATCAACCTGCAGATAAAAACGTGATGTTTAAAAGATGTACTGCCAGACCACACATTCACATTGTGGTCTGGACTTGGATTTCTAAGCTCTAACTTTTGAGACTATAGCAGGTTTCAGCTTAGCTTTTATAAAAAACAGGTCCATTTAGCAGTAGTTGTTGGCTTCAAAAGAACCTGTGCTGATATTCCTTGGAGAGATTTTTCAATTAAAAAAATATCAAAACTGCTAGAAATACTCTGCTGTGATGAAACTCTTAGGATCACTACATCTCCTTATTAGTGCAGCAGTTGTGGAAGCTTTTCATAAGATTCCTGCTATGATAAAATGTATAATACTTATTTAGAAGTTTACACAGAAATAACAAGCCCTGTAAGGCTTACAAGCTTTTTTATGTTTTGAGAAACCAGTGTTTCTTATTGCTATGCTATCTCATGTTTGGAATTGCCTAAAATGCCTTTTTAGTGCATATATGCTGCAAAAAATCAACCTGCCTCATTGATTTCAATGAGCAGTTCCAAGGTCAAATGCTATTCGGCTGTAAAATTATCTATTAAATTTTTTTACTAAGGGAAACCATTGGAGTATTGAAGGACAAGATAACAGTCCATTTACAGAATACAAAAGAAAGCATTTTGTTTCTTCAGCACATCATAACAATAGGGATGTGCTTCACTTCTCAACTCCTATTTATAGTATTACAAACCTTAGGATGATCACCAGTTGTGAACAGCATACAGTTACAGGACTGTAGAAATGTAGTTTTAGATCTATCACAAGTGTGTGCAGAATAATTAGACATGGGAAAAGGGAGAAAAGTTTTAAGATTTCTTTAAAATTGCCTGAAACAAGAAATAAAACTATCCAACAGAAAAACAAACAAACAAACAAACAAAAAACCAAACAAAATCAAACAAACAAACAAAAAAAAAACAAACAAAAAAAACCCCCGCCATTAAACCCAGCAACAATAGAAAATCATTTTTGAAGTTGCTTTTTAGAGCATTGGATATGTATGTGGGGGAGAAGGAGATAAATGTCATTTTTCAACAGATTCTTTTTGGGGGGAGATGTCTGGGCTGTTGCATTTTTATTTTTTAAATTATTTTACAAAATAGCTCTTTGTTTCTCTTGAGAGGAAAAAGAACAGACCTTTTTTTGCTTGTTTTAGCAAAAAAAAAAAAAATCTTGCTTGAATTTCTAGTTTTGTATTAGAATATCTTCGCTGGGAAAATGCAGTTAGTCCTACCAAATAAGCTGTGATCCTCCATGTACATGAGAGTTCAGACAGTAAAACCTTAAGCAGACCATGCTACCTCTTGAAGCCAAGTGCTAATAGTCTGTAGGCATGTTAACATGTAAGAAAAGAGTAAGTTCAGTCCTTCTACTTCATAGCTGGGAGCCATAAGAAGACTGGTAAGTTCAGAAAGTGAGAGAGAGAGAACAAAACCCTCCCTGGCAGATCAGCAGGGGGTAGAGAAAGCTGCTCAAGGTCTAAGAAGTATCTGCCTGCATTGCACTATCCACTTTTTTCCCGAAGTCATGACTGGTATCTTGTTTTCAACAGGAAAAACTCCTCTCCAGGTTCCCATACTTGCCTTCCCTCAGTAGGGGACACTTGGCTTTCCTCAATCTTTCTGATTAAATCCAAGTCTTCATCAGAAGATTATGGTAATTTAGATTATGACCTTGAGAAATCTTGTTGAATTTGAAGAGTCCCGATTCTGCAGTTAATATAGTCAGGCTCTAGCAGAGGCCAGCTGATACAAGGTTAAGCATAAAATTGGTTCTGTCTTCCCTGTGTAAAAAGCCATGGTCAACATGCGGTTATTAAACTTAAGTCAGCTGCTCACAGTGTCATTTCCTAGTGAAAACTTAGCAGCCTACCTCAAATATGAACACTCCTATTCCCATTACTTATTTCGTTTAGCTAGTTGTTTAGTAATTTTCCAAAGAAATTTGATAGCAGTTACTGATATTCTGTGCACACAGAGTAATCTCCATCTTTGAGATAATGCACTGAGATAACCATTTTCATGTCAGCAATTACTTGCTCACCTGGTGATTGTAAAATTGTTTCCAAACAAATTGTAACATATTCCCTTCTATTGCACAAGTATTTCCTGTGGGACTGCACAGATAACACAGATGTGTCAGGATAACTGGCATTCTTTTATAATGCAGTAAAATAAATTGTGTTTTTATAGGATGGCCTTAATGTACAGTAACACAAAATTCTTTAGAGAGGCATCAACAGTAAACTGAAGCTAAAAGGAAAATTTTACAGACGAGTTGCAAAGAGGTTGTTGAGTTTTCAGGGAATTATGAGGTATGTGACTGCACTACCAATGTGAGTTAGGATAAATGAAAGAGTAACAATAATTATAAAATCATAGAATCATAGAATCGTTAGGGTTGGAAAGGACCTTAAGATCATCTAGTTCCAACCACCCTGCCATGGGCAGGGACACCCCACGCTAAACCGTGCCACCCAAGGCCTCATCCAACCTGGCCTTGAACACCACCAAGGATGGAGCATTCACAAATTCCCTGGGCAGCCCACTCCAGTGTCTCACCACCCTCACAGTAAAGAACTTCTTTATATCCAGCCTAAACTTCCCCTGTTTAAGTTTGAACCCGTTACCCCTTGTCCTGTCACTACAGTCCCTAATGAATAGTCCATCTCCGGCATCCTTGTAGGCCCTCTTCAGACACTGGAAGGCTGCTGTGAGGTCTTCACGCAACCTTCTCTTCTCCAGGCTGAACAGCCCCAACTTTCTCAGCCTATCTTCATACAGGAGGTGCTCCAATCCCCTGATCATCCTCGTGGCCCTCCTCTGAACTTGTTCCAACAGTTCCATGTCCTTTTTATGTTGAAGACACCAGAACTGCACACAATACTCCAAGTGAGGTCTCACGAGAGCAGAGTAGAGGGGCAGGATCACCTCCTTCGACCTGCTGGTCACACTCGTTTTGATGCAGCCCAGGATACGGTTGGCTTTCTGGGCTGCAGGAGCACACTGCAGCTGGCTCATGTTCATTTTCTCATCAACCAACACCCCCAATCCTTCTCCGCAGGGCTGCTCTGAATCTCTTCTCTGCCCAACCTGTAGCTGTGTCTGGGATTGCTCCCACCCAGGTGTAAGACCTTGCACTTGGCATGGTTAAACTTCATCAGGTTGGCATCAGCCCACCTCAAGCATGTCCAAGTCCCTCTCGATGGCATCCCTTCCCTCCGGCATATCAACCGAACCACACAGCTTGGTGTCATTGGCAAACTTGCTGAGGGCGCACTCAATCCCACTGTCCATGTCACCGACAAAGATGTTGAACAAGACTGGTCCCAACACCAATTCCTCAGGGACACCAGTCGTTACCGGTCTCCAGCCGGACATTGAGCCATTGACCACAACTCTTTGCATGCGGCCATCCAGCCAGTTCTTTATCCACCGAGTGGTCCACCCATCAAATTGATGTCTCTCCAATTTAGAGACAAGGATGTCATGTGGGACAGTGTCAAATGCTTTGCAGAAGTTCAGGTAGATGACGTCAACTGCTCTGCCCCTGTCCATCAGTTTCGTAGCCCCATCATAGAAAGCCACCAAATTGGTCAGGCAGGATTTCCCCTGAAGCATTATGAAGCATGTAAGTTAAACGGAATGATTTTCATGCCACTTACTTCTATGATTAAGATTTTATCCATTAGCATACAATTTGTCAGACTAGACAGACCTAGCAGAACAATAGTTACAGCTCTGCGTGTTCAGTAAGATGTGGAGAATGGATTGTATCATCTATCTAGTTCTGTCTTGACAACAACTTAACATTTATTACAGTGGTGTGCACTGCAATATTTCTGTCTGACATTAAAATTATGACTGCTGGAATTCCATCATAATTGTTTTTAATTCTTTCTCTGAGAAGTAATCAGTGGTACCTAACCAGAGCAGAAGTGAGGGAGGGAGAGAGAACTTTTGTTAGCTTATCAGATCAGTAGCAACAATAAACTACAACTTTTCTCCTATGACTTTATTGTGCTTATGTGCTGTGAGCAGTATGGCTACAACAACTAACTGCAATTAGTAGTGGTACAGCAGTTCCGAGGACAGATAATGAAACAGGCAGTCTGTGCATTTCTGTCCTCAGCTTTTTCCTATTAGGTAGCTGTCATCAGTTGTGTACTTTTGTCAGTGTGCTGGCTGAGCGTCAGTATAACTGTCTGAATAGCATGAGCTGTGCTCCCTGTTGGTGCTGCAGAGCATTGTTGCTCTGCCTCTGTAATCTGAGTGTTTTATGCAGAGAAAAGTCTTTGGTAATTAATAAGCAAAGTTATTTACAGAAATCTGATGTAATGAAGAGCTTAAGTAGGCTTTTAATATATGTTCGTTATCTATTACATTGCATGCAATGTGTCACCATAACCAGAAGACATTCTCAGTCTGTGTATTGAAAAGCTGATCAGTAATTTTGCTCAAACTGCTGGCCCAAGAGAGTATCAAATTATCTCACAAAGGGAGCATTTCTTAAGCTTCAGTGGAAACTTGGAAAATCTTTTCGTTTAGTTACATGTTTTACTTACCTCTTCTAGTAGTTTCTTTTTGGCGATGTTAGAGCTCTGGAGTTCCCCTTGTGTCTGCAATATAATTATACTCATTATCAATGCCATTATCAGGGGCTGTTCTTGTTATTCATATCATTTTCCCAATGCACGGAGGAGTTGCATACCACAATAAAGAACAGGTAAAAAATTCCCAAGTAGGTAATGCCAAGTCTGAAACAGACTTCTGGGACAAAGAACGTGATCTACGCAGTGGTTTACAAGAGCCAAGATAGGAAAACCAGTCCCAAAACTCGGGAGTCTTTTGGAGGGTATGGTAAACTTAGAGAGCAAGACGTTATATGAGCTTGTGGGAAATGGCTCAAGTACAGCGGTGAAAAAGACAGCTTCAGGGCCTCAGATGGAGAAAAATGCTGTGGCTTCTTCTTCTTCTGTGTACCTCTTGCTGTCTATTAAGGCCTTTAATTCGGTCAATTTCTGTGGGAGGTCAGTCCGCAACTTGGAGCCATAGATGACTATATCCTCTGTCTTGTCTTTTGCTAATAGCAAGTTTTGCATAGCCAGGTACCTTGTGTGGATTCCAGCCAGAGATCAGAATTAGCTCAGCTGAAATTTTCCTGCAATTCCTTTGCAGCCTACCAGTTTCACAGTCTTACTGGGCAAGAGTAACTGCATTTCACCACGAAGCACAGAATTCATGCTTGGATTAGTTTTGTTTCTTCAGAGACCTTCTGGGTTTTGGTTGGCTAGTTTTAACCTTTTCTGTAAACCTTTATAAGTAGTTTAGGTTGTTAGATGAAGAGCTGTCCTTCATAACTTTCAGTTAGTATCTTTACTATTATTACTTGAAGAAAGGAATGCTTTTACAGCTAAATAAATATGCCAGTAAGATCAGAACATAGTGAAGACTCTAATGGCTGCAAAGATTTTTAAGTGGTTTTAATGAACACTCAGCAGGCAAGAAAATATGCTTTTATGTTCAATCCAAACAAAAATATACAAGCTGAGGAGGAAAAAAGACAGGCTGTAGCCAACCTTATTAAATGAGAAGAGGCTGTGAAATTATTTACTTCATCTAAATTAAATAAGGCCAATTATTGGCTCTCCATATGAAACACAAGAGAAGTTTTCAGTGTGCTTATGAAACAAGGACTTAGTTTGATTAAGAATTACATACAGCCAGATTACAATTAAGCATTAAAAAGAAAGCTATTATTTTCCTCAGAGGTAGATTAATTGCAAGCCATACCCATAATTTTAGGGGCTGAGTTCCTGTTCTAGTTATATTTTAGCGTATGTACTTCTATAATGACATATATCATTCAGAATATAATTTAATTCCATATTAATTATATTGTATTATATTTATTGATATTTACCCATCGGTAGAAGATTAGTAAGTGTCACGTCTCCTGGTTCCAGGCAACACAGCTGAAAACATCCACTTTATTCCCAGGAATACATTGTTTAGCTCTGTGAACACTCCAAAAAAAGTGGAAGAACGCATTTGTGACACCTCTCCTGACATCCTTTTCTGGAATTGCGGTTTTTACTTTCTAGTCCACTTTCCATGGGCACCCAACGTGTCAGTGTCATGCAGGCTGGTATGTCAGGAGCAGCTGTATGCATCATGTGCCTTCTTAAACTTAACTTCCTGAGAAGTCCCAGGTGATTAAAGTGATTTAGTTGTTCTCATGCCCAGAAGGAAATGAGGTGGGAGTACATGATGGAGTGGTGGTGAGCAGGAGGCTGTGGAAGGGGGGCACTGGAGATGGCTGAGTAAAAGAAAGGACTGTGCAGTACCTCAGGCAGAAGTTCAAGCCCTGTAATTTGAAAGGTGATTTCAAGTCCCTGTTCTGCTATATGTTGTGTGTGAACTGCGACAAGTCACTTAGTCCCTATGTGCTTCATCTCTCTCTCTGTAAAATGGATGTAACAGCATTTACCTACACATGGGGTTACTGCGAGCACAGCTTCATTAAGAGGTGCAAGCAACTCACAATCTATTACAATAGACACATATAGGAACAGCAGCATAAAGCCGGAGTCATCTCTGGACTCAGCTAAACAAGCACACAAGCATTTCAAGAGTGGGGTTTTATTTCCCGTAATAAAAATGTGAAACTTTTCACCAAAAATAAACAGGTGAACATGGAAATGAAATTCTTAAAACTATAGTCAGAAAAATAATTTCCAGAGCAGTCTGGAAAGACTAAACAAACACTGTAACATCTGTTTCCTGAGTTATTGATGGAGTCTGTCACCAGGCTTGTGTCTGCCTTTCAACATCTTCCAAAACTTTCTCTTTTTTCTGGGTGGTTTCAGAAGTCAGGGAAAAAAAAAAAAAAAAAAAAAAAAAAAAGCTAGCTGTCACTTTGGGAGAAAAGATACTTTTTACCATGAAGCTTGTATGTGGCATAACTATAAAGCAAATAATAAGGAACTTGTATTATACTGTTAGCAAATAATAAGGAACTTGTATTATACTGTTAAATGTTGCTAACCAAGTAATGAAATTGTCTTATTTATTAGCACTGGCAATAGCCTTTCTGTACTTCCAGTTCCTACAGCAGCAGAACAATTTCAAACTTCTGTTAAGCATTTAACAATGGAGAAATGTTCACTGCTTTCAGCAAGTAAGCAGACAGCAAGACTTACTGCTTGTGGTCTGGTATAAACACATTAAGCAACTAATTATGCTTCTCACTAAGAGTTATTTTATTTATGGTGATCTTTAAAGTATCAGCCTATCACTTCCTAAAGCATAACTATCTCTGAGGTTGTCTGCAGCAGCCTGGCTGTTAACATCTTACTCATAATATTAGTGATCTGGAAATATTACTGCACTATTGCTGAAGCAAGATACAGAGCTTCTCGAAGAGCAAAAAGGCAAAACATAACCATCATCTTTCTTTCTCTCTATAATCTAAGGAATGAGGGGTAGCAGAAATGGATCAATGCTACTTTCTCCTCTATAAACAGGGTCTGCAATTTCAGAGTTGCATTAACTGGCCAGTTCTGATGAAAATTAATCTGAACTGAGTGGTAAAATCAAACTGATAGCTGGAAAAAACAGCTGGAGCTTGGACAGATACGGGTTCAAAGTCTCTGTTTTGTTCTAGCCTTTCTGTACGAATGCAGGCAAATCACTCATGGCTAAATTCACCCACTTCCAAACTTCAGACATTCAAAATTCTTAGCTAAAGCCTAAGTCTGGAAGCACCTAACATCCAATGTGTCAATATTTCTAGTAGTGATGTTCTGTAGGAACCTGCAGATTTTTAAAATGTTTAGCAAGCAGGGGATGGTCGATAGATTTCACTGGTGTTCACAAACAAGCCAGTCTGTGAAACAAAAACCAAAGCTTAGGTCACAGTCAAAATATGTCAGGAGGAGGAATAGAAGGCTTTTGTTCAGCACTCTGGGGTTAAAGCATTCAACCATTCCGCTAACATCACTGGAAAAATAAAATCTTTCCTCTGCTACAGCAGATTTGATTGTCTCACCTTCCACCTTCACGCTCACCTTAGGAGAAGTTCTTTCTGTTCTCTCTTTACTGAAGCTGCTATACTTCATATTCCTACTAATGCATAATGAATTCCTACTGATGAATAAGGAGGAGAGTGCATTCCCAGATTCGCTGCTGATACAAAGGCAAGAACTGAATCTGTTGAAACCCACTTGGCTGTTTTGGGGTGGTTTTTTGTTTGTTGTTTTTTTTTTTTTTGGGGGGGGGGAGGAGTGTTTTTGTTCTTGTTGTTTTTTTTTTTTTAACAGACGGAGTTAAAAATCTGGAAACAATTCCAAACACCTGATTTTGATAAGGACCAAGGCTTTGCAAAAGCTGCAAAACACTGCTTTTTACCCTGCAATAAAAGATGTTATTTTAAAATATGTTCTAGTGTTTCCTTGTGTCTCTTAGTGGCTCCTAGTGTTAGATATACAACCCAATCTGATTATACTGAATACTACTAATGTTAGCTGTCAGCTGCTTTATAATGTCTGAGTGCACTGAGCTTGGTGACAGGATGAAAAGATTTTCTTATAACGGCAAAAGAGAGAATTGCAGTCATTTGGAAGCTGCAGACTGTTCCTTCAGCAAGAGACTGGATGGATGCTCAGTTTAATTGGTTGTGCTTCACTAGAAAAAATAGTGTACTCATTAAAATATCAGAACTCCAAGTTACAAGATACCTGCTTCTTTTTTTGAATTACAGCATGTGTAGAATATAAGATTTAATAGCATTTCACCCTGATTATAAGTTTGTAATTACCATCTATTTTTTGCAGATAATCTGTGGGGTACAGGGAAGCTATGGGTATTATTGATTTATACTGTTGAGATCAATGTTATAAGCATATTCACATTTATAAAATAGATGGAATAGCTTTATTTTTCTCCCTGAAGTTTGAATCTCTGTGAACCCTCTTTTCTTCTTTGCTTCTTTTTTATTATTACAAAAATTGAAAAACCCAAAATAAAATATTAAGATATTCATATAGCCTTGTCTGCCACTGCTCCATCAGTAATGTGAGTAAGGAACACCATGCAGGTATTCCATTGCAGCAATATATTTATAAACACATCTTCTGCATGACAGTATCCCAGAATATTGTATTACAAATCATAAAATATTACAAAGACAAGAACAGCAATGTAGGACGGAGGATTATTTAAAAAAACAAAGACTTTATTTTGTTTCCCAAAGTGTTCTGCTGTGCAGTAAACATTGTAGAATCATGGAATCATGGAATAGCTTGGGTTGGAAAGGACCTTAAGATCATCTAGTTCCAGCCCCCTGCCATGGGCAGGGACGCTTCACACCAGACCATGTCACCCAAGGCTCTGTCCAGCCCAGCCTTGAACACCGCCAGGGATGGCACATTTACTGCTTCTTTGGGCAACCCATTCCAGTGCCTTGCCACCCCTACAGTAAAGAACTTCTTCTTTATATCTAACCTCAATTTCCTCTGTTTAAGTTTTAACCTGTTACCCCTTGTCCTATCACTGCAGTCCCTGATGAAAAGTCCCTTCCCAGTATCCTTCCCAGCATCCTTATAGGCCCCCTTCAGATATTGGAAGATGTAAGAGTTTGATAATTAGATGAACCTTAAGATCTACTCCAACCCCAACAACACTACGATTAACTTTATGATATGGCAGTTACAATATCCTCCAGTGATCTCAGACACCACAGAAGGTGAGGCCAAGTGCTGTTGCAGCATGAAAGAGCCATCACGTTAACAAGTGTAAAGAGCTTTTTCACCATTAACTCTTTCAAAAATATAATTATTTTAGTTTTTATCTTTTGTTTACCCTTCCTTCTCTAATTTCATTAGCAACAAAAACAGGCACTGTTTGCGTGCAATACTGTGTTCAACAAAGAGCTTTGTTTTGTCTTCCAAGGGCCCCACTCAGGCAACGGTAAGGGTACAGGTGTTTACACCAAAGCTGCATTTGGATAATCATGTTTTCAGTACACACAGCTGATGAACATTGTTCCCATGTCAGATTTGTTGGCTCCTAAGTACTTTGCCTTCTAATAGGGTTTCGAGCTTTAACTGGAAGGGCTGTTTCATAATTACAGATCTGATTTCATGGGGGGGCAATCTAGCAGTTGTCTTAACTGTGTCTTCACTGCTTCGTATACTGCTTCTGATTTAGTTCCTCACATTTGAGGAACTCTGAGGGCTACCTGTGATCTCTAGAGAATGACGAATAAAAAACCAGTAAGATAGCTTATCTGCCCAGATTTCTGTTTTCTTCTCCATCACCTGCTCTTCTTCCCTTTTTCCTTGCTTTGTAGCATGCAACCAGATACAAAATTCATGACCATGTCACACTAATCTCATGGCAAAGTAATTTTGTAAGAAAGACTTGTAATAATCACATACATGCATGCACCTGCTAACATATCTTTACAACTCTCTGGTCTGTCTTAATGTGCAGCAATTTGCAAAAACTTTGTACAGTAGTTCTTCTCTCTTGTTTGGACTAAGGTTCCATTGAAGAGTCCAAAAATATATGAGATTTTTTTCCTCTTTATTGCAAGAAGATAGTTTAAACCTTAGCAATGAATAAAAGGTGCTTAAATAATTCTTTCCAATACTGTATCATTGAACTCTGTTGTGTCTGTGTCTTCACTCAGCTTTGTGTCATCAATCTCCCCGAAATTGTCTTCTTGCCTTGTACATCCTAAAAAGTTGAGTCGTCTCTGCAAATGTTATCTCCTCACTGTTCATCTCACCAGTTGTTCAGAAATCTATTTGGAACTAATTATTAAACCTGAAATGTTAAACACTGCAAGGGACTTACAAAGATCCTCCACACAGGAGTGAATTCCAACAGACTGTCTCTTAGAATATAGATGTTGGGTTCCTTTAATTATTTCCTAAAGCAATTTCATCTGTGCATTTCTCAGAGAGGCTTACCTGTCCGACTGTCATTTTATCTGGAATTCTGGGACAGCTCTCAGCTCACTCTAAAGCTGTGTCAATCTTCAGGTACTGTTATTTCTTGATCCTCTTTTATATGAAACTGATTCCCTTTGATACCTATCTGGCATTTTTTTATATAGTTTTATTTTCTTTTGGTGTCATTCCCTGGCAACAAATATTTTATGTTCCATATCTCTCTCCCCACCATAGTATTCCTTTCAGCCTTAGAAACTATTTCTCTTTTCTTATGCATATTATAAAAACAATCTCATATACAATTTCAGCCTATCCTTTTTTCTTATCATTTTTATAATCTTTTAGCTTCTTTTTTCGTATGCATCACTGTGCTTGTGAGCATTTTTGTTCCTTGACTTTAGATTACTTTCTGCAGTTAAGGATTTTATTATAGTATTTGCTGCTGGATGTCATGCTATGTAATACACCCTCTAGGACATTACATTAATGTCCAGAAACAATTTCTCTTCTGATCCATTTACCCAACACTTCTATGACTTTTCTAAAGCTCCAGTTCAATGTCCTCACTTAGAAGTCTTCCACTTTTGAGATAAAAAATGAAAATAATGCTATCATTTTTGAACCAGCAACTTCATCATGTCTAGTTTTCTGACAAATTCCATTGATTCTCTTTTAGTTTTTCTTAACTATTGTATTGTATGCAAATTCTAATTACAACACTATGCCATACTTTACTGATTCCTTCCTCTTCAGAATTTATACCAAATGGACTGGTAAACACTCCCTATACTTTCACATCTCTCCTGTTTGGTTTTGTTTAACATTTGGTCAAGTGTCTCTCTCAAATAATTGGTTCTTCCTGTCAGATCTTACTTCATTGCTTTTAATTCTGTGTTTTAGTTATATCTTCCCCATCCACATAACTCTAGACATTACCTGTTGTAAACCTTTTCTCTTTCGTCTTACAGTATTCTGATTTAACAGCTTGAGATTTCTACATTATCTACATAACATAGCACAATTGTCTTTATTCCAGGTATGAAGGCAACACTACAGCAGGTATATTTTTGGCTGAATCACAGTAAGTAAGAAGAATTTTTAAGATCAGTAAAAAAAAAAAAAAAGTGCTGAAGAAGTTTGGCCCAGTATCTTGAAAACTTACTGATACAAGTGTTCATTCAACTAATGAACCGGATTGAGTGCATGGTTAAATTTGCAGTTATGCACAGCTGAAATCATGAATGTTAACTCTTATGTTTGTTTTAGCTTTGGTAACTTCGAAGTTTTAAGTTACTGAAGTCCAGATTTAGCTGGATTTCTTATACACCATTTAAGAAGTGTTTGATCAGCTCTGACTACTGAATCTTCCCTTAAGGTCTTTGATCAAGATGAATTAAAAATATGTAGGAAGGATTCTCTTGAAAGTAATTTTTAGCAAATGATAAATCTGTATGTGTGTTAACAGTGTTTGATGGCAGTTCAGCAACCCAGAAGTTAAGATCTAAGGAGCACTTACTTCTAAGTAAGCACAATATTTTGCATTTGGTGACTAGCTGATATTTCTTCTTGTGTACTGTTGCTCTTCCAGTATGCTTTTGCCACAACCTTAAAACAGAAGTAGGACAAGAGGATAAGCAGCACTTTCAGAGTTTTATATGCGAGGTATAGGTGTGTTTATGCATGTTCAGATTGACCTCTAAGTGAATTGGAGGTTTACTTAACCTCTCGCCTTGTATGAATCTTTCCAGGCACTGCTAGGAAAAAAAGCAGGTGTCTACGTGCGAGAATCTTACATTTCATTCTCATAAGGTCTGTTCAGGAGATTGCAAAATCTGAAACAAAACTTCTTCATTTAAAAAATTCTCTCTGGGAAACTGATAGGGAATAAAAACACTTTGTGAGAAATTAATATAAAGGCAAATCTAAATTTGTCTGCTGTCCTAATTAAAAGCAGGTTGTGAAAAAACCTAGAAAAGAGTTATCATTAAAATAAAATATAGTTGAAAATTAAAACTATGGTAATAGGCTTCTGATAAATTAGAAAGAAAATACTATACATCTATCTGCATTTTGTATTTAGGTGAAATGATGTACCATTAAGACCATGAGCAAAGCATGCATTCATTTCAAATTCTCAAGGTTAATGAATATTTCAGCAGTATAATATTCCAACTGACTTACAACATAAAAATTTACCTTTCATGCATTAACTACTCTCAATTTCATTGACAAATTGATGTAACTTTTCAATGCAGTCATTGTTACAGGAATTATGATTCAAAAAGTCAACACTTGCAAGGCATGACAACTCAGTTACTAGTTAAATCCTACATTTAAATACAGGAAAAAAACTTCTTTCTTAGACATAGATGCTTTGGAGTAATTGCTGTTGGAACATAAGCATTTTAGGGGACCATAATTACATCTTCCTGTACCCTGCACCTTGTAGAAGACTGCAAGAAAGTATAATTGGCATTAAACTGATACTTACAAAGGTGGTAAGATGAGCTGTTGCTGGAGGAATCTTTTTCAGTTAATCACTCATGTAAAGCTGAACTGCAACAAGATATCACCATTCTGTGTCTTGGATTAAGTTCATCTCCGTATCTTTGTGAATGGCCTTACTAAGCTAGGAATGGAATGATTCCTGTAAATTTTAACAGGGTCAACCCAAAGGGCTTTTGGGGTTTTGCTTTTCGTGTTTTGCTTTTCGTTTATGTTGTTTTCTTTTTGTTTTTTCCCTTAGGATGCCTTAGATGGTAGGATGGAGGCCCGAGACAGTCAGGGACTAGAACTGACACTGAAGAGTGACCAAATATTCACTATCATGACATTTGTTCCACACAGTGTGATTTTACTAACTATGTCTTTTTTTTTTTTTTTTTGCTATTAATTCCAAGCTTGCTTAGTTGCAAACTTCACTTTAATGGTAGAGTAAGGGAACTTAATCCTGTCATAAGCACACATAGTTATCAACAGGTATCAGTTTCAGATAACCTGCATCTAGCCGCCAAAAGGCAGCTCCTTAAACTGCCATGGTGTTCTTCCTCAGAACAGGCTTTGCCTGGAAAAACCCTCAGAGCGTCTTCAGGCTCACACATAGCCAAAGCCGTGATCTTGTTGTGCTCCCTCCAGTTTTTCAAGGGAGATGTGCATTAGAGTGGTTTCTATGCAGGTGACATGTTTATCAGAGGGAGAGTAAGACACCTATGCATGCTGCCTTCTCTCAAGATGTACTCTGAAGCAAGAGGTAATAGGTGCTTTGGCTTTTTTATGTGAGTGCTGCTGGCAGAGTGCAGCAAATGGAGACGTGGCAAACAGCTACCCACTTCATTATCTCACGGCAGTGGACTCTACATCCTTCCTACCCGTTTTGCTCATTATCAAATATAGCAGGAAAGGAGGATCTGGTTAATCAAGGGAGAAATAACTGCTCAGGCTAGCACCAATCCAGAGTGATTGCTTCTCTGTTATTTACAGTATGGGAAGTCCCTGCTTGTCCTGCCCACATTCTCTTCATCCGAAACATGTCTCAAACATTCACTGCAAGTATAAGGGTATAAAAAGAGGGGAGAGAGGAAAAAGGAAAAGATATTAACAGTGTCAGCAGAGGCTGATGAGCAGAAAGATAGTTCTAGGGAGCCAAGCATTCATGATGGAGGTGGGGAAACTGAAAAAGCAGTCTGTTGGCCTTGCAGAGAAGTCAGCGCAACACTGGAGCATTCTTTTGCCATTGAAAACAGAAAGAAGCAGGAGCCCCAACGATGTCAAATATCAGTGATGCAAATGTTGTTGCTATAGTAATATGCTGGAGAAAGCATACTGATATGTATATTTGAGATTTGCTGTAGGATACAATCTATCAATGTTCATCCATAAAAACAAACTGGCTGAAAATCCAGTCTTGCCTAAATCTGCGAATCCACACGGACTGTTGTTTCTTGTATGGCTGTGTATAGCTTACCCCTTATCCACATTAAGATACAGACACTTCAGGAAACTCTCCTGCTGTGTTTGTAGCAGTAATGCACCTTGTTTTCACCTTGTTACTCTTCATTGTGCACTCTCACTGCTATGAGCCCATTGTTTTCCACCCTGCCCTATGATATATAGCATGGTTTTTAATAGCAGTGATGTCCCTATTTGCTACAGAGTAACTTTTATCACACTCTTTATCCTAATCAAGTTCTCCATTTTTCAGTCTCTCACACACTTTCTAGATTTCATTTTTCCTACTGATTGACTCCCTCTTTCCGAGTAATCTGCTTTCATTTTTTAACTCTGCTGTGAAGAAGACATTGCCAAAATGTCACCTCTAATCTTGTTTCCCATTTCTAGCATGTAATTTATTAATCCTCTCTCTCCCTTTTTTCCCTTTTACTGAGCAGCCTACATGCTAATACAGTTCAAGTTTTATTTTCAGATTGTCAAATAAATAATTTCACAAGTCTCAAGGGTAGGGAAAAAATAAAATATAGCTTTGAAATAATGATCACCCGTCTTTCTGCCAAGGCATTTGCTTTTAGATCTATACAAATCACTTTATTCAAGGATGATATAGCTGTCCCTTATCAGTTAAATTAATTACTGGATAGTGTGTTTAAGGAGCCCACCTTTGTCTGATTGACAAAGAACCGCTACTGAAAACCTTCACATTACAGTAACACTGGTCTCCTGAAAGTAATATTCCCCCCAACCCCCTTAAATCTGTATTACCTGTGTGTGTGTGTGTGATTTTGGGTGTGGGTTTCCCCCCCCTTTTGCAATTAATAAGTTTTGATTGGTGTCTTCCATTGGTAAACTGATGGCCTTCTTCTCGCTCTTCTGAACACTTTCACTGTGTCTCTAATTTAAAAGGGAAAACTATTAGTTCTTTCTGAGCAGGGATGAATGACCATAAAATACAAGCTCAGCTGGGTCTTGTTGCCAGGCCTGCTGTAAAGTGAATTTTTACTGATAGATTTTTTACCATTGCTGTGTTCAATGGGAAAAGCATTGTTACTCCCCACTTTATCACATACTGTCCTCGCAGAGTCTAAGACACTGTGTACACCCTTCTCTGGTTTTGCCACGTTTCTCATGACTTCGAGTCTTTTTATCAGAGGTGCTAACATTGCTATAGGAGATCAAGGAATATGTGGTGTAGGTGCACTGTGTCCTTTTTCAAATTAGGTATCTGGAGTATCCTTCTATGACTGCAGGGTAGCTTCTTATACTCCACAATCTGGTAGCATAAATGCAAGCATTTAGTCAAGGTTTTAATGTAATTTTCAATAATGAATGTAGGTCCATGTGAAGCTCTTCTAAGCAGTACTCATCCCTAAGCTTGGTTTCTTGCTTGAGAGCACAATTTTCGCCTCCCAAGGTAAGTACCCATCTTGCCACAGAACATGAATGAACTCATAATGCACAGGGAATGTCTGTTCAGGAGCTTGTTTGCTGCTTCTGTGCTAGCCTGGAGTGTAATGAGGGGCAGGTAGTGGTGCAGCTCTGTCATCTTGTGCCCTTGTGTAGCCTAAGTGGCATACTCAGATCTGTAGTTTGCACTAGACAGCTGATCTCTTGGGAATTAAGTACTAATTATTGAAGTCTTTCTGCCTTCATAAAGCAGTCTGTATTTCCATCCCACATGTGGATGAAGAAGCAGTGTGAAATTTTCAGACTGAACAGAGGTTGAAGCAAGCCCTCCTGCTTGCTTCAGGTGACACGGAGCCATAACTGAAGATCATAGACATACAATGTATTTAAGTATGAACAATCATAAACTCGTGGACAACGAATGTTCTGCTTTTGACTATGACAACAGCAGGAAGACAGCTCCTTAAAGGAAACAGAAATGTTCTCAAGTGCCAGAAGAGTAAAAATCTACAAACATCACAACCTGGTGCAATATCTGCTGCAATATTAACGTGTGCAAATAACGAAGAGCTCAAACACTTCCTACTAATCTCTGTTACCTCCTTGCCAGTGTTTGTCAAGCTACCAAGAGCTGCATTCATATTCCATATGGATACGTATTTTTTCTTGGTTTTCCTTTGACATTAATGCTCTGGTAGAGCTCTCTAAGTAGTAAAGCAAGGAAATTAACTTACATTTGCTGGCTTTCTAAAGTAAATTAGCTACACTTTTGACTTTCTGTGGTTTTACTCTGAAAGAGAGAAGCAATAAAAATGAAATAAGGCTAATCACTGTTGTTCTATGGTTTTCTCTGTGGTGTGTTAAAAGAAGAAGAACCCATAACAAAAACTCATGAGTTCATATCTGCTTAAAACAGGTCTCTAATTAGCTTCTATAATCGATCTCCCTGCTCTAGCAGGTGAACCAGGTAATTATCTTGTTTATACTGCAGGTGAGTCACAAAATGCAAGATAGCGTTCTCTGTCTTTAAAAGATAATGCATTGTAACAAGTGTTCCCAATATGAATGAACCACTGTCATAACCCATACCATCTCTTTCAGAGGCAGTGATGTGAAATCTCATTTTATTCTTTATTACAAAGAGCTCCAGACATCAAAGAGCTGTCCCTTTGACTGCCGTCTCAATCAAAGGATTTTACCCAGACAAATCTTTACTTCCCATTATGATTTCAGTGCTCAGAATATCAGGATTTTCCTGGTATGAAGAGGAGGACTCCAGTCACCAGTGCTTTTTTTAAGGGCCAAATCTTGTCACTGTTCACTTCCCATGGGCCTTTTGAGTAGCAGAGAAACTCCAAACTCAGCAGATAATTAGGGGTTAGTTACTTAGGGCCTGAGGCTTTAGAGACAGACTGTGGTGCATTATACACACATGCTTTTTTTCAGTATGATGTGTCTATCTGTTACTTTCCAGAAGGTGAAATGTTGGCTAAATGCATGGTTTGGATTAGGTTGATGTATAGAGAGCACTATCTCAGTATTTTAGAAAAATCCCTTAATCTGACATGCATTTGAGTCTTCTCTATTCTCATATTATTCAGTCTGTGTTTTATTTACATAATACAGGTATATCTCTTTCTTGCAGGTCATCTCATAGTAAGCTCTACAAAGGAATAATCCCTTTTGACAACCTTTAAAGGGTCACAGCAACATTTGAAGCCTGTGACCAGCAGCACTAATAATGGTGTATTTGTAGAGAGGACATACAGTGCAATTCTTCCTAGTATAATGTGGAAGTGTTTCATCTCTTTTGTACTAGAGAAGAGGCTTCTTGCTTGTGGTGAATGGCTGAAATACGAGACCACATGTTTTCTGTAATCATTAAAACAATAGTGCACCAGCTTCTCCCCAAGCTAAAAATAATCCTATCATAGGCATGCCCCTTTTCCTCTTCTCCTTAATAACTGAATTCAAGATTCCCATAAATAAGGTCTTTTTTTTTTTTTTTCTTTCCATTTTTTCATAGACTTATCCCTATCAAATTTAGTTTCAAGGTCTTTTATTTCTGTTTCTAAAGTAATTATCCTCTGGGCCTCTTCCTTTCTTCCTGGTATGATGCTAGACTAATTATTCTTCTCCTAATGAATGCCTGAAATGGATCCCATATGGTGGCATATGTGCCTTCAGATGGAAGCTTCGTTTGAATAAAATAAGAAAATTCTTCTCTTGGGGCTTTCTTAAATTTTTCATTCTGTAACAATGATGAGTGAAATCTCTGTCCTGGGGATAGATGCAGCCAACTCACTTTCTATTATACTTCGAGCTTTCTCTGAACTGGAGATTTCCATGTCTCTCTCTTGCTTGGCCACCATAGCTCTCACTCCACACTGTCACAAAGACTACTTCAATGAGTCAAAGCAGCATCATGTTTGATCTGAAAGCCATTTTTTTTCCTTAAGAAAACCCATTATGTGTACTGTAATTTCTCTTGCAGTTCTTTGTTGCCTTTCTTTACACCTATCCCAAATGCAATGCCCTTTTTTACTGCCTTTAAGGCTCAGTTCACACAGTGACTTTTTTTATACAATTACCTAAGAAATAAGAGACTAATCCCAGTTTATTTCTTTGTGTGGGATGACCTGAACCCACAGTTCCCAGCAGAATGCTTTATCTGCCAGAGTACTGAGTATTCTGTGGTACATGTTAATCTTTGTAGCTATATGAGAACAAGTACATTAAGTACATAAATGTAAAATGAAAGTGTTCAGGTCTCAGCATTGCACTGGCAGTGACAGCACCAAAAGGAATGGCTGCTATATATTTTTGGAAATGCAATATAAATTTACACTGCACTTGATTTCTGATTACCTTTAAGAAGTACTGGTAAAATGCCCAATGAAAGGTAGTGCTACCTCTTTACCTTTCACTAACATGATAGAGAAATTATAATTACAAATTATTATTTCAATTGTGGTAGACTACAGAAGTTCTGGCCATGGATATATATAACCTTGTGTGGAGAGCTGTGCAATGGAAAGCAATTTCACTGACTGCTTGACAGGTAGAAGTAGGGTCATTGATACCATTTTTGCAAGCATATGTAAGTGAAACAAGCCACACTGATACATCAAGGTTACACCAAACAAATCAAAACATATGAGACGTTCCAACTCTGCCATCCAAATTGTTAACAAATTCAGTCTTAAGGTCCACATTTTTTCTATAGATTTAATTTCAGTTCCGTTGTGCTTTCTGTATGACTTTTATTGTTTTATTTATGGAAATCTCTGTTATGTCATTTTGTTCTTAAACACAAAACATTTCTCTACATACTAATCACTGAAATCGGGATGGAGAAATCTGTGCTCTGAACTTCCAGCTACCACAACACACTGTGTTTGAATCTACTAAAGAATACTGTAGTGAGTAGTAAGATTGCACCTTCTAACTGCGGAGGTGACGCTAAGGGTCTTCACCAGTCTGCATCAGGGTTGTCATTTGATACTGCTGGATAAGAGATATGCCAAAATGGAAATATTTGTAGACAAAGTGAAATGCTGACTCAAAAAACACTGATTCTTCATAAAGTTGTTTTAGTAGTTTATCACTTGAATCATGTTAATCGCTTGTGAAAACATAATCATGGTATCTGATGCATGAATGTATGTGTTCTTCTTTCCAGAGGCACAATGGGGGAATACTCCATTGATTTTCATTAGAACATTTGATCCCATGTTGATAAAGGACAGTAACTAACTGTGCCACTATTAATATCAAGCTCTACTTGGATTTAAAAAAAACCTTCAGCAATGTGTGAATCTGCACTCAGGGAGCATGTTAAAATAGGGAAAAAATGCCTGATTCTAACAAGTGCTATGAGGCCTAAGCTCCCATTTAAAAGGAAAGAGTGTTTGTCTCTGGGTGGTCTCAGCCTGAGAATATCAAGACAGTATCTTTGCAAAATACATGCTGCACTTTTGTGAATAAGCCTATTTTTTACTTGCTGGCAGTTTCTTGTTTTGTTTTCTTTTCTATGAATGAGTAATTGTTAGCACGCCAATAACCCAGCTCAGGCTTTAAAATAACAAACTACAGAACAGATTTTAGCTCCTCTAACAATCTTTAAGCTTCCACGTTCTTGTAAGACATAATCCTTGATTTGGATTTGTTCTATTTAGCTCTATTTTGTCCTATTCTGCATAGAATTTTCTGATATATTTGTGAAAATTTTTAACAGACCAGACCTGAAGAGCCCCCAGTGGTCTGTTCAATAGCTTGTGTGCTCTACCTGACTTCCAATCACTCGCTACAATAACCAAGGGAACATAAACTATTTTAGGGGATAATAATTTATCTTTCGCACAATAGTTGGTTTTGGTTTTTCTTTCTTTCACTGACTTAATGCAGTGACCATACTTACTTAATTCATAGTTCAGACAGCAGTTTCTTGTTCAGCTTTCTTATTAAAGCCACAGTGTCATTTTCTGACGGGACAGTATTTGAATATATAAGCTTGATGAAAGACCAGGAACCATCAGGGTTAGGGGAAGGGTCATTTCTTACCCATATCTCAATAATGTTTGTTTTCCCAGCTGGAAGGTGGTTCTCAACACCGTCTTTATCAGGATATACTGCTGAATGTAATAAATAACTCTGGGAATCTGGGCAGCAGTAGCCCCTAAATGCGTTGTTATGAATTTGCTAGCAAATTGCTATGATGATGAAAAATTCCACTTAGCCACAAATCTAATTTTGGCAACATGAGCTGTAAGTACTCAGAGCTTTGTAGAAGCAGACCACTTTGATCTATGTAATCAGATTTGGCATTTGGTCTCTACTTAGATCTAGCTAGGAGCAAAGTTTAAGGAATATTTATTGTTCAGGCAATACCAAGTGCAGGACACTGTCATTCTCTTGACAAGTTACAAACTTTCTGTTCTCTTCCCCAGTCAGTCTTTTTTACTCACTGGGCCCTAGAGCCAGGAATTTCAGTAGTGCTGTATCAAGAGGACAAGCGCAAACTCACACGATTCCTGGCACCACATCTGACCCGACATTTTGGGTCCTATTTGGAACTATGATGCCATTCAAAGTGCATGTGGATGTCTGGTGTGATCTACAGAGTTAACTTGAGCAGAACATAAACTGGGGAGCAATATTCCACTGCCTTTCAGTAGGACAGAAGTGCCTAGTCTGCACCTTCCACGTTGATAATGCTGTGGGGGAAAGAATCAGAAGAGAATGTTATAGCTTTGATACCACTCATATTGCAGGAGTAATTTTCAAAACTTAATCAAGTTCTCTTGAAAACTAGATACCAGTTTTACCTACTGCCAGGAACCCACACTAGTTACTTAAATAAATTTCCTATGTAATTTGCATAACCATGCTGCTGGATAGAAACCATCCAGCCTACTATCATTATCCCTTAGCAGTTGAACAGGGTCTCTCTGCATCGTTATGTACCTAAATCCCTTTAAGAATCTCAACTTTTGTTCTTTCTATCGTGGAAAAACAACACACTACATACTGGAGTTGCTTTGCCTGCTACAGCTGTGGTGGGTCACTAAAGAACAATGTAATCACTTGCATCAATAAAACTTCAACATGATAAAGGGAAAAAGAGAAAATGTTCATGTGCTTGGTGTTGCAAGCCCAGAGAGAAAATGAAATGGAGAGGATCCAACTGTTTATCAATGCCACTTCATTAAGTAGCAGTCTAATGTAGTGATAAAAATAACGGTTGGACTCCATGATTTTAAAGATCTTTTATAAACTAAATGATTCTATGATTCTATAATTATACCATACTAATAAGTCTGTAAAGCAATGAGCATTTTAATAGCTCTATAGCTACCATACAGTCTTCTAAATTTTACTCTTCCTTTCCTGTAACTGGACATCTGCTGTGTTTTGTCACCTGGTAAGAAGCATAATGAGACAATAAATACAAAGCAAAGAAATTTGAAAAGCTCCAAGCAATACTCTCAAACACTCCTGAGATTTTTTTTGTCTGACACTTTATATTTAAAAATTAATCCAGAGCACCCTCACAAAAAAATCTATTTTACTTGTTTAACAAAATGGAGTATTGATTTGCCAAAGCCTAAACAAAGCAGCCTACATGATTCATTGATCAAGAATTTGGGCTCAGTCCATGTGATCATTAACTTCTTTGTCAGACGCATTCATTTATTCATAAGCTTTGTTTATGGCAGGCCCTTCTCACGGGCTCATTTCAAAATAACAAAACCCAAATGCCTTCTCTACCTTCCATTTCACTGAATACAGAAGACAAAACAGAAGGTGCTATCAACTTCAAAGACTTCATGAGCCTTTTGAAGAATCCAGGAACTCTGGAGGCTTTCATATAAGTCCAGGCTTCAGTATTATTTTGATACATCATGAGTATAAAATTCCCCAAAGCAAGCAACCCCTTGTGCTGCCATCTGGGGAACCTAATCAAATTTGAGAAAGTCAGTAGTTAAGTTCTTAGGAGCTCCATATTATCTTTGTCTTGTTGTTCTGGAAATGCTGGTTACGTGGGCTAAAGCCATTCTTTGGATGGACTATTGTTGCAATAAAATACGTTTGTTGGAAACTTGTGATATATAGGTTAAAGGACTATAAAATGGGATCTGATTAAGAGCCATGGCTTAATCACAACTTAAAATCTTTCATCTATTTCTCAGTACATTCTTTGTGATTTAAACTAAGCAAAACAAGAATCAAGAGAGTTCTGTATTATGGTTTTTTGAATGTGGTGTTGTTTTAAATTCCAGACTTTACTGTACTGTATAGCTTAATAGTAGACAGGAGATACTAACAATGAAAAATGAGTCCTTATAATCAATATCTGAGTATTTACGGCATTCCATTAATCCTGTATCAAAAAGTAATATCACAGTCATGAAAAAGTTATTACAGGGTAAATTAGGGTATGATCTTACACTGCGTTAAACTGCCTGTGATAACAGACAAGGTTCAGCATCTTGCCTGAAACACAGGCACATTCAGTAACCCCTCAGCAGAAGCTGGATAAGCTCTGCTGCCTTTCCCTCCAGGTGCTGTGGGTTAAAGGCATACTCAGAGACAGTTACCTCAAAAAAGCTGGCATGTTCACTCACTTACCTTGTTGTAATTCCTCTGTAAGCCTATCTCCTTAGTGTGCAGTTGTCAACCTTTTAACATCAAAAATGAAAATAGTAGGAAAAGAAGATGAAACAGTTTGTGATTTTTTTTTTTTTTTTTTTTTGGTCTTGTTTAAAGAAAGAATAAAGTAGTCTCAGTAATTTAAACAGCTGAAGTCTAATTTGCATGCTGGATGGGCTACGATGCAAACTAGGGAACGTAGTCCGACTTTGGGAGTCTCGGTATCTCTGAGGATGTGGAATTACGGCTTTCTGTGTACCTACTAAGTCTTGCAAAGATGGTAATGGAAATCCCTCTATATGAATCAGGACATTGTTGAATAAATAGCACAAAGTACAACTGCAGTAGGAAATACAGGCATCATCCAGAACTGTGAGGAGGATGGAAGTTCTTTCATTTTCAACCATGCAGCCATTTGCAACCTCAGTGGCACACTCTCTCTCAGACAATTTTGGGGGCTACTCTTTAAGAATGGTGAACCTGTGATCATCTCATGCTAAACTGCAGCATTCTTTATCAGAGATAGACTGACTTTAGACTTCACTACTTAACTGCTGATTTTGTGCCAACACTGGAACAAAAACCAGACTCATATTTTGCCCAAGGCAGAGTTCTCGCACAGTCTATTCTATTATCAATACAAGTCACAAACTTTTTCTGCACTGAGATCTCTTTCCAAATATTTCTATGCTCTGCAAGATCAATTTGATTTAGTTTTTCTTTTTACATTTAAACTAACTATGTTTGGACAGAGCCAGTAGTGTACTATAAAAAACAAAAAATTAAGACATCATCAATATGGGCACTGTATTCCTGCATATACAAAACGTATACACACACATACATGCTCCAACTGCTTAGAAAGCTTCAAGGAGGCTCAGAAAACAGAAAAAACCAATTCAAACATTTGCTTACTACTAATCCTATACGCATGTATATATCAATTTTTCTATTAGCAACATACTTGCACCATGCTTTCTTTCAGTTAAAGATTGAATATGTGCCTCAAGAAATAGGCTTTAAATGGATGCACAATAGTGGGCTATAATGGGTAATTTCATTTAGGCACAGAATTACAAAGTAGCCATTTTTAACTTCAACTAGAATGTACATTTACTAAACCTTCCATAAATTCATCATTTGGCTGAGTCACATTGAGAATTGTTTTAAATAAATCTATGTGAAAATTAAATTTAAGTTGAAAAACAGCAGGAAAAATATGTATAGTAAGTACTTCATTTGTTGTAATAGGACTATTTGGAAGGAATACAAATGCACTTCAGATTGTAGAGAGCATAATTATTTTTTTCCAGAAGCTGAATGAAATAGAGCAAGTTCTGCCTATAATATTTGGTGTGAATTATCCTCATAAAATTCAAGTTGTGTTTTTAAAATTAAGTGTTTTCTTGATGTATAAGAAATTTCCAAATGAGTTCTTGATTTCTTTCTTTCATTAAAATGGCCAAAAAGAACACAGGAATTGTCTTAGCTGGTTGGACCTGTAATTCAACTTCTGATACTACTTTTGACAGTAGACACTAACAGTTGCTTCATAGAAATTTCAGAACCCTGGTTATTTTAGGCACCAGGCTGGAGATGATGGGGATGGATGGGACATAAATGGCACAGGCAAACTCTAAACCTGAAAGGATCCTGAAGAGATCACCTAGTCCATCACCCTGCCCCAGTAATCCACTGAAAGAGGAAACTCCATTCTAACCCATGACAGTGAATGTTAGTTTGGGGTCTCTTTCACTTTCTGTCATCCTTATGTGCATGTTCTCCACATAGTGTTGAATCCTTTTCAAGTGCTGTATGGAGTTATGATATTCTGCAAAAGACCTAGAGTGTCATGCAATAATTTATGATAATAGGTGATTGTTGGGATTCTGGTTTTGTATAGCTTGGGTTTGGTCAGGAGTATCAGCAGGAAGGAGGTTATCATTCCAGAGAGCTATCCATCAAGAGACATTTAGGAGCTGTTAAGAAAATGTCAGAACTCTTAGATTTAATCACTTTACCGCCTTTTCCAGAGAGCCTACAGAAACTTGTTCTGACAAGAAATTGTTAAGGACTCCCCCACAAAAAAGCCCAAACTAAACCAATAAAAGAGGGGGCAAGATTTAAAGTAGGAGCTTTTGCACAAAAGAGAGGGCCAGTCCTTGCTGCACAGTGGAGCACTGAGCAACTACACAGGAGCTGCTTGCAGAACTTAAGCAGTATGTTTACATCAACATGGTGCTGGGCTGCCTCATGCCTGCCGCTGAGAGGCAGATGGTCTGAGCTCAGCGCTACTCTGTGCTACCACAGCAATAAGCAGTTTGGAGTTTGAACTCCACAGTGCAACACAGAGCTGTAGGAAAAGTACCAGCTCAGGTTAGTGTTTCATGTGTCTGTTAGCTCTCCTTGTGAAGTCTGCCACAGAAGAACCAGGATAATGAACTCAAGGTATCTGAAACACCTACCCTTACTTGTCTACCTACTCCCTACCAGTGCTCAAGCTACTGTTTAAAACTCTCCTCTCCAATTTTCTGTCCTTTTTCTTTACTTTTCCCCTTTGTCTTTAAAGGTTACACCCACAGCCAAATACCAAGAATGCTTTTCTTCTAAAAATGTTATTCTGGCACTGACTGTCCTTCATACATAGACCTTTTTGTGGAGTTCAGCCTCCAGAGTAAGGCTGATCGATACCCCGTATCATAGCCCAGGGCCTGGACTAAAAATGAAAAAGTTCTATATTTCTCTCACAGGAGCTCTACGGGGCAGAGATATGCACTGGACAAGGGAGACACAGGTGTAGCTGTTTAACCAAGACCCTCATCATGAACGAAACTGGATGGTTACCTGAATGCTGATGAACTGTTAGCTTGTGTGGTCCTGAAGTACTCTGCCTTTGTCACACTTAGAAAGTTTAAGCAAGATTTCTTGATTTGCCATGTCTGTCACCCATGATTTTGTACACTTTCATCAGGTTTATTTTATCACAATTATGTTATTTACCCTTTTTGAGACAGTTCTGATCTCTGTGTGTGGATGATGCCGTTTCTCTGGTTTGACACAGTATTAATAAAATACTATTCAAGTTCTTTTTTTAAAGAGAGACAACAGTAAGCTCTTTAAAGACTTTGGCTTAAAAATAAAATTGTGCCAAAGAAACTGCATGGATTAAAAGCCTACTTTATAAAATAAGTAACTGCCTTTGGAAAAGATACAAATGCAAATTCTAGATACTGTGCTTGAAAGAGGTGACAAGAAGAAGTGCCAGCATCTTGGCTGCTGTTGCTGCTTTATTGTCACAAATTGTTAGTTACATTTGAAAATTATGGATCTCTCTCATTGTGAAAGTTGTGTCTGCCAGTTGGTGCCTGTACACTAGAGTGGGTTTACCCAATTAGCAGAATTTCCCAAGCAGGACCTAGAATAGCTGTGCAAGCATCCTGAACATTACCACAGCTGAGGCTCATCCTGGGACTCTGGTGGTCTGAAAACAACTGCTCTACCAGGTGAGCTCAATGCAGAAGAAGCTCAAAGCAGGTCTCAGTGGAAGACAGCCCTGGCATATGTAATCAGCTGTATTTGTCTATAGTTCTCTCTCTCTGACAGCTATACTCTGCCCCAACTACAAACACACTGTGCAGCAGACAGAACAGTATTTTTAACCCCAGTTCACTCATGAAATGAAACAGGTCATGGAAACAATGACATTTAAGTGCTACTTGTAATCCTCATTATGGGCAATCTCAAGCTATTTGCATCTCTCTTCTGGCACTCAACCAAGTGTAGCTTTCCCTGTGCAGAGCTGTGTGCTATTCAATACACAGCTAAGGCTCATACTGAGATGATGGGAGTGCCATCAGGTAACTGCTTTATGGGGAAAACATCTGAGGGATGTAAGAGATTGGTTTCATGAAAGAATTCAAAATAAAAGAGGAGGCACAAGTGGAGAAATATCAGTCCTGAGAAAACATGAGCTTCACTGCAGTCCTTCATCTTCCAGCAGACTGAATTGCATGTTCCCTATTTTGGCTTTCATTAAATGGTGGAAACCCAGTACTGCAAAGTATCCCATCAATAATTCAGGGCTGTGGACTTTTCCCTGTGTTTGCCTTGTTGCTGTATATAGATTTCTGCACTTTTCTAGCGCAGGTAAGTAGACATGTCACATAATCCACATGAGTCAAAACTAGTGATTACACTCAACTTCAACTAAAAGCTATTATGATAGAATACATTACAGAATAGTGTGTAGTGATGGACTATTATGAAACCATGAAATATTTGCCATTTTTATAAGATGGACAGAACATAATAACTAAAAAAAAAAAAAAAAAGAAAGAAAAAGGTAGAAAACCACTTCCCACAAACTACAGATAGCAATTCGTATCTTTACCATTTCTTTACATGCTAGGCAGGGTTTGTAGGTAAATTTTTGCTCCTCTAGTAGGCAGTGGAAATGATCAGTGCTTTATAAATAGGGACAGAGTCCCTTTAGCCCTTCTCATCAGCTATTTGACAATCTAAACATCATGGCAGATACTGCTTTATTAACTGGTCCCCAGTTAACTAACTTTTGTTCACAGAGCCATTCCAATAGTAAGGAAATTCTGGGAAAATGCAAAACTCCCCCAGTAGCTATCGCTCTTACTTTAATGGCCTGAGAAGAATCCGAATGTATCTAGATTAAAATGTGCAAGGTTCTACACCTGGGTTGGAGCAATCCCAGACGCAGCTACAGGTTGGGAAAAGAAGAGATTCAGAGCAGCCCTGCGGAGAAGGACTTGGAGGTGTTGGTCGATGAGAAAATGAACATGAGCCGGCTTCAGTGTGCACTTGCAGCCCAGAAACTAACCATATTCTGGGCTGCATCAAGAGGAGCGTGACCAGCAGGTCAAAGGAGGTGATCCTGCCCCTCTACTCTGCTCTCGTGAGACCTCACTTGGAGTATTGTGTGCAGTTCTGGTGTCCTCAACATCAAAAGGACATGGAACTTTTGGAACAAGATCAGAGGAGGGCCATGAGGATGATCAGGGGACTGGAGCACCTCCTGTATGAAGATAGTCTGAGAAAGTTGGGGCTGTTCAGCCTGGAGAAGAGAAGGCTGCGTGGAGACCTCATAGCAGCCTTCCAGTGTCTGAAGGGGGCCTACAAGGATGCTGGGGATGGACTCTTAATTAGGGACTGTAGTGACAGGACAAGGGGTAACGGGTTCAAACTTCAACAGGGGAAGTTTAGATTGGATATAAGGAAGAAATTCTTTACTGTTAAGGTGGTGAGGCACTGGAATGGGTTGCCCAGGGAATTTGTGAATGCTCCATCCTTAGTAGTGTTCAAGGCCAGGTTGCACAGAGCCTTGGGTGGCATGGTTTAGTGTGAGGTGTTCCTGCCCATGGCAGGGGAGTTGAAACTAGATGATCTTAAGGTCCTTTCCAACCTTAAATATTCTATGACTCTATGATTCTAAAACGTGATAAAATTTTAGTTGATCTTGATTATTATAAGACAATCATGTTCAGCCTTTCATTAAAATTAATTTCTAAATTATCAATGGATATAGTATGACGTAAGTCCTATTCTCCAATGGTCACCTTAATGCTAAGTAGTATAAAATGTTAACATACTGTGCTTAAAAATAATGTATTTTTTGCAGTCCATGGCTTGTCAGATTCCTCCCCCCTCCTTTTTTTTTTCTTCTTTAAAATAATACATAGCTCATTCTGATATTTGGGTTCTTAAAGACTGCTAAATATAATTTTTTGTTTAAAAATAGACATGGCAGGAAAACTGTTTTAATGAGGATAAATATAGAATCAGATATAAAATATTTTGATGGAACAATATGACATATAATGTAATTATTATGTAATATATTAAGATATTCTGGGAGGAGGGGAAAGGTTTCTGTGTTCAAAACATTTTTTTTCTTACTTCCCTAAACTGTGTTTTAATTTTTTTCTCAAATATTTCTGTGGTTAAGATAACAAACCAAGCCATTCATTATTCATCCACATCCAGATATAGATTCTCCGGATGCAAGCCTTAATTGTTCTATATTTTTACTGTTTATCAATTGCACTGTTATGTTTTGAAGAGTCACTGTTAACTTCTGCATGCCCCACATCTCATTTCATCCAGTAAAATGTGGGCTCTAAATAAGGACTTCCATTTGTGGCATCTGTTGTGTTTCCCTCTCCAGCCACTCTGTATGTCCCTCCTGTGGGGAGAACCTGAGCTGACACAGTTGTTTCTGGCAGTGTCACTGTCTGCTTTTCATCCAGAAAAATGAGTTCTGTGTCTTGAACACACTAAAGAGGCTGAACGGGATGCTTTATGTCATCATGCATTTTACTCAAGCAGGAAAGGTTATTCCTTCCCTATTCCCTTCATAGCAACAAGTGTGTTACTCAACAGCAGTATTTCAGAAGGGCTCTCATGGGAAACAGGGTGGATGGGATCAATGCAAAATTGCAAAATCCTTGGATTCAGCATTGATTTTAGAAGTAAAACTGTAAGCTGAGTTATGTGTCATTTTCAGCATCAAGGATCCTCTTTCCTATTGTAAGCTTTCTCATTCTCAAGCATGGAAGATAAAAAGGGCTTCTGAGTGCATTTCATTTTGGTATATAACGAAACAATGCACTTTTAAGCATAGATCTCAGCAAAACAATGACTACTAGCATTTCTTGGAAACATGCAAAACTTTACTGTAGTCAGACACTACTGACAAAACCCAGAGTATCAGATATTATGACACACAGTGGAATCTGAGGATCCATGGATCCATTTGAAATTTCAAAGCATCTTTGCTTTACATAAGAAACCAGTGAGCAGTCTGACCACAATTTTTTCAACAGTATGTGCTGTGCTTGGGTACACTTCCCACCTTGAGTCTGTGAAACAATAGCAATGATCAGTATATTAACCACTTGCTAATAGAAGCTTAGTAATTACTTCCCATCTGCCACTGTAGAACAACTCATGTGTGCACTGTAGCCTGTCCCCTTCCCCAGGTAAAATAAAACAACCTGTCACTCTGAACTTTACCCAGAGTTGTAGTAGCTCATAAGTAGGGAAGGTTATTAGTGCACACACAAGCAGTTGCTAACAGCTACGGGATTCAGTTGGTGCACAGCAACTTCTTAGGCCAATGTAGTTCTGTTAAATGTATGAGCTCCATGTCTCATTTTGGAAACCTGCCTAACTTACTTTGGAAACCTGCTCTCCTCTCAACAGAAAAAAAACACCCTAGCAACCCAAAACATATTAAAGAAGCTCAAACCTGGTAAATGCAGTTGTTCTCAGTTTATTCCAATTAATGTGAGGCAGCCTGGCACATGTAAAGAGAATAAAATGAGGTTGGAGGTTTGAGCTCTGATACACTTGACACATTTTTCTATGACAGAAGGTTTTGCTTCACGTAAGTTTAACTGCCCCTAATGTAACAGTGAGAACAGACTTGCTAGGTCAAGGTCAAGATTCATAGGTGACAAATAAAAGAGCCTTCCTCTGAATTAGTTCTTACTCTAACAGCAGTAAAATATATTTCTTGTACCCACATGGGTATGCTACTTGCAAAGATCAGATTGTATTTTCTCCATTACTACTAAAGAACAAAACTGTTCCTGCACAAAATGCTCATTTTTAATTTCTTGAGAACTTTAAAATTTCATGAGATCTTTAAAATGTGTATTAGAATACAAGAGTGCTTATCGGCAGTAACTCTTTATATTCACTTCTTAAGACACAGTGGAGCACAGGAGGTCTGTTTTGAATTACTTTCCATGTTTTAGGAAATCTGAACTTGCATTTTAACTCCCTCCCAGGAAAGTGTCCTAACTATGACATTAGTCTGTCAACGAGTGCATCTGTTCCCTGATTAGAATGTCATGCAAAATGAACTGCTTCCCTAAAATCCTGAGAAAAACAGTCTTTCACATACTTACAGAGACACACATGGTGCAACATACACTGGTGATGAAGCACTCTCCAGAAAGAGAGGTAAGAATTAAAATTTTAATTTCAGTTCCCTGGATAGAAGAAGCTGTGAACTGAAGTACCCTACCTCTTCAGTGAGTAGTTTAGCTACTAAGATAAATGAGGGTAGAAGAATGCTACAAGGATGCTGGGGAGGGACTATTCATCAGGGACTGTAGTGACAGGACAAGAAGTAACGGGTTCAAACTTAAACAGGGGAAGTTTAGATCGGATATAAGGAAGAAATTCTTTACTGGAAGGGTGGTGAGGCACTGGAATGGGTTGCCCAAGGAGGTTGTGAATGCTCCATCCTTGGCAGTATTCAAGGCCAGGCTGGATGAGGCCTTGGGTGACATGGTTTAGTGTAGGGTGTACCTGCCCATGACAGGGGGGCTGGAACTTGATGATCTTAAGCTCCTTTCCAACCCTAACTACTCTATGATTCTATGATTCTAAGAAGAAACATCTATTTTTTAGCCATCTGTCTAAAAGAAGGAAGCTTTACTTATTTTTTCAAAAGAAACCTTGAATGAAGTTTAGCATTTCACCATACCTTAAGTCCAGAGAAAGAGGTGTTATTTAAGACATACCTGGTCCTTTAGGTTTCCAGCAGGTACTTTCAATGGTCTTCTGTCCACGCTTGCTTTTGGACTCCAGTTCTTCATTCCCACCACAAAATCTAGACTGAAGAGCAAAAACGTTTGGTTTTGATTAGCACTAATGGTTATGGTTAGATGCCTGGAAAGAAAACAGCTCAAGGTCCTTTGAACATTAAGTTTGCAAAAAGCCCCACTTCCAGGGTCACTATACACATGGAATTACCCACATAAGACTATGTAGTGTATTTACTCATCATATTTCCTCTTGCACAACAAGTAAGATTCTTTTCCTTCTCTCAGTACAATTCCTTAAAATACCAGGATTAATCATATTCATTATCTGTGTAAAACATTGTATCATTATTTTCACACACACACAAAAAATCAACTAAAGTAATTGCTTAGCCTTTGAAAAAACACAAGGCTTGTTATTTTCTCATATCACTTGGTACGACTAACTGTTCCTTCTCCTTAGCTAGAAATAGAAGGCAAATGCTTACGAAGTCCTAATACAACCTTGGAAAAAGTACCTCCTCTCAGGTTGATATAGTGCTAATTTTCCCTAGAAAAGCCATGTAAATATATAAAAAGAACTTGTATTTTGGCTGGATTTGCCAATTTGTTTTCCTGAAAAATCAGAGAACTTCTCCTTTCTGTCTCAGTACCCTCAGTGCTCACACAAAGGCAGTGGGGTGTACAGAGGTGGAAGGCATCCACCACATCTGGAAGGTCACTGCATTCCTATTGACCTCAGCACTCATGACGCTTGGTTCTAAACTGAAACCTAACGCATCAGACACAAATGCATTCTCATCACTGTCCGCCGAACCAGTTACTTGCTGGAAAAACAACCCCTGCCTCCAAACAAATGGCACTACTCTTTTTTTTTTTTTTTCCTAAAGCACCATATAAATACCATTTAGAAATATTACTAACACTAACTTTATTTATTTGTTAGATAGAGAATCTTCAGCATTTCGTGGAAGTAGAACAGTGGTGACTTGCCATCAGTTCAGCCAGCAGTCAAGCAAGGAATGGAGCACAGTTCTCCAAAGCTTAACCAGTAATGTATCTGCCGATTTCTTCACTTCTGAAAGAGAAGCCCATCTTGATTTTCTTACTAATATTTGGCCTGAGACTAACTGGAAAATGCAACAGTTTCTAGCAGGTAATTTTTTGAACACATTAGCGTCGATGATTTAAAAATGCAAACCTTTTTATTCTATAGTAAAGCAAAAGGCATTATTTCCTTGGAACTGCATTCTGCTCATTTATCTATTGAGTGTGTTTACTTGTATTTTGTACTTAGATAGAAGAGTCATTTCAATTTTATGGCATATCTGTGGCATAATCTCTCAAAAACTATTTAATCACTGATTAGTCATCTGTCTGGTTAAAAGTGACAAGTTTTAATGGCATATAATTAAAGGACAAAAATTAAGTTAACATTGATAGTTTCTTAGCACCGTAAGGTCTCTACCTATTGATGAAACATTGTGAATATTCAGTGGCATCTCAGTAACTTGACACAATGGTTGGAAGACTCACAGCCAAATTTGAGTTCTAAATGTTACTTAGAAAAGCTGCTTACTTGGGAAGAAATTTTCAAAAATACAAATTGGGAGACCGGCATTTCTTTTATTCTTCTCTTTCCCAGTGTCTTCATGGACAGATACTCTCAAATGAACTTCATGTAGTAGTGTTTCAACTATAGCGATTATTATTTGACATATGCCATGAAACCAAGTCTGTTCCGGGCTTTTTTATTTTGCTGAGAGGTGGGTAAGCACAGACTTTCTGTGTGCATATTCACAGGGATTATGCAAAAATAGTATTAGCAGGTTTCGTTTCAGTGTCTTAGTAAATGTTGTACAGCAGCTACTGGAATACTCAAATTAGACCAGATGTCATAATGCCAAACTCTCATCCCAGCAGAGTGCAACACTAAAAAAATTGTTACTTTTGTTTTTAATTTACTACTCTATGGACGACAGAAGTCCCATCTGCTTTCTTTATTTTTAAATGAAAACATAAATGTTGTCCTGAGGTGACACTAAGCTAGATATTGCATAGAGACAGGGACCCCAAGTAGCTAAAATTTACACCTAACAAATATGTTTTCTTAAATACAACCATCTGCATGATAAAAGCAATTAATAAGTTTGTGAAGCTAGTGTAAACTGGATTCAAATGTGACCCAGTTTTGTGCTACTGTGGGAATAAGAATTACAGAATTTTAGGAGAGCCGTATATGTAATTTTTCCTATGGGAGAAGTCTGGTCACACAGGATAAAGGGAATATCAGCTGCTGGAAAGATGAGATCTGAAGACAGCAGCAATTCAGCACAGCTAAAAGCATAGAGCTTTTGAAGGATTTCTCAGGATTTCAGAACCACCTCTAAAATCTTAAGCCCGTCTCTGATCCTATGTCAGTGGGAGTTCTGGTTTCACAACCCACTGTTGTAAAGTGTAGCTGAACACAGCAGAGAAATGAAGAGATGTACTCTTTTCAGTTTGAAAGGAAAAGGGAAGAGATGATGGGGATATTAAAATGTTCTTTCTCTCAAAGCACAGTTCTTTTATTGCCTGTAACAAAAATCAGTATGTCAGAATGGTGTTCTGGGATTACTAGTAATGAAAGCATCCATTTTTTTCTGTGGGGAGGTAGGCCAGCAGGACAGTTTGGATAACTTGTTAATCACATGTGTTCATGACTCAGAGTAAAATTTCTGAGTCAACAACAGTCTGAATTTTGCTTCCCCCCCCCGCCTCCCCCAGAGCTACCATTCTAATACTGAACATTATGGCTTCAAGCCTAAAACTTGCTTCAAGTCAAGCCTGATGAAATCTGGTGTAAGAATTGGCATTAGCAGCAAATTCTGCCTGAGTAGGAGCTTCAGGCATTGAATTGCTGTCTCATCCTTACAGAAATATGGGGAGTCTTTCAGAGTTTTGTCTGCCAGTGATACTTGATACACTTGCCAGGATGATGGGTGGCTTTTACATGGTCTAGGATTTCTGGATGTTGGTGTATTCTTATATATATATATATTAACTGTCAGACTCAACTGACAGTGAGTCTCTTCCAAAACATAATTAAATTAAAATCAACTCATGCTTTCTAAGTGTGTTGTGTCATAGAATCCTAGAATCATTTAGGTTGTAAAAGACCTCTAAAATCAGCAGGTTTAAACACTTAACACTGCCAAGTCCAACGCTAAACCACGTCCCAAAACACATCTTTTAAAGAACTTCAGGGATGGTGTCAGGTCTGTAGAAACCCTGCACACCAAATGCTTCTGGTTTTGCAACCATATACAAACTTCACCGTGCATATATGTCAAGAGCCTCATTTTATATTCCTCATTGGTTTCAAATTCTCCATCCCAACTAGTGAGAGTTGTCTGCATTCCAAATGTTCAGCTCTGGGCAGGTGCCTATGGTGGCTGTGTGGGAAGCCTGAGATGTGGGAAGCCTGAGATATAGGAAGCAGGTACCTGACCCAGGCCTGGCAGAAGTCATTCTGCCTCTGTCAGACATGCTCTACAGCTGCCATCCAGGCAGATGGTGAAGAGCAGGGTAAGGTGCAAGACCTGCTGAACTGATGCTTGGCTATCATGGAAATCATAGAATGGTTAGGGTTGGAATGTTTAAAAGTAGGGAAAAAAAAAAAGTAGACTGTAGTATAAACTACAGGATTAAGCACAGCATGGGAGCCTTGTTAAGTGGATTCTAACACATATCCTTCAGGATTACAGACAATTTAGGGATGAATCCCTTGTTTTTATTTGCTTTTGGAACAGAGTATTAAATGAATGACTTGAGAAGCGACTGACTGCTGCCATATTTGAAGGTGTTGCACATTTGGGCTGAGAACTGACATCTGATACACTGAACTAGTTTGCAAAATCTTGTATTTAACATGTAAAATGGAAAACAAGGACAAGATCAACAACCAGATACCAGCAAGTGGAAGGACCTGGTGAAAAACAAGGACAATCTCCTGAAAGTAGCATTCTTCAACTTATCTTCTACTGCTCAGACATTGTGGCTAGGTTAGAAAAAGCCATATAGTGAGACTTAAGAAATAAGGAGACTTAGTGCAATTCCAAAGCATTCAGATAGTATTTTACTAAGGACTAAATTAATAAGTATTTTCTTCAACCTCCATCAGTACTTTTACAACCTTCCTCCCATGTATGAAACAGCAAATTAGATAAAGAAACAAAGAAAAGCAAAAAAAAAACACAGCTAAGGAATTTACTACTTCTACAGTTTATGGGGGAAAAAAAGATAATTATTATCTTTCTTCACATAGTCAAGTAAAAGGAAAAGGCTGATGCCTTTTCAAGATAAAGGTAAATATCACTTAAAATAGAAAGCACTTTATGAGGCCTACGTTCCAGCTCTTGGTGAGCAGCTGTACTCTTTAAAACACTTCTGAAATGCGGCTTTCACTTTTGAAAAGGTTCTTCAAGGTTTCTACTATAGAGAAAAATAAGATAATTATTTTGCCACTCTAAACTATCTTTAAAGCATTCTGACTTTTCAGAGTGTGAGACCACAACTGCCAGTCACTCTAGTCTAATCAGACCTGATCTGAACAGAAGCCTTTCCAACATCTAAGCTTTTAGCAGATGCCCAGAGATTAGGAATCAGGAATTTACGACACATAATCTGGCTGGGACTAGTTCTGACTGTGGTTTCAGCAGGTCTTCTTGACTTTCTGATTCAGTAAAATTAACAGGAACTTTGCTATTTGCCTTCTGGGTATATTGTAAAACTTAATTCTTTGATCCTCATTCTACATGGACAGAACTGTAACTGCCGATTATTAATATCCTTAGATTCAGCAAATATCCAAAGACTCCATTTCATGGAGCTATAGATATCAAGGCCAGGAGGGCCCTGATCTTGTCTCTGACTAGCTCTTATTAGCTGATTAGTTTGTTTCCTTTTATATAATTTTCAGACCTTTTAATTGCAGTTATAAATTGTTGTGAAACACAACAGTTAGAAATGATTCTGAAACATTATGAAATAATGTACATTAGGGTACATGCATACATTTGCCCGTATATGTATCTATCCATATATGGGTCAATGGGTGAGATCACCAGTTTAGTGATTTAGCAATAGATTAGTGAAATCACTAGCATTTTTGTGATTGGTAGTCTGCAATGCAAAACACAGATGAAAGGAACTTGGCAGCCATCTTGCTTTCTCGTACCCTTTCCATTTCCTTTGTCCTTGGAGATTTTCAGAAGGCAGCTCTGTGCATTTTCAGCTAGACTTTGCCAGATGTCTACTTCTTGCATATATTTGGAAGAAGTTAAGCTTAATTTAATTGTGCCCCAATTCGAGAGAGTATCCCTATGCTGGCAAGTTGATTAAGCATGGTGGTAATTTTAATTATCTTCTTATCTCTCACTGGAGTGCAGTTAGTGGAGCTGATGGAGTTAACCCCATAGATAAACACCCTTTTTAAACTGGGGCCTCAGTCAAGAAGGATAAAGCTTTCTTTTCAACATCAAAAATTAGCCTTCACCTGTCTGAAAACATTTCTCTCTACTTCTTTATGCATCTGCAGATCACTTCCTCAAGAGAACTTGACATTACAGTGGAATCATCTTTATTACTGGCTTTTTTCCCCCCTCATAGTTCTGCACTTCCCTGTGATTCATTGCTGTCTTCTACCTGTGACAACATTAAGTTGGCTGCTGAAGCCTTTCCTTTATTTTTTTTTCTTTGCCAGCTGCTCCCCTCTCCTCATGACTAATGCTAACATGTGGGATCAACAGAAATGGCACAAGGCTGGTATGCAAGTTAGTGCACTCAAGATTTGAGGAGAGGAGACGTAGTGTCAGTTTTACACACCATATTCATGCTAAAATCATAGAGATACACAGGGCTTACATTTCATCTAAGAACCAAAGACATTAAGATAACGTTTCCAAGTGTTGCATTTAAGTGCCTTGTAACTCATTTAATTTTCTTTCTGAAAATACCCTGTCAGAAGCCTGTGGGAGAAACAGCAACATAATTTAAATGTCATTTTGCTTCCCAATAATGAATTTCATACTCACTCATTCTACTCCAGTGACAAAGCCCACATCTCTGATGGCAAGTTGCTGGTCATTTGGCCCTGTTTTCAGCTGGATGTGCACAGAAGCTTGAATGCACTTTTGTATACTTAATTGTCTGGGTTTTAATTAATACAAAAGAACAACAGCTTTGAGAGGAACAAAGAGGGACTCTATAAATGAGAAGATCACTCACAAAAGAAAGGCAAAAGGTCCTTACTGTAACAGAATTTTAACATCCCAGTACGCAGCATCTGAACTTTTATTACATTTTATGAATATCAAGCCATTTGCAGGCTTTCTGAGCATCCCAGATTACTAATAAATAGCACAGAATTCCTGCTTGCCTTAGACATATCCACACTCAGTATTTGGTTGAAGAGACATTCAACTTGCTTTGGATCTGCAACCTGGCAAAATATCTGAGAATAGTCCATTTTAAGGTGGTACAAAAAGCAGCCCTTGATATGCATATACATATGTTCACATTGTCCCTCATGCCCTGAGACAGAAAGCTCACTGTGGTGGTACAGCAGCATAATCCTAACTCATTTTCTTATAAAGCTACCAAATAGACACAGGAAAACTCAGCTTATTCTCATCCAAGAAAAATATGGGGGGAGAGTAAAATATTCTGTGTGCATTTATAAGACTTGAAACTGCTCATTTCACACCCAAATGCTGTACAAAAATTATTTACTTTAATCCAAACTGTAATTGAGGCATACCTAGGGTGCCACACAACCTCTGCTTAAGCAGTAACAGGAAACAACATCTACCAGCTAGGAGGGGTGGAAAGGAGAGTATTTCCTTCAGTGGTAATTTAGGCAGAAACATCGTTACTGACAGTGCAATCTCACCTCTGGGATCAAACTTACAGTCCTGCCCAGCACTGAAACTGCCACATGGACTTCCTGAATTCCTCCATTTTGCATGTCATTTGCAGAAAACTACCTCCAGTTATACAGACACAAACCTACTCTGAGAGGCTGCATCAGGCTTGTGAGAGATTTGTTCTCATTATTGATTCCTCGTTACAATTTAGGCAGACCCTGAGATCTCCTTTGAGATCTAACATTAGAGTATTGGCCAGGCCGAACCTGGCTTCACTTATGGAGCTGATGTGTTTACATCTTAAGGGAATATTGATCGACTGCAAATAATCTTTTTTTTGTTTCAGGCAAGATGCAGCTCCAGAGGAGAGAGACAGGACAGTGAAACCCTTTGCCGCTGCTTAGGAAAAAAAACATCAGAACAGAGTAATAATGCTTTGAAAACTTGCAAAGTGAATCCAGAACTTAATAGCAAATGTAATACAGAGGGGAAGCTCGCATATGAAGAATGCAATTTATAGGTGGCACCTGTTCTTAAGGGAGCTTGAGCAATGTCTGGCACAAATAACCCTTTAAAAATACCACTGCTGTTTATTTGTTTGCAAAGGACTTCAGAGGCTGGAAAAGAAAGGGGAGACACTAAAGGATAAACCTACTGAAAAGCATCTTCTCCTCCTGCTGGAAAAGAACTCAGAACAGGTGTTGTCAGCCTGTTACGGTTGCTATCAGCCTGTATCAAAAGCAGCTGGCACTGCTCTCATCATGCAAAAATTCCAATCAGATTTCTCAGTATATTCTAATTACTGTAGTGACACTTGTTGTGGGCCTAAATGACTCCCTTATCATGGCAGACAGGTCTGCCTTCTAGCTAGCGTTTACTGGCTCTCAAATTTCTGCTGCCTCTAATTGCACATTTATCTTACCAAACAAATTTAGAAGTCCACATTTGTTCTTCACCACCTCATGCTTTAATCCTCTGAGCGTTAAAGGTTATGCTGTCATCTCTCACCTACATTGTGCTTCTGTCCACTCCAGCTTCACCTCAAGAAACCGGCTTTTCCTCTCTGCACACACTATCACTTTGCCAAGGGATTCATCCAAGTAACAACTTGTTCTGTGGTCTGTGCAGGTGGTACCCATGTACAGGTACTTACTAGGATCTCTAGCACAGAAGTATCACTTCTAAAACTCATGCTTCTTTGCTGTTGTGTCCCATATGAAGTAGAAGATTTTTCATATAAAACAGCTAAGGACTGAACATGCTTTTCCACCCTGGAAGTTTTAATTTCATTCATACCTATCAAAAGCAACTGGCAATCGCTTTGCAGAGATGCTGCCAGTAGCTAACTGTGGCACAGTTAATTGGTGCATGTTCACCCACAAACACTGAACATATCACTTATTTCCCTGATCTGGATCTGTTTTAAATAAGCTAGAAAGCAATACAAACTTCTGTTTTGATTTCAGCAAATACTGGATCGTATTCCTGAAATGCATATTATTACTAGTGTGTCGTGGTTTAAGCCAGTCGGCAAGTCAGCCACGCAGTTTCTACTCACCCCCAGAGGGATGGGGAGGAGAATCGAAAGAATGTAACTCCCACGGGTTCAGGTAAAAACAGTCCAGTAACTAAGGTATAACACAAATCACTACTGCTACCACCATTAATAATAATGATAAGAGAAATAACAAGGGAAGAGAATATGATACCACCCGCTGAAAACGAGCCCAACAGAGAAGAGGACGTGCCCTTCCGGGAAACTCCCAGTTACATCCCCGGGCATGACATGCTGTGGTATGGAATACCTCTTTGGCTAGTTTGGGTCAGGTGTCCTGTCCCTGCTTCCTCCCAGCTTCTCTTCCTCCCTGGCAGAGCGTGAGACTCACAAAGTCCTTGGTCAGGGTAAACATTCTGACCAGCAACTGAAAACATCGGCTTTACCAGTATCATTCCCAGGCCAAAAGTCAAAACCACAGCGCTGCACCAGCTACTAAGAAGGAGAAAAACTGACTGCTGCTGCTGAACCCAGTACATACCGAGAAACAAGCATTTAAATAGAGCAAGGTATGCATAGAAGTGAACTACATTTTGCTTTCACAAGCATAGTGGTAAAAAATAAATGAATAAGTGAATAAACTATTAAAAATGGGATTGTATTGCTGTAATTTCCATTCCTCATTTTGTTGTGCACCAATTGAAATTTACTTTTTACATTTCCAAATGAATCCATGTACCTCTGTGCTCACATGGTTCAATCGATGCAGAACTGCTCTCTGTAACAGTACCTGACTTAACACAAACATCCTTTTCACACTGTGAACCTGAAATCTGGAACTTTTTCTCCTTGCATGGTCATGACAGATGCTCTGGTAGACAATGTACCTCAAGCTTTAGCTGAGCTCATTTTCATGAAGTTAACCATGTGCATTGATTTTGGTAAGTCCAAATTCAGTTAAATTCTGTTAGTGTGAAACTGAGTTTCAGGTTGCCTTAAAAGCTACCATAAAGACACTATGAAATTATCAGAGTTCCAGAACTGCAGCTGTGCAGCAAGAAAACACACACAAAAGACCCTGTCCTGGTTTAGGAGTAGCAGTCATTTTTTCTCCTTCTTAGTAGCTGTTGCAGCCCTGTGTTTTTCACTTTCAGCCTGGGAACAGCGCTGATAACACTGATGTTTGGTCTGAGCAAGGACTTTGTGAGTCTCATGCTCTGCCAGGGAGGAGGGGAAGCTGGGAGGAAGCAGGGACAGGACACCTGACCCAAACTAACCAAAGAGGTATTCCATACCACAGCACGTCATGCCCAGGATGTAGAACTGAGAGTTCCTGGAAGGGCTAGATCACTGCTGGGTGGGGGAGAGGTATTGGTTGGTGAGGTGTTGCATTCTCTTCCCTTGTTATTTCCTTTATCATTATTATTATTGGTGGTAGCAGTAGTGATTTGTGTTATACCTTAGTTACTAAACTGTTCTTATCTCAACCCATGGGAGTTGCATTCTTTTGATTCTCCTCCCCATCCCTCCAGCAGAGGGGGGAAGAAAGGGTCGGGGGGGGAAGTAGATGGCGTGGTTCTAATTTACGGCCTGGGCTTAAACCATGACAGACCCTTATAAAAAATAAAATCTGAGAGCAGCAGGATCATTGATTTTTGTCCTCCATAAATAGAGCACTCTTCCAGAGTATGAAACCTCTAGTTGCAAATTCCAGTAACTTAAACATGAGAATGACTATAAGCAACCAAAAGGGTCAAATCAGTGTCATCATCCAAGCTGAGAAAACTGCAAAACCTGAGAAAACAAACAGTATGAAGGGTTTATAAATTTATCTCACAAATATAATCTACATTATTTTTATGTTTATAGGGAAGAAAAAAATTGCTGACACTGATTTAGAAGTTTACCTTGCTCCTTCTGTCAACTTTCTGTTACAGAATTAAACATTTACACTTTAAAAAACCAAACAAAAACTAGTACATTGCACATCCTTCCTTGTAACTAGGGATACAAGTAAATCTACAATCATAATGTATGATCAGTTCTGAAATAGAAGAACTTACACTGTGGACCACAGATGGAGAAAACATTAATTGCTTCATGATAATTTACACAGTCAGAAGATTATATCCCCTTCATCTCTTTTTATTCCCTCTTCCGTCAAAACATTTAAAATATTTTTGTCTTATGCTATCTGTTTATGCCACTGAGTGATGTCTCTGTATGAATGGTTTTCTGCTCCCTTTCATCTCACACTGACTTAATGACACCCCAACACTGATGTTACTGTTGAGCTCACTGACCAACAATTTTACTATGAATTATGACGTAAGTTGAAACAAGTAGATGATGCAGGCCACATCCTAGGTACCACCAGATATACATAATAAAATATAGATATATAGAATATAGGAATATGATGAGGTACTATATAGTTTCTGTGTTTTGGGATTACGCAACCATGAGTTCAAAAGGGAGTAGTAATTCATCTAATTACTGCTACTACTATTTGAGATAGAGAAGCAGAGGAAAGAAAACACATATTATAAGTTGCAGTTGAATCACTAAACTCAGGCTTCAGACTTCTTGGTTAATAGTAATCTCAGTGCTGATCATCACCCACATTGCCGTTATTCAGGACTGTTGCAGTTTTTCTCACATACCAGTTTCTAATTTATTTGTGGTAATGACAGCCAAGCAACTACGGCTGTAACTGTGGGAAGTGTCACGTGTAAACTTCAACTGGGGGACTTAAGACAAATCTTCAGAACAAAGTCAACCATCCCTGGCTGCATCCTGACTGTTGAAAGCAGAGCTAGGGCACATCACTCTGGCCCAGCTACCTCAGGCGTGAGGCTCTACAGGATTCTTTCATTTGGATGACTGGCAGCCAGAACCATAACATGCATTTTAGAGCACAAATTTAGGCATAAATATTAAGTGACAAATAGATTTTTTCATCAATTCTCTGCCAATTAAGATTAAATTAAAAACTGAGTCCTATCAAGCATGTTACAGCTTGGAAGAAAAACAGTTTTCCATAGCAGAAGTCAAGACTATGCTTCTGTCTATTATCAACTTTATTTTTAGATGTCCAGACTGAATTTTATTGAAGCTATCTAAGCTCTCCAAGTAAAGGATTCAGAGAAGGTGTTCTATAGATTCATACACGGAAGTACAATTGCTGCACTGGAGTGGTATTCTTTTTATTTTTTAGGTTTTTTTTCATCTTTAGGCTTACCCAGCTCTTTAAACAATTCCAGGCTGGCTTATCTTCGATTGCTGCTCGTTTTGATGTTGCCCCTGAATTGAACGCTGGATTCTGGTGATCATCAGCATGCAGTGCTATTGTAACATACTGGGGAAGAGACTGAATGTCCTACTGGAGGAATGGCTATGGCAGTTACATACACTGATCCCAAATATATCCACCTGCACATGGAACACACAACAGCCTGAGGGAAAAATATAAAAGCCACCTTTAGGCACATAAGTAAATGATGTCTATAAAATTACCAAGTTACAGGACAGACTAAAGGTTTAAATGATTGCATTACACAAAGAACAAACAGGGCTATCTCTTCTGCATACAAGCACTTTTCATTTGTAGCTTTAGCATGGCTTTTTTTTTTTAATGCTGCTTTTGTCCAATTTTTTTCTCCAAAGGTGACTACATTTTATACATGCTACAGCTTTTATGTGATTGTATAAGGCTTTTTCTTTCTAATTTATTTTGCTACCTATGTGGGTAAAATTAATAGCAAATGCTGACTTATTTCAAAAGCTTTATTAAGCTTTCGGGGAAACTTCAATGTGTTCATACGGAGGAGTAAGATAGAATCTATCCACTGTATCATGACACAGAAATTACAATTCTAAGCTAGAAATAACTGGCATTCCAGAAAAAGCAGATGGAACAACATTTAAGGAGTTAATAATGAACCACTTGTCTTCATTTTCAGATCCTTTAATCCTGCTATTGTGCAGTTTTCACACAGTGCTAAATTGAATTACTGCATCATTTTGTACAATTTTGTTGTACAGTTGACCCAGTTTATAGCAGGTTTGAAAGCATTATCATTGCTTAAGGTTCAAAGATGCTGCAGTCTATTGCATTACAAGTCAATCAGCACAGAAGTATTTTGATGTAATTTTGCTTTTGGATATAGAAGAACAGATATCCAAATGAAGGATGGTATTTCATTTTGTCGTAACAGTGTCACATAATACAGCATGCCTTTTTTATACAACACGTACAGTCTCATTTTATTATATTTCTTTCTCTGTTCCGGTCCCAATAAAGTGAATCCTCAGTTTATGCCTTCCAATGTTTTTATTAACCTGTGCAAGAAGAAAATTGAAAAAGTTCTCATGTACGGCTTTTTACTATTGTGTAGCAGATGATCTGTTTAGATGGATACCACTAAAAAAATCCTAAAACTAATGCAGTGTTCCCAAACTTCTAAGTTATGTTGCTTCTACAATACTCCAAGTGAGAAATTCTGTATCAGAAATTTTCCTGTTCTGAAGGGCAGTGCTTTGTGCAACTGTTTAGCACATAAACACAATGCTTGGTTTAAATACATTTTAAGCAATGTGTTTTAGGTAGAGCATTTCATTCTCTCAATGTCATTCTTTATGCTTCAGGTGTTAATTTGTGTTGTTCTTGAAGTATTCTTATTATTGATAGTAGAGTCCTTGGTATATGTTATATTGAAATATTGCTAATGTATGAACTGTAACATTACATTTTTAATCTAATCAATCAAATGGCATGCATATGCAGTAGATACTTGGCTTTTACTAAGATTAATTACCATGTGCCATGAAAACGAACTCTGTAAGGTGAAATATTGCATGCACACAGACACAGGCAATGGGAAGGAAAGAAAAGAAAGCAAATTGTGCAAAGGGATGAGCACTGTAATAAGTTAATGACTACTTCTGTCATTCAAAACATATGCATAGCCTTTAAGACAACACAAAACAAAGATTAAACGCATGTTAAATCAACTATCTATTAAAGCATTTAGAGCTTTTCTCCAGATTCTACAGGAAAATTATGCAATCTGTTGCAAAACTAAACACTTGTCTCCCAGATGGTGCTCAGAGTCTGTCTGAGCAAACACCCCTTCCATGCTCTGTGTAACAAATTGTGCATATTTTTTGTTCACTGTGCTTCATTTTATGCATTTGAGGACATTTACACTGAACACGCTATGCAGAGATGACTACATTTGCATTGTAAAACACAGTGATGGTGTATTTACATACCTGATTGCAGTCATGAAGTGGAAGATACTTCAGCATGGAAAATGGCAGTGCCTCCCTTTTCACTGGCTGGAAGTTACAAACTTCTTAACCTTAATGCTGATACTCATCTGGGTTATAATTCTCACAGGCCATTGATAGTTGTCCATTAAATAATAAGTTGCTAATTGCTTTTTTTGAACTGTACTGCAAAGTTAAGCTCCTATGACAGTGTTTTGAAGGGCTTTTTCACCACACCAAATAGTAGCTATGATTGAAATAGGATAAGATTAAAGCTGCTTTAATACTTTTATAATGTTATTAAAAGGTATATTATTCATGCACTAGAAACATAGGGATTACCCTTCTGGCTGAGGCTGTGGTCTAACTAAAAACCTAGGAAAAGACACTAAAGCATGAGAAAGTCATCTGCAGTTGATGAGGCTGCTATTCAGGTTTTGTGTTCTTGCCACACTTTTTTTCGTATTTCATCTGCCTTGATTTCTGCTTATAGAATAGAGATAACAATAGTGCTCTATTTCACAAGAGTGAAGATCAGTATGCTGCTGTTAGTGAATTGCTTAAATATGTGGTAGGGGACTAAACATGTACCAGAGTAGCAGGCATTCTTCTGGGGGAGAAGTCCAGTTTGATTATCATTCTAAACAGTTTCTCCAAGCTTACCTTGCAGACATAGCAAAGTAGTTCTCCTTTGGAGATTTAGTCAGCTATCTGGTTTACATACCCCCTAAAATATAGGAATACTTCTCTACTCTTGATATCATTAGGTGTCACATGTAAATCTTCATGTTTGAAAAAACAAAGTTACTCACATACATAAACGGAAATCAAAGCTTAAGCAGAAACTCTGAAATATAATTTCCCGATTAAGTACTCAGCAAAAAATATGCAAAAAATACACTTTTGCCTTGTTCTTTGTTTTATCTCCTGTCATAGAAGAAACTGCAAGGAGAACTACAAATTTAAAGTAATGTAATATCATTTTAGTTCATTTCTGTAACTTTTTAATAGAGAAGTAATTGTCTCCATTTATCAACATAACTGTTGCTAAATCCACAGGGCTTTAGAGATACTGTAATATAACTTACATAGAGATACTGTAATATAACTTACATATTTTTGAAGGATAAAAATAATAAATTTCAAAAATTTAAAACGAGATACATAATGCAGGAAAACTGCAGAACAATTTAGCTGTCCAGTCCTCCAAAGCATAATTTTTCAGTCTTCAAAATGTCAAGGGAGGCAACCAAAATGCCAGACAGTAAAACTCCATATGATGCGTCAGAGCAGGGTCAACTTGAATGTTAGATCAGGCCTTTGTCCAGTCAGATCTGAGTATCATTAAAGACAGTTATTCCACAATCTCTCTGGACAATCTGGTCTACTACTTTAACCACCTGCACTGTAGGGAACCTTCCTTTGTACCTATGGAATTTCTCTTGCTAAATCTTGCCCTTTTGCTGTCAAATTTGAGAAGAATATGAATCCATCTTCTCTGTAGCTCACCTTTAGGTATTTGAAGACAGTAGATCCATCCTTAGCCTTCTCCACAGCGAACAAACTACTTCTCTTCAGCCTGTCCTTAAATGTCAGGTGCCCCAGTTCCCAAACCATGCTGCAGCTCTCTCTTAGGCTTGTGGCAGTGTTCTCTCTCATCTGTGGGGTGCACAAGTGGACACACTTTTCCCAGTGCTGCTTCCTCAGTACTGAGTAGTGAAGCATAACCACTGCCTTGGACAGTTCCTAACAGCAGCACTGTGCTCCTAGGTGCACCCCAGACCCCCTCAGTTGTTAATGCCACAGTGATACAGTGCTGACATATGCTCACCTTGCTGTCCACTGCAACTCCTTTTCTACAGAGCTGCTTTCCAACTAGTCAGCCCCTCACCTCTATCAATGATTGTTCTGTTCCAAGCTCACACCTACACGTTTGCCGGCTTGTTTTTTGCCATTCTCCAGCCCGGTAACACCTCTCAGAACAACAGCTCAGCCCCCCTGCCTGGGATAGCATATAAACTGGTCCATCCAATTTGGTGTTCCCCATGAACTTACTGAGGATGTATCCTATGCCATTGTCTAGATTGTTTATAAAAACAGCAAAAGAATATCAGCCCTGGTATCAGCCTCCAGCATACATCACTTACCACTGGTTGGTATTTGGACTTTGAACCACTGACACACCCACTCAGAGCTACTGTCTCTTTGAACCCAGCAGTGCAGTCAGCTTTCACCCTTGTAGTTGCCCTTTCCAGTTCGTAACGTCTCACACTGGCTACAAAGATAGTAAAGGACACTTCTGAAAGCTTAGCTGAAATCTAGGCCCAGAGACTGAGCTACAACCACCGCTCTATCCTGAGCCACAAGGCCAGTCACTTCACTGTAGGACACAAGCAGGCTGGTCATGCATGGCTGGTCCCTGGTAAATCCATATCGGCTGATACCCATCACCTTCTTGTCCATCAGGTGCTAGGAAATGCTTCACGCATTGCTCAGGACTGAACTGGGCTTTATGGGCAGCAGTTCTTAAGACCCTCCTCATCTTTTTGGAAGATGGGCATAACATTTGCGTTCTGTAGTCCCCAGTTGTCATGGCTTTTCAAAGATGACAGCAACCTCCTGATGACATCATCATCTTCGGATGCATCTTGTCCAGTGCCATGGACTTTGAGGTTTTCAAAAGGAGACTGGACAAGCCCCTGAGCAACCTGCTCCCATTGTCCTTGCTTTGAGGGGTGGAGGCCAGATTAGAGGCTCCAAACGCTCCCTTCAACCTGAGCTATTCTGTGATTTTGTATTATGCCCAGCTTATTTAAGTAGTCCTTAGCTTTCTATTAAATCCACACTGCGCTTGTGTACGTACACTCTGCATTGCAAAACAGATTGTCCAGTTTCCTGAACAGAGCAGTCTAACATTTCATAATCTGTGCAGCATGATATGCCTGCTTTAAATTTATGAAGCTGTAAACCAATTTCCTGTTCTAATAAACACCTCTTTTTTCTTTCCTACTTATTCTCCTTTTAAAATTACTGCACTGCCTTGCTCTCTTTCTCTTGTCCTTGTCTCGTACAACGGAAAGAGATGGGGGCGGGGGGGGGAGAGGAAAAAACCCACAACAAAAAACCGCAGCAGTTCATAGAAAAAAATGATACTTGGGGAGAATCCAAGATCATCAGACCAGCAAGCCCACTCATTGTTCTTTATTGTGTTGGCTCTCTCCCAGCCCCTCTAGGTTCCTCTTTCTTTCCAAACTGCTTTCTCCATTCTCACATATGTTACAGAAAGCACTATGATTTCGGAGAAGTGCTTTAATGTTGCAACAGCTTGATCTGTAGAAGTTGTCCAGTTTTTAAAGGAGATGAGGGGAGCTTGTTGCTTTGTCTCTCCTTAATGTGTATGTGTAAACCTGATTATTCCTAACAGAAGATCCATATGTGTACAGTATCACAGGAGGAGAAATGGATGCCTTTTGCATATAATTAGTGGGCATAATTATCTGTAAAACTGTTTGGTTTTGGATTGCTCTGGCAGTACAATAAATATTTCAAATCCAGCACACATCAGACCTGCCAACATCTTTACAGTGAGAAGCACAACAGTTCAGCGTTGCATTTTGTCACAAAAATGATCCATTTTCTAATGCATCAGAAAAGCAGTAGGGTGATGGTATAAAAAGGCAGTGATGAGAATGATTGTATCTGTATTTTCAATAGACTCTTCCCAAATGCAATAATTTTTGAAAATTACTGATAAGAATGTGCATAGTTACTAGAATACTTCAACCTTTCTGATCTATGGATCTACAGGTTGGAAACAAGTTCATAACTGAAGAGCTTAAGCCATAAAGCATAATTAATGCAATAATTATTGGAATAATTCTCCAGGTTTAAAACAAAAAGGCCAAGCTCTTATCTCTGACACTATGCTATCCACACACCTACTTCACGTTCCCCTTTGCACAGCACTACTTGCTGTGTATCATACAACAGAAACAAACAGGCACAGAGGCTGGCACAGACGGTGCTCTGCCAGGGCTTCCTCTCCTGCCACTGGATGTGGCACGAATGTACAAGGACGTTTTCAAGGGGAAGCTGCAGTCAGTCTCCAACTGCTCAGGTCCACTCATCAAGCTGGAATGATGAGGACATCACAGGAAACATATAGCACACTTGTGAGAGCAGTGTCGGAGAATCCTCATGCTGTTCAGAGAGAGACTAAACTGTCTCTTGCTTCTGCTTTAGCTGCTTCTACCCGATTTCTACAGCATTCCCAGGTTTTCAGTAAGGTTTTGTGGAAATCACATTTCAGAGCTGGAAAAGGGCCTGAGAATCACAGATTTACACCTTGGTGTCTCTCATCAGAGAACTGTAAGCAACCAACAAATGCAGGGCAGGACTTTGGAGGGATCTGGTTACCATTTCAGACATGGGGTTTTTTTTCTTACAACATGTGATAATGACAGCAAAGTCACTAGTAATGGAGGGGGGTAGGGGAGGAGCAGCTTTACAGTAGTGTTGCCTGGGAAAGCCTGTTATGTCTGGATTATTCACTGAACTTTCAGTTTGGGATCAGGCTCTGAGGGAATGCAGACATATACTATGGCGTGAACATACAGAATCATGGATTTTTCAAGACTAGCTATTCTTTTCCTTTGCTTTCGTAGTTAAGCTGAGGGAAACTGGCCATCCAAACTAAAACTGCATAGTCCAAAGTGTTTAGAGAGATGGAAACATGTACATTCAAAAATATGGCAGAAATCTGAATCCTTGAGCTTTTCTGAATATTGTATTTCAAATGATTAAACTTTTTTTTTTTTTTTTTTTTATTAGTACTGTAACATTGTTCACACATGCAAATGTAAGAGAGAAGTCCTGGTTATTGTTACATGTGTTGCAAGATGCATCTTCAAGCGAAGAGAGAAAGTTGTTAGCAAACCCTGACTGTGGTCAACAAATTCAGCGCTGCAGTCCAGAGACTATGAATGGGACAAAAAGAACTCAGACTGAGACAGGCTGATTTAGACTAGCTCCAAAATGAGACAAACCACCTCAGCTGAGCACATCACATGATAGCTAAATAAATAAGTCATGTTGAAAACTCCTGCGTGTCCCAGCTACCTCCATGCTTACTCTAAGTTTTCCACCTGTAGATGCAGGAAACTTTCATAGAGACAAGTATTTAAATTCTCACTTTCACTCCTATTTTTCATTGCTTTTTCTGCATTCCTAATAACAACAACCATCAGATAAAGTTGCTCATTTGACTGTCAGTCAGTGTTCTGTAGGGCTGGAAATGTGCCGGGTTTGGATGCAGTCTTCCTTTCAGTGCCAGAAAGTGCCTGTCACCATTATTAATTAAGTATGACATTTACTTTCTTCACTGGTTCTAGCCATGCCCACCATGATCTCTGTGGCATATAAATACTGCAGTTTACAGATGGGTGAAGAACAGATTTTAAGATTTATGTCGGTTACAGTAGCTCAGTGAAAATTCTGGCTTTTGGGGGTTTATTTTGGGATTGCTTATTTGTTCTGTGACAGAGAAAATCTGCCTGCTGACCAGTTATGACACACAGCTAGAGCTGTGCAAATAAGTCTAGCAAAAAATGAGAATCAGTTGACCTGGCACATTCTCCAAGCTGTGGTCAGGTGTTGCTGTAGCAGGTGACTGAAATGGAAACTTTAGTGACCTATTATTTTGTCTTTGTTTCTTACTAATGTTGTAATAACTTGGTTACACAAATCTATACACATACATACATGCATATATAAAATATGGTGGAAAGAAGAGATACCTAGAAAAGTAAACCATCAACGTGTTGCCTTGCTAGTGAAGAGGGTTAGAATTCACCATGCTTTTGAGTGGTGTGAATTAAAAAGAGGCTACAGTGTGCTTGGAATTTCGCAGGTGGCTAAGTTCAAAGAGAAAACTAAGTTTCAAGAGAAAACAAAATGTGAAGCAAGTAGCCTAAGGGACTTTCAAAAGGGAGGGATTTGTAAAGTGTGCTTGCTAGTACAGATATATGATGAGCCTAATTTTATATCTCTATTTACATATTAATTGTAATTCATCTATGGCATAACTAAGTAGGCCCAATAAAGAGGTTTTACCCAAACATCAGTTGCATCAACAATAAGCTGAAGACTATTGAGGATTCGCACTGGGTTAATTTATAAATGCTGTGATGGATCTGATGCTTGGGGGTTGTGACAGGCAACTCCACTGTTTAAGGACTCTCGCTACAGCTTTTGAAAGATTCATTTACAGAGATTTATTAAATAGAAATTCCAATTTAAATGAGCACAAATGAGCAAAAAATTACCAACCTAGAATACCACATTATTATTACTTTTCTTCTGTTATCACTATCTGCTACTTCTGTTATCACTATCAAGCATATGTAATGCCTACAAATACTCCTCCTGAAGAGCTAGCTGCATAAAAGAAGACAAGCATGTAATGAAAGGGAGGGATGGCAAAGAGACACAGACCATTCACTTGTAGAAGCTGTTAGGTATATGTTGTATTTCCACAGTGAAACTATATAAATACTATTTCTTACTTAGTCATTAATAGTCACAGAAGAAATGGCTAAGATTTGAAGGACAAAGGACATAGAGAAGACAAAAAAAAGGCATTTAGAGAGAGATGAATGGCACAGTCGATGGGCCAGACAGCGTGGGATGTGTCTGGCAGAAAAGGCATGTTAAGACGTGAAAGAGGACATAAAAAGACTGAACTCTACTACAGCACCATCATGCAATTCACAGATGATAGCAGTCGTGTCAATGCTACAAGAAACCTGTCAGAACCTGGCAGTGCTGATCCCACATACATTTTCACATGCCCATGACCTTTTACGTTTCAAATGGAATTTATTCTGGCTATTTCTAATTTGACCCTTAAAAAAAGGATGGGTCTGTTCTTAGGGAAATATCTCACCTCTTTCTGTAGTCCATCCACTTCAGACATTTATCCTAGACTGGACTAGAATAAAATATAATAGAATGATCATGCTGTGGCATGTGATCTATTTCTCTTAGCAATAGATGAAAGCATCTTTTTTGCCCATCAATTTAAGAGACTACTATGGTTTATGACAGTCAGCATGAATTCCCTTAATTAGTATTTGAAAAATACATTTAGAGTCAGTTCCACATGCAAAATCAAACCTGAATTCTCTAGGGAAGGATAAGGTTAGCGGAACCATTGAGAACTCCATGAGCTACTATGGCCTTTTCCCACTCTCAACTCACTCCATGTTTCAGGATTGTAATCTGGGGTATTACACGTACAACATTTTTTCCTCCTGTTTGCACATCATGATTTTTCCTTAGATGTCCATATCTTGATCTCTTTTTTGGTCCTTTAGTCAATGAGGCACTTAAGTGATAACTTTAGTCTCTTCCACACACTCACATGCTGTCCCACACCAATTGTCCAAAGATCGTTGTCAGTTCCTAGTTCAGCATTAATAAATATAAATTAGAAATGGTGTTATTATTTACAAAATTAACAATATGTACATAAGACACTGTGTGTATAAACAGACAGATGCATGTTATATCCAGAGATGGTAAAAATTCAAAGCTTCCTTATCTGTGGGGTTTGGATTTTTGCTGGTTTTGGGGGTTTTTTTGGGTTTTCATTTCTTTTTTTTTTTTTTTTTTTTTTTTAGCAAAAAAAGACTGAACTGCATATAATAATATACTAATATACTGTAACAAAGGTTCAATAATTAATATAAGAAATCTGTTCAGAAGCATACAATGATTTACATTCAAGCCCCAAATATTTAAAAATTAATAGAAAATATTAGCATGTTAATAATTGAAATCACAGGAATGCATAATGAGATTGCACTTACTGCGGTATATTAACCATTATCTGCAGCTTGACAGGAAAATTTTTAACCTCAGAATAAATAGGATGTGCATTCTATAAGCCCCTAAGGCTTTGTTACTATTAAGCCAGCGTGATCCTTGAAAACACGTACATGTGTACATCTTGTGGAATCAGAAGTACAACATGTACTCTCACAGCATTTTTCTTTGTCTGAGAATAGTCCTTTTATCTGTGGATCTGGGAGGGAAAAATGAAAGCACTGAGGAGTGACTTCACTACAAAAGAATGCAGTAAAATTAGCACTATGTGAGTGTCATTTTTCTCAATTTTTCACTGTTTTCCATACTGTTTCCTTTCTTTCTCAAGAATTTTTTGGTGTATCATCAGCTCAGCAAGCTGGCAGCGACAGCAACATAATGAATTTTTTTGGTGAAATGGTTTCTGACTTCACACCTATGCTGAGAGCTTTAACCTCCATCCATATTTATATTTGTCCTCTATTTCTTCAATTCAAATGTCCTTTCAGGGAAGATTGGTTTCATGCAGAGAGAAGATAAACATCAGAACCCTTACCTCACATGCAATAAATTCATCATATTTATTTGTCCCCAATACTAATGAGTTAGAGAAAAAAAAATCTCAGATTCTAATACCTAAATTTAATTCAAATTCTTCTTACAGCTAGAACTATAAAAAGGATGCTGGGGGTAGTGGGTGAGGAGGGAGGGAGAAAGAAAGGATGCCTTTTTTTTTTTTCCTTTCAGTCTGGATGATATTCAGAGCTACAAACATTAAAATATTCATATTAGATAGGTTACTAAATTGCTGTGGCCCAGAATCATGAGAAGATGTCTGACAGCATGATTATAAAGCGGCTGCTATGTCTGTGCAGCAGACAACTGGTGCTACTATTGTTAGAACAAGGAAACTAGCAAAAAAAGAAAGTAACCCACATTCTTAGGTAGAGACCCTGTCCAGTCATGAACACGATGGGTTTGGAGCTTCTGTTTATTGATGCAAATTGCAATGAGGCGAGGTGGACTGCAGCAAAGCCTTGAACAATTGGTGAAGATGCATAAATTACTGTGAAATGCAAGTCTAAAGGAATTGGCATTCAGGAAGGCCAGACAGCACAGACAGTCCATTATCCCTCTAACCACATAACTGACTCAGACACAACTGCTTGATCAATCTGGAGGCAGATGCTATTGCTAGAAAACTATTTTAACAGCTTGGCATCTGGGTGCTGTGATTGCTCAAAGAAAGGGAACTGCTGCAATCCGATGAGGTGAACGTCAGCCTGCTGTGGACTTCAGATTTTAATTAAATACACTGTCTTCATAGGAGAAAGCAGGTAAAGGAACAAATGTGATCAGAAAATACAAGTTATGTTTTTCAATTAAAAAGACACTGTGTGGCATAGAAAGCTCGTAGTTTAGTGAGTTTTGCCTATTAACCCTTAGCAGAAGTTTTAGAAGAAAGACTGCACTGATAGTCGCTCATAAAAGTATTGAGCACTAGGCTCTGATTCAGCACAAGAATTTCTCAAGTATATGAGCTCAAAGAAGTCCTGCAGCCACTCCTATGCCTGGAATCAGAGATTGCAACTGTACCTCACATTAAGAATATAAAGTAATAATGCCATGATATGTGGCTTATTTTAATAATTTGTTCTCTTCTTTCCCATGCACAGCAATGACTGCACATGTTTTTCAAGTTCTAAGCAAAATCATTATGAGAAAATATGGGGCAAAATTGGTCTATACACCACAAGTGATATAAGTCCTTCATGGGTTCAGTATGGATTTATTTGAGTTGAAGGTCAGGCCCTGTTATGAAAGATTTACATGCTAAGTCAGTCAAGTATAATAATTTTCAATGACTTGGAATTACACAGCCTATGTAAAATACTTGCTTTATTGCTTTGTTGATATTTATGTGAGAAAGTAATAGATTTTTTCTTGAAATATTAATGTGGAACAATAGAAAGTGACAAAAATATACCTATTTCATGCAGTTATGTGTTAAAATTAAATGCTGCATAAAAATGCTAGTGTCTTTTATCAGTTCTGGAAATGAAATACCTCTGCCCTTTATTCATCCACCCCATCTCAATAGCCCTATGGGTTTAGGTGTGATATAAGGCCACTGTTATATGCATATAGGTACCTTGACTTCCAAAAGGATCAATGAATTTTTAGTGTTGTAGAGAATCTGATTCCTCCTATATGTGAATCCCTCTTAATTTCTGATAAACATTGCTAAAATTAACATACTGTTCTAAAATATGTTGACTACTGTATTTCTCTGTTGTGCCAAACTCATTTTTTCTGCTTTCAGATGAAAGCAGACTAGGCTTTGCTGTCATTAGACACCAGTGGCATTACTTAAGACTTAGAGAGTTTCATCCTGTTACACCTAATGTGCTTCAGCATGTATGTGACCAGAGGAAAACCACCACAAGCTGAAGCTGTCTAAAAACCTGAGAGCGCAAGAAAAACTAATGGATGTTCTTCAGTCCCTGCGCTTCAGTACTAGTGTAATGCTGTTAAATCATAAATTGGCTGAGCTGGGCCATTTGGTTTACTAAAGGGGTATAACACTCTTCCTCTGTCAACTGACGCTAACTACTAGTTGTAAGCATTTTTTTCTGTTACTAACCTCTGGACTTCTTCTATTTAATGTTTTTCATTTGTTGAGGTGGTTTTCCTGAAAGTCAGAGAGAACCAGAAGTCATGCCGCCACTTGCATCATCACTGTCTAAGAATACATACTTCCTGAAACCCCTGTTCCACCAAAAAAAGGAATCATTAAACTAGAAGGCTTTAAAGTAAACCTTTAAAGTAAAAAGGTAAAATTAAACCAGCTAGAGGCCAAGATGTAAGGAAAAAAAATTAATCTAGAGGAAATGTACAGTATCCTCTGTTCCCACATGAAGGACCAAGTGGTCATGTGAAACAGCTGGAAAAACCCCAGAAGGATGGGGGGAACAGGGAGAGCTGAGAATACTTCAGGTAGTTGAATGTGGAAACAGTGCTGCATGGGGAACTGAAGGCAGATACTGAAGGCAGCTCTCTATACTTAGCTATGTGCTAACCAAAGTAAGGACTGGAGATAAGTGTATGTGTATGAATACATAACTGGCTGTGTATGACTGTGATACAATCAGACCAGAGATATATCTGAAGTATTTTCAAATGGAACAGCACAAGCACAAGGACACTAGATTCTCGAAAAACAGACATTCAAGGAGTTACGACTAAAAGACATTAGAAAGGGTGTGGTCAGTAGGTCAAGAGAGGTTCTCCTCCCCCTCTACTCTGCCTTGGTGAGGCCGCATCTGGAATATTGTGTCCAGTTCTGGGCCCCTCAGTTCAAGAAGGACAGGGACCTGCTGGAGAGAGTCCAGTACAGGGCAACTAAGATGATTAAGGGAGTGGAACATCTCCCTTATGAGGAGAGGCTGAGGGAGCTAGGTCTCTTTAGCCTGGAGAAGAGGAGACTGAGGGTTGACCTCATCAATGTTTACAAATATGTAAAGGGTGAGTGTCAGGATGATGGAGTTAGGTTTTTCTCAGTGATGTTCCGTGATAGGACAAGGGGCAATGGGTGTAAACTGGAGCATAGGAGGTTCCATGTGAACATCAGGAAAAACTTCTTTACTGTGAGAGTGACAGAGCACTGGAACAGGTTGCCCAGGGGGTTGTGGAGTCTCCTGCGTTGGAGATATTCAAGGCCCAGCTGGACAAGTTCCTGTGTGATGTACTCTAGGTTACCCTGCTCTTGCAGGGGGGTTGGACTAGATGATCTTTTGAGGTCCCTTCCAACCCTTGGGATTCTGTGACTGGACTCAGTTGTTATGCATGAAAACTGCACTGGAGAAGTAAATGACACTTAAAGGGGAGGTGATAAAAAAATATCCCTAAAGTGAAATCTGAATTCCAGTAATAAACCTCAAAGTACTGTGATTATTGATAAACAGAAAAATTAGAAAGAACACGTATTAAATCATGTAGGAAAAAATTATTAGGGAGACATACATGTCATACTGTGACATACATACTGTGTCATGCATCCACAGCAAAAGAGTTGTATAAAACATTTGCACACAGTAGGGCAATACAATGGGAAAAAAAGGTCAAAGAGAATTAGTCATGTATCTATGATATAAAGGGCTCTGTTTTACTGCAAGAGCTGGTCTTGAAATTGAAACCTATATTGCATCACTCCCTGAACTTTAACAAAAGGTTCTTGTTCAGGATTTTTGGATGGAGACTGTCATTACAAACACACATGGGTACGATAATGACACTTTTTTCTTTTACTGAATACAGAAGGGTAAATAAAGTAAATGCCAGCTCAGATCTAATTCTGGATTTTGCAAGAAAATAAAAATGGGGGATGTAACGATCCTGGTGGTGGTGTTCAAACCTGGGGTCCAACTGCTGCTGCATGTATTTACTGGTAAGTTAATAACAGAAAAGGAGTTAGTATACACCTGTCAATTTATATATACTTATATTTTCAAAATCACAAACCCGTTAAATTGCAGTGTTTTAATTTAAAACAGCATATAAACATGTACTTCAGTGCAAATCCCTATGAAAACACCCTCAGATTTAATTGCTTATCTTATATCAGATTATTGCCAGGTTATGCTAAATTGGTATAAATGGAGACAGGATTATCTATAGAGAGATTATGGTGATTCAGTTAATGCAGCCAAGCCAGTGTGTGATTAAACTTCGATGTATATTTATCAATGCGTGTGTGTATACATCAATTTGTGACCTTACTGCGGAAGAAAATATTGAGTGAAACATTATTGTGACTTTACTGTATGAGACACTTTATCACTTCATAGTCTTAGTTACGACTTTATTATGAAATACCACCTGTCATAATTTTCCAGTATTTAGAAATGTTCTGCCTGATAAAAACAGCCAAAAAAGAGACAAAAATTTTTGGAAAAAAATCACTGTGGTCTTCTATTAGTTATCAAATAATTTGATTTTCAGCCATTTCATCACATTTCTAACTTATAAAAAGAAACATTAAAATATTCCTCAACATTTCCTTATTTAGTTTCTTTCAAGCAGAACTTCAGAATTTCAAGGCAAAGATAGCTCACATTTGAGATTAATTATTGTTCCAAATGTTTTAGACAGGATCATGACCATCTTTCATTCAGTCTGGTGATTTGGAATCTCTGATTTTATTCCAATATCATTGTTTCAATTATATTAAATTATGCACAAAATGTCCTTAACGCAGATATTCTCCAAGTATCTTGATCCTCATCCTTTCTCATCTGGGGAATGACTAGTAATTATAAGAAGCCATGGGCTTAGTTTTAGTTCTTTTCCTGTATCAATGAAGACACAGATTACAGAATATTCCAAACAGCAGCGCTCTGAAAATTAACTTTCTTTTAGCAAGTGCCGACATCAAAATTACAGAAACAGAAGCATCCATAAGAATTAGTTACTTCTGAAATGGCAGCCTTCCTCCTGTGTTTGAAAATCTGTGCGCATTTCTACTGATAATCACAGGCATTAACCAACCAGCACATATGCCAGGAATAACAGTTCAGTATTAATGAAGTGTCTTTTTTTCTGCTGGTAATGAAATTCATTCTTGGCATTAGAACTCTGCCTTACATTGTGAAAGTAAATACAAGATGAACAGAAATGGCATTTATTCATTAAAATTGCAAAATAGCAATTAAATCTTCTCCTCTCCTTCTGAATAGTCTGTTCCGAAGTATCTAAATATCAGGTATTGGGAAACAGTTGTGGGTAAAGCTGATCAGATGATAACAACTCCATTTCATGTCAGACTCTGAGGGTTTGAAACTCTTTTCTGTTTCAGTGCGTTCATTTTCAAAAACAAAACCCTTCAAATAATTCAGTACTGAAGAATAATCTGGAGGAGGCAGGAAGTCACACCTTGACAGATGACTCCTCTGCAACTAAGCAGCTAAACTGGGACCCATGGCATTGGACACAAGTTTAAATGGTTATTCTGGTAGAGAGGAAGAGGCTCTTTGTCTCAGTCATTACAAATCAAGACAGATACTGAGCTAGTGTTCTACCTACCTTGAAAATGGATTCAATTTGTTCCAAACCCAAGCTATTCCTCAATAGAAACTTTAAAGAAACCAGGAGGTCTCCGGGGAATATTTTCAACCACTCAGAAGTCAGCATGCACTCTGAGCAACCATGGGCTGATAAAGCAGAACAATTTGCTAACAGTCCTCATCCACCCAATATTTAATGTTACTATAACACTTCAGCTGAAAATGCTTGTCAATGGGAGCTAAGTCATCACCCTCATAACACAATACATTACGTGAGTGCAAAAAAGTAAAGACGTTTTTGATATCACTGAGCTCCTATAAAGCTCTGCCAGGACACAGATTCATTGGAGTGAATGTTTCATTAGGAACATCTGTTCTTTTTGACATGCTATTTGCTACACTTCCTCACACTTCTCTCACAGTGACATGGCTCCAGCACAGCCACTTTGGTTTGCACTTTTAAGCCTTCCCTGTACTAAGGAATGTCTCTTATTCCCTAATAGACGCTCGGATGGTTAACGGGGCATCCACAACAACAACAAATTGGTTCCTATAAGTAACTGCTGGCATCCTGCAGTAATTCTGTCTGAGCTGGATGAATTAAAAAATCCAAAGTGATATTCCTCTATCTCTTCCCCCCATTACCATTTGCCATCATTCCATATGTTCCACTGTCTTCCATAGGGTAAATTTCAGCCTAAAATAATTAAGAATTTCTCTCCTTTCTGGGAAAGATAAGCAATGAAGAAGATGACGAGCCCCCAGTGGAGCAAGGATTATTTATGCCATTATTCATGTACCAATCATACAACATGTTAAAGAAAATGCACGAATAACAGATGACAGGTGAGGAGTTAAGCAGGATACTGACAGAAATTAATGTATTACATTACCTATTAATACAAAGCCAGCTTCCCACACAGTTGCATAGGAAACAACATTAAAAAAAAAACAAACAAGGAGCAAAACTGTTTACTGTTGCCCAGTAAATCATTACAAGCTACACTAGTCATAACATCCTGAGGTCTTTCTGCCATGTGTTATTTTACCTGAATAACAACTCTGAGATTGGATTAACAGTTTATTTCTGAAATATTTATTTAATTAAAATATTCTAGGAACTCTACTGCAATAATGCAGTGTGGATTTCTATCTACATTCTGCCTGGGGTCTTAGGGAAATTGCGTCAGACTTACCATGTGTGTGGCAATCTAAATTTACAGATTTAAACGGTGGATAAGAAATACTGAAGCTACTTGCCTCACCAATTTTTCATCACATCAATCAAAATACTGCACGATAACATCAGCCTTTTCAAATGGGAGATCTGAAAATTTCAATTTTATGTTTTAAACAAGAAATTTGTTAAGAGCCACCACTCCTCAGATAATGCTTTGATTTTGATTGATTTTGATTTCTTTTTGTTTCTCTCTTTTTCTAGTTCAATAAATTTTACTGATAAATTCCCAATCGGAGATAGACCAATGCCTGCTGCCACTAATGGCCATTTTTCTCAGTGCTGAAGCATACTGAAAAGTACTGCAGGTATGTATTGACGGTATATAAAGTCAGAGAATTGGTAGTTTTAATGAAGAGCACTGCAACATCACAGAAAGCCATTATAATGCTTAAATGGGAGCCAGGGCACTGTTTTTCTCAAGACACAGATGCATGCTGAACATGCAATTCAGAAGACGTGTCTGTGAGCAGCTACTTGACAACCCTGACATTGTGTCGTATTTCTTAGTGGGTGTTAAATAATGTAAAGGCAAGGAAGCGGCAGTTTTGCCTCTCTTAGCACCCATGAAGGCGCTGCGGCAGCACTCATCTGTATTAATAGCCAATACAAAACCTACTGAATTATCCAGAGGCTTTGGATCTGGCCCCAGTATTAAAAGTGCTTTATATTTTTGAAATCACTAGTTAATAAATAAGGGGCCAGCAGATGCTACAAGAAAACAAAGCAGTATAGTTCATGGGATTTATTGACCAATAAAACTTGTTGTTATTGTGAACTGCAACTGATTTCCTCTGTGCAGCTCTTTACATCAGCTTTTAACAGCTCCTATAGAGAAGAAATCCTTTTTTCATTACATTATTAGTGTACCTGAGCCTAGATAAGTGGACAGAGAAATGTGATAGAATTGGGGAACATTTAAAACAATAAACCCCAGAGAGCAAAATAAAGAGTGCTCAAGGAGGTGTGAGCAAAAGACAGCCAATAGTCTGATCAGTATAAAAAATTTAGCACTTGTTAAAGAAACAGACCTCAAAAGCTTTTTCAGCCCTATATTTGGCTGCTAGTGAATAAGATAAACAGGCTGGTGGGAGGTGAGCTGAGGGAATACAATGTGAATCAAAGCAGGCGGTGTTATTGCTTTGCAAGGCGATGGTTAGACTTCATGTAGAATAGTATATCTAACATTTGTCATTCCTTCTTAGATAAGATATAATTTCTCTTGAAGGAATGTAGAACCAAGTAACGTAATGATGCCAAACTTCAAAGATTTAAAATGTGAAATAGGACTGAGAAAAGTTAATGCATAGGCAGCTTGATAAAAATAAAGATGATAGATTTCTTTTCAGATTGCAAGAGATTTAGGAATTAGAATTACGTCTCCGAGTCATTTTTCTTGCTTTGCTTTTCTCATTCCTCTTATTATCACTTTAAATAATGCCACTTCAGGCAAATGGCACCGTGGTAGAAATTTTGGAGGGGTGATCTTGTGTAATAAAATTGTATACAAAACAGTCATCACACATTCACGAGCATTCTTGATATATAAAACAGTCTTGCCCAAAATTTGGATTAAAAGGCAAAATTTGGTTCCCAATACTAAAAAATAATAATAATAATTAAAAAAAAATGCTGGAAGAGGAAAACTGGAACAGTTTCAATTACCTTAGTTTCAAATACTTTAAGACTGTATTGAGTTGTCTTAAATATTTCAAAAGAAAGTGCAATTTTTTTTTAATTAGAAATAGTTGACACATCAGCAGCTTGAAACCATGTTTTCAGTATTTTTCCTGAAGCAAGAATTTCACTAAAGCAGTTTTTTCCTAAGTGTTAACATTTTCTAAGGGAGAAAAAAAATCTCAAAAGGTCTGTTTCAGAGCCTTCCTATGCAGCCTGACACAGCTTGATCCAAAGGCCACTGAAGTTAATGAAATTACTTTTGTTGCTTTCAGAAGGATCTGGGTCAAGCCATTTAATGACCAGAAAGGGACTGGAAGTCCTAATGTAGTACCCTACACTGAAAACTGACTACTAGTAGAAAAAGAACAGAGATGCTCCATAACTCACAACATCACTGATCTGTTAGCATGGTGAAAAAGCAGGTTTGCAAAATTAAACATGGATAATAAGAGTTCAGCAATTGCTTCTGATCTACATGTTCCAATCTAGCAAAACCCATATAAGAAGAGAATCATTGCAATTGTGCTGATGTGTAGGGGCAGAGGTTCACAGCCTCCAGGCAAAATATTACTGTGCTGCTGAATGGTAGCCAAGCATAAAATGGCATGGTGGGAGAAGGCCTAAGGGATGAGGGCTATGACTAGAATACATGTGAATGAGAAGACCTAAAAATCTTGACTCATTAAGCACTTTACATCTCTTGAGTGCCACTTTTAAATTATGGCATGGAAATGTTTTGAGACAATATGTCTCCTCATACTTTAAAACACAAGGAACGCTCAAAGTAAGCAGCAGCTAAACATCTGGCTTTTCATCCCTGCATGTCCTGAAACAAAAACTGCACTAAGTTTAGCAAATACACAACTCCTGGTCAGCTGGCCTAGAACTATGGCTGTATAAAAATTTGCTGGTAAAAATTCAGTATCTGGTGAAAACTGCCTGGTTTCTAATTCTGCCACAATTCTGACACTTAGGCCAGACCTGCCAGTGAAACTTAGATCAATTTTCAGCTTTGCACAGAAACTAAATGAAATCAGTGGTTGTGGTGGTTTTTCAAGGCTTTGTGTTTTGTAATTCCATGTATTAGATTGTCAGCTTGCAGAAAACTGCATAGCTCCACTGAGCTTCCTGAAACGGTATTTAATTCAGGTGAAAACCAGGCCTGTAATATAGAAGATTACATAAGCAAAAACAAAAGGGTTTTATAATCCAGATTTTTCAAAACAAAGAGAAGACCTCCTGCTCTGCACAAAGAACTTTAGATTTGTATTATCACATGCACAGTAAATATAGCTGGCTGCATAGCAACTGAAGCCTGTGATTTTGGCTTGCCAAACTCAGAAGGCTTAAAGACCTGTGAAAGGAATCATTCGTAATAATTCTTAGAAGAGGTCCAACATGTATTTAGAATAAATGTATCACTGGGAGAAAGGTAAGCAAAAGCTGGCTGTGGCTCATTCATTACTTGCATTCATAGAATTATTAAAGCATAAAAAAAATATTCAGTCATCAACAGACCAATGGGGAATTTTTATCATCTTACTAAAGGCCAATACCTCAAGAAAAGCGGGATTTAGGGAATAATGAAGGCTTTTTAAAATTGAAAATTGCATGTCTGGTAAGCAGAAGGTTTTCAAGACCATGAATAAAGGCAGCTGGAGGATGTTACAAGACTGTACAATCTATGCTACAGTGCAGAGATTGCACAAAGCAAAAAATACCAGAATGAAAAACAATAGCCAAATCAGCATATGTGAGGGTCAGTTACATCTAACTGGTACCTATACACAGGGTCAGAAAAGGCACAAACACCCTGCCTCTCCCAGAGCATCCCTGTGGCTGCTACTGCTCCACAGTGCCCAGCACAAACCTCACTTCTCATAGCACTGACTGATTTCAACTGAGATTTCCAGAATATATGATGGAAATAGGCTCTGCTGACTTTCAAGTTTCCATGTTAGCAAGATTCAGGCACAAAATTGTTTTATGTTAGATCCACGGTCACAGACTGCATGAGATGATTTTCATCTATGCGTCTGCATGGGAAAATGCTTGTATTATGAAAATCAAAGCCCCGGGTGGTAGTTTCCCAAAGGCCTGTGCAATGAGTGAAATACATAAAAAAATACATGTAATAAGGACCATGTATATCACAGTGATATGTCAAATATATAGGCTTTTTGAAAACCTGGTTTCATGTGTCAAAATTCAATCTCTTTTAATCTGTCTTTAAAAAATGGTTGGATTCCTAAAATTAGCCTTAGAAGCCTCTGATTTCTGGCTGGAGGGGCAGCAATATTCCACCCACAATTGAGTCAATTGACTCAATTCTCATTAAGAGTCATGATTGTTTGCATAAACAGGAATGACAGTTTATAGGTAAATTTTACCCACTGTGGAGTCCATTCATTTGAAATGTTATGCTCAAAAGGCCATAGCAGCATAATAATGCGAAGGCAGGCATGAAGCCTCCAATAAAACTGCACCCACTGGGTCAGTGCCATTGCTTAGCATGCTCTGGATATTTACAAAATGATTATACACTGGGTGGTCAATCAAAGCGCAGTCTGTCTGCCATTAGTATTAGACCTAAAGGCCACAGGTGTGGATTTTACACAAGTGTTTCTTATCTCCACTCTCATAGGATATTACACCTATGTACCTATATGAAGGATTCGCTCTCATTCATTCAAGCCTTTCTTAAAGTGGCTCTCCTCCACAGTGCATCTACTACTTTAGTTTATTAAGGATACTCCCCTGGTGCTCATACCTCCTGGCAGAACTGTACCGTCATTTTTTCTTCTCTCTTGTGGTCATGCAGACAATGAACTAGGAAGTCTGTTGCTTACGTTTTTTAATTTACACAGTCTTATCAGTTGATAGCAGATGGTTTGGGGGAATTTTAGGGAGAACAGAGCCACACTAATGTCACCTTCGTATCTTAACTTTAGTCTTTCCCAGTTCATGTTATTTTTTATCAAAACACGGACACCAGAGCAACAGAGCAGCCTGTCTGAACAGTGACAGCAGCTTTTCTCACCATGAGAGACAAAGCACAAATAACTGTTCTGTATATCAGATGGGAAAAACAAACAAACAACCACTACCCAAGAACCCAGATACACCCTATTAGACTAGTTCTGCAAATGTCAGGTGTTAAATGCTTTGTGGTACAAAAAACGCAGTAATAAAAATTCAATATAAAATTATGATTTCACAGAAAGGGGTCCAAAAAAAAAAAAAAAACCAAAAAGAAGAAGAGCAGAAAAGCTGTGGGATAAGGAAACAAAGGAAGCAAAGCATGCACAGGAACACTGCAGAACAGGCAACATTCCTAGGGGTAAAACACCGCTAAAAGGCATAATGATACCTGTAACACAGCAAAGCAGCAAAGATGGCCAAGCACTGAGTCTATTTCAAGCTTTGGAAACCACCCGGCTGTGTTAGTGCTGCGCTATTCCAGAGCTGACTAAGAATCAGGCACCAGGTATACTGAACAGCACAGATGGGTGCTGCTGTGGTCTTCCAGGACACAAGAAGTACCACCTACCTATGATGAAGCCCACTTCTATGCAGGCATACCAGTTCAGCTCTGTGTAGGGAATTATGGCCATACAGCTTTGCAGTTCATGGACAAATCTAGTTTTTTTTTCTTTGTGGGTATCTTTTTTTTGTTGTTGGTGGTGGTTGGCTTTTTGACACATAGAAACATCTTAAACAAATATTAATTTTTCCATAATTTTACATATTAATGGTAAGGAGATGGATCTCACCAATGCCACAAAAACTTCTGAACTTCAGTATTTTTGTGTTCCTCTGATTGAAATTCCATCTTAATGGTTTACAAATGATACTGAGGGCTTCACAAACCTAGGTGTTTTGCATAATTCTTGAGCATATCTAGACCACATCTCTAAGCAAGCGAAGTCATACTTACAATAGGTAGTACAATGGGATTGCACTTGGTCTCCCAGCATGAGACTTGAAAGAGACACAGGCAACATTCCCATGAAGTCATGAAGCTATAGACTCTGATATGTATTCAATCTGATTTTATAAATTCAGACTGCCCCTATCAGAATTATTTTAGCCTAGACAAAATTGACACTATTCACAAAAGCAACTCATGGTTTCATATGTGCAGGGGACACGTTACATTTGGCATTACTCTACATCACGTAGGGCTCTGAATTCTTTCCTGTGGATCTTGGGGAATTTATCCTGACTGGAGTTAAACAAACTGCATTAGCCACTGTCTGAAGCAGAAAGCGGCTGTGTAGGAAAATAATGAATTTTAGTGTCTGAGTTCTCTTGTCCCAGCCACTGCCAAACCCCTGTAGTTTGCGTTTTAGGCAGGACTGGATTTAGCAAGGTCTTGACTCACTGAACAGACTCCCCAAAAAACATGTCCAGGTAATCCAAACCATTTTCTAAGTATCACTGGAGAGCTGCAGTGTTGTGGCAGGGGACCAGCATCAATCCTATATTGCTAAGCCACTGTCCATCATATTTGAAAGATCATGGCAGTCAGGTGAAGTTCCCGATGACTGGAAGAAGGGAAATATAACCCCCATTTTCAAGAAGGGGAAAATGGATGACCCGGGGAATTACAGACCAGTCAGTCTCACCTCTGTGCCTGGCAAAATCTTGGAGCAGATTCTCCTGGAAGGCATGCTAAGGCACATGAAAAACAAGGAGGTGGTGGGTGACAGCCAGCATGGCTTCACTAAGGGCAAATCCTGCCTGACCAGTTTGCTGGCCTTCTATGATGGGGCTACGAAACTGATGGACAGGGGCAGAGCAGTTGACGTCACCTACCTGAACTTCTGCAAAGTGTTCGACACTGTCCCACATGACATCCTTGTCTCTAAATTGGAGAGACATCAATTTGATGGGTGGACCACTTGGTGGATAAAGAACTGGCTGGATGGCAGCACGCAAAGAGTTGTGGTCAATGACTCGATGTCCCGCTGGAGACCGGTAATGAGTGGTGTCCCTGAGGAATTGGTGTTGGGATCGGTCTTCTTCAACATCTTTGTCGGTGACATGGACAGTGGGATTGAGTGTGCCCTCAGCAAGTTTGCCAAGGACACCAAGCTGTGTGGTTCGGCTGATACGCTGGAGGGAAGGGATGCCATCCAGAGGGACCTCGACACGCTTGTGAGGTGGGCTGATGCCAACCTGATGAAGTTTAACCATGCCAAGTGCAAGGTCCTACACCTGGGCTGGAGCAATCCCAGGCACAGCTACAGGTTGGGCAGAGAAGAGATTCAGAGCAGCCCTGCGGAGAAGGACTTCGGGGTGTTGGTTGATGAGAAAATGAACACGAGCCGGCTTCAGTGTGCGCTCGCAGCCCAGAAAGCCAACCGTATCCTAGGCTGCATCAAAAGGAGTGTGACCAGCAGGTTGAAGGAGGTGATCCTGCCCCTCTACTCTGCTCTCGTGAGACCTCACTTGGAGTATTGTGTGCAGTTCTGGTGTCTTCAACATAAAAAGGACATGGAACTGTTGGAACAAGTCCAGAGGAGGGCCACGAGGATGATCAGTGGACTGGAGCACCTCCCGTATGGAGACAGGCTGAGAAAGTTGGGGCTGTTCAGCCTGGAGAAGAGAAGGCTGCGTGGAGACCTCATAGCAGCCTTCCAGTATCTGAAGGAGGCCTACAAGGATGCTGGGGAGGGACTCTTCATCAGGGACTGTAGTGACAGGGCAAGGGGTAATGGGTTCAAACTTAAACAGGAGAAGTTTAGGTTGGATATAAGGAAGAAATTCTTTACTGTTAGGGTGGTGAGGCACTGGAATGGGTTGCCCAAGGAGGTTGTGAATGCTCCATGCCTGGCGGTGTTCAAGGCCAGGTTGGACAGAGCCTTGGGTGGCATGGTTTATTGTGAGGTGTCCCTGCCCATGGCGGGGGGTTGGAACTAGATGATCTTAAGGTCCTTTCCAACCCTAAATATTCTATGATTTGATGATTTTCCTATTTGAGGATTGCAGCTGAATATTCTCTGTGACATTCACAAAGCATATCAAAGCCTGTGTGGGTTTTCTACTGGAAGAATATACTTTATTCTTTTTTTCATATAAAATTAGCCAATTGTCATATTTGAACTAAAGGCTCAGAGGAGATTCTTTTACATGACCATGAGGAGATTATTATTGCAGTCAATTTTTTCATACAATTGTGAAACATGCATCATCAATATTCAACGTGAATAAAACTTCAGCTGTTTCATACTATAATTCGCATATACAAATTAGCACAAAAAGAGTCTCTTCTGCCTCCTGAAGGATTTTAAAAACACAGTATCAGAGTACTATCACTTCTGCTAAGGGTTTTAAAACTGGAAGTAAATATTTATTGCTGAATGCTAATAATCTGTTTACACATAGTAAATGTTTCAAAGATCTGTCAGATACTTCTCATTCTCCCCAGGAAAGAAGGCGTTTTCCATCCATAAATAAAGACGCAAAAGGTATTCCCAAAAATTGAGTGTGCATTGCTACAATTTAAGATTAGACCTATTACTGTTAAAAATGAGATAAATCTTTATCAAAGAAAAATCTCACAGAAGTGAATGTGTGCTGAAACACCAGATCTTAAGGATTATCCAGTATTCAAGAGACACTGGAAACAGTACTGGAAACAGCATAAGCTGACAGTATTCACTGGTAATCAGCTGGGCATAACAATCTGACACCTGCATGAAAGACTGCTAAAGCTGTAGATGACACAAGATTAATTCACAGTGTTTGGGATATTCCAGGTTCAGCAAATTCACTGTCAGCCAAATCCACAAGGGGTCAATGATTTCTATTTCAGAGCAGGAAAGACAGTCTGGCATTCTGAAGTTGTTTCTGTGACATGATCAATGAATGCTCTTTTTCTCCTTCTCCTGCTTTCCCATTAATCCAGAAGATAGTAAGGAAGATAAAATAAGGCCAGAGCAAAAATAATTTTAATTTTTCCAGTGAAACCAAGACAACACAGTACAAAGCCCTACTTCAGGTGTCAAAGACAGTGTGTAGGATGTTACTAGGTACTACACTGCTATTAGATCTTTAGCCTCAGCAGCAAGGAAAGGTTCTTTATCCAGCTACTACCTGACTGCACCTGACAAGTATGGATTACAGGTTTTCAACAGAAATGGGAAGACCCTATCATGGCCATTCTCCTAGGGACCTTACCCTTAGAAGCTCCCATATCTCTAGTTTTTACTATAAACTTGGGTGCATTGATTTTTTGTGTCACAGTGAAATAATACACATACACAAAAAAGCTTTCTCTTTTTTTCAGGATATATATTTGTAATCTTTTGTAGCCAAATTAAAAAAATAGTCCCCAGATTAGAAGAACAGCCCACCTTGTCCTATGATATTCATCAGCTATACATTTGCAAAGGAAAAATCTTAGCAGAAAATGCTACTCTCTTATCTGGCTGACATTGATGATGAAACTTAGAGCTCAGAAAGGTTTTTGTCAATATATTTAAGAATACACAGATTGACAAAGGATCTCTCTAATGCTTTAGGATGCATTCACTTAACGGTGATTTTAGCTTTTATTAGTTAACCTTTAATGGAATTATTACACAAGAGCAAGATAAGAATCAGATCCTAAATATCAAACTAATATATTTAAAAACAGGACTCAATCTTGGCTGGAGACAAGGCTTGTAACTGGTTTTCCTAGTCAGCATTTGCCATAGTTTGTGATGATGTATTACATACAGGTTGAGGGAGGTGATTATTCCTCTTTATTTGCTACTAGTGGGACCATGTCTGGAAGGTAACGTGCAGTGATGGACTCACTAAGAAAAGACATGGACATACAGGATTGAGTCCAGCGAAGGTCCACAAAGATTATTAAGGGCTTGGAGCATACGACATACAAGGAAAGGTTGGTGGGGCTGGGACTGTTTAGCTTGGAGAAGAGGCAGTTCAGAGGGATCTTACCAAAGTGTATCGATTTCTGATGAGAAGGAGTAAGGGAAATGGAACCAGACTCATCCCAGGCATGCTCAGCGACAGGACACAAGGCAATGTGTGCAAGCTGAAACACAGGAAGTGCTATTTCAACGTACGAAGAAACTTTCCTGTTAGGATAGACAAGCACTGGATCAGGTGTCCCAGGGAGGTTTTGGTGTCTTGGGGCTGTTCAGAATCTGACTGGATGTGGCTTGAGCAACATACTTTGAGCAGAGTTGGGCAAGTGAACTCTAGAGCTCCCTTCCAACCTCAACTACTCTCGTCTTGTGAATACGACAAAAAAAGAGACTTTTCCATACTATCAGGAACCCAAGGTATTAATTCTACTCCCCATGCTCATAATGTATGGGTTTTTTTCCTTCATCTCAAATCAGAATGAAAACAAAGTTATGAAATATTTCATTTCAACCACCAAAATGTTTCAGACTAAAAAATATGCTTCATTGTACTCTTTCAGAACACAATATATTGATCTTACTAAATATTTTAATACATTCTCACTGAAAACTTCTATGAAAGCAACATGTCCCATGCAACATTTTTTATTAACTTCTTACATAAATCTTTCAGTTGGAAATTGTTCAGCCTATTCTTAAAGCCGCTCCTTGTCAAACCCTAGACTCATGGCATGTCACTGATATCACTGAATATTTTTGCCTGTAAATGCCTTATAACTAATGACACATCACTAATATACAAAATACATATAATATACGCAAAGGGCCCAATATAAAACATGGGAAGATTACTATACACAGCAATGTATTAAAAGCTTTAAAACATCTCCACAGTTTGCAAGTAGGTTTGTTTGTTTTCTCTTTTTGCTGTTGCTTTGCTTTTGGGGGATTTTTTTTGTTTCTCTTTTTTTCTTTTATCTTGGAGGTACTTACGTACTTCCTCTTTCAAAAAAGAAACAATGAAATAGAGGAGAAATTGCTAGCAGAAGCAAAATAAAATGGGTAGCAGAGCACGTAGCACAGGTCTCCCAGGTAAGTATGCTTTCTTAACTCAATCTTTCTTCTCTGCAGCTTCAGCACCAAGGGAAAGAACCCTGGGCCAGTTTTACAACGGCATTTCTGAGTATTGTCTGACTGCAGCATTATGAGGGAAAAGTTTGTTGCAAGGTGCCAAATTAGGAACCATGACAATTACCTGAACCAAAGACTCTGAAAAATAGCTTCTGGGTAATGGAATTCGATAATACATGCTGTCCCTTTCATGCCATGTGACACAGCATTAACCTAGAACTGTTGAACAGTGGTAACAACTCCATGAAGCCCTCCTTCCACATGCAGATCAGCCATGTTGGCATTCCAAGCAATGCCTATTCACTGCATACTTGGCTTTCCTTTTCTGTTACAGAATTTCTTATTTCAAATAGCCTGCAGTAAAACTTGGTTTGTCTTTCTCAATTATCATAGACCACTGCATGCAACAGTCTTTTTATACATTCTTTTAATTAGGTTGTAAAATGTGACCAGTTCTTTTCTGAAATGTATATTTATCCAATTAAAAATATATAACTGCTACTATTTATCATTAATTATTATTTCACAGATAAAAGCTAGGAATTTGCATTTTATTACAAGCCATCAGTAAGTCAAGAAAATGCAGAGTCAAGTTCATCTCCTTGCAATTACTAAAGTTTCATCTAGACTAAAACTGGACTCATGCTAGGCACCCGAATTAAATGAATGTATGTTAAATGATACCAAGATATATACTTCATCACTTGTTTAGATTGCCAAACTGTCACAGGAAAATAACATCAAATACGTACACTGGTGACCACATCAGCAGTGCTTATTTTGTATTTCAATCTGTATCTAAAGTGCAAGTTTGTATTTCTTAGATCGTGCCTAGACTAAAACTGGATATACACATTGTTCCTTGAACAATGTCAGCTAGAAGTATTTTTGTAATAGCAAAAGCCCTGGGGTAGATGCAGTCACACTGTGAGAAAACATAGCTTATTTAATTCAGGGAATTGGCATAAGCAATTCTGACAAAAGCACTCTTTTACTGTTATAAGTTGCACCCAGGCCAGGAGGATTTTCAAGCAGAGCGGCCTGTGTTTTTGGTGAATGTCTGAATGACTAGGATTCCATGAATTCCATATGCTGGTTTAATCATCAATTTTCCCAGTAAAGACCAGGCACTGACAGGAGACATGATAAAAACACTGGTTTATGGCTCCCCTATACAGCTCTACCAACAGATGTAGCAGCAAACCTTTGCTGTAAGGACTACCTAAAAGGATTGAATAAACCCACTGTTGCTAAGTTAAGGGCTGATCTACACATAACAGACCAATTTCTTTAATTACATTTTCAACTACATTGATAATAATGTTCCTTTGCTGCTGTAATATGCTCTCAGATATTTAATATGCTCAGCTGGTCTAAGGCACCTTCACAGTGGTCTAACGAGAAAAATACTAAGTGAAAAATTAAATGATTACATAACATAAGTGGACCACACTATATTAAGGTCTAGCAGTGCAGGCATACCAGCGAAAACAAACAAGGAAGAGAAATTCTCCTATAGAAGATACTGCAAACAGACAAAACTTAGGTTTTGATATCCAAGATGGAGAGCAAACCAGGTGCTACAACACATAGAAACTAACCCAGCTTTTACTGCCTAAAGATTTGCATCTTGGTCCTTGGAAAGAAAAGAAACCACCAGCAGTATGCTCTTTAAGCTCAGATCCTAGGTAGTGGCAGACAGACTTCAGCTTTTTTAACAGAGACAGACAAGAGAAAAAAAGTATTGACAAGATAAACACTGGGTGCTGTACGTTGCAAAATAATATAGTAAAAGATGTAATATGTAACATAACTCAGTTCTTGAACTGTTATTTAGCAAAACAGGCTATGCAGCTTGTTTGAGAACTCAGTCAAGTGCCAAATGATAACTGAATATGAATGACACAGTCATTCAAAAAATTTCTTCTGTTTTCAAATTGTTAATTAAAAGTACTTCATTTTAAGAACATGACTCATCAACATCTTTCAGAAAACATGCAGTCAAAATGACAGGGCACACGGACTGTCATGAAACATGAGGTTGTGTATGCCTGTCTGGACACAGTGCTATCATTAAGTCAAAGAATCACATGATTTCCTTCCAAGACTCAGTATTTCAGATGCATGGATTCAGGGAAATCAGAAATGGCACCAAACACTGACCCTTCCTCCCTAATTATGACATTTACTGTATCATGAATCAAAATGAAATTAATAGAAACAATATTTGATATCATAGCTATTTACCACAAACATTATTCACAGACAACAAGGGTTCTAAAGAGAAGGAATTTAGTTACGTAAGTGTCCTGATTTATAATGTTTAAGAGTCTACAATTATCAAATATTTGTTTTTACAGTGGTATTACTAGTGCTCTTGCAAAATAAAGCAGTACACAAATAAGACTGTATTTGATAACGTGCTCCTAGAGAATGTAACACTATAAAATTCCTGGATAGCTCTTCAGCTGGCAGAACCCCACTGGAGTCTTGCCATTTACACCAACTGAGGATATGACTGATTACCAAATTTCTGCCCTACGCAATGAAAAGTGTGTTTTGCAATGTGTCGACTACACTTCACATGCAAGCAGAGATCCATAATCATTAATGGATGGCAATTAATTCTTCCTGTACACACTGGCAGAAATGACTACCAGCTAAACTAATCACTGGAGCTCTACAGCAGTACTCAGGCAAGTGCGGTGGAATCTCCTCTTGTCAGTCAACTTCTGTTTCTGATAGCAGTTTCACCAATGCTCCTATTAGTAACAGCTCTCTGAGTCCCCACTAGTGAACAATACTAATAGACTATTCAATATCATGGTATTTTCAAATAAATTACTAGACACTTCATTTTTATTGTTCACCCGTTACTAATAACATTGCACTTTGTATTAGATCTACAGGGACTCAACAAAAGAATTGTATCTAATTTGGACTCTGAAGCTGACAAAAAATGAGCATAGTTTGAGAAAATGCATCCCAATGACAATGCAGTAGAATACCGAAAAACTTGGGAAGGCAAATGAATCTTAAAAGACTACTAACAGAAGTGAATAGCAGGATTTGGTCAGAAATGGGAAAGAGTGCAAATATTTGAAAAAATGGGCCAACTAACTAACTAACCAACTAACTAACTAACTAACTAAATAAATAAATAAATTAAAACCAAACCCAATATATATATTGTCTTAAAACTTTGGAAAATGTTGTTACCAGCTAATGGTGATACCTGCAGAAGAAAAAGGTAAAAAGGAGACATTTCCCTGTGTTGGCTTATACAAACAGTAACATCTATACTTTTTCTATATAGTTTACCCCTAAAGGGTGTTTTCCAGCCATTTTCCACTTAAGCTAGAGTTTTATTTTGCCAGCAACTCTGACCAAGTTTTAGCTCCCTCACAGAAATTCTGATTCTCTACTTCGGGTTCATTTCTTATTAAAAGAAACTTTTTCTAAGGACATATTTGGGGAAAGTATTGCCATGACTACACCTCCATACGCCTTCCCCCCTCTGATAACTTTTGGAACCAAAATATACGTCTCAGGAAAGCAAAGAGGAGTGCTCTCTTCCTCTTTCCTCCCTTAAGAGTAAGAAAGTTGCTCTCTCCTGAGAGACAGCATCAGGCTTTAAGTGCTGTGTTTGAGGTTCAGACTCCTATCTTGACTCCTACAATGGGAGATAAGCAGAATTTAGGCATCTAGACTAGAAAAGAATCAGCAGGATTAGGCAACAGCCTCCTGAACCTAAAGGGTATCTACAACAGCTCTCTCTGGTTCAAAGCCTTCGAGCTGCAATACGTACAGATCAAGATGTCCTGATATGGGAAAAAGAGTACCTAGCTCAGCCAAAGCAACTCTGTGAATTAGACATTCATTTCTGCCTATGTTTTTGGAAACTTCAATTATTAAGCATAGTGTATGTACACTTAACATGCAGAGATCATGCTTCTCAAAAAAGGGAGCCACCAATCAACCAGAACTAAAAAAACCCCAAAACCCCACAAAGATTCATCAAAAGTATTACTACACTGATTATTTGTCAAGGTACTGAAAAATGCTGGTATTCTGTTTTTCAGCCTGTTTTATTCATTATAATAGATTCAAATACCTGTACTACTGACTGGCTTAATATCCTTGGACTTTCTGGCTGCACAGAAGTCCATTTTCAAAAAGAATATTTTAGATTCTGGTAGTTTGTGTCTCCTAGGTATCTGTTACTTCCTTTATTCTTTCATTCCCTCCTTCTCCCACCTCTCTATCACAACATTTTCCTAGTGCTCATAAATGCACAACTGAGTTCCAGGACCTTAAAGTTACATGTTCGAAGAGTAGGAGCAAGGGTTAGAAAGAGTGCACAAGAGAAGCAGGATGTGAGTACACCCCTCTCCTCAGCTAGTTCCAGCTAGTTTTCAGAGCTTTTGCTTGCTCCATGTGCAGCATATCTGAAACACATTCCCACGCATCAAGCCTTTATCTTCTGATACAGAACTTCATCACCTGAATTTATCTGTGAACTCTACTCCTAAGTTATAGATGATCCAGCCTATCACCATGTTGAAGTAACTTCTTTTGGTCACATCACTGATGCCTAAAACACAAGCCTTACAGTGCAAAAGTTGTGAGGCCTGTATTTCACCAGATCCATTCAAACCTTGAGTAGTCTTGATTACGGCTGATAATGTTCTTAATGCCAACAAAATAAGTATCAGTAAAGGCCTCTACCCATTTGGACTTTGGACTAGTCAGTAGTGAATAGAGCCTATCAAAACTCGTTAACTTAAGTCATGTAAATCTCAGTGCCACATTCCACCACATGTAATACCACCTACCTCGCCAGCCACAGACATGTGCAAAGATAAATGCTGAAGACCGGGAAGTGTTTGGATACATCTCAAAGCAAACTGTAAGAGTATATGCTCTGTGGAGATACTTATTTTCTCTTTTTCTGCTATTTTCAGAATACAGCTGTTAAAATCTGTCTCTCTTCCGTATCTGAAGTAAAAAGTTAACAGTGTCTTTCTACCTTTCATTAAATTTTCAGTATTATTTTTCAGTGGTTTGTTTTTTTTTTTTCTATTATAGCTGCAGATACTGACAAAATTCCCATAAAGAAATGACAGTACAGACTGAGATGCTGGCACTTCTCTGATGAGACTAGTGATGCCAAATTTACTCTATAAGTAAAACACTTGCAGAGTTTTCTATATTCAAGTTTATCCCACAACCACTGCTGTGTATGTCACTGTTCACACTGAATTTAACTCTATTCCTCCTTAAGCTAAGCTTTTCTTTAAGTTTTAATGGCCCTTCATCACTCATAGAGGTGAAAATCTTCAAGAACAGTGGGCACAACAGTAAGAATTACACAGACGAAAGCATGCTAAAACCTGCAGGAGTATTCCTGTATACAATCATCCAAGAACTGTGGATCATGACCCTACTGATCAAACAAGCAACAGCTTGGATCTGTTTGTATTTAGATGAGAAATCTTTGATATCTCTGATGACACAGTCTGAAGTTCTGAAAATCATAATGTTTTTGGCACATGAAACAGTGCTTGTCCCTTTCATTCATATCTAAATCAGTGTTATATGGGTTTTAACACAGGTATCAGAAGCAGTTTAGTCAAGGAAGCCTATGGCTGAGAGCCAAAAACTTCTCGGTGCTATTCTTGGAAATGCATTATAACAATGTGTGCATTTAGGCAAATCACTAATCCAAACCACATCACTCTTCTTATTTGCAAACTGGGAAATAATGACAATTCCATACTTTCAGAGAGTTGGTTGAAATCCATGTCATGAAAGGTTCATAAGAACATTTGGCATTAATAATTACTATTGTTACTTAAGTTGCAGAAAACCTGAGAACAGCCACTAGTTAATATTTAAAAAGCAGATGAATTGTGTTTATCCCCAGGGCATGAGTGTCTTTGACCTCTTCTCATCACTTGTTACAGAGAAGAGTATTTCAAGTAAAATGTGGCAGATAATAGTTGTATCTTGGCCATTTTACAGCATAAACACTTGCTTTTTGCTTACTTAAAATTCAGTGAAATATGCACATTATTCTTCAGTATGTGCTCCACAGTATTGTGGGATTTTACTGAAAAATAACACAATTGCTGGTCTTAGTATCTGTTATATAAATTTGATAGTGGTGTCTGGTCAAATTCTGCTCCCAGTGCCAATACAAACCTGGGATGTTAAGCAAATGCAAGAAAATCACTGGAGTTTCCCAGTTGCAACCAAAGTGAAAATTTTGTTAAATTGAACTCTATGATCTTCCCAGATGAAATCAAACAAACAAACAAACAAACAAAATGTATAAAAGGGAGAAGGAAGCTCAGCCTTGAAGAATGACCAATAACATTTATGGAAGGCTCAGCTCTTTCTACGAGGCCCCTTTGACATACCCCTAATGCAGAGCTCCAAAACTGAAATGCTGAAAATGTCGGCCAGGCCTTTATCACAGACTGACACAGGACTTACCTATGGACAGACAGAGCTTAAAGCAGGAATTAACCAAGTACCCATCCCGTCACCTCAGGTTTATGCCAACAGCCATACATCTAGCATACAATGTCCTGCAAGTTCACCACACAGGTGATGGGTGCTAGTTATGGAGCTGTTTCGGAGGTATGAGTTTTGTTATGGCTTATTGGGACTGGCTTATAGACATGTGTAGTTAAGTACTGAAACAGCCTTACTACAGGCTAAGAACCAGGCTTATTAAAATAGCATGCAACCTGTGGACAGTTTCACTTGTGCTGGCAGGGACACCAGGCAGTACTTACGTGTATATCATTAAATAATGACTCTCCTTTAAAAATAACTCATCTGATCACCACTGAAAACCATGATTTTAGTAATAACATCATATATTGCCTTTAAAAGGAAATGTTCAGAGCTAAGCAGGATTTACTTAATTACTTAACCTTTGCAGTGTGGAGGATGCAATGGAAGCAATATAAGCTGTAGAGAGATGTGTTTTATCATACGGGAAGCCATCAAAAATCCCTTCTGGAAGAGGAGACCGTTGTGGACTACTACAGCATGATATATGAGTCACGTTGCTGAAATCAACTCTTAGATTCAACAGTGCCGTTTGAAGGGGCAAACCCATTATTTTCTTTAGCTATTCAAGCAAGGGAAACGTACTAATTCACCTGTCAGCATAGCTACCAGAAGGAAATAGTGCATTCATTTTAGTATTCAAGACATTGCTCTATTGCCTTATTCATATAAAATTCAGCATCTCTTTTGAAAACAGCAAAACAATGACTTTGTCTTCATTTTAATTTGGAAGGAGTCCAAATTAAGCTATTATGAGAGATAAATGATATAATGAGAGCTGCATGCAATTTACTGTAAAAAATGAACAAGCAAAATGACCTCTCAAATGTTTGCATTTTTCTTTTTTGAACTTACTGAAATTTTAATGTTCTAGGTAGTGGAGTCAAGTTTCATATTCAGTTTTCCTGTTAATGTCAACATGCACATGACAGGTTCCAACTAGGCAGAAAAATAGAACATTAGGATGCCAACCTAGCATTATGTTATTATCAAGAATAAATGAACTCAACTTATACAGGGGTTCTATATTAAAAATTTCCAGAATGCACTCCTATGTACAATCCTGTCTCATAGGAATTTATCTGACTGCTATGTATTAGATGTTATGGCAGTTAAAAGAAACTTTGAGAGCCTATATGAGGTTATAACTGTGAACTAAAACATACTGGAAGCACTGATGAACACATAGGCTCCTGGACCCTATGATCACAAACATTTTGAGTAGTAAAGTCTGCCAGCTCATAGTAAAGCCCATCTTCAGTTCTGCAGCTTCAGGCTTTTAATCCTAAGTAAGCCAATCAGATCCATATTAAGTCATGAACATATTATGCTAATAAGCATAATTATGCTAATGAACATTCCTTCGAGGAATTTTCATTCTTGATTCATTAGTTAGATAGTTTCATTTGAAACCAAGGGAAAATGTTTTGAAAAACTCAATTAACCCCTTTGAGGTAATCACAGACCTCAACAGACTGGTGCTCAATACTACCTCTCCTATTTATTCCCAGACTTGCACCAGCCTATGGTCACCACTTCACTGGGAATTCTATGCCTTTTTTCACTTTCTTAATTTCCTTTCTGACTGGGACATTAACTCTGACTGGAAAAAAAACCCCAACAAACCAACAAGCTAAACAAAACCAAAAAACGCAACTCAAAAACCAACCACCCGCAGAAAAACCCCTCTAATTGTGTCTCATTTCTGAAACCCTCTGTATTATTTTCAAGACCTAATATCTTGATTCAGTGCCTGGTGCTGTTGGTTCTGCAGACTACCTCATCCATATGTTCTCCTGAAGAAGAATGGGAAAACACTAGAACAGCAGCAAAGTTGTCAAAGTCTGCCTGCACAGGACTCAAGTAGCTTGACTAGCCAGGGACTACCCTATGACAGGCACTATGCTGGCCAGTATATATGCTGTATTCTCCAGTAAAAAGAGACTTTGCTACAGATGGTATTGTGTGATTCCTATCATGCAGCTCCAGTTTCACATTCCTGATCTGACATGATTACATGCCAGAGGTTATGCTTATGCTCCAGTGCACAAGGGCACACCCAGTATCACTTTTCTCATGATATACAGGAATATGTCTGTTGTTGGTTATACGTTCTCCACAATACGACTCTCTATGCTGAAAGGTTAGGCTAGTTTACATTCCATACTCAGCAGTGCCCCACCAGTGGATTTTTAATATGCTTTATTAGCTTAATATGCCTGAAAACTGCATTTGCACACAAAAACCAGCAGATTGTCAGCCCTGGATCCAGCGGCAGTGAGAACAGAGCTCTGCAGCCTCGAAGCCCACACTGTATGAGGGAGCACACACATGGCATCTGATGGGGCTAAAGACCTGAGAAGTTAGAGGTCTTGTAACTCTCCTCTCACCACTGTGTCATTACTTCACTCCATCAAAACTGAAAAATAAAACATCTGAAACACTCTGCAATGACCTGTGTAATCCTACAGAGGTCACAGCAAAGACTGATTTATGATGATTGACATCTGCCAGTGATTATGAGAGCTGGTTGCCAGTATAGCAGATATTACTCATGCCTGCAGAACAGGGCACAGAGGAATCATTTTTCCCTTTTAGTATTCCTAAAGGTTTTCTTTTCTTAGCCTTACTCAAAGAAACTTAAGGCCCTGGGAAAATGATGCAGCATATATAAACCAGGCAAACGCTATGTCAAATGATTTTAAAAATGTCAGTGTTTTAGTTGATGTAAGGTTTTGACTTAATATGTAAGAGAAAATGAATGAGTCTGAAAATCTCTGTTTAGTAGTTTAGAAAATGGAATCTGAGATTGCTTTAAACAAGGTCATAAAGACCTCTCAACCTTTCTTCTTATTTATTTTTCAGATATACTGACTGGCTTGATGGTGCACCACAGACAAATACCCACATCCTTCACATAATGAAACAGTGTCATTATTTTATCTGGACAAAATCCCAGTGTAACTGCAACCAAAGTAAAACATCTCTGAGCCTGCAAAGAAGTGTCAAAACAAGAAACAGAATAGCACAGACCTGAGATGTTTTCCATTTGCAGACCTTCATGTAGGTGTCTTTTTCATACTTTAAGCCATATATTGGAAAACATAATTTGATGACAGACGTGAAACTGTGTATTAGTTTTTATTTTGACAAATTCATTAAACATCACATAGCTTGAAAAATGAACAAGGAGGCACTAAGCCAGCCTGGAAGATTGTACTTCATAAACTGAATTGCTCACATGGGCAACATTTTGGTGGAAGTTATAGATTTTCTAGCATATCCCTGATAGATAGCACTAATATAACTTCAATAAAAACTCTGGATACGTCAATATAAAATTTTTTCTAGCATCGAAAGATGTAAGATACTTCAGCTAACAAATTGGAAGACTCCCTATTCCTCACGGTACTCTAACTTACACATCGGATTCTAGCAAGTATTGAAACCATCTAAGGTACAGCAGGCAATTGTAGGTATGTTGCTTATAAAAGTTGCACTAAATTAAGTTATCAATGTATCACAGGCAATAATTGGAATTTAATACCTAGATCAAACATTTCTGTAAAATGTTAGCATTCTTCTATTTTTAACTGCTAGATAACAATTCTTCAAAATTGACAGGTGAATGAAAAAAATAAACAGTATTTGCTGCATGTAATTGATGTTCTTTCTCTTTGTTCCCAACACATGACGTTTCACTTCCCCCTAAGATTTACTGACTTTTAAAATTGCTATCATTTCTAAATTGATTTGGTACAAGAAGTGCAAACAGTATCATGTTCTGCAAGAAAAACAGATAAAGGACTTAGAAGGCTGCCAGTGCATGAGGACAAGATAGTATCCTTACACACGTATCTGTGCATACCTTTATGGACACAAACATCAACAAAGAGCATTAGATTTTGTCACAATATAGGCCCAATACAATGCAATGCATCTGAGAGAAGACAGTGTTCATTGCTAGCTTTCACAGTCTTGAGTCACAGATTCCTATATTTAACGATTAGCACCAACACAGAGTAGGGTATTTTTTGTCTATCACAGGCATTTTTTGTATTTCTACCTGTCATTTGCCTCTAATCCAGTACAGTTACATGATAATATAGCATGAAAGATTTTTTTTCATTTGACTTAAGAGGAAAATACATTCAAGTGGTGAAATCATCACATTTTCTGTGACCTGCAGACAGCTCTGCTGCATTCAGTGAAGGCAGATGCTCTATCTTCATATGAGAAATGTTACTGAGATACTGTATATCCTTACTCAGAAGCATTAATATTCAGGTTTCTGAATACTAATGAGTAACATTAAACTGGTCGATAGGATCTGAAGACGTATCAACACCTGATATGGATATGCAGCTCTGCCATACTTGTATGTAAATTCTGGCATAAAATGCTGTTCTCTAAGAGAGACGTAGCATTGGCAACATTCAGCTTCATCAAAGTACTTGCAAGTACACAGCACTAGGAAGAAACTGAGGCAGCTTCAGAGTGGTCTGACCATTGGTGAAAGCATGATACATTTCCAGTACCAATTCTTTAAAAGAATGCCCTGTGACACCCTGTACACTCTCTCTGCAGCACAAAGGGCTGGAGCTTTCTTTACCTATGTCTTTGGGCTCCTGGCAAAGAAATTTCTTTCCTTCTCCCTTAATTTACACAAGCTCTGCTATTTCCAGAGTACCAAAGCGATCCATTACAAAATCCATAGCAGTTCAGGGTAAAACTGGGTGAAAACTGGGTAAAACAGTAAAACTGTCAAAACCCAGTAAAACTGGGTAAAACAGTATCCAATTCCCACCTCACTAGTAACTCCCCTCTTCCCCCTGCCCCCCCCCCCATAAGACAATAAATCTGGATACTTCTTCAATTATTATTATATTGACATAACTCAAAATTCAATTTATTGACTTTCAAAAACGACACCAGATATTCTGGAAGAACTAATTATTCTTTCAGTTAAGACAATGGATGATTTCATTCTTCCTAAAAAAGCACCAACTAACTGCCCCTCTTTTTGCTGTCTGAGCCAAAGAAGTAAGCAGATGTAGAAAACTTTTTGGTTTTACTCTTGGTCAAGTACAAAGGAAAGAGAAGAGGTTGTTATACCCACAACCTGGTTGAATACAGTACTGATAAATACTTTAGCAAGATTTTATCTTCTGCAAACAAATGCAATAATTTCCATAATTTATTCTTTACATGTAGAAATGTACAGGGCATTAATTCCTTTATGTTTTTTCTCTTAAAAAATAAGCAATTAATCTAATACCCATACTGCATGTATCTTCCAGAATAATTATTTCACTTGTGACGTGATGAACTCAGAAGACAAAAATCAGCAGATGATACTATCACTACAGCGATTTCCAGATAAATATCTGTGGTTAGAGCAGAATTCCCACACTGTGGAACAAAAGCAGAAGTTAAACTGAATTACTGAAGTACCTACAGAAATTTTCTGTGTAAGAAGGTTAGACAGGAGGAAATGCCATCCTGCACAGAAATACTAACCTATACACTAAGTCAGTGTTACAGACTTCTCACCAGCAGTTGGAAAATCAAAACCATTTTACTCCTAAAATCTTTAGTCCATAAGCCATGTTTTTACATGCTCTATATGTTTCTTGTTTGTTTTCAAGAAAAGACAATACTTTGAAGCTAAAAGCTCCTTTGAAGATGAGTATTTGTCAAAATCAGGGAGCTACAGTCAGAAACGTTTAGAAGGAAATTCTGGTAGGAAAATTGCTAAGAATGTACAACAGTTTGCTTTAGTTTGTTCTCCTTACTGGAAAAGAAAGCCAGATCCCTCTTTTGTTACACTAGTCCTGTTTGTAATAGCAAAGACCCTTACTGAACGTCCATCCACGCTGCTTGCAAGCCATAATGCACTGGAATAGTCAATCAGGTAATAGTAGAGGTTAATAAAATTTGAAATGCTTAGAGATTTGACTAGACAGAGAGAAGCTCTTCCAGCTCATGAATCTTCTTACGTCACTGTTACATTCTGGCAGAGCATTTGCCACCTGTTAAGAGAAAACAATTATGGTAGGTGAACAGACAGCATGGATGACCTGAACCTTGTTCACAACAGATGAGAAAATATAACATATTGCTCAAATGTTTGAAAGGTTTTTAAAGCTGGTGCAGAGGAAGTATCAATGGAAGTGGGGAGTCTGAAGGCTGGGCTGGAGGTAGGTCTGTGAGACCATAAAACCACCAAGGACTTCCTGTATAGACATCCTTGGAATGGCATTCCATAAGAACAGCAATATAAATGAGATACATTTTACATTTAACATGTGTGTCCATATGTAATATACATGTGGATCTCATATCACCAGTGATGACAGAAAAAGTAGGTATTCATGTACGTGAGCATATGCAGGCTGGCAAAGCTGTATCTGACAGAAGAGGCACAACTTTTCTGGGGTATTTTTTAATATGCTAAAACTTAACCTCTTGTAATAGCATCTATTTAAGATTTAATTTCAAATTGATTCAAAACCAGTCCAATTCAGACTTTAAGGGCAGTACTCTGAAATTAAATTTATTGGACTGACTGGCAAACGCATATTATGATTGAACATATTTTCCTAGCTTTAAAACTTATACAAATTATTTTGGACACTGAAACTGTTAAAAATTTATGCAGACACAGAAAAGGAATAATGTTGTTGAATGTTTAATGCTATTCATTTCCCAGCACTGCCTCAGAGTAAACAGGAATGACATGTTCCTTTCTGATTATGGGCTGTGAGATCAGCCAGCTTCTTCATGCTGATTTCTCTGTTCTGTGTGCTTCTCTCATAAACCTTTGCATCTGCCTTAGTGTTGCTGCCTGATAGCATATGGTGCACTTGTGTATGAATGTACTTGCACAAAACAAGAATAAAGTGGGGATTTGATACATTTCCTTTACCAGAAATGGAAGCTATTCCTTTCATATTGTACTAGACAGATAATGATCTCTGAACACCCTAATTGCCTTAAAGTTTTTTTTTCTTTTCTGACAGTAGCTATGCTGTGATTTCTTTCTTATCATATATCCTACTCTGATAAAAAAAAAAAAAAATATCTAAAAACAATACATAACAAAGGGAGGTTTAAGTTTTAATCTATGCAGAAATGTATTTTTTGGGGGGTTGTGTGAATCAGCCTTATGAATATCACCCTTGGATTACTTCACCAGTGCATCTTTACTTACACAGTTACGTAACTGCCATTCAGTTTTCAAAGATATAGAAAAATAAGGCTGACTATATGACTAGGGTCTTACTGATGTGTTTTGAAGCTCACTCAGGCATTCTTCAAAATGATGGTCAGCGTGTTGATTCTGAATAAATGAAGCTGAAAATCAGATTTTCTCAATATATCACATCAGCATGCACATCTGCTGATCAGTGTTAATTAGTCCTATATTTTCCAATTTGTAATCTGTGTATGTTTTATGGGGATGTAAGTAGTAACACATTAGCATATATAATGTCTCTCTGGAAGGTTTCTGCTGAGCAAGTGACCAATAAATTGCTGTTAATGTAAACATTAATCAAATTGAATGCCAGTATGGAAAGGTGTCAAGTTTAGAGGGAAATTCACCTTTCTACCATGTATCTTACTGTTGAATTGTAACTAAGTTCTTCTGAATATTCAGTGACAAATAAACATATTTTGTTCAGCATCTTTTATGCCAACTTGAAGAGCTAATCATTTCACCATTAGTGTGGATGCACACCAATCAGTCTACAATGGTGAATTAAATTTCCATCTGTTAGATGAAGTAATTAACCCCCCAAAAAATAACCCAACCAGAAAAAAAAAAACACAAAAAATAAATGAAATTATTTAATCTGAGAAAAAAGAGGTCAGCATGCAATGCCACAAAGTGATGAATACTTCACAGCAATGTAATGACCTATATTTGGCCTAAACAAGCTACTCTATGATCACAAATGAACCATTATTGTGAACAAATGAGGGACTGCAGCTACAGTATGTAAAAGATAATAAATATATAAGATACAATCTATTGGCATGAACAGAAAAAACATTTAAATTACAGAGCTGCTAAGCATTTTAATAACATTCTTTATGTCAGCCACCCTTCAAAATTTCTCTTATTCTTAAAGGAGTTATCTTGCCTCAAAAATCCCAAATCACTGAAAGAAGTGAAGCTAAACCAGTCATCCTATGAATTTCCCAAGGTATGACTATGCACATAAACAAACTGGACTGAACATTCCTACAGAAGGAATGTTTATTGTTAAGTTTGACCAAGAAAAGGAAGATTTTGTGAAAAGTTCACAGAGAGGTCAATTGGAACACTTCTGTTCATCAGCTTCAGTGCAAATAAAGATAAAATAGGTTATCTAAAATAAGAAAAAGCATTAAAGAAGGCTAAAGAATTGAGATGTGTTGAAACTTTGTTATCTACGGATCTTACATATATTCCTTTTTTAACTATGAAGAGGTGTATACTGAAATCTGCTCATTCAAAAACATTCTCTTCCTAAAGCTAACTGAAATAGAAATACCTTCAGTTGCATGGTTCCACATAATAATTAGGGGGACATGGAACACAAAAGAGAAGTGATCTTCCTGAGGAAACTTAAGGGACTGTGATGATATGCCAAAAGAGATAGGGAGCTAACTGATGAAATGAAGAAACGTGAGAGGGATTTCTAGACAAGACATGGTAGGGAGTGCATTAGCTGTTGAGGGGAAAAACCCTGGCACTCTGCAGCTAAGTGCTGACAACCACCAAGACTCACTCATGTCAATGGAAACTGAAAGCTCACAATGTTTCATAGCAACATGACTTGAAGGAGTAAGATTGAGAAGGTAAAAAAGGATGGAAATAGCTCATGAATTTATGCAAACTTTAAACTGAAAGCAAAACAGCAGAGCTGAGGTCTTGGAATAAAAAAGGTAGATTACTTGTCAGAGACAGAAGTCTCAGTCTATCAGGCCTAAACAGGCAACGAGAAGAACATATTTTTCATTGTTACATTTATTTTCTTTATTAGAAAATGCCATTGTTCAAGCAGATCCTACGTTACTGAAAACCTGCTAACTTTTTGCTAGAACACACCAAGGTACATGACACTTTTGACTGCTAAGGACTGAAGGAAATACTTTACGAGGGAACTGAATAGTAACTAAAGGATGTCTGTCTTCTGCAAGAAAAGAAGAGGGTCATTTCTTGACTGAGTTTTTAAACAGGCTGGTTTCCTGATCAGAATAGCCATTTGATTTTCAGCATACTTCTTACTATTTCCTTTTAACCTTTTTTGTAATGTTTATTTTGACTGACACTGGTTTAACTGCAGTAGTAACCACCACAAGCAAGCTAAAATATAATGATTTTTTAAATTAACATTATTTATTGAAAAAAAAAGAGGAAACATTATTTGTATCCACAGTAAAACCAGAAAAAGCTCAATAGGCTTTGGTACTGGTTTTGTACAACTGCAAAGGTTTCATGGGAAGGTACCTATAATTAGCATCAAGTACAGCTTTGACCTTAACACATACCTCAAAGGGCAGTTAGGTTCAGCTCTGAAGGGTTCTATCTTTAAGCATCTCAGAATAAAAACACTTTCTTTCTATAGTCCAGACTTTATTACATGCCAAACATAGCATTCATGGCTGTGAAAGGGCATTGGGTATTTAATGTTCTGGTTGTTACAGCATATGTATGATGCTCTACAGATCGTGCAACCTTCATAGGATTTCCTCTGCTTAATCCTTTCCAATGTATCTTTAAAGACATTTGTGGTATCATTCTTTATTTCTTTTACATACTGCTTGCACATACTGTGGAGGAATAAAACTTTTGGAGGTTATCAGAACAATTATCTGTATGGAGATTTGGTTAGCTTTTAGTAATGTACACAATACACATACTGCCAAACATTAAAGTCATAGAGCTCTGATGAGGTGAAATCAGCTCTGAGCAGCAAATGACTTCTATTAAAGAAACTATTTGAAAAAAGAAAAAAAAAAAGCAAGCAACAAAAAAAAAAAAAGCAAAATGATTTGCAAACTGTAAAGACCAAGCTGTCAAACGGAGAAAAGAAAAAAGGATGAAATTAAAACTGCCTTGTATTCCATGTTAACAAATTGTTCTCCAGCATATGAGGTTCTTAATGACTTCTTTGCCTCAGTCTTCACTGGCAAAGTCTCTGACCACACCACCCAAGTCTTGGAAGGCGAACGCAGGGACAGTGAGAATGAAGACCCTGGGCCCGCTGTAGGAGAGGATCTGGTTTGAGACCATCTTAAAAACCTAAACGTACACAAGTCCATGGGACCTGACGAAATCCATCCGCGGGTCCTGAAGGAGCTGGCGGATGAAGTTGCTAAGCCACTGGCCATCATATTTGAAAAATCATGGCAGTCAGGTGAAGTTCCCGATGACTGGAAAAAGGGAAATATAACCCTCATTTTCAGGAAGGGGAAAATGGATGACCCGGGGAATTACAGACCAGTCAGTCTCACCTCTGTGCCTGGCAAAATCTTGGAGCAGATTCTCCTGGAAGGCATGCTAAGGCACATGAAAAACAAGGAGGTGGCTGGTGACAGCCAGCATGGCTTCACTAAGGGCAAATCCTGCCTGACCAGTTTGCTGGCCTTCTATGATGGGGCTACGAAACTGATGGACAGGGGCAGAGCAGTTGACGTCACCTACCTGAACTTCTGCAAAGTGTTCGACACTGTCCCACATGACATCCTTGTCTCTAAATTGGAGAGACATCAATTTGATGGGTGGACCACTTGGTGGATAAAGAACTGGCTGGATGGCAGCACGCAAAGAGTTGTGGTCAATGACTCGATGTCCCGCTGGAGATCAGTAATGAGTGGTGTTCTTCAAGGATGGGTGTTGGGATCAGTCTTGTTCAACATCTTTGTCAGTGACATGGACAGTGGGATTGAATGCGCCCTCAGCAAGTTTGCCAAGGACACCAAGCTGTGTGGTTTGGTTGAGATGCCGGAGGGAAGGGATGCCATCCAGAGGGACTTGGACATGCTTGTGAGGTGGGCTGATGCTAACCTGATGAAGTTTAACCATGCCAAGTGCAAAGTCCTACACCTGGGTGGAAGCAATCCCAGGCACAGCTACAGGTTGGGCAGAGAAGAGATTCAGAGCAGCCCTGCGGAGAAGGACTTGGGGGTGTTGGTCAATGAAAAAATGAACATGAACCAGCTGCAGTGTGCGCTCGCAGCCCAGAAAGCCAACCGTATCCTGGGCTGCATCAAAAGAAGTGTGATCAGCAGATCAAAGGAGGTGATCCTGCCCCTCTACTCTGCTCTCGTGAGACCTCACTTGGAGTATTGTGTGCAGTTCTGGTGTCCTCAACATCAAAAGGACATGGAACTGTTGGAACAAGTCCAGAAGAGGCCACGAGGATGATCAGGGAACTGGAGCACTTCCCGTATGAAGACAGGCTGAGACATTTGGGGCTGTTCAGCCTGGAGAAGAGAAGGCTGCGTGGAGACCTCATAGCAGCCTTCCAGTATCTGAAGGAGGCCTACAAGGATGCTGGGGAGGGACTCTTCATCAGGGACTGTAGTGACAAGACAAGGGGTAACGGGTCCAACCTTGAACAGGAGAAGTTTAGGTTGGATATAAGGAAGAAATTTTTTACCGAGAGGGTGGTGAGGCACTGGAATGGGTTGCCCAAGGAGGTTGTGAATGCTCCATCCCTGGTGGTGTTCAAGTCCAGGTTGGACAGAGCCTTGGGTGACACAGTTTAGTAGGACGTGTCCCTGCCCATGGTGGGGGGGTTGGAGCTAGATGATCTTAAGGTCCTTTCCATCCCTAACTATTCTATGATTCTATATCTTAAGTAAGCCTGAATTATGTCCTATGGACACAGCACGGAATGTGAATCAGCCCAAAGGACTGTACAGCTTTACAAATGTAAGAGAGAATGGATAGCAGAATAGGTGGCATAAACAAGATGAAGCAAACATCTCCTGACTAGTCCTGCAAGCTAACTGCCACTGTCTGTGTGGGAAAACTTAAAAGATACTCATGCACAATGCAGAGACCAGTTAGGAGACAATAGAGAATAGGGTGACATAACTAGTTGGTACTGATGGCTTGATGCCTTGTGCAACACGTTTAGAATGATTTATGCTGGACTAACTGTAGGCAGGCTCATTAGGGTTTGGAAGAGATCTGCTGGTTTAAGCTAAGCTGAATGGAATCCAGTTCATGTGCTCTGAGATTACATATGATGTGGAACAAAGGACAGCAACTGAAAATGGTCACATGAGCTTTAAAGTGCCCTCCTGCTTCAAACCTGAACACTTATGTCAGTGCATCCTATGTCACTTAAAATTCTCTTGATTTCATAAGGATAGTAAGCAATTTTCCCAATCAATTTTGGGGAAATGGACCTAAATTGAAAATGAATCTTAAATAGGAAGTGATACTGTCCTAATCAGAGAAAATAGTAATTTGCATTGTAATAGCAAGTTGATGTGTCTTGTTCCAGACTGGATAGACAGGAAGCATATGAACAGAAGAGATGTTATAGACTAGGATAGCTATAAATGTAAAAGATTAAAAAAGTCTGAAAAAATCTCTTGTTTAAAATATTGTTTATGAAAGGAATGAAAACATGCTTTTAAGCTTTTTAGAGCAACCACCAGTGACAGTTTATCCTTTAAGGACAAGAAAAAATAATATGAAACTTAAAAATTAAAAGATTGGGGTTTTTTTTTTCCCCTTCCAATTTGGACCACACTCAGGTGAAGCTGAAACTGAATTCCCAGCTAGAACTCTGCTACAGCTTGCAAAGCTACCTAAATCAAAGTGACAGTCCAACCAGGAACTGAGAAATATGTCACAACAAATTTCTTTAAAATATGAAATAATTTCACATGCTGTCCACAACATTACCATTTTGTAATTGTAAAGAGAGATGAAGATTGCACAGAGATATTTCAGGTGTTCTTTACTCTTATACATTGCCAAATTTTTTGTGATTGTAGCTTTTTCATTCTATTGCAATGTTTATCAAAGAAGTGCTTTATGTACAACATTTTCTAAGCCTATAATCTTAAGGAAACCTTCCTTTACATAGTTTCATTTGCATTTTTTCATTATTTTTTAGTGTGAGTAAGCTGTGTAATTCATTTCATGGAAAGTTGGGGGTTTTTTTAAGAAATCAGACCTACTTTTTTGATCATTAAGTAGTGCATAATCTTCAAATGGGACATTAAAAACTGTGATCAGTGACATCCCCATGACAACCTGTTAAGAAATGTCTAGAGAAGCTTCCGAAAATGTAGTTTTTTAATATAATACATTTAAATGAGTTCATCAGAACAAAACACCCTAAGTAGATTTATTGTGAACTGAATATCTAGAAATAATTTGGCTATATAACTAACACTAAAAATCCTCTCAATGTGACTTCAATATATTGGGGTGGGGGATCAAAATTCTCCCTGTGACTTCTATAGATTTAGCAGGGGGGAAGCATCAAAACACAATTTGGTTTTCTTGCACTAGCAAACCTTTACTTCAGTACATGGGTTCCAAAGTCTGGGTGCCAATCCTCCCACCACTTTGCACAACAGCACTGCTTTTATTCGGGTGGCAGCTCTAGCAGAGAAAGGAGCCATCTCTGAGCGCAGAAGGCAGAGCTGATCTTTCTGACAAACGCCACCAGAGACATTATCTGATTGCTGGTTTAAGTATGTAAAGGTCCAAAAGCCAGCTCCTCAGACCCCCTGCACAGAAGCTACCTGACTTTAAAAAGCTGTAAAATTCCTCAGTACATCGGTTTCCATCAAGAACAAATATACTTCTGTTGGAGGCATTAAATAAATTAGTTCCTTAAACACCAATGGAATTTACAGAGCAAGCCTCAGGCTCTCTTCTCTAAGTCTTCTGGTCTTGCTAACCACACAATGCATTTCATTAATTGTTTTTTGGTGCATACTTCTTCCTGTATCATTTACAAAATCTAGTAACTTCTAGCTACGTGTTACACCAGGTGAGGGTCTCTAAGAATCAGGCATTGCTGAAAGCGCTGCTGTGCTTTAGCCCCTAGTTGTTAAAAAATGCTTTGCCCACTTTCCAGCCTGCTCTAATGAGTGAAATTGGAAACAGCAGAAACATCATTATTGCACACAACAACAGTAAAGTATAAACAAAACATGTCATAAAACACCTACCTGCAATATAGTGTGTGACAAGGTTATATAAACTATATGCTCAGTAGTTGAGGAAAATGCACTCATGAGAATAAACCACAATCATAATAATATGTAAAAATAGATCATGAAAAGCTTAAAAATAGGAAAAAAATACCTATGTTTAACAGATGATCTGTTTGAAGAGATTAGTTTTACTTCACAAGAGTAAACTATCCAGCAGGCTTGCGCTAAAACTCCTAGTTCATCCCCAAAATAGCTAAAATAATACCAGAATTACTTCCTAACACCTTCCGTTTTCCAATCTGTCCATTCAAATTATGACTTGTTCTTGTCTTTTACGGTTATGTCTCCTGATTCTGGCAGCTGTGTTTATTATGCCCTTTTCCAGATTAGATCTTATGTTAGCTACAGCTGTTGCAAGAAGAATGCCTGATTAAAATAAAGCATTTCCAAAGTACTGTATTGTGGTAAGTGTTGTGGTTGCGCGATTGGCATGGGGTGTGTGTGAGGGTGTGCATGTTAGCTTTCTACATAACATACAGCTTTCCCTTAGAATGATTTAATCTTCTCCTACTGCAAGGAGTTCATGGTGGGAGCAGTATCTCAACTGTGGTAAACTGGCACTACTCTGTCTGCATTGTTTGGGTCTGTAGTATTTTATATCTGCTGCAAATCTGCCTCTTAAACCATGCTGTTGCCTCCTAAAATATCTAAGCATTTTTTTAGTTCATGATTTTGTCAAAGACTAATGAAACAGTCTACTGACTTTGGGATGCTCACCCTCAAACACTTTAAAGCAGTTGCAGGAAAAGGTTTGAAGTGCCATATGAAAATCAGGTGTTTTGAATTGGTATCAAAACTAGAGGCATTCCCAAATCACCAATCCCTTTCCAAAACCTAGGCAATTATACTTATGAAATACTGACTCTCTATTAAATTCCTTGTTATTCTTTTACTAACGAGACACTTTACCAGCCTGTCATCACCCACTGTGATTAATTCTCTACTTGTAAAATTTTAGCTAGCTCTCTGCTGCTGCTGTTAATATGCTTTGTACCAAATAAAAATGAAGTTGATGTTTATAAATCTTGTCTGGACGTTGCTTTAAAAAAGCTCTGCTTTGGCTTACATTAATAAGGCCAAGTGTACTGATTTTTGTTCAAAATTGTTCTGGATAATTAAACACTGTAACATACTACCATGGAAGGTGTGAAACTCATCACTGTTTAAAGAGATTAATAATATAATATCTTTTAAAATATATACTTTGTTATTACCTGCTTAGTAATATGGTTCACATACACTCAGAATTTAGATTTGAAGATCTTACGTGATTTTAATGTTAGTAACATTTGAGAATCAAGGAATAAACATGAAAAAATATTCCTAAACCCCAGGATCTATGCAGATCATATATATTCATATAGTTATCTTGAATAAAAACTGCTGTGAAAAAACTACAGCACAGAAAGTTACACTGTGGAGTGCACATCACATTGCTAATATGAAATGTGTCTTAAGCAGATCAGGAAACAAGAATTATAAGCAACAGAAACCTGCAATCCTGTGCTGTGTCACCCCTTTTCGTAGAGCTGCAGTTCTGCAGAAAAGGACTTTCCCTGGTGTATTATCTAAAGGTATAAGGCAGCATGCAGTTGTTGACTTGTATAGTGAATGAGTGCGCCCTCTGTCTCAATTCTGCATATTCTGAACCCAATCCAACTCACAGTCCAAGATTGTGTAATACTTTCCAAAAAGCATGTGAAATGAAGAAGATACAAGTACTGTTGAGCAGATCTTTCTTGAAGACTTTTTTTTTCTTTTAATTGTTAAGTAGATTTCAGGATAGTCTAGGACCTCAATAGAAAACATGAGTGAAAAAGAGTTTTGAATTGCACTTTCACTATTACATGTACTTGCAATTCAAGACCGTGTGCCTGAGCACCCTCCTGTATTAAAAGAACTTCAGAAGCTATTCCAGGTTACAAAAGGAATGAAGCAAGGCAATGTCTAATTCATCTAAAAGCACGGTGGCTTTCAGACTGCAGGCCTCTTAGAAACTAATGTATTTAAAGAGCTTTTATGCTGGAGACAGCTTTATTCCTTTTCATACTAAATAAATTTAATTAAATTAAATAGGATAAACCCGTCTATTTTCTTTTAGCCTTCTAATCTCAAAATCTTCTAATGTCATGAAAATCTCAAATGTCCAGACTTCAGCCAGTAGATAAGTCTTGCAAGGAAGAAGATTTCTAATCATGTTCATTTATCAGTTTACTCAGATACATGTATTTATAAAGAATATACATGATTTTCTATTTTAGTGCTGTGAGTCTATACGGTTGTTTCTAGTGTCTTCCCAGAGTTGGAGAAGGATATCCATTGCCACCCAGGGAAAATGTTTCACTTTGAGAAATTTAGAACACAGTAAAAAGGAACAGGTAGGTGAAACTTCATATCTATTACATATCTAAAACTAGAGAAAACAAGTCAGGAAACACTCTCGCATACAATAAACAGGTGTGTATAAATTACCACCACTTCACTGGAAGAAAGACAATAGAAGCCAGATAATAATGAAATATGAACACACAAAAACTAGAAGCCATGATAAGAGAAAAAACTGACTGTTGAATCTCAAGGCCTGCATTTTTTTTCTTTTAAGTATGGATCAAAAGCCAGCAAAATTTCAAACCACATTTTTCCACTTGAAATTTTAAGCAATCCTCAGAAACAGAGAACTGCAAACCAGCATTTTAAGCTATGTTGTTAGAACATTTAATAATCAGAGCCATAATGAGAATTAATGGAAAGATATGCACTATTATTTTGCATTTAACAAAGGAGAGTAATCTCTTCAGAAAACATTACAGCAACCACTATATTAATATTCTTCAGGATTTTTTGTATATAGTCTGAAATGCCAGATGACATTTATATAAGCAGTGAGATGCATACTAAAAAAAAATAATAAAATATATATATATGTATCATATTTGATCAATTTTACTGCTGTGTCAGTTTGGGTACAAGATGTGACAGTTATGGCAGTGGTGGACATCTATCCATGGAAATTAAACTGAGCTCAGCAGAGTATTTCTCAGAATGAAGAGTGTAATACTTCCTTTATTTATTTCCTAAGAACTAAGGTGAAAATCTATGTTATATCTACATGGATGGATACAGACAAACATGAGTTTTCTCTGCCAGCATCTAGCTGTATGAATTCAAGTCACTTCTACTCAAAATTTCAGGTTTGCTAGTCCTCAATCAAGCTCGTAAAAAGCTATCATGCGGCACAGTACAAATAAACCTTGATACGTGCAAGCTTAAGTTCCACTGTGCCACCTCGCCACTCATACTTAGTTTAAAAAGTACCATTAGTACTTCTAGTATTGTATTACTATTACCATTTTAGCACTGCATCATTCGGAGACATATATATTGAAAATATATGCCGATATATATATATATGTCAATGACACCAAGCTGTGTGGTTCGGTTGATATGCCGGAGGGAAGGGATGTCATCCAGAGGGACCACGACTCATTTGTGATGTGGGCTGATGCCAACCTGATGAAGTTTAACCATGCCAAGTGCAAGGTCCTACACCTGGGTCAGAGCAATCCCAGGCACAGCTACAGGTTGGGCAGAGAAGAGATTCAGAGCAGCCCTGCAGAGAAGGACTTGAGGGTGTTGGTCGATGGGAAAAATGAACATGAGCTGGCTTCAGTGTGCTCCTGCAGCCCAGAAAGCCAACCGTATCCTGGGCTGCATCAAAAGGAGTGTGACCAGCAGGTCGAAGGAGGTGATCCTGCCCCTCTACTCTGCTCTCGTGAGACCTCACTTGGAGTATTGTGTGCAGTTCTGGTGTCCTCAACATCAAAAGGACACGGAACTGTTGGAACAAGTCCAGAGGAGGGCCACGAGGATGATCAGGGAACTGGAGCACCTCCCGTATGGAGACAGGCTGAGAAAGTTGGGGCTGTTCAGCCTGGAGAAGAGAAGGCTGCGTGGAGACCTCCTAGCAGCCTTCCAGTACCTGAAGAGGGCCTACAAGGATGCTGGGGAGGGACTCTTCATCATGGACTGTAGTGACAGGACAAGGGGTAACGGGTCCAACCTTGAACAGGAGAAGTTTAGATTGGATATAAGGAAGAAATTCTTTACTGTTAGGGTGGTGAGGCACTGGAATGGGTTGCCCAAGGAGGTTGTGAATGCTCCATCCCTGGTGGTGTTCAAGTCCAGGTTGGACAGAGCCTTGGGTAACACAGTTTAGTAGGACGTGTCCCTGCCCATGGCAGGGTGTTGGAACTAGATGATCTTAAGGTCCTTTCCACCCCTAACTAGTCTATGATTCTGTTCTGTGATTCCATGAAAATATTTGAAAGCTATCTTTATGTATTCTACCTGTTACAAACCACAGCCCAGATCTGAAATGAGCACAGAGAAGCATTATGTATCATCACTGAATTCAGTACTGCAAGCTCAGAATACACATCCGCGGTGCTACCTAAGTTATTTGTAAATGTACTGAGTATAGCAGTAGAAAGCAGTTATTGGACTGACCATATTCCACATGAAGTTGGTTTAAAAGTGCCCATTAACTGCCATGAGAAAAGGCAGCCATTTAAACACCAGCTGTTCAATTCTGTTTGCTTATTTTGCAGTCACTGCATTGTCACTAAAATTATTAATCTTTTCTTACTAGGAGCCTGCCCTTTGATACTGATAAATTATCCATGTGAAAACCAGTGGATTTTTAATATGTATTTAAAAAGGAAGGTTGTAAATTAAATACATTTGAAAGTATTTGGAAAAGGAAGCCAAATACTTCTGTGCTATTTTGATGCTTAACAAAACCAAAATTACAGAATCACAGAATCATAGAATAGTTAGGGTTGGAAAGGACCTTAAGATCATCTAGTTCCAACCCTCCTGCCATGGGTAGGGACACCTCACACTAAACCATGTCACTCAAGGCTTCGTCCAACCTGGCCTTGAACACTGCCAGGGATGGAGCATTCACAACTTCTCTGGGCAACCCATTACAATGCTCCACCACCGTCTCGGTAAAGAACTTCTTCCTTATATCCAATCTAAACTTCTCCTAAGTTTGAACCCGTTACCCCTTGTCCTGCCACTACAGTCGCTAATGAAGGGTCCCTCCCCAGCATCCCTATAGCCCCTCTTCAGATACTGGAAGGCTGCTATGAGGTCTCCATGCAGCCTTCTTTTCTCCAGGCTGAACAGCCCCAACTTTCTCAGCCTATCTTCATACGGGAGGTGCTGCAGTCCCCTGATCATCCTTGTGGCACTTCTCTGGACTTGTTCCAACAGTTCCATGTCCTTTTGATGTTGAGGACACCAGAACTGCACATAATACTCCAAGTGAGGTCTCACGAGAGCAGAGTAGAGGGGCAGGATCACCTCCTTTGATCTGCTGATCCCACTCCTTTTGATGCAGCCCAGGATACGGTTGGTTTCTGGACTGCGAGCGCACACTGCAGCTGGCTCATGTTCATTTTTTCATCGACCAACAGCCCCAAGTCCTTCTCCTCAGGGCTGCTCTGAATCTCTTCTCTGCCCAACCTGTAGCTGTGCCTGGGATTGCTCTGACCAAGGTGTAGGACCTTGCACTTGGCATGGTTAAACTTCATCAGGTTAGCATCAGCCCACCTCACAAATGTGTCCAGGTCCCTCTGGATGGCATCCCTTCCCTCCAGCGTATCAGCCGAACCACACAGCTTGGTGTCCTTGGCAAACTTGCTGAGGGCGCACTCAATCCCACTGTCCATGTCACCGACAAAGATGTTGAACAAGACCGGTCCCAACACCCATCCCTGAAGAACACCACTCATTACCGGTCTCCAGCCGGACATCGAGTCATTGACCACAATTCTGCGTGCGGCCATCCAGCCAGTTCTTTATCCACCCAGTGGTTCACCCATCAAATTGATGTCTCTCCAATTTAGAGACAAGGATGTCATGTGGGACAGTGTCGAACACTTTGCAGAAGTTCAGGTAGGTGACGTCAACTGCTCTGCCCCTGTCCATCAGTTTCCTAGCCCCATCATAGAAGGCCAGCAAACTGGTCAGGCAGGATTTGCCCTTAGTGAAGCCATGCTGGCTGTCACCAGCCACCTCCTTGTTTTTCATGTGCCTTAGCATGCCTTCCAGGAGAATCTGCTGCAAGATTTTGCCAGGCACAGATGTGAGACTGACTGGTCTGTAGCTGCAAATTATCATTTACAACATGTACTCAAAACTGTTACAAACCTATAACAAATAAGCAAATACTCTGAGAAAGCTTTGAACTCTGAGATTTTACTGCTTCTAATGAATTTAGAGCCACACATTTTGTGGGAAAAAAAAAAAAAAAGAGAAAGAAGCATGGCAATCAGGTTCATAAATCACAGTTATACTTTCAGTTGTGCTCACTGTGAAATGCGTTAAGCTTTGTATTTGAGTTCCCATTGGACTGGCTACGTTTCATCTTTTTAGTTCTCTACAGGCAGCATAATCAGCCCCTGAGTGTCTTCCACATCTGTGCACCTCCACTGAACTTGGTGGGAGTCCGTATGGGTGCAGGGAAACCTTCCTGCTGACTGCACTGCAGGATTAGGTCACAGCTGATTAGAAATGTTTAAGTTTCTTTCACTATTACAGTGGTACAGACAGCGATGCAGTAAACAGCATTAATGTTTTAAAAAGGTAAAAACCAAATATCAGTGTCACTATAAACTAAGATGACAATTTTGGACAAATGTATAACAAGTCTGGGCATTGCTTTCTTAAGTTAAATTACTGCAAGTAGCTCCAGTGTATAACATATGAGAGAGATATGTATAAATAATACTAAAATACATTACTACAGGAGGCTATCCATTATTTCGTAGCACTTACACATTATAATGTGCATTAGTTCTTACTATCCTACTCAACACTGCCTTAAATAACTAAGGGGGAAAACATATATTAATCATTTACTGATTACTAATATATTATTTACAAGTGGCCATGCATTAAAAGTGTAACTTTTACAATAAAAATGTGTTCCTTAAGGCACAGACACGATGCACTTAATATAAATTCAATATATTTGTAAGTTTAACAAAATTTATATGTAGTTTAAGGTTAAGAATATGGGAGAACCTCATAAGAGGGAAAATGATGGATACTAATGAAGTGCTATTGCCCTAAAAAGACCTCTACAACATACTCTGGTATGCAATACTAGAGGTTAAATTTTATTTTCTTCCCATAGTTTACTCATCTCCAAAGTACAGATCCCATTAAAGACAGTGGAAAAAAGTTTCAAATTACTTAAGCTACAGTTGATTGGGCCATTTGATACATCTGAAACTATATTCAGTGCAGAAATGTCTTCTTCCTTCTTGCTGAAGATATACAGAGGAATAAAACATGTTAGCAAAGATATAAATGTCAGGAATGTCAATAGGGCTTAAAGTTAGATTATATATGCTGCAATTTTCAAGATATCCAAAATGGTTTTGGACCATCTTTAATGACAGGCAAACTGCAGAGCTTATCTGAGGAATGTGTGATTTACTTGCATGCAATAAGATGAAACTTGTATTTCTGCTACTGCAGAATCAAATAAGAAACCTGGTTAAGAGTCGCCCCACAGTCTTTCTGTACTCTTGCTATGGAAGCGATAATCTAAGCACTTTCCTTGGGACATTCTGCCAATTCTAACTTTTTTTACCAACTCACCCTCACTGTGTACAGCTAAGTTGGTAAGGGCACAGTGAATCAGAGACTCATCCACTGCACAGCTACCTGGATGGGAAATGTCTATCACCTACCCCAGTAATTGCAACAGTGAACACACAAGAAACTGAAATCTTGCCTTCTATCCATGAACAGATTGTGCATGTGTAATAGGATGCTGAAATAAAATAGTTTCAGTTCAGCAGACTCGTAATTTTTGAAAAAGCTTTTGTGTTTACTATAGTAAATATATATATATAGTGTATACTTTTTGTGTTTGTATTTTAATTTGGAGGAAGATGATGCACCCAGCACCAGAATTTTATCAGCGGTACTTTTATCAGCTACAGAATCAGATATTAAATCCTCCCCAAGCTCTCTAAAAGCCACTTGATGTTATGAATAGCTTTGTCTGGCATGCACGCGGAGCTACCTTCTAAAGTAAATGAAGCGCAAAAGAATTTATTCTACAGCCATTTTTGTCATACAAATTTGGGGTGTTGATTGAGGACCTTCTCCTTCTATTGAGCACGCAAAACCTTACCAATGAAAAGACTGTGCACACCATTAACACTCATCTTAGACATGGAAATCCTGGGACACAAGGAAAACCAGTCTTTTTTTTTAGGCAAAATATGGGTTTCTTTTTCACAAGTAAGTTTTCCACATTTTTTTATTCTTTTTCTTTATGCTTAAAATGATTTTCAGACAAAAGCACCCTTTGGTGAGCAGCATCTGTTCAGCACACTGGTTCAGTTAAATACTGCCTGATAACTAATGAAGCTCATATGTTTTCTACAGGTTTTTCTTGAAGTGAACTTTACTGTTACTTGCATTTAAATTTTCTAGGAGTATTTCTCTTCCAGAGAAGTATTCTGAACTAGAAAAAGTGGCAGGAAATGACCTACACAACATTTCCATGGTCTGAAAGCCTTATTACAAGCAAAACCCAGAAGACATCATTTTATTCTTAATCTACTAATGGATGCCTTATCTAGATGGAAATAATACCATTTTATAAGCCAGATAAATTGCTTAAATATAAACTTATCACTTTTAAAAATCATCTCTTGCTACGCGTTGCTATCCCCAGTTTCTAGTTAGGGAAACTGAGGCAGAAAGCAAGATTATTTTACTGAGGGTTCTCCAATTACACTTTGCTCTCCTTACAGTCCTTAATGCTTTGCAACCCCTGTTGGTAAGGTAAGCAGGGTTAGAATTCAGATTAAAAACAGGTACCTGCAGCCCATTTAACAGTACAAAACAAAGACATGCAATAGTCCCAGCTTCTATATTGCTTTCTGCATTCAGGTAAATCCTCCAGAATTCTTATTCATATGCCCCACAGATCCCAGAAACTATTTCCTTCTGATAGAAAGCTATTGAAAACAATAAAGACCTCATACATGAAAAGGAACCTGTTAAAAAACGAACAAGTTTCTCAAGTAAGTGAAGGGACTGTGTGGCTCAGGGGAAGGTTATTGAATTTCAGAAAGCTTTAAATCTAAGACACCTTTTGAATCCATCCCAGATTCACCGTGAATGAAAACCATTACTGTCGTATATGCACAGAGGTATGTGAGATGAATTTGGTGTCTCAATCTAGTGTTTTTTGAGCAGTCATTCAGATCACAAAGTCACTATGACATCTTTCAGTACTGGCATCCTTATTGATGGAATCAACAGGATTTAATGGCCATGAAGACTGAACTACCTTCGCTCTCACTTCAGGCATATATATGAGGCAGGAGGAGTGTTTGTGCTGATAAACAGAGAGATCTGAGTTTTCAAGGCTGTCAATCTGGCATCTTCCACAAGAAGAAAACACACTAAAAACAAAGAAAGGAGCAGTCCAGCTCCTAATGAACCTAATAATGATGAATAACTTGGAAGTTCATACTTAATATCATTCATATTTGTTTAAAATAAAAGGCACATGCCATGTTTTCAATGTCCCAATTCTCAGTCCTTTTTAAAAGAATCAGCTGTATGTGGAAAAAGAAAAGACAGCACAAGTATATGTGTAGCACTCTACTGAAATAATATTGTACTGAAATGATAAGACACTCTTTGCACATAGCAGTTGGAAACCCAAATGTAACATGTTTCTGTATTTCAAGCAGCTCAGGCACAACAAGCATCTAACCAGAATGCATAAGGAGCAAAAGTACTTCCATAGACTGAATGCTTCAGTAAAATGAGTCATTATGGATGGGAAACACATTAATTTTTAATTTTTTCTTGACAACCAGATTCCTAACTGTTGAAAAATTCTTCAGGAAACTTGGTGAGATTATTATGACATTTCATAGTAACTCCACTTTATAGGAAAAACTGATGGGTGAATCTCAAAATCTGGAGACTTGTATTACTCTGCTGAGTAAGCATCTGAAAGTGAAAGCTTTACTTTGTCATGGTAAGAACTTAGTAAAACCGCTTTAATAACTGAAATGGAAATGGAAGATCATTCCTTAAGTGCTTGCTTTTCAGCAAGAGAATACTTCAGATTTTTTTCTCTTGAAACAAAGAGATATGAGATGGAGTATGAGATGGAAGGGGAACAAACTATCAACCACTTCATTTTCTTCACAGTTCACTGGGACAAGCAGTTTCAAAATATTTTTCTTTGCAATGCTGCTACAAACATTGAAAACAACTATGCAGAAATTTTCTAAGGGAATCTTTTATTTCTGTTATTACTGGCTTGCTTAGAAAATATTGTACAAAAAATATCAAAGGAGGATATTTTTCAAGACTGATACTACAACCCTATTTTTCAAGCCCAGCAAGTGTATCCTATATGTATGAGTTTCAAGTAGGCTATACACATTTATATGATTACGTGAACAAATTGCTGAAACTTTTCGTATGTTTCCAACATTTCAGACAAAGTCTTGCTTCATTAAATCATTTTGGTTTTGGGCTTGCAACACTACAACTATATATGTCACGTGTACTTGACGAATCCATTGCCTAAAGTAAGTAAGAAGACATATGGTTTCTATCACAATTAATACGTATTCTAGCAGTCAGCCAGTGTGTTACATCACTGCAAAGATACAAAGGACAGCTTGACAAAAGATGACCTTTCTGTCACCCACTCATTGCACTGTTCAATATATTGGCCTGGAGGCTATGAACTGGAGACTCCAACTCCATGCAATGATTCTTTCATTGCATGAAGGTAGCCTAAGAGAAGAAGTTGCCTTTCATAAGCTAAGTAATAAAATACCATTGTAACAGAAACATATCTGAACACATCTGCTTGACAGTTTCATCTTTATAATGCTCAGCCTTTCCTTCTTTTTTGCTTTTCCTTCAGTTTATTTTGTGCAGTTTTCTAACCTGCAACACTAATTTCAGAGAAGAGTTGCAGCTTATCTGTTGGAAACACTAATTAATTATAAACCAGAATCTTCTAAAATTTATCACATTTTGATCGAAGAGTCCACACAATTAACAATACCTACTCCCCTTCTGCATTCTTGTTGGTTCCACTACAATCAGTATAATTCACGAGTAAGGAGACTTACATTTTGCCCTTATTAAACAGAAATAATTAGCACACTTGTGTGAGTTACAGCATTAAATTCCACAGAATTTTCACAGTCCTCTAAAGGATAAAAAGACATTAGTAGAAATCAATGGATGCTACAGCACCAAATGATGCACTTTTAAAAAGTGCATCATTATGGCAGGGAGTAAAACCAAGATTTCATCAATTAGTTTTCTTCCAGTATCTCCTCCTTCTGAAGGAGCTAAGATATGCAGGCCACTTATCGGAGGAAAACAAACAGAAACAAGCTTGTAGTTGTCATCAACAGTAAGCAATGACAGATGCACAGGTCAAAAGTTCAGATTGTGGTTCAAGTGAGCTTGAACCACAATCACTAAAGTCAAACGAAGTCAAAATGTCCACTGTAACTATGGCCTTGGGTTTTGATCTACCCTGGTAAGGAAACTTCCCCATTTGGTGGAACTTACTTTATAAGACATTATGTTTAATCTGTAGCAAATGCATATGTTCAGAATACACACATCTCTACTCTCACTGTTCCATTGCTGCTCAGTGCTCATTGCTATGGGACAGTCTTCATCAGAAATCTCTATAAATACTGCATTATACCAATTTATCTTCTTCCTAATAAGCATAATCATACAGCACCAAGGAGTGCATGTTTGATAATGTACAACTAAAATACTGACAAAGAGGCTTACAAGTAATCCTTTTTAGTTTTTCAGTGACAAATTAGTCATATCTGAAGCAACAACACAAAGCTGTATTTCAGGTGGCTGCCCTCAGAAACTGCTACAAGTAATCACATATAAGTAAATCAGGGCTAACACAAATGTTAATATAGTCTATACTGTATTTGTGCTGACAAAGTTCAGTAACAGAGCATGATATCTGCCCTTCCAGATTGCCAGTATTAATAAACTGATAACAATATGTTTCCCTGGATGGTTGTTCTCTAGAGATAAAGTTAAGAAATTATTCATGTAACACTGTAGAAGGTAGAAAATATTTCCATTTAATGATAAGTATCTATACATTCCTGTCTGAATGAAGTAAACCAACCCAAACCAGGTAACATACATGTACAGCATCTGTGAAAATGAAAAATGGTTGCATGCAGAAGGACCACTGTCTAGTGGTCCATCACAGTGAATTGCTGAAGAGGTCAATAAGATTTCAGAGGCACTGTTAGGCTTTAAATTAGGATTCACATCATTTAATAGAGGGTTGTCAAAACGGGCATGCATAGTCTTTGGTCTGTACTCCAAGACGATGAAACACAACACAAAGCAGCCTTGCGTCAAATAAATAAGCCCACACATGCACTACAAATGCTAAAAATCAAGGCATAGTCATCAGACAGAACAACAGATAAAAGTTTCTACAGCTATCTCACATACAGTGCATTGGAAAAAGGGAAAGGCACTAGAATGTTTTGCACCATTTTATGTCTATGAGAACTGTAAACTACTGTAACACAGTAACTGAGTACAACATTCCCGTAAAAAACATTGCGCTCACACAGAAATGTCTTCAAAAGGATCATACTTGAGAAGAAGAATGAGGCAAAAGAAGAAGTAGTGAGACGTCACTTGGAGTATTGTGTGCAGTTCTGGTGTCCTCAACATCAAAAGGACATGGAACTGTTGGAACAAGTCCAGAGGAGGGCCACAAGGATGATCACGGGCTGGAACACCTCCCGTATAAAGATAGGCTGAGAAAGTTGGGGCTGTTCAGCCTGGAGAAGAGAAGGCTGCATGGAGACCTCATAGCAACCTTCCAGTATCTGAAGGGGGCCTACAAGGATGCTGGAGTTGGACTCTTCATTAGGGACTGTAGTGATAGGACAAGGGATAACGGGTTCAAACTTAAACAGGAGAAGTTTAGATTGGATATAAGGAAGAAGTTCTTTACTGTTAGGGTGGTGGAGCACTGGAATGGGTTGCCCAGAGAAGTTGTGAATGCTCCATGCCTGGCGGTGTTCAAGTCCAGGTTGGACAGAGCCTTGGGTGGCATGGTTTAGTGTGAGGTGTCCCTGCCCATGGCGGGGGGTTGGAACTAGATGATCTTAAGTTCCTTTCCAACCCTAACTATTCTATAATTCTATGAAATTTAGCAGAGCTGAACCCCACAACTCACATCCTTCAGTTTCCTGGATGCTCTACATTATTTACTTAACCCTAGTTCTCAGTTCAATTCTTTCTGAATAAGTACACAAATTTGTGCCAAATCAAGAAAGCTCTCCATATATCAATCCAGAAACATTTGCAGCACCTTGGTAGTCTCTGCTCTGTGTTTCCTATTAAAGGATCATGGGATTAAGGACCTTTATCTCAAAGTTTACTGGCTCTTCTGCATTTTTTCGTTATTGTATTATACTTGTATTACGTTTTTGCTTAGGCACTGAGGCTATTAGATATGTGATGCCAAGAAATGGAACTCATTCACCAACATTAAGAAACACATTTAGAACACATTATGTATTAAATCTATGCTTACAATACAGAAAGTAGCTCTTCAGTGTTTATATGACACCACACCATGTAAATCAGTCTTTACCCCAAGAACAATACATATCTCATATTCTTGTCTTTTGTCTCTGCCTTTCCCTGAGCTTTCAAACTGGTTCAATAATATTTGAACAATGAAAAAATATATATATATAATCATTCTGTAGCACATAATCTCACCAATTTCCTTTACTTCAGTATTTATGTTTGTTTTCACATATACTCTCTGCAGCTCTGCTCTCTTGCAAACTCAGCAGCTAAAACCAGTGCTGCGCAAGGTCTGGGTCTGTTGCCTCTTTTAGTCCATATTATTAATGCATTTGGTAGTAGCTAGGAAACTTCAGGCAGTGAATTGTACTCATGCTGGATTCACTACTGAATTCTGAATTCAAATGACCAAAACATTATAGGGCGTAGTTTCATATCTATGCTTCCTATGTGGGAATCACATAGAATACTCTACCTAAAAATATCAGAGATTTTTACTGAAATTAATGTGAACCTTGTTGATTCAAGCATTCCAGCTTTGCACTTGCACTTCCTTGCCTTCATACTTCTGCTCCTGGATGTGATCAATTAGGCACATAACATGAAAAAATACCATCCTAATATAGTTATTCTTTTTTTCATATAGGGCCCACTAAATACCCTGATAAAATCGGAGCTGGCTGATATTAAATGAGTTTCTCAGGGACTCTGGGATTACAGATCAAGAACTACGACCTTCACTAAACTACCTGTTTTGACATAAACAGTATTGGATCTATGAGAAAAATCCATTGCAAAGTATTCAATGCAAGCAAACATAACCCAAGAAGTGAAAGGATATCACTGCAGCTGATTCATTGCTATCATGACCATTGCTTCAGATGTCTTCATTCACAGACTGACCTTCACCTTAAAAAACAATTTCTTGAGTACTTAAATGAACTTTGTTAGTCAAATGTCTGAAGTATTTATCAAATATTAATATTCATATCTGCCCCACAAAAAGAAGAAAAAAAAATCAAAACAAAGCAACCTCCCCCCCCAAAAAAAAAAAACACCAACCCTTACTTCTATGACCTGCTTTAAGCTTCTATTCATCGCACATGCTTTTAACTTTAGCACTTCCACCTGTGCACAGGACAATTACACAGCTTAAGGAGTAATTGCTTCTTTCTCCCTATGTATAAAGCTCAGTGGTATGCTGCAAGTTTTAGGTTCATCATCTATATAATAATTAAGGATACAGGTAGGGAATAAAAGCCTACATTTCTGTAAGGAAAAATAATTGCATGATGAACCTATTGTGTACAAGACTAAATAGCTTCTTTTTCCCCCCTCTTTTGTACCGGCGAAGAATCTGAATGATATCAATTAGCAAAATAAAGGAGGAATTTTGAAGGTACTAATATGTTTCACTCACCACAGAAGAGGCATAACATATACAGATAAAGAGATACACAGTAGAATCATTCTTTGGCTTGACAGTGGCACTGTCACTCTGCTGCATTCTACAGCTCCCTCTTAGCCACTACTTCTTGTTGCTCTCAAATTAGAAATCAGCCTGGCAGAAGGTCTAAATCAACACAGCAAAGCCATCCTACATGAATTCGAAATAATCTATATCACCTGAGATCAAATACTGAATCTGGACTGAATTTAACCACTTGCAGCACTTACAGATGGCTATGTCATGCAAATCCAAGTCTAGTGATATTCTGCAAAATTGTCCCTGTTGCACTGAGTTTGGTGTTAAACACACATCTCAGTAAACGCATCTATTTTTGTTTGCTTGTTTTGATGCAATAAAGCACTGAAAATTGGAAACTTGAGGAAACAAAAAGAAAAAAATTGCAAGCCTTTAATTTACATAAATTGGAAAATGATCTGAATTAGACATGTTTTTTCTTTATAGTTGTTAACATTCTACATGTCTGAAGACTTTATTCTTGAAGTGGTTTGTCAGAAATAGACATTTCTGAAGGTCCCTCAAGGCATACAAGTGCACTTCTAGAGAATTAGGCACAGCTTTGTTTGAAAGCATCTTAAATTCCTTTCATTTCAATGAGAGAAAACTGCCAGGTACCATGTAATATTAATTTTGCACTGATCATCCATGATGGAATCTGTCAGTAATATCCATCCTTAATTCAAAGTAAACAAATTTTATTTTCTTTTTTCCTAAAACAGACTACCCATCTTGATTTTACTGCTTCCAGAGATTATAAAATAATATAAGCAAAGAAAACAGGTAGACTCTGTTTATCCATGGGCAATTGCATAGCCTTGCAAAATCATTTTGGTGTCTCTGTAGCCGCTAGTCTACAATGTGAACATAAATTACATTCTTTCAGGTTAAAGGTTGGAAAGTTTGTTCACCTAAAAGTCCATCTTCTCTGACCTAGTCCTTCACTTTTTCTGGCAGAGTGCAAATGCTACATTTAAAGCCTTTGTTTAATTAATTGCAAAGAAACTGACATAAGAATTTTAAACTGTTCATGTAGATACTTGAAAGCAGCTCCCAGTGAAATTTCTGCTCTCACACCAGTATGTAAGGGAGTAGCTGTACCGACATCAGTGAAGGTACTCTAGAAATTCATCATAGTAACATAGGTCAGATGGTGGTCCCTGGGCTCTATAAGATGTTGACCTATTCAGAGAAAGGTCAGTTTGCTGTAGAAGACAGTTTATAAGTGGAAAATAACCTAACATATGCTGATGCTAAACGGTTTTGATCTAACCAGGATTATTCAACACACACATGAACTAACAGAAACAAAGGTACCCTGAACTGCCTGAAAGCTGATCTTATATTGTGTGAGATTCTGCAACCTCAGACATGACATCATTAAAAGAATTTAACTCAGCCTCATTTGCATGACACTTGAGCAAAAGCTATCAGTTTCTTAAAGCAGAAATTTCCATTCCTTAACATGTATATGTTGTTACATGCTTGAGTCAGTGGTTTAGTTTCAGTGAATTCTGCAAGCATGTAAATGGGCACTTAACATACAGACTTCACTTGAAAAAACAAACCAATCAACCAACTCAAAACCACAACACCCCAAACCGAAAGAACTGTGATGAGAAACAAGGACAACTATAATGCTTGCATCCTTACACCTTGACACAAATCTCTATGAACTGTCCAAGGTCCTGAGAGCCGTTCTCAGCTTTTCATCGATTTCATATGCAAAATTAGTTGCTGAGATTCTTTCTGTTTCAAATAAACCATGTGAATTTGGATATTTATTTCATATTTTTATGAAGATTAAATGAGCAAGCTGACAGCATAACTCACACTTTACTGATTCAGTGCCAGTGCTAGTTAATGGAGAAGCTGATTCTCATTGAATGTATGACCTACTGATACCCCAAAGTAGTTCTTGCTTCAAATTCCTCCAAACACACTGAATTATGTATAGCACAAAACTGTCACTAATGCATGGCAGATCTGCAGTTTCTATACCTATGTATCTAGGTGTAAATATCTATCAACATCTCTGCAAACATATCGATGCAGTGAAATTTGACTAAATACATCACCACTAGCACATTGCTTTAATAAAACCGTATGTCCTTAAGTCTCTCAGAAAACATTATATGCAGATTTACTGGGGCAAATCATTTAATCAGTAATCTGATTAACTGTAATGTAGTTACACTGGTGACGAGTTTGGTCATTGTTAATCTAGTGTGCTAAGGTTGTAACTTACTGACCCTTTTCATGTCATTAACCACTGTTTTTGAAGGAATATACTATGATAGAGTATTTGTCTGTAGATAAGCGGTATTTTTTTTTTTTTTCTGCAAAGTATGAAATCTAAGTCTTCCTTAGATATTCAAATAAAGCTTTAAAAGCATCAGCCATGACAATTTTATAAATATTTTCTAACTGCCCCATGGTTACTGGCACTTACGTGTTCCAACATTAAGAAATGATAAGAGACTTAAGAACAGATACACTGTGAGAAGATATCTTCTTAAATTCTTTATTCAATCAGGTGTGAAACAGTATAGTATCTTAAAAGGACACATTTGGTAGCATGAAAGACAAGTGCAGTGAGGCTTGAGCTTGCTGAATTCATTGCATTCTTCAGCCTTAGAGCTGCAAATAGATTATTTTTTAACCTATCAAGAGGATGGCAGGTATTCTGCAAGCAACTGGCATTGTGAAGCAATTTAAATCATCTCTTATTTGTTAGCTGTTTTAGTGATTGCTAAACTGCATGGGTTAAGTTTCTTACAGGCTTTTGGGGTTTTTTTATTTCACTCAGTAACTTCTAGAGTAATAGCTTGCATTTCCAAGACTGACACAGACAATGCCTCCACTGCTCAAAATGGATTTGAAAGCACAGCTTTAGGAAAGCTGGAAGCTTGACTTTAGAAGAGTTTGCAGGGTAGGTTAAAATGTGTCTATGGTAAAATACAGACATAGCTTTTGCTTTGTGAACAGCAGACCTGCAAAACTGCTCTGCTTAGTGTCCAGGAAATTACTGCAGTTATCTAACCAAGTCCATCCCAGACTATTACAGCCAGAAAATATCTCTTTCCATCTCCTGTGTTTTCCTGATTTCTTGGAACAGGGAGTGCTGGAAGTCTTATTCAGCCTCACGGTTTTTTTATTAATTATGTTTATGAAATGGATTTATTTTGAAAACTGTATAAAGTTGTTTATCATTTCAATATGGCAACACTTTACTATGAAAAAGTTATTGAATTCTGCTGAAGTCTTAAACTTTGCATGGTTTTTTAATCGATGTATATCATTTACCTTGTTTTGAAATTTGCACTTAGTACACAGACAGATGGATGCACTGAAGCATGATATTAATCAAAAAGAAATCCAAAAATATGCCACAGCATACGGGCATCTTAAGCCATCCACATACTTGAGTGCGCGTTTCCAATCTGGGCAGAGAATTAGGAATCCCCTTGGTTTCACATAGAAGGCTACACACATTTTCATGCAGATAGAACACTTTACATGATATTTATCAACAAGGAAGCATCCTTCATCTAGTCTACTAATGTGGCTTGTTCTGATGCTGCAGCTTCTGATGCCCAAAAGGCTGTTGCCTCCATATGCTCACTTGTAATTGCCATGACAAAATCTCTGCTATGAATAGACAGAAAGGGAACACAGTCTTGAGCTTCACACATGAAGAGGAACAAAGTTGTCACTTTGTAAAGGATGGAAAGACTGGTTCAGATTGTCACTATTTGCCACTGGCAACCAATCTTTGGCTCTGGTAAATACAATAGGAATTCTAAAAATGCAAATAATACATATACAGAGACATATTCTCTACATGATATCTGCCAAAAATATTAGGGAGTCCTCTGCATTTCTTAGAGTGTAATTCTCCTTGCAGTTTCCTTATATCCTCCTTATATCAGAAAGAAAATACAAAGCATGTACTGAATATATGTATAAGTATGAGCTTTAGAATTCATGTATCTTTTATAACAATTAAATTGCAGATATTTCTATACATACACACTTTTCTATGCTTACGGTTAGTACCAATGCAATCTACTTGGGCCAATTAATATGGTATAAAAATACAATTATTATAATAGCATAGTTGCGAGCATTGCATTTTAAATGCTACTGCCTCCTGAGTAATTCTGTGCCTGACTACACCTTCTTTTTAGTGTTCCTGTTCAGACAGCAGGTCCAACCAGTAATTTCTTGGTTGCCAGTACTAAAGGAATTTGTTATTGAGTGTGGTTTTCACCTCACAGACTTGGTAAATAATTTAATTATTATCCACCTGACTTCTAATGACATGAGAGGTTCAAGCAAGCTGTATTTTTAACAGGAATATTTTACTACAAAGGAAGTAATGGGCAGGTGAGTATGAAGCTGCCCTTACAGAGACCACAAGAATCAAGAGGTAATGCAGATTAATGGGAGGCCAAGATTGCTTCTTTCCTTGTGCAATGCCTGCAAGAGCCCAACCCCATCAGAAACAGATGAAAACGAAACTGTATTCCCTGTGAAATCATGTGTTTCTGACCACCCACATTTTTCCAAGTGAAAAGCAAAAAGTTCTATTCTTTGCTTTACTGAGATGTATCTTATATGACTGTTCACTATGTCTGCTTTTGGTTTGAACCCATCCTTTCAAAGCATTTCTAAAGCTGTTTTTGTGTCCCACAGATCTTTCAGGAGGCCTTTGTTTGGTGACCACACACGCTAACAACTGCATTTGGATGTATCCATTTAGAAACATCTCTTTTGCCCTGGAATTAGCTAGCCCACCTCCCTGTGCATAGTAGGGGAAGTAGGTTTTGTATTTTGAAAGTGCAATAAACAGGTTATGAAACTGAACTTACACAAATGCCTGTTGAAAACCACACGATTGACTCCATTCATGCTACTGGGCTCAGGAACCAACTCAGGGAGCAAAACGTCTGCAGTGTGGGTAGAGACTGATAGGACAGAACAGTTGCAAACATAATCATAAACTAAGACTGTTATGCATCACCTTTACCCCATGGCAGCAGCTGATATCCACATTTCTGTAACCAGACGGTTACCCAGAAGCTTAGCACAGAAAGCAAAATCCTTTCTTGTTACTGTTCACCACCCAGAGACAGAATAAAAACAATGGGCCTGGTAGTGCCACGCTGGAGACTGAACATCAGTGTGGGCTCCTTCACCTATTGTACTTTTAAGACTGTATCCAAATTCTTCTCAGACATAGTACTCTTAAAGTTTAATGTTTGAGCATGCTATTTGTATTTCAGCCTATTATCATACATGACCAAGAATTCTTATATGTGTACTTCTCTGACGGTATGAATTGTGATAGATTTTAACATTCACATCTTGCAGTCTAGCTTCAAGCTTTTCTCACACTTGATTTGTATCTCATGTCTTAGTGGATAACAAAAAAGCACTTGTATATGAGCTATGAATTTTATGTGGATTCTTTTTACAATAAACCCCATATTCAAAACCAAAATTACACATAAACAGTATCTGATGAGCAGTCAAATCAATGTCCAAATAATAACTAAAAAATGTATATTTTCAAAAAAGTAAGACAAATTAATATAAAGAGTATTATGAATCCTTTGAAGCACAACAAAAGGAGCCATAGTTAAAATTTAACAAGTTAGAATCATTAGCTAAACAAATTCTGACAGCCTAGCTTTGCAGTTCCAGTCACACATGCTCAGAACAAAGACTTGATATGTGAGGCAACTTTAATAGGTCCCTCTGCATATGACTAATTTTTCCTCAAACAGTCAAATTTTTTTTATTTCATATTTTACTCTGGATCATGAAATGCCACATTTTATTAGTCTATGTCACTCATATGAATTGTTAAAAGAACAGACTAGCATTAAGGGAAGAGCATCTCATCATTACCATGCACACGTGGGATGACAAAGGAATGTGTTAAAATCTGGAATAGTAAAAATTATCAAAAGTAGAACAAGCAAGAATAGAATATAATCTGCTTTCCTCTAAAGTGCATTCCAAACTGCACATAGGTAGACAAATAGCAATTGCAAGAATTTGTCCAGAAAAGTCCTTTTTCGCATTTTCACACTCAGTAAACAAAAAAATGGTAATATACACATATATATATATAGTATTCAGCTGGGACAGAAAGGGCTTTGATAAAGATATTAAGGCTCATCTGAGCACAGAAGTTTGTTCTGAAGTTCATACAGATACAATAAACTTCCTGCAATGGTGCATTTTTATGACATATCCTTTCTCATAATAACAAATCCGTAAATAATTTCTGTTAACAGACAAGGAAGGAGTAGAAAGAAGCAGCAGTAGAAAAAATACAGGAATGTGAAGAATAAAATATATCAAATCTTAATATAAAGGCAATAAATATCAAAAAATTTGCCTGAGGAACAGGCAGTACAAACTCAGTTACACAGACTATTCAAAGAAAGAAATAAACCCAAACAAGCTACTGAAGTAATTATCAGAGCTCAGTTGTTTACCAACCTGCTCCAATCAAAACAAAGGATTTTCACAAAAATAAAACCACCACACTGCACTGGCAAAACCAGTGGGTGACGGGTGGAGGGTATCTGAGGTAACAGCAAGATGATCAACTGTTTACATCCACTCGATGTAGATATAGATATATTTTTATTTGGTTCTGCAAAAGAGTTTATCGAATAATGCTCTCAGCTAACAACACACATTTATACTGCAGCTGTCCTGTCTGGCTTTGCAGATTTGTCTGTTTCTAATTCCCAGTTTTACTTCCCGAATTCTGAAGACCAGTTAAAGTCTGAGGAGGCACTGAATTAAGTAAGACAGAAATCCTCTTCCTCTCACATAGTGCAAAGTTGCAGATGAGCATTGATTTAAATTAGGAGTCTCTCCAACTTCAAATTAAAGTTTCCTAATGAAGCGCTATAAAAATGATGGCCCTGAATGTAGATGTCTGAAAGCTGAACATTTCAAAACAGCAATGCAACACAAAATTATATGATTTTAAGATACTTAAATAGAGATGGAATGAAAATCCATACAGGTCAAAGACATACTTGCAATGAAAACAAACTAAGCCTAACTTGTGCTGCATGGTAACATATGGCCCGTAGCAGAGGGGTTGGAGCTAAATGATCTTAAGGTCCTTTCCAACTCCAGCCATTCTATGATACTATGATTGTGTTTTATATTACTGTCACTTCCCGTGACATTTTTATTAGGGTCATGTTTTAAAACATAGGACTTTGAGCTTCCCCAGATACTCTGGTATACAGAGACCCCATACAACTGCAATATCCTTATTTCCCACTCTTCTTCCTCTGCCATCCCTTCAAATCTTACTTACTCTGTCCAACCTGTGGACAAGAAAGGTTTCCTCCACTACCTGTGGAATACACCAGAACTAGACAAAACTTGGACCATCTGCTCTTTTTTCTTCTGTTTACAAAAATAGATATAAAAGCCACTCAAAGAATTCAGTAGAGTTGATCCTACCTTTAGGAAATCTGATATTGGGTAGTGAAGCTTTTTTGCCCAACATACAATCACAACTCTTATTAGGAATTATTGACACCTGCAAATTACAATATATAGACTTCTACTGCTACTGGTTAGCAAAACCCTTGCTAAATATTGCAACACAATTAGGGTCAAGTGCTATTTTATGTTATATGCTAACTCTATTATAGTTGCTCTCCAGACTACTTGTCTGGGCATTTGCCTAAGGAGAAAACACAACAGATGGATAGAGACAGAGATGGAGATCTACAAAAAATTAAGCAGACAATGTTTTTCTTGTTACCACTACACCATGATTAAATAACTAGTCTTAAAAGTTGAAACATAATCTCAAGAGTGCGTTTTTTGATGGCCATCACATCAGACACAAAACAGTGATATAGAAATGTCAAGTGTATTAGGATCCAAAAACCTGTTCTCACTGGAAGAAAGAAATGGGAGATTTTTAAGTCAATCTATTACTTGATAGATCTACCTATCAATCTATCACCCCCCGCACCTTCGCTGAAAAAAAGAGCTTGAAATGCATTCAAAACAAAGTAACTGTATCCACTTAGATTTAGTGGGGTGGAGGAAGGGGAAAGAGTCTAAAGTGAAACTGAAGTTATATGAAGCAGGTAAAAACAACAATTCCTAGCCTTGGCTGAACATGTGCAGAACAATTTGGCACTTACTCAGCTACATTTGCATTCAAGTCACACCCTAGTATTTACCTGCAAAATGTTCTAATTAGTGACACATTGTTTCAAACCTCCTTGTAAGCAGTCTTCTGTGGAATGCTGTGGTTTTCCCCCACAGACAGATAGTTAGATAAACAGGAGTTAAAAAAAATACATCTTTCTTACCTTTCCCTGGCTCTCCATATTGCAAGCAAGACTTCCTAGAGAAGAGGAAGAACGAATATGATTAGATACTCCTGAATCAATATAGTGATTACTGTCCCCACAGACCAGATGGCAAAAGCAAAGAAGAAAACTCATCCCTTAATTTTTAAACACCTTTACTGACAAAATTTGCACAAATCAAGAAGCATGATTATACTTAAGTGACCCTTACAAATGGTCCATTACCCCATCAATCTCATCTGGGAAGAATGATTTCCCAGACCCAAATCTGGCCAGCAATAAAATCCTGAGATTGTGAGTAGACCATACAAACCAGGCCTCTCAGAAATGAGATATTATGACAAGTATGAAGGTCTATTAAGTTGATCAACAGCAAATCCCTTGAAGCCTATGACTTCCAAACTAGAATTGGAAATGAACAATTATTTTAAGTGCAAGCTGTATTTGGATCCAGCACACATGTAGTTCTGCCCCACTTCGTGTTTATTCTTTTAGCAGGCCTGAAGATGGGAGAATTACTTCTGAAGCAGACTCTACTGCTTGCATGGCAATGTTACATTTATTGAGAAACACAGCTTTTTTTTTTAAATTACATTTTCCGCAAGAAGTTACATTTTGAATTGAAGTTCAGTCTTCCTGCCTTCACCTTAGAGGCTCTACTTAATTCTGCTCTTCCCTTACCACTTGATTTACTCTCTTCTCTCTTCAGCTTTCACCTGTATCACTCCAAAAGCAATTTAACATAATTAGGTGTCCACCTCTCCCAAAGTCACTTCTACATTCTTACCGTTCCCTTCTCCAAAATAAGACATTTCTTGAGCTACTTTACTGGGACTACTGTTCCCTCCACATTCAACCTGAAGGCTTAGCATTTTGCATTCACTCTTCAGAGTTACAGTACCATTTGTTTGGAATCCTCCATTTCATCTATTTATCTAATTTCTGTAAAATTTCATTAAGCTAGGCATTATTCTCACTCATGCACATTCAGGTTCTGTTGATCACTGTAAAATTTCCTCAGGGAAGCAATTCGTATTTTCACTTACTATTATATCTTACCTTTAAAAACAACAAGAAGACAGATTGGGGCTTAAGATGAATGATCAAGTAGCTCACGTTTTATAAAAGCTAGTTTGCTTAATACTAATAATGAAGAGGTGTTGACAATTTAGGCAACAATTTGTAAGATTAAGAGTGAAATGAAATTACTATGATTTATTCTAGTGCTGTTCTGTGACTGTATTTCTGGAAGTTAGAGGTAAGAAGTCTGTACCAGAGAAAAGGAAAATACAACCTGAACATATTAGCCTTTCCAGGACTAAAATATTGTTTGCAGATCTATAGTTATCTGAAGATACTAGTTAACTACTGTGACTGAAAGACAGTCTCACAGATATTGCTAAACGTATGTCGGCATAACTTCCCTACCCAGGGCTCATGACTAACCCCAATCTGAAATAACTTCATCTTCACAGTGGTACTTGAAACATCTCTAGTTAGAGTTTCTTTAAGGAACTCCATAGTACAGATTCTAGATGTTTTAATAAAAACCTAGTGTTTAGCATTCTACCCCAAATGAACCACTGTTCCTCCACCATTAGATGAAAAATCTTTTCAAGTTGTCATGTCAAATAGCTGACAGTAATTACATTTACACCATTTTCTTTATCCCATTTTCTCACTGTAGGCAACCCTGTACCATGCGGCATCAAGAGGCAAACAGAAAAAACTCTGCAACCTCTTTGACAAAGAATATTTTCAGCAAACACACTGCACGAACATGAAATGTCAGGATATCAAAGACTCCCTGAGGAGTTCAGCAAACAGATCTAAAGAAATCCAAAGAAGTGATTATGAGTCCTTTTCAAGACTAGCTAGACCCTTCTTTAAAAATCTGCAGTCTGAATAAAGAGTCAGTTGCTTATCCTGAATGACCTTCCTGAAAAGGCAGAAAAGGGGAATGAGGAATAAAAGATGAAGTTAAAAATAATTCTGCCTAATTTGTGATAGTATTTCCATGTATCATTAGTGTTTAGATACTTAGCAATTTCGTTAAGATACTTAACTATTTCATAAATACATTTATAAAACATAAATGCTCCTTCATCACCCAAACATATGTGCACTACTCAAATATAAATCAAATAAGTACCTTGATATTAAGATTTCTCTATCAAGATGAAGCTGAGTATTTTTAAATTCATGCATAATTATACAGAATTTGTGAACCATCACTAATCTGAATACCTCTAAGACATATAGATGGCCTATCAAAAAACTGATTCTGCTTATGTTAAGTAGGTTTTGTTTAACTGGTCTTAATTAGCACAACATGGAGATACACGAAAACTTGAGTGCTATCTCTTCGCACTATTTTAAAGCTTTCTACTCTAAAACTGAAATTGAGTTACCCCTGCCTATCCACAGGCTATGTGCTCTGAATCCTGGTTATGTGCTGAGTAACAACTCTGTTCTACCAGGCAGCTACTACACAAGAAAGTGAACAAAAGCCTACCGATCTTGGCCAACATCCTGACTTCTTCCTCCACATTCAGCATATCTTCCTTTCTGCAAACATTTTCTCAGAAACCCCTCCTCACTGACAAAATCCAACAGTTTGCAAGATCTGGTGGTCCCATTTTTACGTTTCATACCTTATGGTGGTAACTTCCCAGCTGGTAAGCTGGAGCTGTTCAGCCTGGAGAAGAGAAAGCTGTGTGGTTGATCTCACAGAGCCTTCCAGAGGGCCTACAAGGATGCTGAGAGGTACTCTTCATTAGGGACTGTAGTGACAGGACAACAGGTAATGTGTTTAAACTTAAACAGGGGAGGTTCAGGTTAGATATATGGAAGAAGTTCTTGACTGTGAGGGTGATGAGGCACTGGACAAGTAGCCTGGAGAAGTAAATGCTCCATCCCCGGCAGTGTTAAAAGCCGGGTTGGACAGGTCTAGTGTGAGGTGTCCCTGCCCAAGGCAGGAGGTTTGAACTTGATGGTCCTTTCCAACCCTAACTATTCTATGATTCTATGAATCTATGATAGTATGATATGAGGCTTTTCCCAAGAACCTTAACATCATTCAAGATCTTAAAAAAAGTTTGGAGGATTGTTTCCTGTTTATCTGAAGTGTCAATTTTCAGAAAAGATGATTTTAGAAATGGGAGTCAATCCAAATCCACTCCCTAGAGAACTGAGAGCGTGTAACTACAATGAACACAACTGTGGGAAGCAAAATTGTATCATTCACCCCACTCTGATGAAACTGTTAGAACTTTCCCTGGAATTTCAATAGCATATTTGAACCTTCAGCCCATCGCATAGTTCAAAGGAACAAGCAGTCACAGATATGTAGGAGGACTGACAGCTTTTTTCATATGAGTCGAGAAAGCCATCTTTGACTATTTTTCAGTAACTAAAACTGTATTCAAAAAAATACAATGTATCAAGTAAACCTATCCACTTAGGAGAGACTGAAGCACTGTGAAAGATTCAGAAAAACAAAATTATTCAACTAAGCATAGACCCTTCTTTAAATTTGGCCAATTACCTGTTGCTGATAGGAAAAAACCTCTCAGTACTTTAACTATCAAAGACTGTTAAAAAACTAAATATACACAAAATAGAGCTCATCAGTATATTCAGAGAGAAAAGAACTGCTACCATCTCATTTAGCAAGCAGAAGGGCACATGCTCAGCTTTTTATAATTACACGTCACTCTGTGAGACTGTGCACATCCCAGCTTGTTCTTCTGTGACAGCAGTAAACACGGTTTGATGAAAACTGCTAATTTAGAAATTAGGCACCAAAAATAGAACCTTAATCTGCCACTCCAGCAAGTATGACAACATAAGCGATAGATTAATCTGAACTTTCCTTCAGCAGACTAAATGGTCTCAACAAGGGGTGTGCGACAGGCAGGTTACAGATGATGATCTTAATGAACCACTACTTTGCCATGTAGTTCTAGTAACATCCTTCACTTTATTCAGTTTCAACTAACTTAAAAGTAACAAAGATTTCCATTCAATCTGGTGCATTTAAAATGAGCATTTCTTCTCTTTTAGTGAAAGCCTGTTTGCTTCCTGTCCCATAAGTCGGTGACAGTTACTTCCATCATCAGTGCTGGAAATGCTTTGTATGGCACTTTGTACAGCCCTACGTTAGTATTAGGAAGTAAAAAAATAAACACTGTCCCTTTATAATCAAATATTTAATACTGAAAGAGATCTGCAATTATGGATTTCTGCACTGCAGTAATTTTGTCAGGAGTGGGCTCAAACCCATTGACATGGCTGCACAAAGAATCACCTTACTACTGTTGTAGCAGAGTCAGATTGCAGTAATTCCAGAAAATAAATTCAGAGAACACTAGAATGAATGACCCTAAAGTGCATGCATTATTTTACTTACACATGCCCTTGTTTGGTGAAGTGCTGCTGTATTTTAGTGTCAGTGAATGCTTACTCCAAGAAAAAAAAAGCATGCATCTTCTTTTGGTAAAATTAGTAACACTCTCCTAGAGTAAGCAATCACTAACATGCGAACTGTATTAATTTGATTATTAAACTAATATTAAATAAACATTGAAGGCACTGGTCAATAAAAGCGAGTGGTTCCTTTGTCAATATTAACATAACTGTGTATGTAGTACCTATATAAAAAAACTATGTGTGTGTATCTATCTATCTATCTATCTATCTATCTATCTATCTATCTATCTATCTACCTACCTACCTGCCTACCTATCTATCATCTATCTAATCTATTTATCTATAATAGTGAAGGGTATTTCAAAGTTATGACTGTATTTTGTATTGCTTCCTGGGTTTCTGAGGAAGCATGAAGGGCAGTCTTCTTCCTCACCTGCAGATGAGCAATTCCCTTCCTACTTATCTGCAGTTTCATATTGTTTCTCCTCTACAGCATGAAAAACTTGCACAGAAATCATTCTTTATGATATCCGAGAGATACAGATTCCCGAGACACACAGAAAATGTATTCACAAGAAGATACATTCATACAACACAAGTGACAATATCTCATTTCTGTACACCCTGAGCCACAAACCATGACTACTGCAGGCATCCTGAAACAGGGATGGAACCTCATTCACTTTTATCCCTCTAGCATAGCCACACAGGCTTATAAATGTTAGAACACAGTTAACTGCAACCCAACACTATACATAGAGGTTTTCTCCCAGTCTCTGCAAGTTTAGCCTAAATTCAATATGTTTCTACTGTAGGCTATGTTTACTGAAATAAAGCTACATTCAACTATGGGCAACCTGTCTTTGAACATATGCTTTAGGCAGCAATCTAGCAGAGAAATGGGCGACAAGCTGTGAGACTAAACTTTTATCATCGTCTCTATAAATCAAGATGAAAGCTATAGACTTCCTCCTGTGGACCTCATACAGCCTTGAGAAAAAAGTTAAAATATTTAGATTGAAAGAACAAAATAAAAAAAGTGGAAAAAGAACAACTCAAAATAAAATTAGTTGAAGCATGTGTCCAGTCCTTAGTGCAGCTCCACTTCCCAAGAATGCATGTTTTTATTTTTCTAAAGATATATTTGACATCTATGACTTATTAATAAGATTAATGATGTCTGTCCCATCCAGAAGTGTTTTTTCTTCAGCTCCATTTATGTTGCTAGCACAGACTACAACTCAGAATGCATTCCCACTAAACTGACTACAGCAAGTTGTAACAGCACAGCTTTAGTGCAGCAAGTGAGACACGCTATTTGATAATTCTCATCTGTCAGCTAATTAAGCAATTTATAGGATGTCATATAGGCAGTTATTATCACCTGAAGTCCCTGAAATATGAAATCCATACAGATTCCATTAAGTTTCCAACATATACAAAATTACCGTAGATAATGGGTTTGGTACTGATGTTTTTACAGTAGCAATAAATTACTTAACCCCTGTCCCTTGTGTTTTCTTTGGAAGATCAAAATTCTTCAATACATGGTTAAAAGAGACTGCAATTCTATTGTGATCATGCTTGTATTTTGTAGTGGAAATACTAAGGAATAAAGATGCTTAGTGACTCACCAATAGGCAGAATGAATCTGAATGAGAAACCACACCTAGCAGAGTGCATCTGTTTGAAACACTTTACCCCTTGCTTTCCTCAGGAGAAGAAAACTGAACTAACAGCTACTACCTTTCAGCTGTCACCTGCCTTCATGCCACAGGTTGTCATCTCTGGAACACAACCAACAGAAAACAGCACTGCCTTTGACTTAGCTCAGTTTACAATCAGACAGGTTATCTTAATCCCTCAATAAAGATGAACTGGAGTAACTGGGCTCTGCCCTCTTATGCTGATCCTCTCATATGGATAGATATCTCTTGCTGAAATATAATGAGGCATAGGGAAAGGCTGTTAACAATTTAAACATCTGCAAGTTCAATGGTACTGTAGGATGAAGAATGTCAAGAACACACTCCTTTTATATTTACATGATTGTGATTGAAAAATATAAAAGGATCATCTCAGTCATACAAGAATTTAGTGTACCTTTCTGCACTCGTACTTTTCCACTTCTCCTCCCTTGTTCCAGAAACTACTCACTTTTGAATCTACATTAAATGATAGTCATCACTTTTCAAGGTTATTTACATTCATCAGGAATACTGTACACTGTAGCTAAATGAGGTGATTAGTCTGAGGAGAAAGAACATGGCACAAATAAGGCTTTTAAGAGACCCAAAGGTTTTGACAGAACTATGTCTCTTCCTTTATTCACCTACCATTCTCTGAACACACCAATGCCCATTTGTCTATACAATGGGCTCTGTCTGGATACATTCACCAATTTGTATACATTTTTGGCTTACTGCTTAAGCTACACCTTCCTGTGTTATCATTGTTTTTTTGTTATCTGATAAATAAAAGAAAAAAACCTTACACCGAACACTAGCATTAAATGTAGAAGCTGCATGTAGGGAAATGATCTACACTCAAAAGAAATAAAGGAAAAAAAAAAAAACATACTTAGAAAGGAGATGTCCCCTGAAATCCACAAAGCAAAGCTCATATCTAATACAATGCTCTCACTCTGCTTGCAAAAATCCCATTGATCTCACTAGGTGATCCACTCAAAGTGAGAACTGCTTATTAGAGTTGAGCTTCAATAAGAGGGAAAATTTGTCCTTCAGACAGAACTATGATCAAGACATAAGTTTAGACAAAAAGGAAACAGAAATATGTGGACAAATACTGTATTTGCACAAACACAGGGGGTAGCAAGATAGTGAATGTGAGTACCTTGAAATGACCTTTACATCGTTGCCCGGGCAAAATTGTGTAGAAATGTAATGTGAAGGAAAAATTTTGTACAAAAGGGATATACCAAATTATGAAATTTTGTACAAAAGGCATATACCAAATTATGAAATTCATTACAACAAGAAGTTTAAAGAGAAATTACTAAAACAGTTTTGTCCTTATTTTTTATCTGCTAGTTGTCATGTCCTCTTCTGCTATCTCTCTAGTACTCTACAGGTTCCAGCCTTTCATTTAATTCTCTGCATTGGAAATAATGAACAACAAAAAATCATCACACTTACCACATTGTCTCATAATGAAATAAAATAAAAGAGCTGTAATATCTCTCTGAATTATATTCCTGTTAACATGGCTTTGATGGAACATACGCTTCCTAGATCCCCTATATATTTCTTTGTTGAGTTTGAGCTTTCCTATTCAAAGCTATTTATCATAGCCTTTTCAGACTAATAGTAATATGCTAAAGAGCTAAGTACAAAGTATTTTAATATTAATCTTCCTGCCTTTTAAGAGCATTATGCAAGATTTTTTATCTCCTGATTTGACATGGGAAATGATGGGCACATGCCAAAACTATTCCCAACATATAAAAGAGGCAAATGTTCCCTATTTAATTTCAAGATGAGCCATTTTTCATATCAAAATTAATATGCACACATATCTTCTTCTAGACAAATCTAAGCAAGATTCTGTTTAGGCTGTACATGAAGTCTTCCAACATCAGATAAGAAGAGATTCATTGTCATATTCCTATTTTATTTCTAACTCTTGCCTAGTGGGAAAGCATAGAGGAGACAGGTGATCCCCTGTTTGGTGGTTTGCATCAGGGCTTACTAATTCCCTGAGACAAAGCCTCCTGAAGAAACAACATTCTTGTTTCTGTTTTTGTTAGACTTAAGTATTTGACACCATGTTTCGAGCTACAAAAGGTTAACCTACCCCTATCAACAATTTTAGAAAAAAAAACCAAGCATTCCCAAAACACACTCTATAGATTTAGGGTTTAATTAAAGAATCTCTGTATGGAAATAAAATATTCAAAGCCTGCCTAATTCTAATGTGTAAAATTATAATATAAAGATAAATATAAATTCTAATTCACAGTGCGCTGCTGAGGCCAAGAATCCAGGGATGTCTGTGAGACCAAGAGTAAGTGCAAGAGTGAGGTCACAAAGCTTTGGAGGAAGTTCTGTTTTTTTCTTCCTTTCATCACTGTAAAACTAATACGCTTGGCAAGTACAGCTCTATCCCACCTTTGCCAGCTGACATTAAAACAAAACAAAAAGATAGGCTTTAGCTCCTACAGATGTTTCACAGCTGTCACGCAACTGGAAAAATTCCACCTTGTCAAAATAAATTCAGTAAAACACTGGGTTTAGTAGCCTTGACAAAATGCCCTCCATAGAGAAAAGAATCTGAGGAGAGGACCCAGTTGTGGCCATGGACTGAATGGATGGCACTGTTTCAGGAGCAGAGGAGGGGGAGGTTTACTGCTGCAAATGCAAGAACAGTGAAGACACCCACTGAAGTCCAAAGCTGTTTGTTTACTTTGAATCATCTAGGCTGAAGCAATCTAAATCCTATAACAGATCTGTAAATCTCTGATTTTCGAAGCAAATCTCAGTAAATCTCTGATATACCATTGTACATGCAAACAGCAAATCTCTGTTATAACTACATAGTAAAATGTAAATAGTGAATGACATAGTAAAATGTCATCATGAATCATTTTTGTGAAGAGAAGTATTTTTAGCCTGTAGTTTTGGAAATTATAAACTTCAGTCTTTTGTGTTTTAAGGACAGAAATAAAACTAGATTTAACTGCAGATGAAGCAAAGATAACATTTGCTGTTAGATCCCCTATTTCTTGAGAGAAAAATGATGCCTACATTAGACACAAAAAACCATTGACTTTATAGATCTTGTAACTGCTACAAATGCACAAGAATTACATAGTACAATTACAGCAGCAGGAGAAAATAAAACCCTGTTATTTTATTTAATAAATAATGTATTCTTTACTAATATATTTATTTTCCTAGACTTACATTTTACATTTCTCTAACACTTCTGAAATGGGTGATTTATGAAACTAAGAGTCCCAGATAGAGAAAAAGAAAGTAGAAGAACCAAAAACTGTTTCAGACAGAAAAAGAGACAAAAAATCATGAAAACAGTAACATTATTCATCTGAATGAAGTTCTCGTATACGCCAGTCTGATTTATGAACCTGGATAATAGATGGAACTGCTGGACTCCACATTTGTCTGCTATGGCCCTTACCAGGGTATGTTAATATTTCAGTTGTTATTAAAGTAAAAGTGGAAGTTGTAATACCTTCCAGCTTTGACAAGAAACAGTCTTAAAGTTACACAGTGCATTTAACAAACCAGATTACTTTGTTAAAATTGTTACCTTGGTGAATGTTGATAAAAGCATAAATAACATACTAAGGCAGTTTCCTCAACACCATAAATCACCATTTTTTTCTTTACCTTGTTTCTCCACTCTCTGCAGTTACAAACATCTGCACCATCACCTGGTAACTTATTCTCTCTACTCTAGTCTTGCTTCTCTCACCCCACCTGAAATGCTCATCATCACGTAAGTGTTCCTGCACAACAACTTCTGCTTACAAAAGATAGGGATTGGGTTGCCACAGTAACTCTGAATAAGCTGTTATTGTATATTATGATATAGTAAACTACCAGATACCATGTTGTGCTTGGTCTGACCTATTATTCCAGCTTCTATCCCAGCTTTTTAGAATTGCAATCCATATGACAGTTGAAGGGTATGTCTTGCTCATGCTGTAACAACTTCACCAGAGACCTGCACCACCCAGGCCTGTGAGGAAGACGGTGAAGCAGTACACAACAACCTCTTACAACAACTCTTCCTACTCACCACTGACACTGTATTCATTTCTCAAGGGCTCAGTCCCTCACAGCCTGGACATTAACACTGCCCTGCTGTGGAGATATCAACCATGCCACTATATCTCTGGTGTGACCTATCCTTTCCTGAAACATCTCAGAAACTGAGTTCAAGCTTTTTGCTGTTTTAATGACATTTGAAACTTTATTTTGGCAGTCAGAAAATACAGCAAGAAGCAGTGTGTTCATAAAATATATTCCTGGTATACATAAAAGCACCAAGACAAAGGTAGCCTCTCCTCCTGAACAAGGAACTGGAAGTGACAAACTGCTTTAAAAACTAACTTCTCTCCACATGAACCACAAAGAAAACCCAGATCAACAAGACATACTGTAAATCAAACGTAGAACCAATGTGAATAATCCACCATGCAGTGCTAAATGAATGAACCCAGGATAGCAAACAGCAATAGTCCTTTCAATTGCCACAAAAAGGAAAAGCTTTTCTTTTTTTTTTTTTTTTTTCAATAATAGAAAAATACCTACGCTAACCACACTCCCTAGGGATAGCAAGAAAACACTAGTAATGCAGAAAGATTCCTCCTACTAGTAATATAATTAAAGACATATAGGTATAAAACTTCTTGAGAAGATACATAAGAGTAGGCTACTAGAACATAGGAGAGAATATAAAGATAAATATTATCAACAGCACCTGTGACAGTTTAAGACAGTGGGCACTGTTGATCTTCATAGACAACTTCTTGCAGAACAGAATTTAGCACAGGGTGCATTACACTGCTGAAAAGCAGGCATATGCCTGCGCTGTGGATGTACCCTAGGTTAATTCTTCTTTAAGACTGTTAATGAAGAGTAAGGATCAAAAGAATGAAAACAGTCATATCCACCCTAGTGGGTATCATACAAGCTTGTAGTTCTCCTTTTCCTCTTCTGCCCTGTACTTCAGGGGAATAAAGCAATACTAAATAAAGCAATACTTAAGTATGCAGCTCATTTCATTCACTCTGAGTAGATTGCTAAAGTGTGCAAAAGAGCTTTCCAAGACAAACACATCCTTCCACACAAATTAGCAAATTATGGGCAATGGAGAATGGTTTTGACTATATTCTGTATTGCTCTTCTTTTCATAGCAAATAACTTTCCATGAAAACACAGTATAGTTACTACATCTTATTTCAGAAAAAAAGCCAACTTATCTACAGGCGATCCTATGTGGGATGTTTTATTATATTCATATTTATGCATTTTAAAACTATATGCAGTGCATAAGTCAGGCTCAGTAATGTTTTGGCTGCACAGTAACCACAGCAGGACCCTCACTGAGACTCTAATTGCTAGCAGAGCTCAACTCTCTTTCATACAGCTTGGTGTCATCAGCAAACTTGCTGAGGGCGCACTCAATCCCACTGTCCATGTCACTGACAGAGATGTTGAACAAGGCCGGTCCCAACACCAGTCCCTCAGGGACAACACCAATTACCCATCTCCAGCTGGACATTGAGCCACTGACCACAACTCTTTGCGTGCAGCCATCCAGCTAGTTCTTTATCCACCAAGTGGTCCACCTATCAAATTGATGTCTGTCCAATTTACAAACAAGGATGTCGTGTGGGACAGTGTCGAACACTTTGCAGAAGTTCAGGTAGATGACATCAACTGCTCTGCCCCTGTCCATCAGTTGCGCAGCACCATCATAGAAGGCCACCAAATTGGTCAGCTGATACACTGGCGGGAAAGGATGCCACCCAGAGGGACCTTGACATGCTCGTGAGGTGGGCTGATGCCAACCTGATGAAGTTTAACCATGCCAAGTGCAAGGTCCTACACCTGGGCTGGAGCAATCCCAGGCACAGCTACAGGTTGGGCAGAGAAGAGATTCAGAGCAGCCCTGCGGAGAAGGACTTGGGGGTGTTGGTCGATGAGAAAATGAACATGAGCCAGCTGCAGTGTGCACTCACAGCCCAGAAAGCCAACCGTATCCTGGGCTGCATCAAGAGGAGCGTGACCAGCAGGGCGAAGGAGGTGATCCTGCCCCTCTACTCTGCTCTCGTGAGACCTCACTTGGAGTATTGTGTGCAGTTCTGGTGTCCTCAACATCAAATGGACATGGAACTGTTGGAACAAGTCCAGAGGAGGTCACGAGGATGATCAGGGGCTGGAACACCTCCCGTATGAAGACAGGCTGAGAAAGTTTGGACTGCATGGAGACCTCATGGCAGTCTTCCAGTATCAGAAGAGGGCCTACAAGGATGCCGGAGATGGACTCTTAATTAGGGACTGTAGTGACAGGACAAGGGGTAATGGGTTCAAACTTAAACAGGAGAAGTTTAGATTGGATATAAGGAAGAAATTCTTTACTGTTAGGGTGGTGAGGCACTGGAATGGGTTGCCCAGGGAGGTTGTGAATGCTCCATCCTTGGTGGTGTTCAAGGCCAGGTTGGACGAAGCCTTGGGTGGCATGGTTTAGTGTGAGGTGTCCCTGCCCATGGCAGGGGGTTGGAACTAGATGATCTTAAGGTCGTTTCCAACCCTAAATATTCTATGATTCTATTATTCTATATGTGTAATGTGCGTATACTGCCTTGGTTAAATGCTGTCTCGCCTTTTAATCTTTTTTCCTGCTGATGTTGCTGAGTGACAATGATCTCCCCATCCGGCCTACTGATATATATATATATATTAATATATATAAAATATTAATATCAGAGTTAAAGCTAGTTAGGATCTGTTATTTATTCTCATCTAAATTAATAGAACATTGGAAATTTTACTGTTACTGAAAAGTTAAGAAATTTCAGGAGAGCTTTAAAAATTACCTAGAATTAATTTTTCAAGTGTCAAAATCAAGTGAAACAGACTGATGAGATTTAAAGTAACATCAGTCATACAGCTCACCTCCAGTAAGAGCTTTTCCATCTGTGCCCATTAAGATACTACTACAAACTTTTTATGCTGAATCATGCCTGTCTCTTCCTTTGCAGAAGGCAAATACTTGTATTTTGCTGAATTTTTCTGAGATCACTAATAAAACCAACAAAGAAAAACTACTGCATGGGCCATTATTTTTCTGCAATTAATTCCCTCTATTCCCTCAGACTTTTACTAAATGCTAAATAGCTAACTAGAACTTAAACCAAACACTGGATTTCAGCCATTGTAGAAACTATAACAAGAGAGAGTCTCTGTGACGTGTAAGTTAGACATAGGGTAAGAAAAGATGAGTCAAGACAAAGCAGCAGAAAGATCACTTTCACATTTGATTATGTGTTTTATTATATTCTCTGTGTGTCTAGAAAGTCTTACCACTCAGATTCAATTCTGCTATTCCTAGCTTTCACAACAGCCCCAAGATAAATACAGACTTAGGAAGGACTGACATTTTATTAGACATATTAGATCATCACATGACTTCAAATCAGTTACTATAAACTCAATTATTACAGGAAATCCTACAAATATCTGACTTTTCACAGCACAGTATTATTTTTCAGTCAAAAAAAATCCTGATAAAATTGCGTTTGAACAAAAAATGTACAAATTGTACAAGCAAAAAATCCTAGGGAGAAATTAATGCTAACCTGGAGAATTCAATGTTGGCAAAATAAAGGGGTCTCACCTAAGAATTTTATGAACCCCAAGTAAGCAAGTAACAGATAACAATTTGGTTAGATCAGTTTGACACTTAGAAACCACAGGAAAGTAGAAAGACTATGATTTTATTCCAAGACATCTTGATTTAAGCACAAATCAATGAAAACACAGAAATTATTTTAAATGCACATAATCACATTACTTTATTAAGTGAAATATCCCATTGGTTTAAAGTTTGATGGTCTTATCTACCAAGACTAATATTATTGCAACAGATTATCTTTTCCAGTGAGACTGCAGACAGAAAAGTGATGCTGTATAATATCACATTTAATCAAAGTTCTCGGAAATAATAGTTCCATTATATTAGCATTTGAACTGCTTTTCAATGAACCAATGGGCAGTGTGTCTTCATCTTTTATTTCTAATCAGCTAATAAATCTACAAGTTGCCAAAATTATGCCGAAATGTTGGCATGAATTCTCATTCATCATAATTTGACTTCAGTAATGTGTCGTCCACTTTTATGACTTCTGCACACAATGTCTAGAGGAAATAAAAGCGCCATTTCTACAATTACCTTTCTGTAATTGGTCCATCAAGCTGCCACACTAGTATTTTGTTTATTGACTGAATTGTAGTTTACAGCCTCTTATAGAGTAAATCACAGCAGGTGAATAAGAAATGAAAGCGTGGCAGCATGTTGGGATTTCTTAGGGGCAGAAATGGGGGGAGAAAGGCACAGCTCCTGAAGTCAATAACAAAGAATACAGGAAAAAAGTGCAACCAGTTTAAATATATTAAAAAAAAAAAAAAAAAAAAAAAAAAAAAGAAAGGCGTTACTAGGCAAAATAAAGAAAAGGTCAGGTTTAAGATCTGACTTTTATGAATTGTTTGTCAGTACTTTGGAGACAAATAAAGAAGTTAAAATTGTGCCAGAAATGGAGAATGGGGGCTCAAAAAAAAAAAAAAAAAAAACTCAAAACAAAACAAAATAAAACAACAAAAAACAATAAGATAAACCAAAGTTTATCAGGTCAAAACAAAGACTCCTCCAGCCCCATTTTCCTCCAGCTTGATTCCTCCAAAAGTTTTTAACAGCAAGCACTATCTAGAAAAATAAACAGAAGGACAATAACATAATGATACCTCCCTCAGAATGCTCCCCAACAGTTAGTAGCTCTAGAACTCTACAAGCCTGAGAGATTCCTCTGTATTTCAAAACCCTCCACAAGTGGTGGCCTCAGGGCTTGGTATTGAGGCCAATTCTGTTTGATATCTTTACCAATGATCTGGACAAGGGGATCAAGTTGGGCAGGGGTGTTGACCTGCTTGAAGGTTGGAAGGCAACTACAGAAGGATCTGGACAGGCTCAATCCATGGGACCAGGGCAACTATATCAGGTTCAAATACTCAAAATTCCCCCAGCAATTTGTTGAACATTTATTCTGGCAAGAGTTAAGCAGAAGCTTAATCGTCTGGATTTGAAGATGGGTTTTTACTTGTTTGTTTTGTTTTGGAGTTTGAGACTGTTATTGGGGGACGGGGTTGTAGGAATTGTGAGTGGTTTGGGGAGGATGAAGGTTGGTTGGGGCTTTTTGGGCTTGATTGGTTTTGAAAAGACAGAAAGTGAACATTCCAATTTCACCTTCTACATGCCACTCACAATTAAACATATAGCTACTACATCCCCCTAAAGTCATCTCTTTCCACATACAGAATCTGTCCCATACTTGATTATCCCTCATGTGCTTTTGGAGAAAACTTAAATGCTTTTAACACGCAGACGTTACTACATAAAATCCTTGGGATAGTACCACATCTGTCAACTGAATATATCGTAAAGTTAGACCTGAGCTATTTTAAGTCAAATGACTTGGATGTGGAAAGCAGTGTAGTCACAGCACCCTAGGCAGAGCGCATGGAAAAGTGGTCAGAGTGGCCTAGCCTGACTAGCAAGTTTTTCAGAACCCTAGGCAGGCTCTCTAGTCCACCCTGAATGTTCAGCTGCTGCTATCACAAACTGTGCAGTAGATAAATCCTACCAGCTAAGCACAGAAAAAAGGACGTATCAGAACTGTTAAGCTCCACAGCTGTGAGAATGGTGCTTTAGAAATGAAGTACATAAACTGTTCTAGAGAGGTGCTTGATAATGATCCCACAGTTACAGTCCAAAAGGCTGCCTGCTCAACAGAACCTTTCAGAGACTTGCATAACACTTTCTCTAGCTTTAGTGTTCCCATTAAGCATAGGATAATAGCTGCTTAGGCCCAGACCACTCTGCTCTGTGGAGAAAGCTGAATGTCAGGCACCTGAAAAAACTTTATGTTAAAAATGAAGGCTGTCAGCAATAGAGAGCTTCTAAAGTAAAAAACTAACCCTTATACTGCAGTTTCAGTTTTAAGCATCTGAACCCTGCTTGTGTCTTGAGAGAAGCCACATGCGCTGGTTTGTAATCATTGCTCAGCACTGCTTTATTAGTCTGACCTGATGGTTCAAATCTCTAGTAGTCTGACCTAATGGTTCAAATAATGTGAAGAAGATGAATCTATTTGGAAGGAAGACTGATACCAGTCTTTTAAATAGACCTATCATCTACATAGGAATTGAAATAAAAACAAGGGCCTCACGGTGAGATGCCCATTCAACTATTCATACTTATTTTTCTCAAAAGGTCAGATAATTGAAAAGAGTAATTTACTTCACTTGGAAAAAAACAGAAGAAAGCAGAAGCTTTCTGTGATACAGCATTCCTCATAGCATAGTCAAGTCACGTAGTTACACTTTGCTTACCTCATCTGCATTGTTTTCATTTACTTAATTTCAATTAGATTGCAAATTATACAGGGATTAAGGTGTTTCTACTGTGACCTATTCAATTTTGCAGTCAATTGATTTCTACTTATTTAGTAAGTGTTTGGACATTAGCTGCTTTAGCAGTTAGATATACACATGAAGTCAACTCTCCAAAATGGCAAAATGTTCACTACTTGAACTCCTCATGAACATGATACAGAAACAGTAAGCCACAGGAAAGGAACTGAATGAAGTTCACCCGTAAAGGACTTAACTCACCAGTGGTGCAATTAAACAAAAGGAAACACTATAGTAGGACACGCTAACAGAAGCAGTTTGTAAAACATTGGTACTTCCTGTAACACCAAGGTCTTAAGCTGAAGATGTGTCTTCAGTTTCAGAAGTTTTATTCAATAAATTCTGATGGCAAAACCCAAATGGGGTAGAGTTTCAAAGAGAACAACGCAAACTCTTAGCTACTGAGGCGAAGAAGGGGAGGAGAAAGGAAAAGGCTGAATAAGAATTGTTCAAGCTAGTGAGTAAAATGTGAGGGGGAGGGGAGATGGGATGCACATAACAACTGTCCTCAAAATATAGTATGCTGCTGCATACAAAAGCAGTGATTATTTATGTCTCCGGTCAATATAACAGCAAGAGGATTAAGTTGCAACTACGAAGAACAGGTTTAGACATGAAGAAAAATGTTCAAACTATTGAAGTACTGAAGAAGTTAACTGAAGTAGTTTAATCTCTGTCAGCAGAGATCTTTAGAAGTTAGACATGCACTGTCAGCAATGACAGGGAATTCACCTTGATTTTCACAAAGGATAAAAATGATGGTCTTGAGGTTTTTTCTAATCATATGAGAATCTACACAATATTAACCTTCTCTGCCATACTAATAGATTCCTGAAAAGATTTAGGGCAATTTCTTTCTTAGGTAAAGGCATTCTAAGAAAGGTATCTACAAAAATTCTAGCATCTAAAAAAACAAACTTAGTGAAAACAGACTCTCTGCAGTCAAACCAGCCACCTCAATATATCATCAGCACAGATGTTTTAATTGAATAGAATGATACTGAGAGAGATGCAATCATAAAGGTCTCACCTCTTTTCATGTTATCTTGCTGGCAGGTCAAGTTTCTTCTGATTTTTCACTGCATCAAAGTTTAGAAGCTGAAAATAGCATTAGGATAATAAGACAGTTAAGAGGGATTCTGGATATTCTGATTAATTTTTTAGAGCTTTCAGTGGAACCCCGGTCTCTCCTAAGCAACAGGTATTTAGAAATGTGTAAAGGGAGAAGGTGTTTCAAGATCTGATGTCAGGCTTAGTGCTGTACTGAAGGAGTATATCTAAAAGATGTACAGCTATACCATCACTCAGGAGCAATTAAGACACCCGAGTTTCACAAAGAAAGCAACATCACCTTTCAGTTTATCTGCTTGCATGTTGTTTATAAGAATGACTGTACTGAACTTCTGACACTGCCTTTGCAATTGTAGTTTTCAATATACTTCCTCCAGGAAGTTGGGTAACAACAACTGTATTCCTTGTGTCCTCCCCACAGAGCAAAGGGACCACACAGAATGAGCATTTAGTAAGCGGGACACTATCTACAGTGAGTCCAGTACATGAAAGCATGGAGGAATATTACTGACACTAAATCCACCATTTAAAATGCAATATAGGTAGAACTTGACAGACCTTCCTCAAAAGTGTATTACAAAGTTAAACTTTTCTTTTGTCCAAGTGCAATCTTTTTCTATTTTGTATGGAGTTCATTCTTTTACCCAGTCAACTGCAATTCAGAACTATTACGTTATCCCTTGCTAAGAGCCTACCAGGAAGACACTTGCTGGCAGCTGCAAGAGCCATTTTTTAAGTTAACATTTCTGCTTGCCAATCATGTTTTATGTTAACTCAATTTGCACTGCTCTTGTTTAGCCTTGCTGTTTAGGGGGTTGTTCTAACCTGCTCTGTGGATTGAGTTGATGTGTTTACCACAAAGTATTCCAAGAAAAATTGCTCCAGATTAGTATTCTGGGCCAGATCTTTAGTTGTATTTAATTTTTTCCTTACTGGGTTTGTAAAGCACAGCAATAGCAATGGTCCACTCTTTCTATTATATTTATTTTCTTGTCACTTTGTGTTTGCACTGTTGGGTTTTTTTTCTCTTTACAATCTTGTTTTAAGAGCCAGAGCACAATTACTTAAGAGAAAAGCAATCAACAGGGGCATAGATTTTGCTCTGTAGATTAAAAGATAATGAACAACATGCCTATAAGACATATATTTACATGCCTCATCCTAAAAACCAGTGATGTCAATAAGTATACAGTCAGCTTGTATGTGGGAATCAGCACTTAACAGGAAAGGGATCCGAAAGAGAACACATGATTCCATTGTATTTGTGAAATGCCTTAAAAGCGATCTAAACGAATTATGAGAAATTATTCATGAAATACCAGATGCATAATACTACTGCTAAGTGGGTATTTATGAAGAAATAAGGCAGAATGATTTAACTGGAAGGTCTTTGAGAAGAGCTCTGAAACAAAAAGCATAATTAAATCAAGTAGCTACTATATAGCAAGCAGCACAAAAGAAATAAAAGAAGGCAGTGAAGAACCTAAAGTAAAAATATTCAAGAAATGGTTGATACCTTTTCTCCCTGTCCTGGGTTCAGCTGTAGTAGCTACTTTGCTCCTTCCTAGTAGCTGGTGCAGTGTTGTGTTTTGGCATTAGTCTGAAAACAATGATGATAACACACCGATGTTTTAGTTGTTGCTAAGTAATGCTTACTCTGGTCAAGGACTTTTCAGTCTCCTCTGCTCTGCCAGTGAGGAGGAGCACGGGAAGCTGGGAGGAAGAGGAGACAACTAGCCAAAGGCGTATTACATACCACAGCATGTCATACTCAGTATACAGACTGAGGGAAATCACCTGGAAGGCCAGGTCACTGCTTGGATTGGGTTGGGTATCAGTCAGCGGCTGGTGAGCAGCTGTATTGTGCATCGCTTGTGATGCTTGGTTTTCTTGCTTCTCTTTTTAGTTTTATATTCTATTCCCTTGTTAGTTCCCTTATCATTATTATTAGTAATAGTAGTTTTATATTATACTTTAGATACTGGATGGTTTATATTATACTTTACTTATTGGATTGAGTGCGCCCTCAGCAAGTTTGCCAATGACACCAAGCTGTGTGGTTCCGTTGAGATGCTGGAGGGAAGGGATGCCATTCAGAAGGACCTCGACATGCTTGTGAGGTGGGCTGATGCCAACCTGATGAAGTTTAACCATGCCAAGTGCAAGGTCCTACACCTGGGCTGGAGCAATCCCAGGCACAGCTACAGGTTGGGCAGAGAAGAGATTCAGAGCAGCCCTGCGGAGAAGGACTTGGGGGTGTTGGTCGATGAGAAAATGAACATGAGCTGGCTTCAGTGTGCTCCTGCAGCCCAGAAAGCCAACCGTATCCTAGGCTGCATCAAAAGGAGTGTGACCAGCAGGTCGAAGGAGATGATCCTGCCCCTCTACTCTGCTCTCCTGAAACCTCACTTGGAGTATTGTGTGCAGTTCTGGTGTCCTCAACATTAAAAGAACAAGTCCAGAGAAGGGCCACGAGGATGATCAGGGGCTGGAACACCTCCCGTATGAAGACAGGCTGAGAAAGTTGGGGCTGTTCAGCCTGGAGAAGAGAAGGCTGCGTGGAGACCTCATAGCAGCCTTCCAGTATCTGAAGGGGGCTATAGGGATGCTGGGGATGGACTCTTCATCAGGGACTGTAGTGACAGGACAAGGGGTAACGGGTTCAAACTTAAACAGGAGAAGTTTGGATTGGGTATAAGGAAGAAATTCTTTACTGTGAGAGTGGTGAGGCACTGGAATGGGTTGTCCAGGGAGGCTGTGAATGCTCCATCCTTGGTGGTGTTCAAGGCCAGGTTGGATGAGGCCTTGGGTGACATGGTTTAGTGTGAGGTGTCCCTGCCCATGGCGGGGGGTTGGAACTAGATGATCTTAAGGTCCTTTCCACCCCTAACTATTATTTGATTCTATGATTCTTATCCAACCCATAGTGCTCACATTCCTCCCCATCCTGCCCAGAGGAGGCAGGGAGGAAAGGGAGAGTGAGCAAGTGACTGCACGGTTCTGAGTTAAACCATGACACTTCCTCAAGCCTTGTTCTATGATGCATATCCCCACCATCCTTCCACCTAGCAAGCAGTTAGGAAGGAGAAAAATCTCTGAAAAATACAGTGTTTTGCATAATGCATATACACTGTCAGGAATGTGGTCTACCATTACCACATTGATTTCTAAGCCAAAAGGTAAGTATAAAGAAATCAAATTCTAAACCAGTTTCTCTTACTCAGACAAGTTATATATAAAAAGAATAAATATACTATTACTACTATCCTTACTTCGAGTAGCTCTTTCACAGACACCCCTTTGTCATGGGGAAAGAGCTTGCATGCGCTGTGAGGTTGAGAGCTATGCTGGTGGTGGCATATGCCTCTGGTAGGGTCTCCCATGCCAGACAGGTCTCAGCTGAAGAGTCAGACAAAGTGTGTCCACGGGCAGGAAGCAATCACTAGCCTTCGGGCAACCAACCCAGGAGAAGAACCACTCTAACTTCAAACCTAGGCAGATGGAGCTCATCTAGTCTTGTAAGGCCATCCATCTAAGGGAAGGATACTCTAATCAAACCTACGACTTGAGGACGTTGCTGTCACCGTCCAAACTCGTTAGGCCGTGACAGATAAACCTCAGGTGTAAAGGGTGGGTCCAGTTCTACGCAAGCTGCGCCTCACCTAAAAAATCCACTGTGCAGGCTGGAAGGGTTTACTCACACTTGCAAAGTCCTGTAGCGACAGGCGAGGGATAAAACAGCAGGTGACAAGGTGCACTGGAAGCTGCAGACCCAACACTGCATGCGGGCGGTTCAGGACACTGGTCGCTTGAGATTGTCCCAGGAGATGACAGTCGAGATGACAGTCTTGTTCGACAGCATCCTGAATGACCAAGCAGCCTTTTTTCAAGAGCACTGCTTGCTCCACACAGACAGAGGCCTATAAAAGGTGGCCTAACCAAAGCTCATGTCCCCCTCCACCTGGTTGGTTAGCCACGGCCAACGGGCATCTTCTGTTGCGGTTGATCAAAGACAAAGAGACAAAGGCATACACCCGCCTCCAAAGGTGTGTCCAGATTGACACTCGCATGTTGGAACATCAGAACCATGCTTGATACAGCAGACAGTGGGCGTCCTGAGTGCTGTTCAGTGCTAATTGCCCACGAACTGTCACAACTCTGACATCGACGTTGCTGCTCTCAGTGAAGTTCGCCTTCATGAGGAAGGTAGCCTTAAAGAACATGGTGCTGGCTATGCACTCTACTGGTCAGGTAAATCCAAAACTGAAAATCATCTTTCTGGAGTTGGCTTCATGATTAAAAACTCCATTGTCTCTAAACTTGAAGATCTGCCGATAGGTCATTCCAATCATATTATCTCCTTACGCCTTCCACTACATGATAAGCAACATGGTGTTCTTTTCAGCATGTATGCTCCAACTCTGCAAGCTAACCCTGCAGAAAAAACAAATGCTACACCGACGTGCGTCGCCTCACTCAAAAGGTTCCTATAGATGATAAGATCATAATCCTTGGTGACTTCAATGCCTAAGTAGGTAAGAACTTTGAAGCCTGGAGAGGAGTTTTAGGCAAGCACAGTGTTGGTAGCTGCAATGATAACAGATGCCTCTTGCTAGAGTTTTGTGCAGAGCAGCAACTTACCATCACCAATACTATTTTCCAGCAGAAAGACAGCTTGAAGACAACCTGGATGCATCCTCGATCTAAACATTGGCACCTTATTGATTATGTCTTAGTGCGACAGAGAAATGTTCGCGATGTCTGTCACAGCCAAGTGATGCCTAGTGCAGAATGTCAAACAGACCACCGCCTTGTGCATTGCAAACTTAATTTCCACTTTAAGTCCAAACCTAAGAGGGATGGCATTCCAAGGAGGAGGCTCAAAGTAAATAATCTTCAAATAGCTGCAGTGACAGACAGCTTTCAGGCTAACCTTCAAACTAGGCTTGAAGACCATCTTACAGATTCTTCTCCTGAAGCACTTTGGCAACGTATTAAAAATTGCATCCTGCAGTCCTCTGAAGAATCCTTTGGGTTCTCCTTAAAGAAAAACAAAGACTGGTTTGACAACAACGTTCAGGAGGTCCAGGAATTGCTGACAAAGAAGAGATCTGCCCATCAAGCACACCTCGCTCAGCCATTTTGCCACTTAAGAAAAGCAGCTTTTTGTCTTGCATGCAGTAAACTCCAACAGAAACTTCGAGACATCCAGAACAAGTAGTGGCTCAACCTAGCAGAAAAGACTCAACTATGTGCAGATTTGGGTGACCACAGAGGATTCTATGAGGCTCTGAAAGCAGTGAATGGACCAACATACCAGGTTCAAAGCCCCTTACTTAGTGCAGATGGCCAAATGCTTCTTACAGATAAAATCTCCATCCTGAATCATTTGTCTGAACATTTTCAAACACGCTTTAGTGCTAACCATGTAGTTCAAGGTGCAGGAATCTATCACATTTTACAACATCTGATGAAAAAAGAATTGGATATAGCCCTTACCATGGGAGAGACTCTTAAGGCTATACAGCAGGTGAAAACTGGCAAGGCAGCTGGGGTCAACGGAATCCCACCTGAAATCTGGAAGCATGGAGGCCAAGCACTTCATGCTAAATTTCACGAGCTAGTTGTGCGCTATTGGGAACAAGGTAAATTACCATCAGATTTTTGTGACACAATCATCATCACTTCGTATAAGAAAAGAGGTGTAAAGTCAGACTGCTCAAGCTACCGAGGTAGAGCTCTGCTCTCCATTGCTGGAAAAATCCTTGCAAGAATATTATTGAACAGATTAGTACCTGCTATCGCAGAAGAATTTCTACCTGAAAGTCAATGTAGTTTCAGAGATAACAGAAGTACCACAGACACGGTATTTGTTCTCGGACAATTGCAAGAGAAGTGTAGAGAACAGAATAAAGGGCTTTATGTAACTTTCATTGACCTCACCAAAGCTTTTGACACCGTGAGCAGAAAAGGCCTGTGGCTGATCTTAGAGCGATTAGGTTGTTCCCCCAAGTTCCTCAAAATGATTATTCTGTTACATGAGGATCAGCGCAGCCAAGTCAGATATGGCAATGCACTCTCTGAGCCCTTCTCAACAACCAATGGTGTGAAACAAGGTTGCGTTCTCGCACCAACTTTATTCACAATCTTATTGTATTAGGATTCAAAGGGCTCCAAAGGGCTACGGTAGACCTCAATGAACAAAATGGCATTTATATTCAATATCGTACCAATGGGAGCCTATTCAATCTAAGGCGACTGAAGGCCCACACTAAGACCCTAAATCATCTTGTCCATGAACTGCTTTTTGCTGACGATGCCTTCCTTGTTGCCCACACAGAAGCAGCTCTGCAGCGCTTAACATCTTGCTTTGCGGAGGCAGCTGAGCTTTTTGAGCTGGAAGTCAGCTTGAAAAAGACAGTAGTTCTCTACCAACCTGCATCACAAGAAGATTACCATCATCCCTACATTATCATTGGCGAGTAAGAGCTTAAGCCAGTTCAGCAGTTCAGCTATCTGGGAAGCATTATTTCCTCAGATGTCACAATCGACAAAGAGATAGATAACAGAATAGAAGAGGCATATAGAGCCTTTGGAAAACTCCATAAAAGAGTCTGGTGCAGTAAAATCCAGAAGAAAAGCACAAAGATTAGTGTCTATAGAACCATTGTACTGTCCACTCTTTTATATGGGTCTGAATCATGGGTTATCTACCGCCATCACCTGCGACTCCTCAAACGCTTCCATCAGCGCTGCTGCCGTGCAATTCTAAACATCCATTGGACTGACTATGTGTCAAATGTCATTGTCCTTGAACAGGCAGGAGGCACCAGTATTGAGGCCACATTGCTGAAATCGCAGCTGCGCTGGGCAGGGCACATCTCCAGGATGGAGGATCACTGCCTCCCTAAGATTGTGTTTTACGGTGAACTCACCACCAGCTGCCACAAGAGAAATGCCCCAAAGAGGAGATATAAGGACTCCTTGAAACAATACCTCAGCCTTGGCCATATTGACTACCATCAGTGGTCCACCTTGGCCTCCAATCGGGAGACTTGGAGACACACCATACATAACGCTATTGTCTCCTTTGAGAACACAAGCAGAACTAGTCTCAAGGAGAAAGGACAACGCAGTAAGAATCGTGCCTCACCTATACCATCTAAGGAGACCTTTGACTGTGCTTTTTGCAACTGGATTTGCCTATCCCACATTGGCCTTTTTAGTCATCAGCGCGCCTGTAGCAAGTGTGGGTAAAGCCATTCCCAAATCTTCGTTGCTGAAGTCAAGGCATCACTTTGAGTAGCCAGAAATAATAAATTCAATACTTTTCCCCTGTTATAAACAGAACATGAAACAGCAGTGGATATGCAAAACTACAGATCTGTTGCTCCTCTGCCCAGTAATGCCAGAAATACTATTAGTGCCCAGTGATCTAGGTTCTTTGGGGTGATAAGTGAGGCACCTTATCCAGCCTGGATTCCCAAGCCCTTCCCAGATCCGTGTTGCCTGTCCACACAACATATCTGCTTGCAGTGATTTAGAAGAAGAGGCACAGGGGTCAAATGCCAAGACAAATCACAGTTTCAGAATCTTATCCTTTAGAAGGCTATGCTCTTTTACTCTAAAGCCCTGAGATCTAAGGAAATACTTCAACTTAAGTCAGCGTAAAGATTCTTGGAGTTATTAAAAGGCGAGCACCCACAAACAGAAATTCTGTACAAAACTGGGCTTTTAGAAACTGACTGGGATTTGGTGCCTTCTGATGTGCACTGTCTTTGTGCATTGAATAGACCCTGTTCTTACAGGAAGACTGAGTGCCTCTCCAATGCAATTCGAGGCTCAGCTGCAGCATGAAGATCAAGTCACCTCCAATCCTGCAAACTTAGATACAAGCAGCTAAGAATAGACAAGTTAAAGAGTTCAGCAGAAGTACACAAGTTCCTAGCAGTAATTCATGCAGCTTATGTCCATATGCGGGTGTGACACAGGCCTTATGCACAGGTCATCTGTTTGGAAACCAGAGGCATGACTGAAACACGGACAGGCATATTAAATCTACCTTTCATGTACTGAATGCACAAAAGAGCAACCATGCGACTGGAGACCTGGGCTTTGGCTAGAGCAGCTGTCTTTAGAAACAAGCCTACATGGCTCAGGACTTCACTTGTATTAGTGGCTCAGACCATCTACATCAAAGCTGACACACATATGCCTGTACCTGCTGTGATCACACTAGCAGTGCAATGGAGACATTATTGCTTCACCTGCTGTTTGAAGACTGCCTTCCAGAGTGCGCAGAATAGACAGACTGTTGTTAACAGGCTCTTGCTTCTTTGTTACCTAACCTTTCAATAAAAATAAGTTTACTTGTCAAGCACGAGTTTTCTGCAACTTAATAAAAACAGTGCAGCTTGCAAGGAAGACAGGGTAATTCGTTACTATATGGCCCAACAACTGCAAGAAACACACCCTGATGAAAGCAAACAGGTAAATAGTTCATGGCAAATTCTACGCTCTTCAAAAGACATGAACATTGGTGTCTGCATCAGAAATTCACTGTATGACATTCAGTCCTAAGCTTAACCAAGCAAGATAGTCCTAGACTGTAATAAATATATATCTTTTGATTTGAATGACACATAAATTTTACACAACGTGAATTCCAAGAATTTCACACAATTTCACAGTTTTATTATCAGCTTTGTTCATGTGTTTATATATGTGTGCTTCTACTATTGATATGATCTGGCTTGTCATTATGTGTGATTTTGTTTGCAATATTTTCTTATAATCCAAGTTAAAAAAAATTTCAATAAAATATTACCTTTTTTTGCATTCTAATCTCATTTAATAATTTATATTAACGAAACAGTACAAATATAACTCATCTCACATAGCACCAAGGGAACTGCTAGCCTCCCATTAAAAAAAAAAAAAAAATCAGAGGAATGTTTCAAAGAATAAAGGAGAAAGATGCTCAGATCTGAAGATAATTAATATCACAGTATCACAGTATCACAGTATGTTAGAGATTGGAAGGGACCTCAAAAGATCATCTAGTCCAATCCCCCTGCCAGAGCAGGAACACCTAGATAAGGTTACACAGGAATGTGTCCAGGCGGGTTTTGAATGTCTCCAGAGAAGGAGACTCCACAACCTCCCTGGGCAGCCTGTTGCAGTGTTCTGTCACCCTCACTGAGAAGAAGTTTCTTCTCTAGTTTAAGTGGAACCTCTTGTGTTCCAGTTTATACCCATTACCCCTTGTCTTATCATTGTTTGCCATTGAGAAGAGCCTGGCTCCATCCTCGTGACACTCCCCCTTTATATATTTATATACACTAATAAGGTCCCCCCGCAGTCTCCTCTTCTCCAAACTATAGAGACCCAGCTCCCTCAGCCTTTCTTCATAAGGGAGATGCTCCACTCCCTTAATCATCTTTGTCGCCCTGCGCTGGACTCTCTCCAGCAGGTCCCTGTCCTTCTTGAACTGAGGGGCCCAGAACTGGACACAATATTCCAGATGCGGTCTCACCAGGGCAGAGTAGAGGGGAAGGAGGACCTCTCTCGACCTACTGACCACCCCCCTTCTAATACACCCCAGGATGCCATTGGCCTTCTTGGCCACAAGGGCACAGTGTTGGCTCATGGTCATCCTGCCATCCACTAGGACCCCCAGGTCCCTCTCCCCTACACTACTCTCTAACAGGTCGTTCCCCAACCTATACTGGAACCTGGGGTTGTTCCTGCCCAGATGTAACACTCTACACTTCCCCTTGTTATATTTCATCAAGTTTCTCCCTGCCCAACTCTCCAGCCTGTCCAGGTCTCACTGGATGGCAGCACAGCCTTCTGGCGTGTCAGCCACTCCTCCCACCTTAGTGTCATCAGCAAACTTGCTGACAGTACACTCAATTCCCTCATCTAAATCATTGATGAATATATTAAATAATACTGGTCCCAATACCGACCCTTGAGGCACTCCACTAGATACAGGCCTCCAACTGGACTCCGCCCCATAGACTACAACTGTCTAGCTTCTGTCCTTCAGCCAGTTCGCAGTCCATCTCACTACCTGATCATCCAGGCCACACTTCCTCAGTTTAGCTATGAGGATGCTGTGGGAGACTGTGTCAAATGCTTTGCTGAAGTCAAGGTAGACCACATCCACCGCTCTGCCATCATCCATCCACAATGTTATTTCCTCATAAAAGGCTATGAGGTTGGTCAAGCATGACTTCCCCTTGGTAAAGCCATGTTGACTGCCCCTCATAACCCTCTTATCCTTGACATGCCTTAAGATGGCATCAAGGATGAGGTGTTCCATCACTTTCCCATGGATGGAGGTGAGGCTGACCGGTCTATAGTTACCCGGGTCCTCCTTCTTGCCCATATCTAATATCTAATGCAGAAAAAAATCTGCACATCATCATATTTTGCCCATATGAACATTTAATAAATAAAGTTGGGTTTATAAATATTGAATATTTAATTTCCTTTTACTTACTAACATTTCAAAAACCCACAACATAGACATTTCTTGTAAAGTTCATTTATTCCATAAGAAGGTAACAGTCCCTCATACAGAGAAATCAGAAAATCATTTTCTCTCTGCCTCTCATTTTTCTGAATAGAAAAAAACCCCAACCAAGCAAGCAAACAAAACCAAAACAAACCCACAAAACCCAGCTGAAAGGAACTTTGAATGAAATGTTTTAAGAGAAGCAGCAGCAATCTGACTTGCACCACTGGCTCATTGTTTTTCACATGACTCTAGTCCACACACACTGCTTTGGAAGCAGCAAAAGGCTGCTAATACTATTTTTCAAAGTAAAGATCTGTGTAAATGCCAATTGTTGACCCTCATGGCCTCCTACCCATCAACACATGTTTTTTCTCACAGCCATTATTTGATTTGCTGATGCCGACATGAGCCTCTCTGACAAGCTTACATGTCAGCTAGCAGTTTTAAGCCATGTAAAGCTATTCTGTTCTTCAGGAGACACTGCAGAATATGCAGATGGGCTTAAACTCAACAGCCAGGTAAATGATCTAACACTTAACAGTTTTATTTTTCTTGCTTAAGAAAAGCAATCCCTGACTACTGTAGCATGAATAACCTTCCTCAGGATACTTTAGAAACATACTTGTCGTGGTTTAAGCTCAGGCCGTAAATCAGAACCACGCAGTCTACTTCCCCCCCACACTCCCCAGAGGGATGGGGAGGAGAATCGAAAGAATGTAACTCCCACGGGTTGAGATAAGAACAGTCCAGTAACTCAGGTATAACACAAATCACTACTGCTGCCACCAATAATAATAATGATAAGAGAAATAACAAGGGAAGAAAATATGATACCGCTCGCCGGAAAAGAGCCCGACCGAAAAGAGGACGTGCCCTTCCGGGTAGCTCCCAGTTACATCCCCGGGCATGACGTGCTGTGGTATGGAATACCTCTTTGGCTAGTTTGGGTCAGGCGTCCTGTCCCTGCTTCCTCTCGGCCCCTCCTCCTCCCTGGCAGAGCATGAGACTCACAAAGTCCTTGGTCAGTCTAAACATCAGTGTTATCAGCTCTGTTCCGAGGCTGAAAGTCAAAAACACAGTGCTGCAACAGCTACTAAGAAGGAGAAAAACTGACTGCTACTGCTGAACCCAGGACAGTATCCACCCCTTATTCCATACCATTCACGTCATGCTCAGATCCCACATTTTCCATATACCCTCACTCTCATTTCAGTGCACTGTTATCTTAGTGCCCGGACCAATTCCTATAAAGCTACTGAGTCCGTTCGGTTCATGATGTTGGGCTCCATCTCTTGGAACAGTCTTTCAGAGCAGGAGAAGCTGTGTGCAGTGTTGGATCGTTTTCTGCTGATGCTGATCATTCCTTTACTGTAGAACTCATCCGGTTCTATCAAAGTTCATTCTCTGTTGGGATGATGGTCGGAGGGAAGTCAGGGCCAGTCGCTGGTGCCCTGCAGACTTCTAGTTGATGGCTATAGCAGGCAACAGCGTACAATTGAGTTCATTGTCTGTTTTCCCCTAAAATCAAATCCCCTTGAGGTACGCATCGGACTTCCCCATCTTCCTGCATTACCCACCAAGTATATCCAGGTCCCTGAGCAAAAGCAATCCCACGAGTGGGTTTGCCTTTACCTGAAGCAGGAATAACCCAGACTGAATAACCTTTATTATTAATAACCTTAAGAATAACCCTTCCCCAGCAAATTCTTCATGTGCACCACAGGAACTTTGTCCCCCTCTACAATATGTAAAAGTTCTGACTTGGCTGGGCCAACCCTGTTAGCAGATCCTCTGGTGTTGACCAACCAGGTGGTCTTTGGTAAGTGTGTATCCCAATGCTTGAAAGTTCCCCCACCCATTGCTCTCAGTGTAGTTTTTAACAGCCCATTGTACCGTTCGATTTTCCCAGAGGCTGGTGCATGGTAGGGGATGTGATATACCCACTCAATGCCATGCTCTTTGGCCCAAGTGTCTATAAGGTTATTCCGGAAATGAGTCCCATTGTCTGATTCAATTCTTTCTGGGGTGCCATGTCGCCACAAAATCTGGTTCTCAAGGCCCAGGATAGTGTTCCTGGCAGTGGCATGGGGCACAGCGTATGTTTCCAGCCATCCGGTGGTTGCTTCCACCATGGTAAGCACATGGCGCTTGCCGTGGCGGGTTGGTGGGAGTGTGATATAATCAATCTGCCAGGCCTCCCCATATTTATACTTCAGCCATCGTCCTCCATACCAAAGAGGCTTTAACCGTTTGGCTTGTTTAATTGCAGCACATGTTTCACACTCATGAATAACCTGGGCAATAGTGTCCATTGTTAAGTCCACCCCTCGATCACGGGCCCATCTGTATGTTGCATCTCTCCCCTGATGGCCTGAAGTGTCATGGGCCCACCGAGCCAAAAATAATTCACCTTTATGTTGCCAATCTAAGTCCATCTGAGCCACTTCAATCTTAGCAGCTTTATCCACTTGTTGGTTGTCCTGGTGTTCCTCAGTGGCCCGACTCTTAGGTACATGGGCGTCTACATGGCGTACCTTCACCACAAGGTTCTGCACCCGGGCAGCGATATCTTGCCACAAAATACAACAAGACAACAACCTTAGCCCAAGCCCCACACTTGAAAAACACCAACACAGCAAATACCGGCTCTAAGTAACCTACGGCATATTGAGACTGTGAGATCAAAACCAACAACTTTGAGAGCCAATAAATCAGCATTGTGACGAGTGACTATTAATCTAAAACACTGAATGCTTATCACAAATACGATTAGACACACTCCGGTCAGATCTGTCGTTATCTCAACCCTTCGTGCCCCACGTTGGGCGCCAAAAAGAACTGTCGTGGTTTAAGCCCAGGCCGTAAATCAGAACCACGCAGTCTACTTCCTCCCCCCAACTCCCCAGAGGGATGGGGAGGAGAATCGAAAGAATGTAACTCCCACGGGTTGAGATAAGAACAGTCCAGTAACTCAGGTATAACACAAATCACTACTGCTACCACCAATAATAATAATGATAAGAGAAATAACAAGGGAAGAAAATATGATACCGCTTGCCGGAAAAGAGCCCGACCGAAAAGAGGACGTGCCCTTCCGGGTAGCTCCCAGTTACATCCCCGGGCATGACGTGCTGTGGTATGGAATACCTCTTTGGCTAGTTTGGGTCAGGCGTCCTGTCCCTGCTTCCTCCCGGCCCCTCCTCCTCCCTGGCAGAGCATGAGACTCACAAAGTCCTTGGTCAGTCTAAACATCAGTGTTATCAGCTCTGTTCCGAGGCTGAAAGTCAAAAACACAGTGCTGCAACAGCTACTAAGAAGGAGAAAAACTGACTGCTACTGCTGAACCCAGGACAATACTGTAATAAAGTATGCATCCTACTGCAATGATTAGAATGTCATCCATTCAATTTCTGCATGAACAGCCAAAATTGTAAGTTATTACAGTATTGCTTGCAATTCACTCTTTTCTTAAACTATGAAAACTCACGCCTATGGGGTATACACTGTATAAGACTGTAGTGTAGTGGTCAGTTAAGATAGAATCATGCCACAACTGCATTTTTAGCATTTCAGGAAGGCCATCTTTGTGTGCAGTCTACTGCATAGTTTCTACTTGTGCAGAAAGCCTGAAGACACCTTTCCATCAATCACCTTTCTTTTTAATATTTTGACTCATTTTAAAATTTAAACGTACAGTTCATGTGTAAAATTATACAGTCACTATAAAAACCAATCTCAAAAGAAAAAGTCAATTGTGTTAGGCGAGCCTAACACGTGAGGTAATGGTCTGTGGTGGCTTCCCCCCGCCCAGTGTGTCCTGCTTTAGCTTCTCTCGGGAAGGTCCTGCTTTGGTTCCTACCCAGAAAGTTCTGCTTTAGAACTCCCTGGAAAAGTCTCGACTCTTGGAGACTTTTCTAGATATTGCTGGCCACTTCTTCTGATGTAGGCTGGCCCCTGTATCAGAATGTGTGCATTTTTGTCAGTATAAAAGCCGAAGCCTCATGCTTTTGTGGGGTTGCAGAACTTTGTGCCATCCAGGTCAACGTTGCCTACATGGGGAGGCCCGCCATGGTACAGCCTGTTTCCTTGCACTGCGATGACAATCCTCGGAGCTGGTTTCCTGATGGTCTTCAAAGGGTCCTGAGGGTTGGTAATGTATACACTCTTTGGAAATAACCTTTATTGTATCTGTTACATTCTCTATATTTTCCTATATTAATAAACTAGTTGAGAGTTTTCTATTTGTCTCTTGTTTTCTCTCGCCTGGAATCCTTGCACTCTGGAACGCCAATCTTTCAAAATGGGATGTTATAAAGTACTGGAATAGTTTCCTTATTTTGTTCTGGAAGATACTCTTTCAACACCCACTGTAACGTTTTCATTGTCATCTCTAGAAGGGAATTGAGAAGCCAAAGGTTTTGTAGAACTGCAACCATAATTCTGTGAGAGAGCAAACAGTTCAGCCAACTGCTCCTAGTATGGGCTAATACATATTCACATAAGATTTGTCCTCCTCTTGCTTCATTCTGCTTGCTTCCACCAACATGTCAGTCCTATTCACTAAACATCCAAGAATTATATGGTTCCCTGTGGTGCAACCTTTTAAAGGTTCAAAACCTAGCAGCATGGTTTATTCTGCTGATTATGTTCATAGTGATGTGCAAACGTTCTTGGAAATGGGAAGAAGCATTTGATGAATGCAAACTCTTATAGGATGTAAAGACTGACGAAAATCAATCAACAAATCATAATTTTACAATAACTAAAATTAATCAAAATTAGAGAGTAATAAACTACAGAGAAGAATGTTCATTCTTGATTTAGAGTAAGTATCTTCCCACTCCAGTTCTCTATGGATATTCACTGTCCAGCTTTAGAACAGGCGTACACAACTCCCTTAGCATGCAGGAATTTATCACCATGTGAACAGAACTCAAAATTTAGGCTCATACACATTTAGACACCTTTATCTAGATAGATGGACAGTATTGTAGTGACCTGGCACACACATTAGATGTATCTAAACTACTTGTTTATTATGAAATGCACAATTTAACGTATCCCAAAATATGGTTATATTATTTAACATTTGGTCACTTCTCATTCTCCATTTAAACTGCCAGGACAGTATCTGTGAAGACTGCACCTTCCATAATAAGGCCCCAACAACACTCACAAGTGTCAATGTATGAAATATAGGAAACTTCTGACAAGAATACTTTGAGGAATGATCACATCATGACATTTTTTATACTAGTGCCAAAGTGACTGTATAAAAAGTCTGAGACAGACCTCTGATTAGAAGTATCTCTTAAGAGGAAGCATTTTAGTAATTTTCTCAAGCTAAATCTCAAAGTTTGACCGAATAAGGACTGTATATTAAGAAAAAAAGTTTAAATCCAGAAGCAAATATGAATATAATTGCCTAAACAGGAATATCAAGACTAGCTAGTCCGGATTTTGGAGGAGAACTGATTCTTAGTTTCTCTTTACTATGAAACGTGAAAAATCAGCCAAGAAAAGAGTGTCAAACAAAACAAAGCAGTGGTCCAGTGCTGTGTGATTTAACTGCAGACAGCCTCAAGCTCGGCCCTCAAAACCTTTTAACCAAAAGGTTTATTCCTCCTGGGGCCATAGTGGGAATCTTTCTAAACCATTTCAGAAAGTGTGCCCTATCCCCAGCTGGTGTACATCTTCATGAAGAGGAAAAACAAAGCAAAAGTAACTTCTCAAAAATTACTGAATACGACTGACTGAAAAGTGTCTGATGGTGGAAGGATGAACTTTCAAGACTGCCTCAATGTTATTAAAGCAGCAGTTACTCTCAAGAGACAGTATGGATTCAGAACAATGCAAATTTCTTCCATAGTGGGGACCACATCACACGTATCACCAACTACTTACATCAGCAAGTGGTTAAAGAGAAGGTATTCTAGAGAAAAAGAGAAGACAACATTTCAGATCCTGTTTCTGTGTCAAATTCAACCTGACTTACGGCCCTTAGCTGAACTAATTTGAACACTAATTTTGTAACCTGTGGGTCAAAGGTCACTTCTTTATGTCAAGTTTCTAAAAAGCACTGAATGGAATATACACTCACCTGAGAGCTAATACTTATCTTATTTCCAATGAGCAGCCTTACATAGAAAAGCTGCTTCTTAAACATTCACTAATTGATTAAAGACTTCAGAACTCAGAAAAAAAAAAAAAAGCAACGGAGAAATTATTCTATAAATGATAGCAGCATGGGAGCTAGCTCAGCATGCCAACAAAGGAGAGGAGAAAACAGATTTTTTGGCTACGAAGTGTAGAAAGTACGATGTTGCCAAAACTGCTGGTAACTCATGTAAAGGTGTGCTTATGATGTGCTTGCCCAGGCATATATCCTCCAGTTTAAACCTCCACAAACACTGAAGAAGTAACACAGGCACTAAGTGCCACTCAAGATGCAGCAAATTCAGTAAGGTTTCACTTGGCAGTGAGATTGACTGTACATTATGTTCAAGCCAGTAGGAAGCGTACAGACAAATCAAAGGTTAAAAAGCTTAAGAAGATGAAGTATCACTTTGGTTTGAAAATGAAACACTTGCTTTGTAAGAAAGAGACTAGATCCTTATCATGTTAAACTCAATCTTGTGATGAATGGGAGAGATGAATGGAGAGCTGTAGAAACACTGATGACAAAAACAAATAAGATATGGTTCAGGGGAGAATTGATGAAGACATTTTTTAGAAAATTAAAAATCAAGGAAATTTACAATGGCAAAAAAAAGGCATATGACTAAGCATATATATAAAGAAATAGTGCAAGAAATTTCAGTGCAATACTACATGCAACTAAGAAGGAATACAGAAGTCAAAAAAAAGAGTACAAATATTGTACAGATTCACTTCCCATCCAAAAAGTAAAAAGGAGAGAATTATAATGATCTGCCAGCCCAATTTCAGTTACTTGACAGAGTCTGAGAAAAAAAATTATTAAAGAATCAATTAATAATCAGCTACAGGATAATAAAGTGATGGAAATATCCAACACACATTTGTCAAGAGCAATCTGTGCCAAACCAATTAAATTTTCTTCCTTTACAGGTTTAATTGATAAGGTAGAAGCACTAGATGTAATACAGTTTCACTTTAATAAAGCTTTAAACACTGCTAGACATGGAATCTCCATAGACAAGCTACAAAAATATTACCTGTATGAAAAAAAACCAACAAAGCCAACTTGAGGTAAATCCTTAATTAATTTAAAATGAATGTTCAAGGAGTAATTATCAATATTCTGATTCTGAACTGAAAAAAGACATTACTATGGAAGTTCACAGGGTCCACCCAGACAATATCTGAATTATTCTTCAGTGAACTGGGTCAGGGGAAAAAGCACAGGTGAAAGAAGGCAGGACGACATACAAGCACTTTATAGTTTTGTGTTTCAAAACGATCTTTACAAATTAGAAACAAAGTCAATAAAGACCTCTAGGATGAGATTTGGTAAAGACAGATTCAAAACACTGCATATGGGAAGAAGTTATGAAATGCACCAAGAACAAACAGGTAGAATGAGGCCAGAGAGCAAAAATGAAGAAGAGAACAGAGGGCCTAGAATGCAAACAGCATTTAAAAACCCCAAACAAAACAAAAGAACAAACTCACTCTTGGCATACAAGCAGGACTGCAAAATACAGAGAGACAATTATTCTTGACAGTGATAGTATAAGCCAGGTTCTGAGACCCGAAAATAGATGCTGTCAAACTTCAGACTCTACATGAGGAAAACAATGAAGACAATAGATTTTAGAACGTGACATATAAAGAAGAGCTGAAGGAACTTGATGTATTTGATTTACAAAAGAAAACATTAAAGCAAGATTCATGAGAGACTTACAATGCAAAAATCTGCAAAATGACAGTCATCCTATACAGGGCAGGAAGAAACAAATGACAGGCATTGTAATTTGGTTCAAAGATTTACTTTAGATATTAAGAAAAGTTTTCTGACTAAAAGAGGTACTAAGCTTTCAGAGAGTTCTAGAAAGGCTGTAGACACCCTTTGATTTGTTATTTCTATAAACACATTACACAAACAGCTATTTTAGTGCAAAGGGATGCATAAGATGATTTCTTACAGACCTTCTTAAATTCCTAAAGTTAACAGATTATCTTGTTACATCTGAGCAACTCTTGACCAACAGAAGTCTAAGCAAACTTGACAAACCATTGCTAACGCATAAGGAAAATTAATCTTAATGAAAGTCACAGAAATATAATAAAATAGATATTTTATTCTAAATGTGACTGAACATCATTAAATGTGGCAAATGCTAATGTTGTATATTTCAACTGATATTTGCTTTATTTATTTTAATTGATATAGTTTCAGATTTATTTTTTTTTTCCCCAATAATAATTTCTTACTACAGATCAGGTTATTTAATGGCAAGGACAGCTGAGCTTACATTGTTCATTGGGGTTCAAACCTTGCATTTAAAATTACAATTAAGATAAATATGAGAACTTAGTACTTCTGGCAAAATATTTCTTAAAACAGCTCCTTCCAATGGGAACGATGAGCCCCTTTGACATTCAGGACAAGAATTTAATGAACTGTAAACCATCACATATGGTGACAGCATCCCTGCTGTAGGAAAAGAAGGACAGAAAAATGGATGGAAAAAGCCCACCTATTTTCAGTCACTTTATTGAATGACTAATTAAAAAGCTGAATTCAACTGAAGTACAAATTTTCACCTTACAAGGGCAGTTGATCATTCACACCTGTTTTGATTAACAAAGATGTCTAGTGATTTTTCTGTATAAACGTCTCATCACCCAATCCAAACCCTGTCTTTTCCAAACCACTAATGAGTTGGATTGGGCATTGCCTCAGGAGTGAGATATTCAGCCGTATGGAGAGGATACTTAGAACAGATTTCATATAGTAAACCCATCCATTTACCTAACACAGCACCACTGGCTAATTTATTAGTGGTTGCCAAGAAATCACACTGTTCTTTTATTTTCAGTGTTTGGGGATTTTACCTGTTGGATTTTAATAGTTTATTAAGATAGTTAGCACTTTTGTAAAAAACACCAAGAAACCATTGTGAAATTCAAGTGGTAAGAAAGATGGAATGTTGGCACAAGAACAGAAATAACCTGAAGTTCTGTATAACAGAATTGACTATTTAAAGCTGGCACTGTTGTGTTTTTTTGTTTGTTTGTTTGTTTGTTTGTTTGGGGTTTTTTTTTCTCTTTTCCAGTATATCAATAGATATTTCTAGGCTTTAGGAAATGTTTTCAAACACACAAGCAGTTAAGCTCAGATTTTCCTGGAGTCAGAAAATGCTTCAGTGTTGTATTACCTGACAATATGCTAACCAATTTTTGTGCTGCTGTGATATCCTGTTGATAAAGAGAAAGCATTCATAGAAAATCAGAAACAAAACAAACTCTATTGCATTTCAGGCTAATAGACTAGCAGGCACATACAAAAAAGCAATGTAATGAACATACTATGCGGTAGTCTTATTTATTGATAATTATCTTTACATATCTGAGTAAGCTTATGTTCCTGAAGGTGAAGGGATGCCCTAGAGGAATAAAAGCAAGAATTAACACTCTAGTGCACATGCTAATTAGGGTTTAATTAGGGAATTTAAAAAATGCAGAGTGCAGGTTTTCAGTGAGTGCATAATTACCAACTTACTGCTTGTAGGGTTCTTCTCCACTCTCTTTTATTTTTTCATTGTAAACATTATAATTGTAATTTTAGGTAAAATTCAAGAAATTAAAATTCCATTTCAGTTTTCAGGAAGAAGTATTTTTCCTCTAGCATGTTTTCATCTATTATAATTCTTTAACATTCCAGCCCTAATCAGCATGAAAGATATTAAATTGCTTTTCTTTATGCTTTTACTATATACACAGGATGTTGCCTATAAATTACACCATAACACTTTCCTTCAGCCTCTGCTGTTAATCTGAGTAATTGTTACGGTCAATATACACTAGTTCTTCCAAACAAGGCACAGGCCTTTCTAGAATTATTCTTTTTCCCACAAGAAGGATAACATCATGAAAATGCCAAGATCTATTTCAACAGAACAATACTCTCCCCACACCTGCTTCCTGTTCCCACCCTTCTCTACCAACTAGATGTCCCACTTCATTCAGAGGTTGATAGGATGCTGACATCAATAGTCTGTGAACTCTGAACCTGACTTAAAACTCACAGTGCTAATGGGAATTCTTCCAATCATTTCTGCATGTTTGGGAATTCTCTAAGTCTGCTCACTGTAAAATCCACGCAGAGAGAAATAAACATGCAATAAAGGCAAATTTTAAAGGTCTCTGTAGCTGGGCTTTGATAGGAACTTTTGTCTAGGGACCTTCTAATGAAAAGGAATTAACAAGATGATTAAAGCTTTAAGAAAATCTGATTTGCATCAGTATTTTAATTCTTTCAAAAAAGACTCTTTAAACATAAGGTAATCTTGTCAAATACCTTTCCTCCTTAATTATCAATGCTAACTGCTGCTCTTCATTGTTTGCTTGTCAAAATCAAATCTTTTTCAATGAACTTCTTTTCCCATTTTTTCATTTCTATTTTTACATTCACAGTGCTCAATAAAACCTTAGACAATGCACAGCGTATAATTTTCTTCATTGGAAGACCAACTCAGCAATAGCCCCCTGAGACTTCCCAATTTAATCCTTGGACATCTTCAGGACCAACTAATCACACTCTAGCATGGCTGACGTGCTTGCAAGTGACTATACCCTTTCATCCATTCATAATATGACTCTCTAGAGACAGAGTACAATACTTATTTGGGTTAGCAGTCACTACTGCTAACACTGTGGAGTAGCGGTAAATCAAGTTGTGAGTTTAAAGATTTTACATATGCTGAATTTTATTAATAAGCTGAACAAAGATATGAAAGAATGAAAATGAAATGAAAACCAAGGAAAAGACACAACACCAACCAAACAAGTGGAAGATCCTCCAATAAGACGAAGTTCTGATATTATGCTTAGTTGCATGAGTGATTTTTGCTGCCGTTATTTAAGCAGGCAGTTTGGGTTCTGCTTCCTTGAAGCCATCAGGGTTCTAGTGGCAGAGGCGGGAAAGAGTGACCCTTCAAGCACACAAGCAGTCAACACAACTGAATTAGCCAGAAAAGAAACAATACCTACAATGCTAAGTGAGAAATACTGGTGATAGGTGTTTATGTTAAAAATTAATTCATCTAACTTCAGACACAAATACTTTACTTCAAAAAGAAAATAAAAATCTGAATTCCTCCCTTGTTGTAAAAGTTGTTGAATCACTTTTAAATGATCTGTATAATCTGTACTTCATTTCCTTAATGCTAGTAGTGAAGCTTATTAGAAGCAATAAATATATTCCAGAAAACAAGTTATAAGGAAATATTTCTGACATTCACTAGTCACCAGTTTCAAGATAAAACCAAAAATTAATTGCTTGCAAGGACTGTGCCCCATCTACCAGAGTTACATTACAAACAATCAAAAAAAAACTTTATCGCCATACATATATACTGGAATTTAGACCAGCTTTAGTCTTCCCTTTGTTTTCATTGAGCACAAACACTCACCTGCACTCAAACAGACTAGATTATAACATAATAATAGGCAATAGCTGATAAATTTGTGCTCTCAGTACATCACTCAGCTGCATTTGATATCACAATATTTAAATGATCTATCACAGCATGAAACATTAAAGCTAAATCTTTGTAAAGATTACAAATTAAATCCTTTAAAAACATTTTATAACCCATATTGTTTGAAAGAGTCTTCCTTTCCAGGAGGCATACTGAATTTCAAAATATCATATTGGATTATGTTAAAAACAGCACAAAAAGGCAAAGCTTTTATTATCACAGAGTTGCATGAAAGATTTCAGACTGGATGAAATAAAGCAGATGTTTGTAGATAATAACTAGGTCACTTACAGAATACTTACTTTTTGACTACTTAACCATGTGTACAATTAAACAGGTGTTTTCCTACTAGCACTGTTTAAAGCAAGATCCTGGATAGATTTTAACTTGTAGAAATGAACTTTGTCCTACTGAAACACCAAATATTGTCAACTGAAATACTTCAAGATTTAACATCCAAGATGCAACTTTTTACAGAAACACTAAAAACATTTGAAAACAACTGACCAAGAAATTAAACAGCTGATAGCCCTTTCTGCTCTTTTTTCTCTAAAGTAACACACCCTTAGCACACCACTGTAGAGCTGAATGTATACATATTACATGGCTCCAGTCACAAAATCTGCATTCACAGACTCTAGTACAGGCAAATACAGGACATCTACCTGAAAAAAGACACTCACTAATACTTACTTTAGAAAAACTACATAAGCAACAACATCACAATTTAAGTATTTTTTTGCGAAGTTTTGCCCTGGAGAAATTCTGCAGAGTTGCAGGCTGCTTCAGGCAAGAATGCAGACTGAAGTAAGACTGAGACACCCGATGTTTTTGCATATGATGGAATTTTAGGTACTGGATTTATTCTAGCTGCAGCTACAACACATTTTCTGTTGTGGAGGTTAATAGAACATATTTGGCTTAACAAGGCTGCTTCTACCATCGAAGCCACCTCCCCTACGTGTCTCCGTGTCAGTATCATCTAGAATCTGCCTCAAGTAACACCTAGTAGGAATAATTACAAGGGACACCACAAGCTCTGGCATTTTTCCTTGTCGTGAAACTTTATCCCACAGTATATGTAACACAAATTCATTAACCTAATCACTTCAATCTACTGAAACATTGGAAGTACTTCAAATAGTTGCAATGGCTGATTTCACAGCACTTCAAAAAAGGATTCAACAGAAAGCAAGGTTTTATAATTATTTTATTATAATTCAGTCCTGCAAATCTAACACTATGATTTGTAAAAATTATAAAGCTGTGGAGAATTTTCCACAAGGGCTGTTTTTTTGGTATCAACAATGCAAAAACATAGAATCTTATTACAGAAGATATAAAGTTCCTGATTCAGACTGCATTAAAAACAGTAAGGACTGTTCCACTGACTTCAGGTGGAGTGGGCGGCCTGTTCAAGACTGCACAGGAGTGGCAGAAATTAGCACTGGAAAGTATGAGAGAGGAGATTCTGGGCTGACAGGAGGAGAAGAGACCACAGTGAAACTAAGCTTAACTTCTGCTGAGGAAATAGCAACAGCTGAGTTTCTAACTAAAAAAAAAAATCCTGAATAATCTAGCTCCTTCTGGACAATAGATTGATTCTACAGAATGCAAGATATAGCATTTAAAATTGGAGTTTGCAAAGCCAGAAAGATGTCATATTTATGCTGTTTCACATACCTAATTGACAACATTGCTGTTCTAACAGTATACGTAATGATGACAGAAGAAAACTCTCTAAGAACAGAGATTTTTTTTTCTCCTTTTTATTTTCTCAGCTGTCTCTATAGCTGTTTTACTCTCTTCCAACACTACTCATTGCTTTACTTTCTTAAGATCTGTTTAGTGTGTTGGATCTGTAGATCCACATTTAGTTGTTAAAAATCTCACACAGATACTCCCCCCATATGCATCTACAGCTCTGCACGTCCAGACTTTGCTTGCATCACAAGATGTTCCATGGAACCCAGATATACACAGTTCTTCTAGCTCAGGACTGCTGAACCGAGAAGGCAAAAGGAGTTTGCACAGTGACAAGGGTTCAGCTGGGCTTCTTTGAGGATGATGAAAGACTGTTCACATCTTCCTGCAGAAGTTCCCAGAACCTTTTGAGGAAGCATGTTTCTAGGGAAGTTTGCTGCAAACACAATTCTGTTGTATTCTATTCCACTAGCGTACCAGCTTATTAGAACAAAATAGGGAACCATCTTGAGGGAACAATCTAGGGAACTGAGGCCTGAATAGCTGTTGCCTGCATAGCTTTTGCTTCCACTTCTGCCCCAGTTAGAGGGAAGAGGACAGATGACCTGTCATGACTAAGATATATTCCTGCTTAAGTAATAGAAGATCTGGGATGCTATTCACAACAGAAACTAGTGAATGGCTTCTGCTCCAGTTTGCCTATTCCAGTTTTAGTACAGAGGGTGAAATGAGAACAGTTACTATTTTAGTCACATACTTCATACTGAAATAGCAAAGATGTGAGTCCCAGTAAAGATGAGGCAAACTCCTTATTCACAGTGCATCCTAAAGAGAACTCACATTGATTTCCAATAATTTATGCAGTAGGCCTTTTAAATCAATTCTTTTCCTCATCATTGCCTCCTCCCTCTCTTCTTTCTTCCTTCCTGACTCTGCAATTAAGTCATAATGCTGAACTTGTGATATCAACATCCTGGCTTTCCAAAACATACAGCCCACTGAATGGATCAGTTCCCCACTTAAGAAGCTTTAATGTATAATGTGGCTTTGGCCAAAGGTGGAAAGAGCAGCATGTGCTTCCCTTCATGGGTTTTGATGCATTGTTATAACGCAATCAATGAGCACACTGATGGACAGCTAACAGCTAACCTTATAAACAGGATTTCAGTTTGCCTGCAGATTCAAAAGAAGAGCCTGTCAGTGTTGTTGGGAGCTCATAGCTGAACAAAGCAGAGCTCTACTATCAGATACGCAGCAGACGAGTGTATGAAAAATATTTTAATCCTCATTTAGTTGAAGTTCTTATGCATTTGCTCATGGTATTTCTACAGTGTCACATACAACACAGCCAACCTGTCTTACAGCTACAATGTGGCCTTATTTATTATGCATTAAGCACATCTACTCCATTAACATAATGTAACTCTCCTGGTATTCGTTAAACATACAAATATACATTATGACAACCAATCTGCCACAAAATATCACACCTTGATACTTCAGGTAACAATACCTTTCGGCTTTAGCTTCCCTCTGGTTACATCTATTCAATTCTAACATCACAATTGTAAGTTCAAGCCTTATTCTCATTAGCGTAATCCTATTATTATTATTTTTAAAACCAGCAATACTACCAAAAAATCAAACCTAAATTCTTTACATCACTGCAAGTAACATGTAGGTTAGTTTTGCATCCAATATTCCATTACCGCAACTTTCCAAGTAAAATTGGGAAAAATAGTGCTTCTTCCTGTGATTACTTTTTTCTTTTTTCTTTTTAAAATTTACTTAGAAAAAGGAGAAAGTTTAATTTAACTGCGTATCAAGTGGCCATGAATATGAGTGGCTAACTGCACACCACCAATACTGACTGATAGATAATAAAAGCGAACAGTACAAGGCAAAAGCTTTCAGGATTTGCAAGTTAAACATGCAACACCTGTAATATTTAACAGTGATACTAGTAATAATGAACAACAGAAACAATTAAAAATATCAGTTTTTTGTGCTAAAAAATCCAAGACTGGCTCCTAAACAAGGCATCACTGTTTTAAAGAGCTATATATGCAAGAAATGATACACCCATAACAAGCTAAGTGTGATGCTTTTACAGACACAGAGGACCTAGGTCTTGGACTCTCTGTTCTTTAATTCTACCTTCTTTCAGGTTATTTTCTTAGTTTTATAGAACATACCAGCTCTTTCTATAAAGCTGTCACTTCTTATGAGGCCTTAAGGGTAACATATTTGCAATATAGTACTTAGCCACTAGGACAGGAGAGCTCATGGGTTATTAACCCTTAACTGTGAAAAGCCACCCTACTCACTCTTGCTTTCTCACTTCTGACCAGTCACTGCTGTAAACTCGTGAGAAAAGCTTCGTATTGTGCCTAACCACCACGTACACTTTTCTGTGTAATTAGAATCAAAACAATAATGCTTTAAACTGCTTTCATAGTCTCTCCAGAGATCTGAAATAACCTAAAACTGAAAACACAAAATCTGCCAAGATGCTGCAAATTTTATTCAGTGCAGACGTTCCTCAAAGGACTCACACTGCTCACAGCTGTGCCAGAGGTACAGCAGCATGCAGGGAGATTCAGGGAAGGGCAGCAATTCTGAAAACACTGCTAGACCTTATGATTTGAGAAAGTATTTGAACCTTCACTGCAAGAACAGAAGATTAGGAAGGGCACTCGCTGGAACCTTTTCATACATACACTTGCTTGCAATGAGGCAATTACCTTTGGAGCTCATTTTGACCAGAGATTTCATGCATTTGCCAGAACAAATGATGGTGTGCATAATAGAGTTTCTAGTGAGGATTAGCCACTGCACAGCTGATTTGTACTGAAAAGAATCTGTTTAAGATGACAGGTAATTATCTTTGATTCAAGCTTGACTGCAGTTTACTTCAAGACAAGATATTGTGTGAGCGTTTCCAGCATGGAACACCTCAAGGTCCTCATAATACATATCAAGCTGGGATAGTATTAACTCATCTTTGACAGATGAATTCTCTTTCTCTTAAGAGATTTTACTTTAAAGCTTTCATTCATTGTAGATGTGGCACTCAGGACTTTATACTTCTACTGCAGTTCTAATTCATATTTGTCTTACCTAGTTTAAATACCATAATATATATCTTTCAAACATGTTCATAATTTATACATCACTGAAGTATTCTGTCTTCAGTTTAGACATGCTTTTGAGATCTCTTGCTCATGATCACACATCACAAACCTTCCTTACTCCATCACTGTTTTCAGCTATTTGAGGTTTCCTACCCACACAGAACTACAGAGTTTCACAGAGTCTACACTCCCTTCCCACACACAAGTCATGCTGCCCCTGCTCTGAGCTGGCTGGAAGCAAGGCAGAAGCTTCAGCATGTACCCGAACCTTCCTCAGAAGCAGCTGACAACTCTCCTAAAGAGCTATATATACAGACTTGATGGAGAGTTCTGAATGAAGACAGACATCTTCTGGGAATAATATGCATCTCAATAGTACTGCAATGACAAGAAATAAGTAACATATTCCTGAAGGTCTTTTACTCCTGCCTCTCTTTGTTCCATAAGCATCTGCTAGCACTTCTGAAACATTCCCTTACATTTTTGAGTCTATGTATATTACGCCTGAATGTGAAAGAACCCTTTCCTCAGGTCTGTTGCACACAGAATAATATACAAACAAATACACAAAATTCTCTTTTCTATTGTAACACATCTCTTTGCAACACTATGGTTTGGTTTTTTTCCCTTATTGCCCACCCTTTTAGCCCCTTTGAAGACAGTGAGCAACCAAGCTAAATGTTTTTTTGCACTGGCATGTTAACATGGCTTTATATAAGTGGAGGCAGGTTCTTGCAGTTCAGCCAGGTTTGTATCCTCATGAACTTATTTATTCTTTCAAAATGAATGATACTCAAGACTCTATAAAAGAAAAGGCAGGTGAGGCGCAGCTGACAAGCTATTAGGTCAAGAGAAAGGTGAAAGATTTGAAAGACTCATGAAAAAATACAAACAAATAAAGAACAAAAAAGGGTTTGCATGCTTTGGCATTTCTTCTAGTACACTGTGGAGCAAAAAAACCCAGCAGTGCAATCTGATGTGAAGGGTGAGATGGGGAGAATTTCTGTTCTAGGAAGAAGGAAAAGAAAGTCAAATCTTGAGAGGATATCTCAGAAACCCACAGTGCTGCTGTACTCGTGCAGAACTGAAGATTGGGAAGAATCCTTTGTGAATGCTGGAGAAGTTTCAGAATGAATCAGGGCACAAAGAATTCTGGAACAAAGATTATAGGAATCAAACTAAATTGCAGCTTCCTACTCTATTAAAAATAAAAGTTTACATACTGGGTGATTCTTCCTTGACCTAAAACCTTATGGTCCACGTGTTGGATCTGGCCATCCACCACCTTTTCATCTTTGGCCCTTCCTGGAGAAGCTGAGAAACAAAGTCCAGACAGTGAATACCTACCCCAGTGCCCATAATTTTTTCTTGGCTGTCCTGGTTTAGCAGTAGCAGTCATTTTTTCTACTGGTGCAGTGCTGTGTTTTGACTTTCCGCCTGGGAACAGAGCTGATAACACAGATGTTTAGACTGACCAAGGACTTTGAGAGTCTCATGCTCTTCCAGGGAGGAGGAGAAGCTGGGAGGAAGCAGGGACAGGACACCTGACCCAAACTAGCCAAAGAGGTATTCCATACCACAGCACGTCATGCCCAGGATGTAGAACGGAGAGTCCCCGGAAGGGCTGGATCATGGCAGGGTGGGGGTGAGGTCCCGGTTGGTGAGCGGTTGTATTCTCTTCCTTGTTATTTCCTTTATCATTATTACTATTAGTGGTAGCAGTAGTGATTTGTGTTATACCTTAGTTATTAAACTGTTCTTATCTCAACCCGTGGGAGCTGCATTCTTTTGATTCTCCTCCCCGTCCCTCCAGGAGCGGAGGGAAGAAAGGTGGGGGGGAAGTGGACTTCGTGGTTCTGATTTACGGCTTGGGCTTAAACCACGACAGTTCTTTTTGGCGCCCAACGTGGGGCCGGAAAGGTTGAAATAACAACAGATCTGACTGAGGCACAATGCTGATTTATGGGCTCTCAAAGTTGTTCTTTTTGATACCACAGTTTCTGTATGTCGTAGCTTGCTTGGAGCCGGTATTTGCTGTGTTAGTGTTTATCAAGTGTGGGCCTTGGGCTAAGGTTCTTGTTTCACTGTACTTTATGGTAATGGCTTGTAATGCGGGCGGGCTCCGGCAGCAGGGCGGGATGGACGTGGCCGTGGACTTGTACCTGGCCGTCCCGCTGCTCTTCACTGTCCTGGTCCTCGTCCTCGCGTCCGTCTGTGTGAGGCTGCGGGGAGCCGAGGGGGAGCGGCCCCGGGAGCCGGCGGCGGCCGAAGCGGCCCGGGAGAGAGGTCCCGGGGACCAAGCGGCGGCGGGAGCGGGGCCGGAGGCTGGGAAGGAGGCGGCTGCCGAGGAGGGGAAGGAGGCGGCCGCGGAGCAGCGGGAGGAGGCGGTGGAGGAGCCGAGCCACACAGCCGAGCCCAGCCCCGCGGCGGCCGAGAGCATTCCCCAGCAGCCGTGTGCCGAGCCCCGTGAGCCTGAGCCCCCGGAGGATGCAGGAGACCACGCAGCATTTCCCAGCAAGGCAGAGGAGGAAGATCTGGACTCAGAAAAAGAGAAGCTGGTGGTGAGAAAGCCTTCAAGCACAACAGCTACACCAGTCCCAGTGACAAGTACAGCAGCAGCATTTGAGAGTTTTGAAGGTTTTGAATGGCCTTTGGGTACCCTTGGGACCTACCTGCTGATTGTGATGGGGATCACTATGTTGGCACACACACAGAGTGTGTTCTACCCACGACCATTTTGTCTGATACCGAGAGTTAAGCAGAGTCAGGTTTGGGTCTTGTCTGGGTTTAGACAATACAGGGGGACCGAGAGATTTTCCCAAAGGCTGGACAGTCATGAGTGTCACGGTGTGTGGGACAGTATGGGCGAGTATCTAATCCACTGGGCCCCTCCAGTGCTTTGGAAGCGTTGGAGATGGAAGGCAGCTGTGTGGAGTCCCCAACAAGTTGCAGAGACTGCTGCAGGGGAGGGTGAATTATTTTGAGCCTGATGGGCCCATGACACTTCAGGCAATCAGGACAGAGATGCAACATAGAGATGGACTCATGATGGAGGGGTGGACTTTGCAATGGGCCTCTCCTGCTCTGAAAGACTGTTACGAGAGATGGAGCCCACCATCATGGACCGAATGGACTCAGCAGCTTTATAGGGATTGGTCCGTGCACTAAGATAACAGTGCACTGAGATGAGAGTGAGGGTATATGGATAATGTGGGATCTGAGCATGACGTGAATGGTATGGAATAAGGGGTGGATACTGTCCTGGTTTAGCAGTAGCAGTCATTTTTTCTACTGGTGCAGTGCTGTGTTTTGACTTTCCGCCTGGGAACAGAGCTGGTAACACAGATGTTTAGACTGACCAAGGACTTTGAGAGTCTCATGCTCTGCCAGGGAGGAGGAGAAGCCGGGAGGAAGCAGGGACAGGACACCTGATCCAAACTAGCCAAAGAGGTATTCCATACCACAGCACGTCATGCCCAGGATGTAGAACGGAGAGTCCCCGGAAGGGCTGGATCATGGCAGGGTGGGGGTGAGGTCCCGGTTGGTGAGCGGTTGTATTCTCTTCCTTGTTATTTCCTTTATCATTATTACTATTAGTGGTAGCAGTAGTGATTTGTGTTATACCTTAGTTATTAAACTGTTCTTATCTCAACCCGTGGGAGCTGCATTCTTTTGATTCTCCTCCCCGTCCCTCCAGGAGCGGAGGGAAGAAAGGTGGGGGGGGAAGTGGACTTCGTGGTTCTGATTTACGGCCTGGGCTTAAACCACGACATTGGCTTATGCTAACCATGAAAAAACTGCTCTTGTTCTGGCATTTCAGATGAGCAGATAAGCCTGTAGGCATACATTTCACTGTGCAGCGTGACTCAACATAGAATTAGCAGTAGCTGTTATTGCAATTGCATTTCAAAGCTTGGGTTCAAACCTCCATAGCTTCTGAAATGGTATCACTGACAAAAAGACATGGTGTTATTTGCTCCATGACCAGCTACTTCCGTGTTGAGCTGGCAAGTAGCAGAACACACACTAACAGAACACATGGAGCACAGACCTATTAAAATGGCTTTGTATCATGTTAAGCATTTGCTGAACCCAGTGTGTATAGGGAAGAGGAATTAATGGCAGGCTATCAGAGAAAAAAAAACTCAGGCTATGTAAGAACAAATACAACATCATCCTTAAAATTTGCAAAATTTGCATCATGTTTTTTCTTTACACCTTGATATTTACTGCTGTAGTAAGACTGTCCTTTGCCAGCAAACTGTATTAATTGTTAGGCCAAAAATAATTTAAACAAAACTGCTCAGTCAGAGCTCTCGAAATTCAATGGTAACAATTAAACCTGGCTCTGGGAAATTTAGGCAAATTCCAATAAAAGTGGGTTTTTTTCAAACTAAAATTTATTACCTGGGCTTAAATAATATTCAATGCTAGCAGCCAAAAGTGTCAGACACAAACCTGTTCATCTATTCCTTCCAGATTCTTTAGCAGTTTTCAGAATTCTGTTGGATTACACAAAGATTTAAAAGGGATAAGTAATTTCAGTAAGCAATATCTCACATTTTTTTCTGCTTTTAGTTGTATGCATATTTAACTGAGTTGTAAGATTTAGCACCATTTCTAATGAAATAATATGTCAGCTTCAACACAGATCTACTGCAGATTAAGGCCTACTCAATTTGCAAACTAAGAATTAACACAGTTTTCTTTAACACTGTAAAATTTTGAAAACAAACAGATCATGAGAAGTACCAACTCATCTCATTTTAACTGACACATTCACACCTTTGCTGATAGCATTTTTTGGCTAGAGAGAGCTTTCTGCAAGGTTGGGTTAACAATGCAGCAGAGTTTATGTTTACATAGTGACAGTTGTATCCTGGAAACTGGAAAAGACAGTTTCTTCAGCAATTTGAGAATCCAACATAGCATTGTATATTGTAGCTTCTTTTTCAGCTTTACTTTATTTTTCCCCTCTAGTGGTTTGTTTTTCTGGGTTTTTTTGGTGATGGTTTTTATAACGATCACTGGAAAAGTTTCTGGAAATTTAACTGAATTAACTGTGGCATAAGGCAAGCAGAAGTGCTCCTATGACAGTTCTACCTACAGCCAGTGAAAAAAGTTACAGAACTTCTACTAGTTTCCTTAGTAAAAAAGATCAGGCTTACCTTGCAATGGCCTAAAATTTATTCAAATCCATTTCAAAGTCAGGGACAATCTTCCTGTTAGAAATCTGCACCTTCCCCAATAAAAAGCACACTTAGAGCTTCTAAGAATGACTGCTATAATCATAAATACATATATGTTAGAACAAAAGTGAAAAGAACTGTTATAACGTATTGGCGGTTTCATCAACCTTTACTTGGTCATTAATATCTTCAAAAGCAAGTTGAAAAATTAATGATGTATTTTTTTTTCAAATTTGCCGAGAAACACTTCAGCACATTTACCCATATCAACAGTTCTAATTTTTCAAGTACAGAAATTATTCCTCCTCACTTCCACACACCAATTTTAATTTGAGGCTACCTATAAGCCATAGCCACAAGTACTTCCTACTTGGCGTCTTCAAAGTCCAGTTATTCTCAGCAAGGCTGGAGATTTCTGGTTCCTACCCCCACAACCCAAGTGGTAGCATTTTTTTCCATTGCATGTTACAGTAAAAAAAATTAAGCTGCTAACATCTTGCCAATGGTGAAATTGTATAAGTTTGCATTAGAAAGAGCAAAACCACTGTGTCCCCATCTTGGATCATACAAATAGCTTCACAAAATTATTTGTTTGCAGAAAAAAAAAAAAAAATACACAGAAATGTCTCATTTCAGTTCATTTCATTTGTTCTCCTTTTCTTTTCTTTCCCCTCTGACCTTCAAGTGCCATCAGAGGAACAAGCACAAAATACAGAATGCTAATCAAGACATTCCAACCAGTCTTAATAATGCTAATAAGCACTCTACCATATGAATCAGCACCACAGTATGAAAAAATCCTTCCGTTTTCAAGCAACATTCCATCACATTATGTACATTTCTCACAATACCTTTGCCAACAAAAACTTACCATCACCTCTGCCAAAACTCAACACACTGTCAGGGTTACATTTAGTTGCTTAAAATAAGATTAATGAGGTACTGACCTTAGTTGATTTTTTAACTATTAACAGTTTATTCAACTTTACTCTACCCTAAATCAACAATTATGGGGTCTCTGCTTTTGTTTGCTTTTAATGCTTTAGGCACTATCAGGATTGACTGTTCACATCTGCAAAAACCACAATGGCGTTCTGGATAATTCTTCTTCTGGAAATGTACATTTGCAATTAAAATTAACTGCAATGATTAAACACCAACACTTTCCCTCAATTATCTGAGCACTCACATTAGAAAAGAGAAACATTAAAATATTTATTTGCAAGAATTAGAGAACATTACTTTTGGCCTTAGTGAAGTCTAAAATGCTCATTAAAGATCTGAGTGAGCTTTGGAATACTCAATTTCCCATTAAAGCTAAAATATTGACCACAACACAACACACTTTCCTTCTGAGCTCACCTACAATTCTAAATCAATTCCTCAACTGTCTGAATCTTTTAAGCAAGTGGCTTTTTGAAAATATCAGGATTCAAGGAAACTATGCACATCAATCCCCTGAATGAAAGAATTTCCTTCTTTTACCCTCTCATGACTCATAGTAATTTTTAAGGAGAAAAAGACAAGAAAAAATCCCCCGAACATCCTTACCAGTTAAAGCTTCATGCAGCACACATAAGCTTAACACCTCACTGCTTTGTAAAAATTTTTCATATGATGTTCTGATGCTGTGAAGAGTTCAGCAACATTTCTGATCTACTTGTGTAAGTATTCCACACGGCATACATGGAACACATTAAAATGCAACTTCAACACATTTGTACATGCTGTTCATTAGCAAACCCATAAATTGGTTGTAACTCTGTGTTTTGACATGTCCTGGCTAAAAGGTCTTGAAATAGTGACTGTAGGTTCACAAAACCATCCTCGATATCCAACAGGATCAGTGGCACATACTTGAATGGCATGAAGTGAATCTCCTAGAACTAGATGGAGAATACAGAACAATTTATTAGCAAGGTTTTGGATCCCTTGTGTAAAGCAAACATCTTTTAGCACTGTAGCAATTAGATCTATATAGCATTGCTATACAATAAACCATTGAAGCACTATTACTTTGAAGTTTCAAAATAATCAGAGTAATCAAAAAATGTGGCTGTAGAATTAACTAAAAAAATGCTACATCTCACCTCAAAACTACTTAGTCATGATGAGAGAAAAGGCTAAATAGTATATAAACTCATGTAGTTAAATACACATAGATCAGCCAAGCAGAGTTCCATCCTCTTGGTTGACAGACTTGGGAAACATTATATATTATTAATCTGGCTGGCTAATTTCTAATTAGGAACCCATTAGCAGTTCTAACAACCATAGATTTTGATGGATTTGCAGTAACCTTGGCCAAAAAAAAAAAAAAAAATTTAATAGCTGACCTCTTGCATAGGATTCCTCCATCTGTCCGTTATCATCTAATGCCATTCAAATCTGGATTAAAAATGGAAAGACTGACCTAATTTTCTAGATGCACAATGACTTCTTACCTTCTTCTGTGGACTTCTCATTACAGGTTCATGTTAGTTTCCCTTTATTCAAACTATTTTTTTCTTAATTAAGAAGAAAAATCTGAGGTATTTTCTGTCTAATAGCGTTCAGTCATACACATAGAATCATAGAATCATAGAACAGTTAGGGTTGGAAAGGACCTTAAGATCATCTAGTTCCAGCCCCCCGCCATGGGCAGGGACACCTCACACTAAACCATGTCACCCAAGGCCTCATCCAACCTGGCCTTGAACACCACCAAGGATGGAGCATTGACAACCTCCCTGGGCAACCCATTCCAGTGCCTCACCACCCTCTCAGTAAAGAATTTCTTCCTTATATCCAATCTAAACTTCCCCTCTTTAAGTTTGAACACATTACCCCTTGTCCTGTCACTACAGTCCATGATGAATAGTCCCTCCCCAGCATCCTTGTAGGCCCTCTTCAGATACTGGAAGGCTGCTGTGAGGTCTCCACTCAGCCTTCTCTTCTCCAGGCTGAACAGCCCCAACTTTCTCAGCCTGTCTCCACACGGGAGGTGCTCCAGTTCCCTGATCATCCTCGTGACCTCCTCTGGACTTGTTCTAACAGTTCCATGTCCTCTTTATGTTGAGGACACCAGAACTGCACACAATACTCCAAGTGAGGTCTCACGAGAGCAGAGTAGAGGGGCAGGATCACCTCCTTCGACCTGCTGGTCACACTCATTTTGATGCAGCCCAGGATACAGTTGGTTTTCTGGGCTGCAGGAGCACACTGAAGCCAGCTCATGTTCATTTTTCCCATTGACCAACACCCTCAAGTCCTTCTCTGCAGGGCTGCTCTGAATCTCTTCTCTGCCCAACCTGTAGCTGTGTCTGGGATTGCTCCCACCCAGGTGTAAGACCTTGCACTTGGCGTGGTTAAACTTCATCAGGTTGGCATCAGCCCACCTCACAAGCATGTCGAGGTCCTTCTGAATGGCATCCCTTCCTTCCAGCGTATCAACCAAACCACACAGCTTGGTGTCATTGGCAAACTTGCTGAGGGCGCATTCAATCCCACTGTCCATGTCACTGACAAAGATGTTGAACAAGACCAGTCCCAACACCCATCCCTGAAGGACACCACTCATTACTGATCTCCAGCTGAACACTGAGCCATTGACCACAACTCTTTGCGTGCTGCCATCCAGCCAGTTCTTTATCCACCCAGTGGTCCACCCATCAAATTGATGTCTCCTATTTAGAGACAAAGATGTCATGTGGGACAGTGTCAAAAGCTTTGCACAAATCCAGGTAGATGATGTCAACTGCTCTGCCCCTGTCCATCAGTTTCGTAGCCCCATCATAGAAGGCCACCAAATTGGTCAGGCAGGATTTCCCCTTAGTGAAGCCATGCTGGCTGTCCCCAACCACTTCCTTGTTTTTCATGTGCCTTAGCATGCCTTCCAGGAGAATCTGCTGCAAGATTTTGCCAGGCACAGAGGTGAGACTGACTGCTCTGTAATTCCCCAGGTCATCGTTTGAATGTGTACCTTAAGAGAAAAGCATATATTAAATCACATGCATAAGGCCTATTGCTAAAATGGAAGTGTAATAACATTAGTGGGATTCAAGTTCAAGACAGGACAGTTCCACTGAATATACAAAAGAAGCTCAAAGAGAACAAATGCATTTCACATAAGGTGATGTGAGGCTACAAGAAGGCAGATACACTGACATGAAATATGAAGCAGCTGCCCAAGGCCTTGTTCACCGAGATATACAATAATGGCATCACTCTTCCAGAGAGGTGGAACATTGAGTTAAACTATTTCTGTTACTTAGGCCCATAAAAGCCAAATGAGTCAGGTGGAGCCTTGAATAAGTCTTACTGGATTTGTTCACATCACCAAGTCAGCATACAAATTCAACACCAGTGAAGGTTTGTTTTCTGAAAAAGTTGTAAGATAAGAGTACCTGTGCAGCCTTTGCAAAAGAAAGATTGCAGTTGTTTACAGAGTTCGGTTTGCCCTGTGCTGAAGAGACAGCAAAACCTTTAGTAAAAGATTTATTAAAAAACACCCAAACGTCTTTTATTTAATAAATCAAAGTCTAAATGGAGTATCTCCATAATCAGTAAGACTGAAGAGATGCTTTGACATATCCATGTACTGCTAAAGAAGATGGCCTTGAGAATCTAAATGCATATTTTTAAAGATTTGAAGACTTAAAAATTTCACTGCTCATTAACGACTGCTGCGTATTTTTAAATCCTATTTCAGATACCTTAGCTCCTGAGTACACTGAGGTGCAAATTCCATCATTTTACCATTCGTACTTTTGTAAGTTGGTGTGAAAATTCTGTTTTGTAGCAGAATTAAGTAAGTACAGGGAGAAGTTGCAAATTTTCATAGAACAGGACACAACAGACTGATCATTACCTTGTGTCCCAAAATGAGTACAGCATACATCACATACACAAACAAGATATACTGAGAAGACTAATGCAAACCTGACAAAGAATGACAACCTACAAAAACTGGTTGAGTGCTTTTTATCTCAAGCCTGTGGATATTCACTGGAACAAAACAGACTGACAGCACTGTTTCCAGTTGGGTCAAAGATGATTTAGTGCAGATGATAACTGGATGCCAAGTCATTAAAAAAAACAAGGCATGTTTTAGTTAAAGAAGAAAATTGCTCATTTCACTTCTGAAATTAAGCAAGTAACTCCTGTATTCTCCTGCGTTTGCATGTGTTAGCATGTGTTTGCATGTGTTAACCTCTTTTCTCCTCCTCCTCTTTCAAAATACCATATCCACAGAAAGCTTGGGGGGGTGCTCACTGCAGTAATATTAACTAATCAGAGAATCTGAGTTTATTCTATATTTCACTAATAGAAAGAATCAGTTCAGTTTTTATCTACTACTCTACAATGAAGCTTTCAAGTACTAAACATGACTACACCGTGTTAGCCACAAGTGAGTTATTTCCAAGATTCCTTTCCACTAAAACTAAAGTCAGAAACTAAATAGCCCTGCTCCTAGAATATACTATAACATATTTTATCAATGATTCCTTTAAAGATCACAGACTCACAATGAAAAGCACAAAAGTAGTAATTCACAATTGAATTCAAAACCCCTATAAAAGTATGCATTATATTCAAATTTATAACTCGTGTACACATTTGGATCTTTGGCAAAATGAGAAAATGTTAAATGTTTGTACAAAAAAGGCAAAACTGAAAATTAAGAGCCAAAGCAGGATTGTTAGTCAAATCTCTTAGTGTTTAGCTGTCTAGCTGTCTTGGACATTTCCAAGTCATTTAATAACTTGACCTCTCCTTTTACTGCAGCTTAATTTTTACAGCAGTGCTGTCGAGATTTCAGGAGCAGTCACAGTGTTTGGTATCCACTATCATTCCCATTCAGTCACTGGCCTTTGAAAATTTGGTCACTAGCTCGTTCAAACACAGGAGACTTGCAATTAAATTACTATGTGCTTCTTTATTAATTTTATTATCTTTTCTACAAAATGAATACACCAAGAAATTTAACAGATTGTTATTAACATCTACTTGATGGACATTAATTGTCATGGATAGCAGATTTATATACACCTCTAGCCTATAATGCATGTAGCTTCCTTTTCTCCTGAAATAAAACTTTTTTCTGCTGCAACTTCAAGCAGCTGATTTTAAAAATACCCTTTCATATTTACTTAAACATGTTTAATTCCAAGCACTGCCTTCATAAGTGATTTATTACTGCTCAGTGCAGTTGTAATATATTTTTTTAAAATATATGAACAATGTCAGTTTTCCATCTGACTGAGAACGCAGTTTTCTCTAATGACTTGGGCACCTAATTCCTCTTCTGAGACCTCCCTTTTATCTCTTGCTTGAATACACGTGATGTCTCCACCCTTTTGTTGTTCTAGTTCAAAGGATAAGCTGAATACGCATCAGTATCAAGGAGTGGTCCTGTATTGAGGAAATAGTAATAAATTGCATTTTCCTTCCTTTGAAGAGACTGAATGCTGGGCTGCATCAAAAGGAGCATGACCAGCAGGTGGAGGAGAATGATTCTCCCCCTCTACTCCACTCTCCTGAGATCTTACTTGGAGTACTGCGACCCCAGAGGCGCACGGACCTGCTCAAGCGAGTTCACAGGAGGCCGCAAAGATGATCAGAGGGATGGAATACCTCTGCTATGGAGACAGGCTGAGAGAGTTGGGCTTGTTCAGCCTCGAGAAGAGAAGGCTCCAAGGAGATCTTACAGCAGCTTCCAGTGCCTAAAAGGGGCTTACAAGAAAGGTGGAGAAAGACTCTTCACAAGAGTATGTAGTGACAGAACAAGGTAGAATGGCTTCAAGCTCACAGAGGGTAAATGCAGATTAGATCTTAGGCAGAAGTTCTTCCCTGTGACAGTGGTGAGGAACTGGCACAGGGTGCCCAGAGAAGCTGTGACTGCCCCATCCTTGGCAGTGTTCAAGGCCAGGCTGGACGGGGCTTGGATCAACCTGGTCTAGTGGAAGGTCTTCCTGCCCATGACAGGGGGTTTGCAACTAAATGATCTTTACTGTTCCTTCCAAACTAAATCACCTATGATTCTATGACAGAAGTCTAGATTGCTGGAGTATCCATAAAGAGGAAAAATCTTTTCTACAGTGGAAGATTTTGTTTATTCTTTTAATGACACACTTAGTCACAAGGGCTTTTCAAACACGTACCTAAAACAATAATAAGTATCTCAAAAGATGCCCTAGTTTTAAAGGCTGAGCACACACAGCTCTTGAGCTAAATATCCAATCACTTGTTCGTGGTATAAGGACTTTCAAATAACTTGAATTTTCACTGGGTTTTGTTCTCATTAACACTGAGGAATATCAGCTCCATGGTGTAAGAGGGAACTAGTGAAAAAAGGATGGCTTTAGAGAGAAAACTGTGATACAGGATCTGGTATTGCATATACAGATGTGAGATGTGCACATCCAAATGCTATCAATTTTGTGATGATGTTCTTGAATAGAATAATAGAATTATTTGGTTTGTTGGTTTGGGTTTGCTTTTTTTGTTTGTTTGTGTTTTGGGGCTTTTTTCTGCTGTAGAGCCTTCCACTTTCTCCCTCTAAGCATACACAATGTATTTTTGTGTCTCTTGGACTCTCTTCCAATACAGAATTTTTTAACACACTATAGTCCTGGTGGGCTGCTCTAATGATAACACCTTCACAGAGGTCAGTATGCTGTCAATCTGGCAGAAATATGTGGTCAGCTGTCTAGGAGTCATTAGTTAAAACAGTTAAAATACCATACCATCTCTTCTCCATTCCTCACAAGAAAGCAAAGTTTTTTTACTTTCTAGACTACAAAGACCCCAGTTTCCAAGTTTTTTAAAGAAAATTGTGTCTTTAAGAACGACAGTATTTATAAATATATTTCTCACTTATTTTTAAAAATCATTACAAGTAAGGAACAGAAGTAGGACATATGGGTAAGGAAACAAGAAAGTAGAACTGACCTTTCTATAATTGTCACTCAAAATTACAGCCTTATGACAGAGGCTTTCAAGCACTAAGTTACAATGGTTATATTTTAATGGAAAAGTGTATAACCTGATTTTTAAGTGTGTGTGTGTGTATTCTCTGTACACAAAGGAAGGTACTTGTTAACAGGAAAATTCCTACAAGAGTTATTTCCTTCTGATCAAGACACATTATTGGAGAGAGCAGTGCTTTTGTTCTGCCAGCACAAAGAAGAGGAAATTTTAATATTCGTCCATATATATGACTGTGTTCACAGACACAATACATAAACTTTTCAGGTTTTGATCTGTCTTGGACTCGAAGTTGCTTAGGTTGCTTAGGTTCACAGAAGAGTTTCTGGTGCTTGTGCACACACAATTTCATCCTATAAACACACATTAAACAAAGTAAATAACACTCATAACCTAAAAGATAGAGAATAGCTACATGAAAAACAAGAAGGTGGTTGGTGACAGCCAGCATGGCTTCACTAAGGGCAAATCCTGCCTGACCAGTTTGGTGGCCTTCTATGATGGGGCTACGAAACTGATGGACAGGGGCAGAGCAGTTGACATCATCTACCTGGATTTGTGCAAAGCGTTCGACACTGTCCCACACGACATCTTTGTCTCTAAATAGGAGACATCAATTTGATGGGTGGACCACTGGGTGGATAAAGAACTGGCTGGATGGCAGCACGCAAAGAGTTGTGGTCAATGGCTCAGTGTTCAGCTGGAGATCAGTAATGAGTGGTGTCCTTCAGGGATGGGTGTTGGGACTGGTCTTGTTCAACATCTTTGTCAGTGACATGGACAGTGGGATTGAATGCGCCCTCAGCAAGTTTGCCAATGACACCAAGCTGTGTGGTTTGGTTGATACGCTGGAAGGAAGGGATGCCATTCAGAAGGACCTCGACATGCTTGTGAGGTGGGCTGATGCCAACCTGATGAAGTTAACCATGCCAAGTGCAAGGTCCTACACCTGGGTGGAAGCAATCCCAGACACAGCTACAGGTTGGGCAGAGAAGAGATTCAGAGCAGCCCTGCAGAGAAGGACTTGAGGGTGTTGGTCGATGGGAAAAATGAACATGAGCTGGCTTCAGTGTGCTCCTGCAGCCCAGAAAGCCAACCGTATCCTGGGCTGCATCAAAACGAGTGTGACCAGCAGGTCGAAGGAGGTGATCCTGCCCCTCTACTCTGCTCTCGTGAGACCACTCTTGGAGCATCGTGTCCTCAACATAAAAAGGAAATAGAACTGTTGGAACAAGTCCAGAGGAGGGCCATGAGGATAATCAGGGAACTGGAGCACCTCCCATATGAAGATAGACTGAGAAAGTTGGGGCTGTTCAGCCTGGAGAAGAGAAGGCTGCGTGGAGACCTCATAGCAGCCTTCCAGTATCTGAAGAGGGCCTACAAGGATGCTGGGGAGGAACTCTTCATTAGGGACTGTAGTGACAAGACAAGTGCTAACGGGTTCAAACTTAAACAGGGGAAGTTTAGACTGGATATAAGGAGGAAGGTCTTTACTGTGAGGGTGGTGAGGCACTGGAATGGGTTGCCCAGGGAGGTTGTGAATGCTCCATCCTTGGCGGTGTTCAGGGCTAGGTTGGACAGAGCCTTGGGTGACATCGTTTAGTGTGAGGTGTCCCTGCCCATGGCAGGGGGGTTGGAACTGAATGATCTTGAAGTCATCTCCAACCCTAACTATTCTATGATTCTATGATTCTAAATGAGCTTAAGATGCATTTCTTAAGACCTTGCCTATAATTTCTAGTTTGCAGTGATTTCTGCAAATGGAATATCTGTAACATTAGTTATTTAGAGAAAGCTGTGTTGAGGACACTATTTGCAGTATAAAATTCACAATACACAACATGTAGTATTAGGAATTTCAAAATTAACTGAGATACGTAAAATGAAGGTTTAAATGAATAAAGTGTTAGCATAGAATGTGCCTCAAAATTTTAATACAAAGTAAGATTAAACTGGTACATTACTATAATGCAAAGCATTAATTCTCTGCCTGTTCTATGAGACACCAAAATTCTAGTGAAGCTCATGGGCATGTAGACTACCACTTTGCCTGCTATATTTAATAAGCTTCTTTAAGAGTAAAGGCAATTGAAATAATTCCTTTACTGCCAAAACACTAGAATGGCCAACTGCAATTTTAAAGTGTTCCCAAAAAGTGAAAAAGAGGAACCAGGTTCAAAATGGATATATAAGGCACTGATTTTGGCCTCAGCAGCTCTTTATGCCCAAATAAATTCATAAGCCATGAATTTAGACTGACTGCATTCTTTGTAGCAGTCCAGCACTATGGCTCAGGGATAGCACACTTACCATTTGCACACTAGCACTAGACAATATTTGAACTAAACAAATCAGTACTGTATGTGATTTTTTCCATGACTTTGAAGTCTGAGTGGCATGTTAACGAAAAGAACATGCACGGGTACAATTTACAGAAGCAGCAAAAAGCAAGCTTTCTACAGGGAAGGGAGGACACCCGGTTGTCATAGAGGCTCATTCAGGAATAGATGTATTATAATTGTTTATGATCTGTAAGAACAATTGCCTACCTCAAAGTTATAGAAGCTGTTACCAAATTTTATGTTCCAGCCCCATGTGTAAGCTTCAACAGACAACATGTGCCTTCCAACAATGGAAACTACAGTAATAGCCTTGAGATGTCCATGTTTATTACTCGTTTTTCTTCTGCACATCACAGATCTGTTGAGACCTATAGCAGTCACACTACTTACAGTTTCCCTATTTCTGGATGGCTCCAAAACCTGCGTTCATTAACACAGTTAATGAGTACTGTGAAGCCTTTTAATTTTCTAGGAAGCCTGAAAACATGATTTTCACAATCTTTTCAAATTGCTTTCCTCCTTTTCTCTGCATAAAGCCAGAAAAAAAAAAAAAAAAAAAAAAATCATTCACTGTAGAAAGAAGGAAAGGAAAGGAGCAACCCACAAAGAGGAGACACAGAATCATAGGATGGTTAGGGTTGGAAAGGACCAAAAGATCATCTAGCTCCAACCCCCTGCCATAGGCAGGGAATAGAATCATAGAATAAATAGTCCTCCCTCTGTCCATCTTTCTTGCTGCAGCTATAGTTCAAACTTGGTATGAGTATAATGACAGCAGCTTCACACTTGCAGCTTTGTCTAATAATAATGAAGATGGCACTAACACTATAAAGCTGTGAGCACCACGCCAGGCTGACCTCTGTACCTCTCTGGAGAAAGGAACTTTAAGATGCTTCTTCCTGCTAATCCACAGCTCATCTTTGAACTTCTTACACTGCATTAGTTTACAGCACGATGTGCACATTTCAACCAATATCCAATGCCGCTTCTTGATGAGGATTAGTATTTACATATGACTTAGCAATTGGATTCAGTTGCAAACAGAACTGAGATAAAGAAGTACTCTACTTGGACAGTAAACACATATAATTCAGTTACCCTGTATCAACAAACTCCAGCACGTAGGACTCAACCAGAGCCAATGAATAACCTTAAATCATTTGTACTGTTTAAAGATTTATGACACAGCAATCCACACTGGCTGCTTGCGCTGAATAGCATCAAGTCGAATGCAGTCTCTGGTATGTAGCGTACAATCTACAAAGATAACTGAGTTATAGAAAGTCCACCAAAAAAAAAAAAAAAAAGCATCAACTTTAACAAAATACAAGTCTGTAAAGTACACTGAGCCTATTTTCAAGTTTTTGTTTCTTAAAGAGCTACAACTGTCCTATTACCAAAACAAAAATCCTATCAGATTCTGAAAAACTGAGGAGAATTTTACAGAAAATAAAACCACTTTGTTGCACATTAGAGTTCAGGTGCTCTGAACATCAAACATGCATCAGGTTCTCAACAGTTCAAATGCAAACATCTGTAGTTTTATATACTTTCAGGCTAGGTGGATCTTCCTTGTTTAATTGCCTTAGAACACACATCAAACGTGATGAATGAGAACAATAAGCCTTTCCTTTTTGAGGAAAGATTTCTTCTAAATTTTATTGAACAAAAAACTAAACCAGTATGAAGTGTTTCCCTTCACATCCTGATCAGGGTATGAACAACGCTGACCAAACAGATTGTGTTTTATCACCTGTTTTATTGTCTCCTTATGTACAAGCACCACTGTTATCAAGTGGGCACATTCCTCAAGTCTCTGCAACATCACAGCCGCACAAAAATTTGATCTACAGGTATAATTATGATAGAATATGAGAAGGTTGATGTATTTGTCAGGCAGAGAGGGAATGTGAAGAGAATAAACCCAAATGGAAAATGAGAGAATATCGAGTGTCTTCTGTACTTATCTTTATGCTTTAATCCTACCAAGCAAATATTCACTTCCTGAAAGTAGAATTGCATACACAGCAATCTCTAATATGAAACAAGATTTTATTATCACTTCAAATTCAGATAGGTATTTTGGATTTAACTCTAAACAAGCCCCACTAGACACATTTAATGTATCTGAGCTGAACAATATTAATTGTCATAAATACTAACTATTTTTTTTTTCCACCCTGAAAAATATCAGGTAAGTGATTTTCTTAGCAGCCTACAAGACAGACTTAAGAAAGACTGTCTTACACCTGTGTGGAAAGAGCACGAGACATACCTTCATGCATATTCCTATATTAATACATGGTCAAACACAGTAATTTAGAAAAGGAAAATTTACAAGAAACTTTAAGAGGCTACATCTATCATTCACCAAACAGAATGAGAACTTCTCCACTGACAAATTCAGAGAACTCTAAGACTAGCACAATACATTAAAAAATACTAAGGTGTTTCACTTCAGTTCTCTCCAAGAAGTGTACAGAGAACTCCCTTTCAACTAGTAGAAACAAACATGCTTACTTCTAGTTATAAAATGTTCTTTTATTTCGGACCGACTGGGCTTCAATAAGACTAAGCTAGTGAGTGGAACACTCACTTTTCTGAATTTCTATATAAGTGTACAAAGCAAATAAGTGTACTATAGCAAATATTTCATAACTATCACATGTCCTTGTGTTAATGACAAAGATGAAAATGTATCAAACTGAAATCATCTCAGCCAAGGATTCAATTAAAAAAAGCTTATACTAGGACTAAAAAAAATTGCAAAAGGAATCTGCAATAAAAAAAAAAAAAAGAATTTTTATTTGTTTCTTGGCTTCCACATAATATTGCTCTCCCTTCTTACTAATAATAATGAATTCCATTATAGAGAGCTCTTGAAAAGTGCATGTGTCCTTTCTATCTTCCATTACAGCAAGTTTTGTTGCATATGGCTGTGGTGCTTTTCATTCTTAAGAAAAATTCTTCTTGAATAAAATGAGCAAGAATGGGATCCTCAGCACAGAAACTGCTTTCCATAGAAGTGCAGTATTACAGTTCTACTGACATTTGTCTTATTCAAAACCATTATATCAGGTTTGTGTCTACTGCTTGTCTTAAAGAACAATGACATACACTTTTTACAGTTTACTTTAAAACTTTGCACTGATGTACAAATAATATTAAATACAGTTGATTCCACTTATCAAAAGTGCCATTCTCTTAACAACTGATCTGTCTTTTTTCTATACTGTGATGTTAAGAGAAGCTTTAAGGTCCAAATTAATCTAAGTGGAATTGATTGATAGGCAACAGCGTATGTGAAGGCACAGGAAATATTTTTGCCTTTCGTTCTTTAAAAATGCCCAGGCAGAATATTGTAACAAACTTAATTCTCAGCACATGCACTGAATAACAAATATTCTAACATTTATTAAATGTTAGAAGAAGGTAGAAGAAGGTAGGTCACTTCAAACATCTTTAACATTCTAGCTGTTATCAAGACAAAGACAAGTTAGGAAAAAGTTATGAAAAGCACAGCCAGTTAGGGGAGGAGAGAGGAAAGTAACATTTACTTCATGGAATCTCTACCTTTGGAAGAAACCTATCACTACGGCCTAATTAGCTCAACCAATACATTCATAATCCTTGCTATATATTACACACGTGAACACACTCATATGAAACAAACTTAATTTTCTTAGATTGTGCACTATTTAATTTTTTCTATATTTATTAAAATAAACAGAAAAGGTCATGCTTGCTGAAACAATACCCCAATTCTCTGGTTTTTATGGATTGTTTACACTGGAGAAATTCTTTTGCTTAGGTAACTATCTCCTGATTATCTTTCTTCTTTTTTTTTTTTTTCCTTTTTTTCAAAATGATGCATATTATACCTGAAAGGCACATGTTATGAGACTGCATCCAGCTTTGCAATACATTTAGGTTCTATTTGCCATGAAAATTTTTCTTTACTGTAGAACAGCAAGAAAAAGAATGGCTTCTTTGGAAGGTAATTCCAATTTTTTATCTTCTTTCAGTGTACAAGGAATATTGAGTATATAAGGAGTTCTCTTCCCCCAAAGGCACAAAATACTACAGTTATAATTGTTACACAAGTCACCAAGCTCCAACCTCTTCTCAAACTAATAAATGGAGATGAGAAGGCCACAAAGCATCACTTTTTTAGTTTCCATTTTGTTTCAAAAAGGACCAAGACATTCCTAGAGTTTCATTTTCCATCAAAGTCACATTAATCACTCAGGAGTAGAAAGTTACTTCCTTGTAACCCAACAACAGTCAGAGCCTAAATATGAATCACAAGCATGCTTACACCTAAAATTTTATAGTGTATGGTTTTATCTTGAGAATAAGAATCATAAAAATCTTACTTACTGGATAATTACGGCTTGAGAAGAAATGTGTTAAAAACACAAGCTGTTTAAAGACAAAAACCCTGTTTGAATTCACAAATAACTTATTTACTGTAAATGTTTCTGCTCTAATCAGTAAGTATACTAAAAGTCAATGTTGGAACATTGAAAATATTTTACCCAAGAAATGGAAATTTCCTGGGACAGCTCAAGACTGCAGAATAAATCTTTCAACTAACAAAGAACTATCATAAATCTTTGTATATTTCACTTAGTTTTTCGAAAAATATCTGTTGATACTGCTATAAGCACCAAGTATGGGACTGTGTAAATATACGTGCTTCTTGCAAACCCTCTTGCAAAACAGAACTGTGTCTATGGAGTTATGCCGATTACTGTTTTACCATTAATTTTGGATATTTGTTTTGCCACAAACACATCCCATATGAAACAACAATTCAAAACAAAATAGCTTGCCTTAACACGCTTCTCCCCTAAAGAACAAACTCCATGGCAGTTGTGTTGCTTAATGTACCTGTAAAGCAAAAGACAAGGAGATATTACACTAAGAATCTACAAACTGACAGTGACTTGATTGCAGCCTTTTCAAAGCAAAATAGCTTAACCCCAATGAGGCTGTTTGAAGCACTACATTACTGGCAGCTGCAGTTCAGAATGCATGCATTAGTAAGATCAATAATTATACACTGTCTCATTTAGAACAGTCTTAACTGTTTCCCTTCCTGAACAAATGTATCCCTTCAAACTCTCTGTCACAGACACAAAATGAACAGTAAAACCCTATATAATTTACCAATACACTGCAAAGTTTAGCAGCTTAATGGAGATTTTCATTAAATTTCTACTCATTTAGTAAATTTAGTGGGAGTATTCAAAGCAGGTTCACACGTTTTTGAAAGTAGGAGACTGACAGATCATAAAAAGGAACAAAAAAATGATTTTACTCATTGGATTAAGTATTGCTTGTATGTCTACATCCTCTGCTGCATAATGCATTTTAAGATCTGTTGGATAAATATCTACATATTTTGTAAGCACAACAAATTTGCTGCACACAGTAATAGAGCATGTAACTGGGGAGGTACCTAGCAATACTCCATTTTTCACAGCTGTCCTGAAATTGAACATTTAGCCTTTATATCAGTAATGGTACTGAATATTGAATAAGATACCCAGGAAATAATTAGCTTTAAAAAAGCACTGTTCTTAAATGTCTGCTAGCTTGGATTATACGAAATCCTGGGTGATACTATTTAGAACACACACATACCACATACATAACCCTCCCCACTGACTCTAGTGACTGAAGTCCATGAAACTGCTATTGTCAAATATTGCTGGTAATTCCCTCCTCAATTAGTAAAACAGGGTTTTCAGCTACTTTTCGAGTAGCCAGGATGCTGGCAGAGAATAACGACTAGTACAGATGTTTTATGCATCTGTCTTAATGAACAGCCAAAACAGGAAGATTACAACTTTTAAGAAGGATGCCAAATAGCAAACTGTTTATACACTTCCTACATGCTTTTAGCACTTTCACTTAGGCAGCTTATCCATTTTTTCGTGCAGTATGCTGCAGAAACAAACACTAGAGGTGGATTGAGGTATGTAGAGCAATACTAAAGAGATAAAGTGAAGTAAAACAACACCTTTAACACTTCCAGAGAACAAAGAACTGAAGTATTGACTAGATAGGTTACAGAGAGCTGTCACTGTCCAAGTTAATTACATTTTGCACATCATCTTTGTGGCTGGATAACAAAGTTCTGATTATGTTTATGCATCATGACTCCAAGCTTTGAAACAAGTAAAAGGATGAAGGAAATCACCAGTGCTGTAATTTTTTTTTCATCCCTGCCACTAATGCAAGAGAAAAAAGATGCTTGTATGATGTAACTGACATAAGACTTAAGCTTTAAGGAAGCATAACAATTTATCCTTGTTTACAGCAAAAGAGAAAGATAAGGAACAGTTTTGTGATAGCAGAGGCACAGTTTTCATTACCAAACACAGTTTTCCCAGAATCTGAAGCATGTGTGTTTTAGCAACAAGCAAACAAACAAAAGATTGGAGAAGATATTCCAAGAAACTAAGACAGCAGATACACAGTTACTCAGATACAAATGCACTGCAATGTACCACTAAAAGTAGTTGTAACATACACATATGGAGGACACACAAGTTGTTCAGGAAGAAGTATGTGAATCAGTGGTTGGACAATTTGCATTCTGAATAGACCCTGAGAAAAAGATAATGTAATCTGTAATCCTATGAAAGTCAAGAACCTGACTGCTTATGGTAAGTACGGGTCCCATTACAAATCACCAATACAAATTCAATTTCAGGCAGTCATTACAATTTGTCTTCCCAGAAAGACCTCATTTTGCATTTTCCAGTTTCCTCTTAAGCCTTTATGGTAGCAGGTCTGCTTTCTAAGAGCTGCTGAATTTCATTGCAGAGGCCTCACTGATTAAGGACATGAGCACAAATGAATTAAGAATAGATAAGTTAATTTAAAATGGGAGGCTGTAACTTTATTAACTTTTATCACAAGTGGAGATATTACACCAAAATGTTTTTACCTGGTTCAATATGTTGCTAACGGTGTTCCAAGCCAAATAAACATTTCACAGCCTGGGGATTATTATAACTATGTCTTTCACTAAAAAAGGAGTAAGATAAGTACAGAAGAACTATCTTAATCAGACAGGAACTGAAATACCTTTTCTATCATTTTAATAAGCCAGTATTTCCCATTATCTCCTTAATCAATTGTACTACACTGGAAGTAATCTACCCATGTTAGCTGAAAACTGTAACAAAAATACAAATCCAATCTAAATACAAAATTTACAAACTTCCTACTTCCCAGCAGAATGGCTCTAAACATCCAGGCTGCTATGAAGAAAGTACCTTGGCAACTTAGATTCTCTAGAAAAATGCATTCCCGATTCTGTATCTAACCAGTTGGACAGATGCACAGTATCTTGGGAATACGATACCTGCAACTTGATGCAGGACAGGCTAAGTGGTCTCAGTCAGTACAGCCTGATGATGCCACACAAATACAAAGAGGAGACTACAGAGATGAGCAGTTTTAGCTCTCCTTTATTGGTACCTGGCAAGCAGTGGACAGGTCAAGGTAGAAATAAAGTGGGAAAGGACCTCGACCATGACTCTAGGGCTCATTTCTAAGGGTCAGCCTTCTCCCTGCCTATGTGATCACAGGCACTCTTTGTCTGGACAGACAAGATTAAAACTGCAGCAGAACCTACACTTGGACTGAAACAGATCCAGACTCTGCCACATACTGTTTGAATATACAAAGAAAGGCAGCTCCAAAGATTCCAAGAATACATAGCATGAGTTTTTAAATACTGCAGAATTTATAACAATATTAGTAATTGTTCTCTGACACTAGAGATACACATATTACTTCATCCCCTCATGCTTCAAATACAGCCAGTGAACTGTGTTTCTACCAGGAAGCAGACTTTACTGCAGCAAGACACTGCTGCTGTGGTATCAGTTATTTATATTTGCATGACAAACAGTTACTGGCTCCATGCCTAACGCGTTGGTGTTGAAACATTTGGTCCAAACAGTAAGTCTGCCAGCTAAGAACTGCGCTGAATCTGTCAGAAGGCGTTAGATAAATGTGTCACCCTTGACAGCCTGCATGTGTATAATCTGAACTACAATACGTGCAAGTTATTGACCACAATGCAGTCTGTACTAGGATTGCACACACTTCCCACGCAGACATAAACAGTGATTGCAGCTATGCACCCATTTCTATTTTCTGACTGAGGGTGTTGTACTGTTGCCCACCACTTTGAATACTATTTTGGTTTTATGCAAGCAGCAGAAGTGGGCCAAACCAGCCTTTACAGTCAAAGAAAAAAAAATCCCAAATAAAATAAACAGAAAAAAAATACGTACTCCTATCCCTGGGACTCAAAATCTGCTGCATACATTAGGGTATCAAATACCATAAGCAAGTTCTAAAACCACTTCCCTCTTAGAATCTGCCATGTTCACAAGCATCCCTACAGCATACCTGTTCCCCTAGACAACAGTGGCAAAGTGAGCAGCTTGTACAATCAGATCTTACAATCAACAAGAGGACCCACCAGAATGCTCACTAGCTATCCTTTTGCATCTCTTTTGCTATACGATGCCAGATGTACTAAAAACCTCTTGTTTAGCTTGTGCTGAGATGGCAGTGATAACTCGGAGGCAGAGCCTGGAATAACAATACAGGCTGTTCTGTGAAGGCTACTCTCTGTTTCACCAAGACTCTGACCCTACCCACTTTGAACTTAGTAGGGGCTGGCTTTCAAAGAAAAGAGGAGTCAGCCCAAAGCTACCCACAGTACAAACAGTAGAAGACAAGCACTCGTCCAGTGGGATTCCACTGATTTCAAGGGAAACTTATTTTTGGTGCCTCATTCAAATGCAGAAAAGCGTTCTTCATAAAGCAAAAAGAATTGTAATAACTGAAAACAGCGTGAGCCCTCATTGTTAATTTGGGGAAAGGGATCTTGAAAACTGAACAGTTACCATCTGAAGCAATGACAAAAAAATTAGCAGCAATTTATATAAATACCAACCAAATGTAATAGGAATTTAACTGAACAGCAGATGGAAAGGAGGAAAGTTGTCCATGCTTTTGCAGAACTGCTTACCGTAAATGAAGCCAGCAGGGCACCTACTGAACGACATCACACTTTGACAATAAACAGATCCTCTCTGGCAAAATTATGACCCAAACCCCCACTTCTTTAAAGATTAAAATATATATATAACATATATACAGTATACAATTCTTATTTTCCTGTTCTCTGGAATGCTGAGAGGTAACTGACAAAATCCTGTCTTTGTATTTTTATACCACGTTACAGACACTTGTTAATTTTTCAGCACTTTGCTCAATTTTAGAAAGAATTAACTATATTGTGTTTGTTTGTTGTTATTTTATTTCATTTTGTGATGAGCATTTAAATCAATAAAACTAAGTGATTGTCTTTATCAAAACAGAAGACTTAACCTTGCTTGCAGGTTTCTGACACATTTCTACTTTCAATATACTCATGATTACTGCAGTCATAAATATACCTCACCTCACCACAGTCAATTACAGCAGAACTTTCTACCTGCATTTATTTTACCCTAATCTTCAACACAAACATGCTTAAACATGGGAATTACCCTACTGAACCATACTTAAATATATTCTTTGGAAGGAAAGGACACTTCAGCTGCTGTCCTCAAGATCAGATTCGCATCTGATTCAGATCTCATGCAAAGAGCAGCTCTGCGTGAGTACCTTGGTGTAGCCTGAGCAGATTCTAGACTGGTACAACCACGCAACCAAGCAACTGCCTCCATGGAGACAGGCACAGACAATGCTCCCCAGGCCATCATCTACAACAGAGACTGTTCTGTCAAACAGATGAGGACACAAGTTTTCTTCCAGACCCAGATGTGCCAGACAGAAAGCTGCTGCCAAGTTTGCTGTGACTGCTCCTACCTTTGTTTCCCAAAGCTACTTTTGTGAATGCCATTCTCACTTGCTTTGAGTCAGAATGAGCCAGATGGCTTTAGCCAATTTCTAGAGCAAGTCTCTCTGAACCCAGCTTTCTGACTGAAATGGGTCAGGGATGTTTCAAAAGAGCAATTGCACTGGTAGGGGAAAAGACCCTACAGGGGAGAACAGCAGGAACGAGGGCATCACTTACAGATGATAATTGCTTCCATAGGCAAAACTAGATGCAGAAAAGGACATCTGTTACCAGTCGGAGACTGTTTATGAGCTTCTAGTTAAGCACATGCAGAGCTGACTGAAGATCGCAATTACCACAGTCCCTCAATGTTCCTAACACAGTCACACAGGAGTGGAGTGTGACACACATGTCCTATCCTCTCCCATACCAACCTAAACCTCAAATTATTTTTCACTGAGTCTGTCCGTGTGGAAAACAGACTGCAATAAACCCATATCAAAGAACTGTTAAAAATTTTACTGATCTTTTCACCCATTTTTTAATGATTTTACTTTCCATACAATTTTAAAGTGCTTTTCTGAGAATCCTTTGAATTATTTATCTATTATACAGCAAGGCCAACCTAGAACGCAATAAATACTATACAGATACTGAACGTGAAAATACTCTATTTACCATTGTGCTATTTGTACAGAATACTTGAATAAGAAGAAAATACAACTACTAGCAACAAAACTCATCTTTTTCAATATTTGAGGGTTCACAGACTGTTGGATAACGCATCATGCTCAGTGTTATGCTAGTAAAATTACACTTTGCCTCTCAAACTAACAAGCATTCCCATTAAACAGCATTCTCAGCAAGATGTTTTCTCAATAGCAAAAACTCTGATTGACAAAGGATTAAACTACTGCTGAGCCATTCGTTATTTATGGCTTTTAACACTTGTTACGTGTTAAATTTACCTTTTCACATTTTACTGGGCAAGGTATCTGCTCCCACCTCATTAACATAATGTGTTTTACACCAGTGATAAACTTTTAGTGTACAATGGAATAAAAATAATGCCTTTTGAATAACACACTAAGTGATTTTCAAATTTGCATTTAATGATTGCACAGGCTACTTTTTTACTTTCTTTTTTTTTTTTTTCCAGAATGGATTCAAAGGCAGAATTTTAGAAGAAAAGCAATTCCTAATCTGATATTTTGCTTGTTGCGCCCTGCAATTTGACGTGATGAAATAAAGATTTTGGGGTATTGTACTACATAACAAAGTGTCTATAGACACAGCTGTTTCTTTGCATGGCAAATGGTAATGGACATAACACAGAAATGCCTTGAGATTGTCAAGAAAGGATTCCTTTAAGCACTGTGCATAATAAAGTAAAAGAGGCTCAGTATACGTATGCAACCAAATATAGCATGTAATTAAACAGAAAATGTATAATCATTACCTGAACTTTCTCTTATACTAAAGAAAATTATTATACTGTTGCAGTTGTATAGTTAAAAACCACTGGGACTGTCAGAGCATCACAGTGCGTTTGTAAAGGCAAGAAGGGTTCGGATTTTTTAATGAGGTGCTGTGTGGTAATAACTTCAGTGTGTTTTCAAATCACAGAATTAATTTGTAGTTCTTTCATAAAAGTAAATGGATTTAATAAAGTGATCATAAATTAACACTAACTACTGATGTAAATTGCAACTTTAGTGAAATTTTCTTCAGCTGTGTTACTGCTTATGGTATTATAAACCAGACTTTTAAGATAAGACAAGCTGAAGGGCAATCTGTTTAATATGAGAAACAGATTCAGAAGCAGGGAGTGACCTGTTTGCAGAATTCTCCTAAATCCCAAGACAATTATTAGCAAAGCACTTCTATACAATCTTGACAAAAGCAGTGGACTGTGGCACTGTAGCAATGTGCTTTCTTGAGGGATCTTTTAATGAAACAAAAAGCAAAGGAAAAGGTTAAGTGAAAAACAGCTCCTAAAGAGGCACAATGATCAGAGCTCAATCCATACAATAGCAGCAGAAGATGGCTGCAGTATTAAATACTACCTCAGGAGCTGGGCTGGCCAGAAGAAGCCTGAGAGGCTTTTATGCAGTCACATCCATGTGACTGAATTTATTTCTGTTCACATCGAATGTATTCAGAGACTCAGTATGTACGAAATTTTTTTAGCATAAGAGAAAAGAAGTATCCAGCTCCATATTAAACAACTACTTTTTGCCACTCACTCCTTTTGGAAAGTTTTTCCATCAGAACATAGAGAAAAAACATGTGTAGAGCAAAAACTTGGGTGGCAAAAATCCCCCGTGGGGAAAAGTCTCATGTGCAGAGCTGGTGTGGGCGGGAGGCAAGGTCATAGGGAAAATAAAGTCATGTGGCGAAAAAGCTTGCATGAGGAAAAACTCAAGTGGAAAAATCTCACATGTAGAAAAACTCTCATGCACAGAGAAAAGCCTGTGGGGAATATAAAGTCATGCGTGATAAAGCTCACGTGGGGAAAAAAACGTGTGGGGAGAAACCTCGTGGGGGTGGGGGGAGGAAACCTAACATGCACACTGTGCAGCTTGTCTGATCCCTTGGTGAAGTGATCCAACATGCTGATCCAGAATAACCATTTTTCTGGAGAAAGAGATGGGTATCAGACTTGTTTTCTCTGGATCAGGTAGCTGAATTAGCTTAATAAATGGTCAGCAAAGACCCAGGTTCCAGCCTGGCACAAGTGGCCATGCAGATGGAAGCAGAACTACTCTGTGAAGGTGGTGGTTAGACCTCTATCTTCTCTTTGGAACATGCAGTGTTACAGAAAAGAAAGGGCATGGTTTTGAAGAAGGTGCTTTGTACCTACCACAAGCAGGGTTGGGATGTCAATCAGTCTGAAGACAGGTGCTGTCTGCCCCAAAGGCAAGCAATAAGCACTTCAGAGAGCTATAACATACCTGAAAAGGAGTATTTTGATAGTTCTGTTAATGAAGCTATCTCATGCGCAGTAATAGGTAATTTTCTGTTAATTCCTTAAGCTTTTGATGCCAGCTTTCCAGGTACCTTCTTTATCAAAGTACCCTGTGGATACTCTAGTTCCAAACCCAACTAATCAATTCAGCCTTTATGAACAATGCTGACTGTATTTATAATGTATGGGCTCTTCAATACAAAATCAGATAAAAGACATAAAAAGAACAATAATTAGTTTTTTTACCTGTTTCTCTGTGAGGAAGGAATTTAATCAAGATTAAGATCGAAAACGGTCCTATTTTTAAAAAAATCTGTAAATATTACTCACGGAAAAAAATATTGGTTTGGCCTATTTTCAAACAGTATAAAAATAGGAAATAAGATTGTTAATGAAAACATCTAAACAGCCCAAGGAATTTGACCTATCACAAAGCTCACTATAAATAGTTTCCAATACTGTGACTTACACTGCAACTGCAACAGACTGGTAAGGAACAATGGCAATGCTAAGAGAGGAAAACAGATTATGAAATGCTATCCGCTATTTCAGATACCATGACGTAAAACATTCCTGTTAATACACTGTAAAGACCAAAGTTATGCAGTTGAATCCAGTCATGTGATGAACTACTGAAAAGGATATCAGAAATGCACCAGGATAAACAAGGAGGAAAAACAGCCCTTATTCCTCTAAGAGCAAGTTCTGTTTGTTTTGAAACAACCTGTTTCTTTTAATAATTCGCTAAATAACCTGCTTTCTGCATTATATGACTTTAGGCAGTATCTTAAGTAATGCAGCTCTCAGCCTACCTAGAGACAAGGCCATCTGGCAATGAGAAATGCAATAAAAAAGAAGATAGGGTAGAATGATGTTTCAAAAAGTGTTGCACTCCCTCAAAACACACTGTTCGATATTGCTTGAAGTAATCTTTCCCATAGAAAATCCGTCTTTAGAATGAATTTATTTCCACTGCTTGGAAAAACCTCACATCAAGTCCAGTACAAGGAGGGGTTTTATTTGTTATAAGGCAACTATTTTCTCTCTGTTGGGTATAAAAACAATACAAAAAGCATGCTATAAACAGAGGTAAATAGCACTTTTAGCTAGGGTAAGCCTTTACACAGCACTTCAGTATTCAAAGTTCCCCAAAAATTAATACCTCAAAATTAAGCAAAGTGACCTTTTTTGTTACCTACTGACCAATATTTAACTTTTCCAGAATTCATTAGACACTGACAAGGCTTATTTAGTACCCAAAACACCAGAACTATTTTGTAACCTACAAACATTCACTGGCAGACTTGGGGGGCACAAGCTTTAGCCCCGTGATTCCATCACAAAATGTCTCCTGTGCGGTTGCAACATCTTTGAATTTGAGCATCAGCATCTTAAACACACAGCAGTATCTGAATTCTAATTTCCAGTGACAGTCACCACTAATATAAGAAGCATCAGTCTCTGCTAACATATTAAATGTGTTAAAGCCAGAATTATTCCCTTATGCGTTCATAAATGCTAACAAAGTACCTTAGTCCCCAAAGGTCTGTCCAGTTCATGCATGAGATTACCCCATTTTACTGCTTGTTTTTTACTACTTCTTGCTACATTTCTTTTGGGAAAAGGGAGAGGTTA